>NC_088780.1:759200-1385762 GCF_958450345.1 Calliphora vicina | reverse complement strand
TTTCTAGACTAACTATTTAATATTTTCTTTTAGTGGTTTTATTAAAACTATGTGAAAGAAAAAACTTAAAATGAATTTAAAATTTGTGCTACATATTGTTGTATTAATTACAGAATATTATGGCACAAACCATAATAAATACATATGTATGTATATGTACTAATTTATGAAATTCAAATTTAATTCATAAAAAAAAATTATCAAACCTTTGAATGATTTCCTTCTCGTTAATTTAAATCATATTCAAATTGATTTAATATATTTTTTCTTCATTCAATTTGTATTTAACAGTAATAATAATTTATATAAGTCCCTATATAAAAGCGGGTTTGGTAAGTACTTGCCTCAAATGACATCACCATGTTAATATAATGAGTTGAAATATTTAAGTCATTGCTTTGAAATGTAAGTTTTTGCTGGTATCGTTGAAACTTCTACAATTTCGTAAGATTTTTTAAAATTTGTTTTGAAACAAAAATTCCTTATTGACTTTTTAACGATTTTTATTTATTAAAGCAGTAAATTGCTATTTGGGTTAAACACAACAAACATAAAAGTGGCCAATTTAATTTCTTTTTTTATTTCATTAATTTTGATTAAAATTCCACTACATCCAAATAGAACCACACTACATCCAATATATGTACAAACACACCAAATTGTGTAAAAATACTAACATTTATTATAATCCACAAAACACGTGTATGGAAAAATAATCTTCTGATGAGTACCTTTTGCAAAGGATCTTCTTGTTGAGTTTTTTGTTTAATGTTTTTTTAGTGGTTCACTTTTACCGAAAGCTTCATTTGTTTTACTTTCTAAACTTACCAACTTGATTGTACGCGGGATATTGGATTGTCCCCTAAACCACCGTTGGAGTCGTTAAACAATTAATCAAGGATAATTACAATCCTGCGAAGCATAAGATACCAACCAACAAATACACAGACAGACTCGTGGCTGTATGTTTGCGTGCTCGTACGCGAATGAATGTGTGTGTGTGTGTGTGTGTGAGAGTATGTATGTGTAAACCACAAACCTTTGGCAAATATACGAGTACCGCACACATTGTGTGATAATAACCACGAAAAGCTTCCCGAGCAGTAGATGATGTTAATGTATCATTAATCACTTAATATGCGTATTCTCTCCACTCATACACCGACTCCATCTGAAGGGCTATAAAAAAGAAGAATATATACATACATACATACATATTTATGCAATATGTTTCCTTCTAATCGTAATGGATTCGGGTATCTTAAGATTAATTCTCTTAAATCTGTATGTACTATGTACGTGTGTATTTATCGATGTACCACTACAAGACACTGCCTACTACATTAATTTTTTCACATTCCGTATCTACGCGTGCATAGATATGTTTGTATGGGAGTCTAGTAAGTAGATACATAAAGTTATAATTATTTCATTAGCTTCCCTGGTTGAATGAGTTTTGCTTTGTTTTCTTGTAATTTTATCTAATATTCATTTAATGGCCTATAAATAGCAAGTGTATGAAAATACAAAATACCTGTTAAGGAATCTTGATTCGTTTCATCCGGTTTTTCTTTGTTGTTTCTGTTTTGTTTTTAGGCATCATTTATTCAAATTTATTTGTTTACGGAAAGATGAAAATTAATTTATAATTTTGTATGTACAAAAAAACACACTTGATAGTCTTTCTTTTCATTCGAAGATTTATTGAGATCATTACGGTGCAAATATTTGGGAGTGTGGTAAAATATGTCCAACTTATCTCACCGTAACAAATGTTGAACTAAAATCTGTTATGAATTTGCGAGTTTTATTGTGATCACGCTTAAATTTATGGCTGGTTAAAATAATAATAATAATTTCAACTAGAGGCTGTAGGTTAATTAATATACATATTTATAAGTAATATGCGTTTGGTGGTCGCGAAGCTTACAGTCATATATATTGTACAGTAAAGCAAATATCTATGTATATTCTCAAATATTTAATTATAATAAACAATTAAAAATTTGAATTTATTTATAGTACTTACTAGAAACTTATGGCATCCATTTCTTAAACAATATCAATAAATCATGAGTAATTATGCAGTATTCTCAGTAAAAATGAATTTGTTTTGTCGTCTTGAAAGTCTTGTGATATCTGACAGAAGTCAGAACAAAAAAGCAATGTCACTTTTTTGGGTTTCTTTAAAACAATGTATAAATTTAAACAGCTCTAAACAAATTTAATATTTAGTTAAGTTGAAATGAAATCTTCTTTTATTCAAGAATGAATTCAATTTTTGTTTTGAATTGTTTTGCCCAAGTATGTTTGTGTTTGTATGCTTTTCATTGTGTTTAGTTTTTGTTTTTGCAAATGACTGCAACAGCAACTATATTGCAACTATTTACAACAATCTTCTTCAACCACTTCCGTTTCCCGTCTTTGTTTAAACTACTTCATTGTACGTAGTTTTTGTTACAAGCTTTTTCCATTTCTAAATAAGTTCGTTTCGTTTTTCCCTCAGATTGCTTTTTGTACTGTTGCAACTTGTATGTATGTATGTGTGAATGTGCTACTATTTAATAGAACGTATAATAGAAAAATGCTCATTTTATTTCGTCCTTTTTAAACTTTTATTTTGTCCATTATAAGATTTTGGTATATTTTCAAAGATAAGTTATTTATAGGATTTTTGAAGGAAAAAAATAAAATGGAAATAAAAAGGTATTTTAAGAACAAATAAAGTTTTTTCTTCACAATCCACAACCATTGAGTTATAAATCTTTTAAAATCGTAACGCTTTTTGAATGAAGTAACCACTTGGAGATCTTTCAATTTAAATTGAAAATATTAAATGTAAGCATTATAATTTGCTTCAGAAATAATCAGAAATAAATAAAAGACAATAATTAAGAAAAAAAATAATTAAAATTGTCAGTGTAAAGTTCTATAAAATCGGTAATTAAACACAATTAATTCCAATATTATACCTTTACCATTACTATCAAATTTAATTAAATACATACTAGGATACTCGTATAATCGAATGAAATGCCCCAATTGAAATTTGCAGTTCGCTGTTACGTTAGAAATCGTTGTCTAAGTAATTTGTTTCGATTCGATATAAATATTGTTTCAGTTTAAAGAGATTGTTTTATTTATGCAATTACTAACATTTTTATTTATTTAAAATGCTATTTATCGATTAATGTTTTGTATTTTTCTTGGGCTAAATCTCATTTTATAAATGATCTTTTTTTTTACTGTGCAATAAATATTTATAAAAAAAACATTTATTTAAAGTCTTGGTATTTAAGAATATTACCTATGTATATTATATTTGTACAAAAGCTTTTCCATTAAATTGATAATTAAATAAAATAATATGATCCTATTATTGTACTCATTTATAATTTTCCTTCTCTTGTTTCCATTTATCTTCTTGCAGTACTTAGCAAGTAGTATTCCAAAGATGCAGTTTCAAATAGAAGAATTACAATGGGTACACTTCAGTAACCATGAGTAAAAAACTGAAATGTGAATGAAAAAAAATAAAAAAATAACCAGCATCAACTTTTGTTAAAATTGCTCTTCTTAAATCTCAACTCAATACGAACGAATCCCAAATAATACTTAAATAAAACAACGCATCAGCTGCTTTTCCACTGTTGGGATTTTTTGCGTTTTTTTGTTTTTATTTGTTTTTGTTTTCATTTGTGTGTTGCACGGCTTGTTTATCATTAGTTTCCGGTGGGTTTGTTGTTTCCATTCATTATTTTATATAATGAAAAAAATTTAATTAGCGAACAAAATTTTTGTTAATTAGCAAAACTTATCAACATCTCAAGCTTAACAAGAAGACAGCGTGTATACAAGACAAGTTAAAATAAAAAAAACAAACAAATACAAAAACAAAAACAACTATAAAAAACGCATAACTGTTTTTGTTTGTTTTCTTTTCTAAGAACTTCAGCACATTTAAGAAATTTTCCTCATTTCAGTTAAATGTTTTCAAATACTCCATCCTCATCATCAGGCTCGCATTCTGTTCCTCTCTTGAAGGTTGGTTTTTTTTGTTGGTCTGAACTTTCTCTGATACAAAGTATTTGTTTAATAAAACTATGTTCACATTGTTTGTTGTTTTGTTGGAATAATTTTTTTGTTTTTTTTTTTTGCCAATTTTGGCTTTAGTCCAGTTTTCTTTGCTGCATATTTCAAGAATCCTTATGTACACCTCTCATCACTGTTATGTACTGCTTGGAGTTTAACTAACGTGTTTTTATGTTTGTTAACATAATGCTAACAATTTTACAGTTTCTACAGAGCAACTGTTTTTTCCTTAGGCATCATGTTTTCTTTGTTTAATTTATTGCAGCGCATAATTTCTCTGCACGGATGTAAACCTTTTTTATTATTTCCCTTAATTCTTTTAAGTATAGAGAAATAATTGTGCACAAGTATTTTGTACGGAATATATTTAATTTTTTGCGTTACAAAACTTAATCTATGATAATACTTTTTATAAAATTTGATTTTAAAACATTGAATTGCGTTTGCAATATGATAAAGAACTCCCAATAATCGAACTAAAAATCTACAGATAGTGAGAATTACAATGAGCAATTTCCTTTTGACGAGGAAAAGTTACCAAGTACAAAAAATATTTAGAATTTAGATTTCAAAGTATTTTAAATCTGTATATAAGGAATTTTACTTAGAGTTTCCAAATAATCGAAGAAATTCCAAACCGCGGTTTCTATTTTTAAAAATTGAAAACCGATCTTTTTCTGTCTTTTGGGTTTTGGTAGAATTTATTATATATTAAGATATTAAAGAAACAAAATCTGTTGATAATATAGAAAAATTCTGTAAAATACAAAAATACACATGTAGTAATGCCTACAACTATCCAATATATAACTTTTTTGTGGTGGGTAAAATAACTACATACTTTCTAAAGTGCATTGCAAAATAAACGTTTAAAGTGACTTCTCTCTAGGTTACCTAAAGATACTAAAGTGACAATTGACTCAAAATATAAAATATATTTTAAAAAATGCTCAATACATTTATCGGATATTTGAAAATAACTAAAACTTTGTTTATAAATTTTTCATTATTTTTCCTTTAAAATTAATGAAATAAATAAATATTCATAACAGAATTTGAAGTTTAAATATGATCAATATTTTTGAATGAATTCGTATAATTCTTTGTTTAAAGTTTGCAAAAAATTAATTATAATGTTCTTTGCCTAGCCTTCGAAAGGATTATACTTTATCTGAAGCAATTCTTGTAATACAACTTAAAAAACTTAAACAAATCCAATCATATTTTTTCATCGATTTGACTTTCTAGAAATTGCATGAATTATCTGGATCTAAAAGTCTGTTATATTCTGGTAAGGTTTGCCTTTTCCAGGTTTGCTTTTTCCATACAAAATATACATAGTTTAGCAAACAAAACAAATAATTATTGAAATAATATGTTTAAGGTTATTCGTTCGAATAATCGAGGAAATTAATCGATCACTCGAATAATAAAAGAAAATGGTAAACTATTATTCGATTAATATTAAACTCGAATAATTGACAACCCTAATAGTTACATATGGTGAAAAACTATTGGGTAATGCTCATTTCACCATAAAATTCGTTTCTTACAATTATTAATTAATGGTTTTGTATTTGTAAATATTTTATATTGAACATAAAGTGCTTATTCGATTATTCGGCAATTATTAAACGAATAAAATTTTTTTTTATTTATTTATTTTCAACAACCTAGCCTTATTGGACATAACCGGTTATAAATTTCTACTTAAGAGTAGAAAATTTAACTACAAAATTTTATTCTTTCGGATAAAAAGTATTGTTTTCCTCGATTATTCGAATAATTTTTGTTCACCTACATAAATCCGGTTATTTATGTTCTGTTTGCAATTATAATAATTATATACTATGTACTACGTTTATAGGCCTATTCGCAAATAAAAATAATTTGCAATTAACTAACTCTCTGTTTATATGTCACTTTGGTTACGGAAAATTCTTATTTTTTAAAATGCAAAAATTAAAGAATTAAAACATTCTTGTTTGTGTTGCAATCCAATTAATGCAAAAACGCAATGAAATATTTAAAAATCGAAAGAAAAATTAAAAACGTTAAAAAATATGGCAATGTTTAAAATCTTATTTGCAAATAGTGTCGTTAATCAGGAATTGTTTTCGTGGGTTAGTTATTTGCCAATAAAAAATTAATTCAATTGTTATATGGCTAATTTTTCTAATTTCAATATATTGACGTAGTAAAAATCAATTGTACTAAAGTACAACAGATAGAATTTTAATTTGTTTTTATAGTTACACATTTAAGTAGCCTGAATTAAATTCGGTTTTGACTTTGCTTCGTTTTTAATACGGTATCAATTACACTTCCATACATAATAAGTATACGTACATATGCACACAACAAGTAATTATTATGTGTAGGTATTTTATTCTGGTAATTTAATTTTCTTAATGCGACCAGACAATAAGATTGTTTATAAACATTCTGGTTGGATTCCACTATTCCTCTGCAACATGTTGCTTTATCCACAAATTTATTGCAACCTTATGTAATTTCCGTTATTTTCTCTTTCTTTCCAACTGACTCTTTTACTTTTGCTCTCTCACTCTCTTAAAAAATTCATTAAATTCTCACAATCAAAATGCACTCTCATATTTATATTTATCTGTTTTCAATATTCAAGGCAAGGCGAATTTATACAAGGTGGTGGTAATTCTACAAAAACAACAAATGGTCTTAACAAATGTCAAAAAACAGAAATTAAAAATTAAACAAATATGCATTAAAACTAAATATAGTGTAGATAATTGAATAGTGAGGGCTTTACTTATTTATGCAAAATATAAATATTTTGTTAATTAGCTTTGAATATGTAGATATTGAAGTATAAAAACAAGCTTTGACAGGTGTTAGAACCAAACAAGCGAAAAAAGAGTAATCAGCTGATTGACTGACTCCACCTTGTATAAATTCGCCTTGATTCAAGGGTTCTAATAGGAATTTCGTTGTATTACTAATCAGTAGGGTTTTAGAATTTGTACGATTTGCCACAGTCGAGATGTGCCACAGTCGAGATGATAAAATACTGTGTGGATATAAAACTTTTTATTTTTTTAGGTTCTTTATTATAAGTTGTGGACATTTGTTAATAAACTTGTAATACTACATGTTTTATGAATAATTTCTGACATTTACTCTTGTGTTGTTTACCCACAGAAGTAATTTAATAAATATATTTATAATTTTTTTTATTTTATTTGTTAGGTGTGTATATGTGATAGCTTTATAAGATTTGTTGTGAATTTGATTACCTATGTTAGGTTATCAATAACTATATTTATGATATAAATATATAACTTTTATAAATTTCTTTGAAATAAGAAATGGGTTTCATCCAAACCTTGTATCCCATGGTAAACTGTGTTCAAACATTGTTCATTTATTAAATCCAGCCAAACTAACTGTTGGAATGAAATACATATAATTATTGGTAGGTACTAGGTAGTGATGGAGCCTTATCTATACTATCTGAGTACAAAAACAATGTTTAACAAATAAAAATACAAACTTTTACTAAATGCTCTTGCAACAAATAAAATAATAATTCTAGACAATTCTTTGCACTAAATAGAAAAACAGCAATACTCCAATACCAAACACAGACAATTTGTCTGTTCCATTGCATCTGTAATTGAAAAATCAAAGATTAAATTAAAAATAATAAAATTGAATTTTAAAATTATTATTGGCATTTGATTCACTTCACTTACCTTCCATCCTGTTGTACCCATGTCAGTTGGGAGAGACTAATATGAAACTGATTAGCAAGTGCATCAATTTCAGCCTTTACAGTGCTGTTAACTAGTTTGTTTCTACTTAAAATACGAATGATAGATACGCTGGACGCAAAGTCTGAGTAACCACAAACAACAGTGTATCCCTTCATGCTACCCAAATATTTGAACTTTACGGTCATCTTCACGATTCCATCGGAATATAGTAAATTAAAATTGCCGTTTTTAGCTTCATTCCAAGGAAACACTAACGATTCCTCAGTAGGCTGCCAACCATTATTGACATTATTTATATAGTCCAGTTGTAATGTATAATTACCGTCTAACTTGGTCTCAGGAGCTATAACTTTTAAACATGCCGGCACATCACTGCTAGGCAAACGGCCAATTTCATACCAAACTCCCGCCACCTTAAATTAAACTTTAACCAATCAATGATTGGACAACAATATGACGTTTTGTTTTCCTTTATACCTGACTGGGTATGACCGGCATGGCCACACCATCTTCAGAACAACTCCAAAGTACAGAATTAACCATAGTAAATATAGTTATCAATAAAAATGTATTGATTAGAGCGTGAAAAACCATATTTTTTGCTTAATTATTGTTTATAATTGTATTATGACTGTATCGGTATAACTTGTTAATGTTACTAAACGTTTTTGCTTTTGCTTGTTAAAGCAAATCATTATTTTTACTCGAGTTCCTATAAAAATTCTTATCAGTTTTATTTAAAGCGTAAAACTGTTTGTTATTAATAAATGACTCAGATTGCGAAGCAATGGTTTATAATAAAATAGATTAACCCGGTTCGCTTCGTTACCCCTATCGTAGTAACATAAAAAAATTTAAAATGATTTTATAAAAAATTAAATGAATATTATTAATATCATGCGATTTTAAAAAAAATCGTAATACTTTTCTTAAGACGTTAGCTCTGCTATGGAAAAGTTTCGATCCAATCTTATTTTAGTCGAACTACTTGGAACTATTATAGATCTGCAGATATCCATTAATAACACTGTGTTAGTTGAAAAAACTGTCAAGCAGGATACCCGGCGGATTACCAAATTCAAGTACGTTGAATCCAGTGACGCTAACCATTTTGTAGGTTAGCTCTTGTTTTCGGTATATACCGTTATTTCGAAAATGGAAACCGCAGAACAATAGGTACTTTTTCGATTTTTTTTACCAATAAATTTTTGGTATTTTTATAATATTTGGGTTGAAATCTTGTAGAAAAAATTTATTTCCCAAAATTTTCAAAAAAGAACCAAAAAAATATATTTTTTTTAGCATAATTTCGGCATAAAAAATTTCGAAATTTTGCTAAAAAAATTTATATTTCTAAAACGACTGCGCAGATTAAAAAAGTTTAAGTCTCACTTAAAAGTAATTTTATTGCGGAATTTTTTAGTTTATTCAAGAAGATAAACCCTTCTTGACGTACGTGAATATATGTAGTGCGACCATTTTCAACATAACGGTATATATCGAAAAAAAGAGTTAACCTGAAAAAACGGTTAGCACCTCTGGATTCAGCGTAGTCGAATTAGGTTAACCGAATTAACGAATTAGGGCACAGTATAACAATTAACCAAATTTGGGACCAGCTTTGATTCACCCCATTTTAAGACAAACAACGGAGAGTGGCAACAAAGAAATTTGAACAAAGTATGAAAACTATGTTTATAGTAGTTCCCAGAATATTCAATATTGACTATTATCTTTGAATGGGAGGGAACATATTCCTTTTTCTGAACTACGTATAGTGGTAACAAAATACCTCACGCAAAGTTTTCAGAATCTTACTATTAAGATAAATACTCTCACAATTACAGTTCACTTGATATTCGAAAATAACTATATAATTGGTATAGGAGATAACACTCTACCGATGTGATCCCATCCATTTGTTCAGTGGTAGCAAAATAACTAATTTCAAGCTTTACTTTAATTATAATTATCCATATATTCCAAGTTTTAAAAATAAGATGGGTAATTTGAACTAAGCAGATCCCGCAAAAATTTGGAAATGTTTGATTCTTGCAATTATTATTCTCATGATATTTAGAAATAATTATTTACTTTGCATGGGAAGTGACTCACCTCCTGTAGCGATGCCTCCAATTTTTAATATTTAGTAATATTTATATAATTGTCAAGGTAGAAAATACTTTCCAATTTGCCGATTACACTGCGTTACACGATTTTGGAACCCTCTTAACTGTTAGCTGGAATGAATAGGCAATGACTCATAGATTAAATGTTCCAAACATATGTGGTCTCAATCGAGGTACATTTGAATTATTATTTTACTAGCCTCACTTTAGGGTTAAAAGAAACAGTTACTGTTTCCGATGTATTGTACTTTTTTATTATTTTGTTTTGTTTAGTATCGTTCCTATTCGATAACGTCAACATATTTGTTCACATTTAATTGAAATTCCAATATGAATACTGAACTAAGTGGTCACAGCAACTCCATGGCCTGAAATGTTAGAGTTTGTTTACGGAAAATCGAATATGAAACATATACCATTGATAGATATTAAATATGTCATTTTACCTTCACTCCACATAAAACTTGGTTTGATGAAAAATGTTTGTTCATTCTATTTACATTTAAGCAGTATTTTTCAAGTTAATTGATGATAAACTAAAGGAAGGAATATTTGTGCTACCATAAATACGCACATTGATGAAATACCAACATTTTGATAAAAAGCTTATGAACAAGAAACTTGATGTCTAGTTATCGCTGACAGCAGGGTTTTTAGAGAACAACAGAGCCGAAAATGTAGAATAGTTAGTTAAGGACATGTTTAAAGCTTATGAAAAGTTGGGTTCCAGAATGTCATTGAAAATTTACTTTCTTTATTATCATTTGTATTTTTTTCCATCTAATCTGTGTCTCCTCTCACCCTGCTCATATTTACATCCTGGTTCCACCATGTAAAGAAGCTTGAAAAATGATTTAAAGGCCATTGGAACACAACTATGCTAGGTGATTATTGTTGGCGTTAAAAACGACAAGATCAATCAAAGCTCTACTGAAACTGGCCCAAGGACCAAGCCTATTGAAACTGGCTGAAATCGGTCCATTATTTCACCAGCCCCCATAATTGGACTATATCGGTCATAAATGTTTAATTTATATATGTATCTCCACAAATTCCGCTCCAAATGAGTTTTATATATACAAAATCCATGTAACCAAATTTTGTTACGATCGGTCCATAATTAGTCATAGCTCCCATATAGACCCGCTTCCGAAAATCACTTTAACATGCATAAATCGCCTAAAAATGTTGGTATACACACACAATTCAATATAGTTAACTTTAATATAGACATAAATCATACGACCTAATTTCATGGTGATCGGTCCATAATTGGTCATAGCCCCCATATAAGGTCCACTTCCGAAAATCACTCAAAAATATAAATTATTGAAATTTTAAAAGAAAAATGTTTTTGCTCTTTTATTTAGTGTAGGGTATTATATGGTCGGGCTTGACCGACTTGTTTTTTTATTAATGTATTGTTTTTGTTTCGAAAAATTAGTTTGAAAAATATTTATGACATTAAATCTTAGAATTGAAGTGAATTTAGACAAACCTTTAAACTTTTTGATTAAGTTAGGTTTATTCAAGGTGGTTAATTGGTTCATAATTATATTGGTGTAGAGTACCATATGGTACTTTTATTTAGCATTATAATGTATGTTTATTTAGCATATTATCGTTTTTTCGGTGAATGAAAATCGCAACCCTTCTTATAACTTTAATTATTGAATAGATAATTGAAATAATAATTCGTTTCTTTTAAGGTATCATATTATTATAAATCGTTAGGTATTATTGGTACAAATATGTTCGAGCAAAAGCAGAATAACAATTTAAAATTATCAAAGTTGTCATATTCGTTGTAACAAATATATTTGTTCAATGATCGAATTTTACAGTTGTGAAAGCATAATTGTATTTGTCGCAATCAGAATTTATTTTAAAAGTGTTTTGGAGTTTTTGTAATTCCGTTGTAGCAATAATATTTTAATACCGGAGAAAAATTCAAAAATATTCTGCTGCAGTTTTAATATGAATTTACTATCAAGTGTCTTTGTCTTCCTGACAACTTTAGTCTAATCGTTTATAGTTGTAGTCGTTTGTAAAAAAAAAATCCTGTTGGCTCTTACTTTTTTCAATATCAATAAGCTAAAATATTACCAACACAAGCCAATTGCATTGTTTTAATGTTGTTGGTGTTTGTTTTTTCTTATCCTTATGTAGTTGTTGCTGCTGTGTACTGTTGCATTACGAATTCCTTACAATGACTACATTTTATCAATCTAAAATCGTCAATTCGTCATCACTTCAATATACAGAGTAGAAGTTTCAAAAATATTAGCCCCGCCTTGAACAAATAATTTTGTCTTACTTAGATAGATGTGATGGATAATAAAACCAGTGCCGAAAATCGATTTTATGTTGTAAAATCGGAAACAAATTTTGATTTTTATAAAAATTGTATATAATGTGGAAACAATATTGACTAGATACATATATTCTATTCGATATTAGTATTGCTACGTTTTTACCTCTTCAATAAACTGGATTCGTTTTAATTGCATAAAGAACTCATTTATTTAAATTTATACAACAACAATTTATTTAAATCGCTCTATTATAAAATAAAACCTCTTTAATAATATGGTTTGATGTTTACACAATCCCTGTTTTTTTTTTTTATAAACTGACCCGTTATTGTTGTAACTGTCTTCATTTATATACCAGCGTCATACTCTGGCAATTTCGTTAAAGTAGTTTATGCCGAATTTTCAATGTAGTTTTAAAATTATAAAAAATTATTATTGAAATGGCATTAAGGATACTCATTAAAACATGTTTCACCATTTAAATTTTGTGCAATTTGATACAGTAAATTTGTATTTGATAAAAATGTTAAATAAAAATAAATTCAACAAATACAGAAATTCATAGTTGGAATGAATTGTTTAATAAATATTATTAATCGAACATGACTTTTTTTCCCAAAATTTTTTCATTCAGAAAGAACATGTTCATAAATATTTTTGATAAACATAGGCCCTAACTATGAAAGAAATTTTAAAGTTAATTTTTGTTAAAGTCGACTTTATTTTAAAATAGAACTTTTGTTTTTATTTGAAAAAAGCTTCAAAACTTTTTCCAACATATACATTCAAATAATTGAAAATATTTTTCCATCACAAAGAATAACAAGAAGGGAAGCCTTTAATTTTTTCTACAACAACAACTTCTATCTCTTTTCACATATGTACAAGTAGTATGTGAATTCAACACACTTGAGAGAGAGATTTAACTTCAAAACTTTTTCTTGAAAATTGCACAAAATTGCAATTCTAACACACACTTTCACCATCACATAATATTTATATTATTTTTTTTCACAGATTTAAACCACTTAAATAACCTAAAACAAGTATATTTTGCACAAACGAAAAAATTTTTTTTTAATTTTTTTGACATTAATTTTTTTGGGATTGAAATAGTTTTTATTTCACATTTGTAAAATTTCGTATTGGAAATTAATAAAAAAAATTCAAATAAACTTAATTTTTGCAGAAATTATGGAATAAAAAGCTGAAAAATCTATAAAACCTTTCCAGATCAAATATAATTCAAATAATTTGAGAATTTTATTATAATTTTTAAGGTCTCTTTTTTACAACTTTGTGTGTTTGAGGAGTGTGGTGAAAGTGGTTTGAAAACCAATACATATAAATAAACTGATACCAATACATTCTTATAGTTAGGTTTTTTTGACAACCGACTTAGGTTTTCTTTGACAGCGTTTCACTTCTTGTTATTATTCTTTGGTCCAGCAGAACAGCACAGAAAAACTAACTACTTATACATGTTTTTCATGTACAAAAGAGAAACAGCTGCTTCGAAACGTAACAGAACGTAAAGACTAATTTTGACTTAAATGTTACACAGAAAAAATAAATTTATAATTGGATTGAATTTTGTAATTATTAAAGCATGTGCTTTGAATGTTTTATGACATTTTACTATTTCTTAAATAAATTTTCAACAAATTTTGCGATTTCAGAAATAAAAAAAAATATCTTTCTAATCTGTATTTAAGCCAAATTTTTACTTGTCAAATCCCAGCAAAAAATGGAGCTTCCTCGGAAGCAGGTTTGTAAGGCAGAAAGAACTTGTATACTGCTACCACTTCGCATGAAAGATTACATGATTTTTATATGGGATTCCTCGTGTAGAGGCTCTGCATAAGGAATCCAAAATAAGCATATTTCACAGCTTTAAAATTAACCTGATTTCATCGAATTAAATATGTGCAAATAATTGTGCACATAGATTTTAGAGCTTCTGAGAAGCAATAAAATCTTACAGACAAAATGATTGCATAACAAGAAGCGCTATTTTTTTCTAAGTTCTTCAGTACCTATACGAATAGCTTAATGTATGCCTTCCAAAATCATTTTTGTAAGGCATAACAAGAAGCGCTAATTTTTTCTAAGTTCTTCAGTACCTATACGAATAGCTTAATGTATGCCTTCCAAAATCATTTTTGTAAGGCAATAATTTTAGGATGCAATTAATGTAGCAGTAGAAGATGCAGTAATCATATTTATTGCTTCCAAATCCAGAATATTTTTTGCTGGGATATAAGAGTTTTAATTTTGAAGAGTTTTATAATGAATTTTAATTTTGACGTTTAAAAAAAAAAAAAAAAAAAAATCTTTTTAAAAACTGTTAAAACGGCACATATTTTGTATTACTCAACACTCGGATTTTGAGTTATGACGTTGTTGCAGCAAATGAGCGATATGTGTTATAAAATTGTACATAACGGAACATTTTTTTTTAATAATATTTTATAATAAATTGCATTATAAAAGTTGAAATTTTGGAGCAAACGTTGTTAAACATAGTTTGGAAGATTTTGCTTATGTCCTAGCTGTTGGTTAATATTTCCACAATTCTATTCAATTCAATAATTTCACTTTGCGCGTATAAACTGTTGCGCAAACTTATCTGACTTGTGTAAACGAATTTTCATAAATTTTTTGACAGTTCATTTGCGAGGGTAGAAATGTACAGATTGCACATATTTAAATATAGAAAACTAATTTTATAAGATTTTCACCAAATCTGGAATGTGTTTTCATTATCCGATTGATTAATTGAATTAGATAAAATCAAGAAAAAAAATATTTTTTAAGGGCAGATCTATCTTGTATGTATGTATGTGTGTATTTATATTTGGGTTTAAATATGAGGACACAAAAATACCAACATACATATTATGTATGTATATTAGAGTGACAATCAGTTGTATGGAAAAAAATTTTTGTTAAAATTTTGAAGAGTGCCGGGTGGAATATTGTGACACTAGGCCTAAATGTTAAGTGCTGAAAATTTGAGCCAAATCGGACAACGATTTCTGGACGCGCATCGAGGTCAAAGTTCAGATATATGCAAAATTTTACTGTTAATATGGAATAAATAGGTGAAACTCGTTAACTTTCTGCATTGTTTTCTAGAAATGTGTAGATTTATTTATATTAATGAATATTACATTAAAAAAAATTTTTGGAAATTAACCCTGTATCTCCTTTGGTTCAAAATGACCCAAAAACTGTATTATCGCCAAAATTAGAGAAAAATGCAAATTTTTCAGTTTTTGAAAAAAATTTGCTACTAAATAAATACTTTTGCAATTGAATGCAAAAGAATCGAAATATGTACGTAATTATCCTTGTAATGAGATATAAATGACAAAATTTTACTAAAAAATTTTAAAGTTATTACAAATTCGCCAGACCATTAACGTGTTTCAGGCCACTTGAACAAAAAATTTAGGAACAAAATTAAGATATTTCGAGAAAAATTAAAATAAAAGCTAATTTTTACTTAAAATATGTCCATATTTACTTGTATATGAGTTTTTGTCTTCGTAGGATACCGTTAACCTATTCGCAGGTATGGCCAAAAAAAATAATTTTTTTTAACGGCTGTTTCAAAACTCCATTTTCAAATTTTTAAAAATTTTGTTAAACAAATTTCAGATTTTTTCGATCATCACATTGGGGTTTATTGAGATCAAAATAGGGAATAAAAATATGAAAAAATTATGTCAATACCTCTTACAGTTTTTCCGTACCTGCGATTTAAATTTTGCGTTTTTCAAGAAAAACTAATTTTTTGTCCATATTTAGGCGAATGAGTCCAATTTCCATACTGTTATAAATTTTAAGTAAAACCTATTCATAATATTATAGTCCTTGTAATTTTAAATATGTTCTGAAAGTTTTACTAAAATCGGAAAACGATAACCTTTAAATCGTGAAGGTCAAAAGTCAAATTTTTCAATATTTCGAATTTCTAATGAAAAGATAGCGAAATGTTATATATTTTTGGGCCGATTTTCATGAAACTTGAGGAAAATATATATTGGTGTCTAGCATTTACAACAACAGTGCAAAAATGGATTTTAACCTTTAAGAGGACTTGGGGTCAAAATGGTTGTGTTTTTCGTGATTTTAAAAGTTGAGGGTAATTTGGACCCCAAGTGCTGCTAAGGGTTAATTTCCATTTTTGTGCTGTTGTTTTAAATTCTGGACTTTATGTTATATTTTCCTTAAGTTGCATTAAAATCGGGGCAAAAATATATAACATTTCGCTATCTTTTCATTAGAAATTCCAAATATTGAAAAATTTGACTTTTGACCTTCACGATTTAAAGGTTATCGTTTTCCGATTTTAGTAAAACTTTCAGAACATATTTAAAATTGCAAGGACTATAATATTATGAATAGGTTTTACTTAAAATTTATAACAGTAAGGAAATTGAACTCATTCGCCTAAATATGGACAAAAAATTAGTTTTTCTTGAAAAACGCAAAATTTAAATCGCAGGTACGGAAAAACTGTAAGAGGTATTGACATAATTTTTTCATATTTTTATTCCCTATTTTGATCTCAATAAACCCCAATGTGATGATCGAAAAAATCTGAAATTTGTTTAACAAAATTTTTAAAAATTTGAAAATGGAGTTTTGAAACAGCCGTTAAAAAAAATTATTTTTTTTGGCCATACCTGCGAATAGGTTAACGGTATCCTACGAAGACAAAAACTCATATACAAGTAAATATGGACATATTTTAAGTAAAAATGAGCTTTTATTTTAATTTTTCTCGAAATATCTTAATTTTGTTCCTAAATTTTTTGTTCAAGTGGCCTGAAACACGTTAATGGTCTGGCGAATTTGTAATAACTTTAAAATTTTTTAGTCAAATTTTGTCATTTATATCTCATTACAACGATAATTACGTACATATTTCGATTCTTTTGCATTCAATTGCAAAAGTATTTGTTTAGTAGCAAATTTTTTTCAAAAACTGAAAAATTTGCATTTTTCTCTAATTTTGGCGATAATACAGTTTTTGGGTCATTTTGAACCAAAGGAGATACAGGGTTAATTTCCAAAAAAATTTTTTAATGTAATATTCATTAATATAAATAAATCTACACATTTCTAGAAAACAATGCAGAAAGTTAACGAGTTTCACCTATTTATTCCATATTAACAGTAAAATTTTGCATATATCTGAACTTTGACCTCGATGCGCGTCCAGAAATCGTTGCCCGATTTGACTCAAATTTTCAGCACTTAACATTTAGGCCTAGTGTCACAATATTCCACCCGGCACTCTTTGAAATCTAAAAAAAAAAAAATCGGCTGTCACTCTAATGTATATGCATGTAGCTACTTGTACTTTAATAAAGTATATGCACTTACATATACGATGTCAAATAAAACTGTATTCGCCAACAACACCAGACTATGATACCGCCGTCATCGTACCTTTCCCATCCCAAAAAAGAAAATAATTCCATTTCAATATACTTACAGTCTAGAGAGTTGAGTAAAGTTGACTTGACTATAATGATGCCAAGGACATTATTACAATACATCTTGCTAAACAGAGGAATGAAAATAATAATAAAAAAAAGAAAAAAGTGAAACAGACAACAAAGAGCAGAAAAAACAAAAATTAAAATGAACAACAAGAAAGGAATGTTTGGCATAGTATTTAAACTAGCAACTAAAGTTCAAGATGCAACTGCAACAATGGCAGCTCATAAAAATTCCTTTACAGGATGTATGCATCATACACAAACGCACGCGTACAGACAATCATCACACTGGATATGGCAGAATAACTGACATACAAATATACTGACATAATGTGTAGCTATCAGTCTACATACATATATAGAAAAGTAGTGCATATCAAAGAGCGCGGAGCTCTTAACTTAGGCATCGGTGTGTTTGCTGTGGAAGATTGTTATGTTGATGATGTTGACGACAATGTTATGGACTGTTTGTATATGTATATTTGTGAGTATGTATTCGAGTATATTGTGAATGTTGGCTACATTGGCATCTTTAAGATTCCTCCCAAGTCGAGCGTAGTGAAGTGTATTGAAGTGTAAAACGGAAAACAAAAGAATCAACTTAAATTGATTTTCAGGAACAAAGTTAAACAACACGAAAAACTAAAACTGGAATTAAAAGAAGACAAAAATAATACAGAAAAGGACACCCACCCATCAATGACACTGACACTCTTGTATGCAGGCACGTTAGTGCTGCATGTGGAAGTGATGCACAATGAAAAACTAAGAGATGCCTTGACTTTAGGCAAGTGCAAGTTGATTGCAAATTATTCGCAATAAGCATACAAAACAGACAAAGCTAGCAACCAACTGTAGTTCATAGCAAAATGTTGTTTATACTCCAGAGACACACTTCATGCCTTAAAGTACACACTGATATACAGAAGGATGGATGGATAGATGGATGGAGCGATACATATACTCGTATAGATCCAAGGATGAAATGATGGCTATAATAGAGTTCTGTTGATGGTATTCGTCGCGTAAATTGTAGATTAAATATATTTAAATAGGAACGAGTGTATGTACATGAAGGTACACAAATAAATAACTGTCCTTTGTTGCTTTTGCTGCTGATATAAGTAGTGTTGTGTTGTGTTGTTTGTGTTTGTTATATTGTCACCTTGGCAAAACTAAAGTATGTATACTTTAAATAGATAAATACATACATATTTCAGTTTAACTTCTATTATGAACAAAATGCGAATGGTTGCTACAGACCGTCAAGCGGACAGACAGTCAAACATTAGCATCATATCTCGTAGACGTACAGAAGAAGACTCTTTAGCAATAAAAAATTATTTTTTTACTTCCGTTGTTCACAATATTATCAACATCGGAGTAGTCTGCTCATCACAATTGCAATCAGCGTCATTGTCATTCTCATTATTATCATAATCGTAATAATCATCATCATCAGCAGCACTATTGTTGTCATTGTCATCATTATTGCTTTCCATAGCAGCAGACTTACGCACTCCACTTGTAACAATGATTTACGAAATTGCGCGCAATTTTTGATATAATTTGCTTCCATTATGCTCTCAAGTGTTTTGACGGCGTCAATTTGCATTGAATGGAATTGCATGACAGTTTTGTACGTCGAGAGTCTGGTGCATTATTGATGTTACAATATGTACTATATTCATTTGTCAAGTAGCTGTTTGGCGTTGCAGAGCATATTATTTATTTGACATTTATTTATTTTTTTTTGCGCAATTAAAACTCTAATATTTAATGCATCTGTACTTTAAAAAGATCTTGATAACAAACAAACAAACATTTGGAATAAATTTCTCTGTTTTTATAAAACGTTCGCTTCAGTAGCAGTGATGAAATTGAAGCGCCTTCCTTAAATTTGATAGACAGATACAAAACTAACCACATGAGTAGTTCTAATACTTTGCAAATATTAATGGCGGAAGTGGGCAAGGCATGTAGTAATATAATTAGCATATAAAATCTCTTTCGAATTCATGCAGTTAATGCAGCATGTCCACTTTGCGTTGGTGTAACATATATATATATTTCGAATATAAAGAAGTATGTAATTTTAAATTTACTACATTGATATAGGGTATTGTACTTTAAATGTTCCGCTGAATTAAATATCTGTTGGAGCAATTTATCAAGAAAAACCTGATGTAGCATGTCTCAAATATAAACAAGTAGAGATCATAAAAAGCAGATGTTGCCAACCATGATTTCCATGATACATGTTGCCAGACGAAGTTTATATAACAGATTATAACAATCATATTAAGGTTGTATGTGAACGGATGAGTTAGTCCTTAAGGTGGTGGATGTGACATTTCAGTTTAATGCTATTTTCAATTTTTTTTTTTTTACACATATTCCATTTAAGCTGCATAAATATACGTATGTATGTATGTATAAATATGTAAACATACAAAAAGGAATTTACATCACGTATATAGTAATTTTCAATGTTTGCTATTGTTTCCATGTGTTATTATTGAGATTTTATGGCACTTCATTTTGGTAAATCATTGTTGAAATATCGCGCTTACGACCATAATAAAAATACATACTACATACAGTAAACCCGACCGTCATACACAAGGACGGACATGCCAACATGTAGAAATTACACATACAAACAAGTTAAAAAAACTCCTGAAAGTATGCACTCATTGTAAGATTTTCAAGTTAATATAGTAAATCTCATCGCAACAACAGGAGCAAGTCGACAGCAACAACGACAGAAGTATCAGCAACATCAGTATGAAAAACAACACCGGCAGTTATGCGAATGTATGCGCATGTAAGTATTTATGCACTTACGTGCATGTGTATTTGTGTATGGATGTGTAAAGCTGTCTGTCTTAAAATCTACTCATTAAGCTGATTATATTGTTATCCTTTTTATTATTATGCATTCATTGTTTTAAGTGTGTAAGTGTTGTGATATTAACTTTAAAGCTCTCACACATACACACAAACATACATTTTTTTATTTACCCTCTCACTCATACACAAAAGTGTGTATTTGTGAGTTTGTTAGTTGGCGGTACCACTGGCTTCGGTAACGGATGTTGTGCTGAAACAGTAGCCAATTTTGAAATATTTCCATTAAATACTAATGCTTGGTTCCTAACTTTTACGCTGGTCTATCCCTGCGAAAAAACACGATTTTTAATAAAATTGTTATTATTTTTAGCCCCTTTAACATTTAGTTTGTCCATAATAGTAACTCACAGTTTAAATTTAGTTTTATTTTTATTTTAGAAAAATGCTTTTGGTAAAAATAGTTGTTTATTAATTCAGTTATTGCGTGGAGATGGTGGTTATTACCATTAATAAAACTTAAAACTTTTTAGGATTTTCAAATGTTGATTTAATATAATTTAAAAAAAAAATTGTGGCAACAAAACTAAATTTTCTTGAAATCCTATTCAAATCGGCGCCAACTCATTAAAGGTACAGTATTTTGGATTAAATTGTAGGGTTTTATTTATGAAGTTTTAAACTCAAATATGTGAATAAATAAGTTCGAAAAACACTGGTTATTGTAATACTTATACGTATGTTTGTATGTATATGCTGTTTTAAATATATTTATGTACATAATTCCAATTGTCGTTCGTTCCCTCATTCTCATCATCATCATCATAATTGTAGTGATGATGAAGCAAAACCATACAAGTAGATTACTTACTTGTGTTCGTTTGCATTTGTCTAGAGAAAACAGTTTGTTTGTTTGCTGTTGTTCTGTTAGTCTGAGTACGAGTACCAGTGTCATTACCAGTGTTCATTATTATTATTATTATTAAAATAATTTTAAATAAAAATATTTGTCTACTCCCTGCTCTTTTCTCTACTCCTCAACTCTACTCCATAATATTTATTATATTTTTTGTTTTGTCTTTGTTTATTTGTTGTCAACTATATTATGGTAATTAGATTTTCAGTTCTTTTTTTCACTCGTTGTTTTTTCTTTGGCCAGACACAGCTTTTTAATGTATTTTTGTTTTAAGTCGTAACAGGAACAGAAATGAAAAAAGGATTTTTTATTAGACTTTTATTCAAATGAAAGT
This sequence comes from Calliphora vicina, assembly GCF_958450345.1. Lineage (NCBI taxonomy): Eukaryota > Metazoa > Arthropoda > Insecta > Diptera > Calliphoridae > Calliphora > Calliphora vicina. The sequence goes on along the minus strand of NC_088780.1, from coordinate 1,363,858 downwards.
GAAAAATGGGGTTGGGGGGTAGGTTGTTTTAAAATAACAATAATAACAATTGTATAACAGAAATAAGGCAAAGCTGTTGGTTGGAAAGTGTTAAAACAATATTACAGCAGATATTTATTAAATAAAGTCTATCATGTTCGGGCAAATACTTGTGCATATAATTCGGTATATTCAAAATTTTAACTTGTCGAAAACATTTGTAGGAAATGGGAATAACAATGCGAGTGAGAAGTAAAGTTTGTGAATCCCACTTAAAAGCGTCACATGTACCTAAGCACTGTTTCTCCGCTCTGTTTTAAGTTGTCTACAAGGGTTGTTTGCAACAATATGTTGCTTTCATCTTGTACGCATTTCTATCTTATTTGAAATATAAAAAAATGTTAATATTGTCTTAGAAAGAAGCAACACACTGCGGGTACAGCATATTGTTGTTCTCGTAGTCGTATTTATATTACACTTGGATTCCGTCTAAGGATACTCGTCGTCTTATTAGGAAATCAAAAGTTAAGAGCATAATGACGGTGCTTCTAAGTAATGCTGATGATTATGAATAGTAAGATGATTATGGGAATAAACATATTAAGGGTTGTTTAAAAATTACAAATATTTATATATTTTCCTTGTATGTATTATAGACGTTTTTGTTTTCTTAACTACCACACAATCATATTGAGTGTGGTGTTTTTTCAAGTCTTATAAAAATTAACTGCAGACGGTGTTAAATTTCTCAGTTATTTCCCTAAGCTCCCATCAAAAAACCTGTAACATAATTTTACGTTTTTTTTTTCTTCTGTTCATATTATTGTAGTGGTTGTTGCTATTTTTCGTAACTACATGTGCAATATTTTGAAAAAGAGATTTTAGAAATGGTCTTCATTTAAATGACGTTTACAAGGGTGTGTGCCATTGTTTTGGGGCCTGATTGTCTTTTGACATTGTCTTAAGAAAACTGACAGGCAAGAGAACGGTCGGTTGGAATCATGGTTACGAAATGAATAAAATATTAAATAAGAAAATGAAATTTTCACCTTTTCATTAAATAAAGAACAGAAACAAAATACCCAATACAGAAAAAAAGTCAAAAATTATGATTTCTCTGCTGTTTTTGTTCCATTATAATACACACACAAACACATTACATACTAACTTAATCATCTGTTTCTGTTTTAAGCTCTAAAAATCCAAACTCGGCACTAGTGATTTATGAGGGTTTACTATTTTTACAAAAAACCAAAAAAAAAAAAAAACAAAAATGAAAAGAACGCAAGAAGGAAATCTAATTCAAGAATACGAAAATTAGGTTTGAAGTGGGAAGAAAATTAAATTTTGTAAATTAACCCTGACAACAGAGGTTGAACCAACAATCAGGCGAGAGTTTAAACAAATTTACTGGGTTGACTACTTGACTGTTGTGTATTTATTGTTCAATATGTAATGGGTGGATGGGCTGTTGTTTGAATTGGCTTGTCTTTATTTAAGGTCGTGTAGTAGTTGTGACAGATTTAATTTTAATTAAATTGCATTATGATTTATTTTACATTTTCTAATGATATACATTCTAGCTAAGTAGTTTAAAACTGCTACTTCTAATATGCAGTCATTGGATTTAACAATATACAATTTTGTTAAAAGTATTAAATGTCTATGCATGTTTCAAATCTAAATTAAGTTATGTATATTTTGTTGAAAGCTTTCAAGGAACATAACTACTTTAATTTTTCGTTAAAGTTAATTGATATACATATGTAGCTTATTAAATATCATGAGCAAATTTTTAGAGAAAATAGTTAAGGATCAAATTGTTAATTATATTGACAAAATATGATTTCCGTACTGTTATAAATTTTAAGTAAAACCTATTATAATATTATAGTCCTTGTAATTTTAAATATGTTCTGAAAGTTTTACTAAAATCGGAAAACGATAACCTTTGAATCGTGAAGGTCAAAGGTAAAATTTTTCAATATTTGGAATTTCTAATGAAAAGATAGCGAAATGTTATATATTTTTGGGCCGATTTTCATGAAGCTTGAGGAAAATATATATTGGGGTCTAGCATTTACAACAACAGTGCAAAAATGGATTTTAACCTTTAAGAGGACTTGGGGTCAAAATGGTTGTGTTTTTCGTGATTTTAAAAGTTGAGGGTAATTTGGACCCCAAGTGCTGCTAAGGGTTAATTTCCATTTTTGTGCTGTTATCTTAAATTCTGGACTTTATGTTATATTTTCCTTAATTTGCATTAAAATCGGCCCAAAAATATATAACATTTCGCTATCTTTTCATTAGAAATTCCAAATATTGAAAAATTTGACCTTTGACCTTCACGATTTAAAGGTTAACGTTTTCCGATTTTAGTAAAACTTTCAGACCATATTTAAAATTACCAGGATTATAATACTATGAATAAGTTTTACTTAAAATTTATAACAGTAAGGAAATTGGTCTCATTCGCCTAAATATGGACAAAAAATTTATTTTTCTTGAAAATCGCAAAATTTAAATCGCAGGTACGGAAAAACTGTAAGAGGTATTGACATAATTTTTTCATATTTTTATTCCCTATTTTGATCTCAATAAACCCCAATATGATGATCGAATCTGAAATTTGTTTAACAAAATTTTTAAAAATTTGAAAATGGAGTTTTGAAACAGCCGTTAAAAAAAATTATTTTTTATGGCCATACCTGCGAATAGGTTAACGGTATCCTACGAAGATAAAAACTCATATACAAGTAAATATGGACATATTTTAATTAAAAATGAGCTTAATATATCTTAATTTTTTTCCTAACTTTTTTTTTTAAGTGGCCTGAAACACGTTAATGGTCTGGCGAATTTGTGATAACTTTAAAATTTTTTAATCAAATTTTGTCATTTATATCTCATTACAACGATAATTACGTACATATTTCGGTTCTTTTGCATTCAATTGCAAAAGTATTTATTTAGTAGCAAATTTTTTTCAAAAACTGAAAAATTTGCATTTTTCTCTAATTTTGGCGATAATACAGTTTTTGGGTCATTTTGAACCAAAGGAGATACAGGGTTAATTTCCAAATTTTTTTTTTAGTGTAATATTCATTAATATAAATAAATCTACATATTTCTAGAAAACAATGCAGAAAGTTAACGAGTTTCACCTATTTATTCCATATTAACAGTAAAATTTTGCATATATCTGAACTTTGACCTCGATGCGCGTCCAGAAATCGTTGCCCGATTTGGCTAAAATTTTCAGCACTTAACATTTAGGCCTAGTGTCATAATATTCCACCCGGCACTCTTTGAAATCTAAAAAAAAATCGACTGTCACTCTAATAAATATGTTACTAACTATACATATAATACTTGTTTATTCATTAAATTTCATCCAAAAAATATAAATCAATTTTTTAATTAAAGATTTGATAATTTTGAAATTATTATCACTTCGACTTTCTGACAGAAAATGTTACAAGTCCCAAAAATGGACCTATAAGATGCAAACGCACTTCTTCTTAGCTGTGCTTATTTGTCATTATAAATCATACCAAATATGTGAGTAATAAAACTCCATTAGCAGATTTCATAAATATTTCAAATCATGGCTTTTACAACATTTTTTGTCTCTCCTGTAATATTTCTGAAAAGGACTTTGTACACTAAGCTAACAAAATGATTAATAAAATAAATTTTAAGAACAAAACACACTAATGAAGTCAAATTGATTGAAAGAAGGTATGCACATCAAATTCAATTTAACGTTTGATAAAATCATCACTAAGTTTATAATGAATCGTTATTAAGATTTAGCTTAACTTCTAGAATTATGCGGAATTTAATTTTTAATAGTTTCATTAAACTCATAGTCCTCTAATATTTAGAATCATTGTAATTCTTAAAAATATCAATCTAAATAGGTTTCTATTGTAAATCAGCAGTTTAGGTTTCAAATCAGGCCAATAATGTGTGTACAATTTCTTAATTTTAGACCTAAATTTTAAAAACCGGTTAACCGAAAATCAACATTTTAAATTAACCGGTTCGCAAAAAACCGAGATTTCGAAGAAAAACCGGTTTTTCGGTTAACCGGTTAACCGGTTTATAAACACTACTAAAGTTTAACTTAATTAATTTTGTTTATTGTGCATGTTTACGAATTCACTAATAAAATGTTAAGGGGCGACTTTTGTACGACATTTGAAATATTTTGTATAGAAAAATGTTTGATATAGAAAAATATTATTCGAGTTGTGTTTATGACACGTGTCATAATATTAATTTACTTTATTGTCAACAAAACTGTAATAAATTCTACTTTTAATTTTATTTTTGTTTCGTTTCTGGTTAAAACATTATTACCTTTCTCTCTCTTTGTGTTGTTCAACAAATTTGACAATGACATTTTATTATCATTAAATAGAGAAAACAAAAAGCTAAAAAATAATAAAATAAAAGCGAGTGTCAAGTGGTTCTCATGACAACTTTTAATTGAATTAAAAATTTGTAAATTGCATTTTTCGATTTATTATTTATTTATTTATTCATTTGTTGTTGCTGCTGTTGTTTACCTTACATACACACTGTGTAATTGAGTACATATGGGAGTGTGTGTATGAATAGATAGAATAAATATTAATACATACACACAGATGGATAAATATTTGATAATTTATTGTATGCATGTTTTAAACATACATACATATTTGTATTAAACCACCATGAATAGAGTAGAACATCCCTTTTGTAATGCACGTTTACAAACGTTAAATTGAAATATGTATTACTTATATCAGCTTCGGTGCATGATGAAGTGACGCGTGTCACAAGCTAATGTTCATACGAGTGAATTCTCATACAAAAGTAAGTAACTTTGGCATTTTAAGCGTATAATTTTTTATTTTCAAATTCGGATTTTTTTTCTTTTTTACAAAAATAAATATATGAATAAATATTTGTGAATCTTGAGAAGTGCGGGTTAGAAAATTGTGTCACTACTTTATATTAGTACTGGAAATATTAGGCAATTTGGACAATTCCAGAATGTACATAACTGGTGTTTCATAAAATTGTTGAAAAAGTATGTATGAGGAGTTATTGCGTATAATAATGTCTTGCATGTATTTTTGCATATTTTGTTATAAATGCATATTATATAAATGCATATTTTATGATTTTTTAAATATAATAAAAACTTATTGTATCATTGCATACAATTAAAAAAAAAAATATACAAATAACAATTTTATTTAAAATTGCATAATTCTCTATAAATGCTTATTTTTTCGAATATGTTACAATTTATATATCAGCTTTTGTGCATATTTCTGTATAAATGCATATATTTGAACATACTTTTCGATTTATAATGCTTGTTTTATGAGGATATTCTAGTTTTTTAATATATGACAATCTAATCACACACTAAAACTTAAAAACGAAATCCATTGTGAAAAAAATATTTGAAAAAAAAGCAAAAAAAAACAAAAATATATTGTTAATCAACATTTGTATCGATTCGTTGAAAACCATGTCCGATTTTTCATATAAAAAATGTGTATTTTAGTATGCTATAGAGTTGCTAAGCAAATTTGAAATTGAGAATACTTGTACAATATGTATGTATACAAAAAGGGGAGCAAAGTATTAAATGCATTCCAAATTGGTATTTTTCTAAATAAAACTGAAAAAGTTGAAAGAAAAACTTACATTTTTTTTTTGATAAAGGAGAGTTTGTCGAGGTTAGTTGGTAACTGAAAACCTGAAATTGGTGTTTGAAAATGAAACTTTAGATATTTCGTGTATTAGATTCCTCTAGTTGCTTCTTTTGGGATCAAATAATGCTGGTTTTTTCATAAACATTGCTACGCGTACCCTTGTAATATGGAAAATTGTATCTAACCAAGCATAAAATGTTGCGGCTATGTTGTTACTAGAGTCTAGAGATGAAATTATATGAACGCATCTAACCACCAACTAAACCATCCATCTGTTCCACTATCCACCCCCAATTCTCTCATTCATCCATCCATCCATTCATGTATCCACAACACACAAACCATAGTAACCACAAGTTTTTATTAAACTTAAAGCTTTTTTGCCAACCATCCATTCCCTGCGTTTTTGGGCTTATTGCAGGCATGTGAATGTGTGCGAGTGCGAGAGGGAGTGCGTGTGTGTATGGATTACAAACATTATTTGTGAGTGTGTTTTGACGCGTGCACTTGTAATATTTTTAATGTATTGTGCTGCTGGTAGTATAGTATCCATCTCTATGAACATATGTATGTATCTCTAAAAGTGTGTTTCTTTTGTTGTTGTGTGTGTTTTTTTTCTCTTTGGAAAAATATTAAATTTTACTAACAAACATACACTGCAGTGCGAACAATCGTTCATATGTAGATAGATATTCTTTACCTAGCACTCGTCTGCTTTTCTATTCCAACAAATCTAAAACAAAATTTAAACTGGCATTTTATGTTTCAACGCCATAATGCAGAAATTCGCATAAATTTGAATTGCACGAACTTTAGAAGTTTAATTAAATTCATATTCGACTGATATTACTAATGTTTACTCATTGTTGTGGTTGTTGAGTTTCTGTGTACTGGGGAACGCATACCTTTTATTGGCGTGTTGTTTGAATTTTCACAAGGCCCATATTTTGATTTATAGCAACGAGCGTTGGCCATGGCGATTTGAAACAGATCCCCGTCAGTATTTATCAATTACATTTTAAGACGTAAGCATTTACAACAGACTTTATGCGTACGTACCAACTCCCTTAAATGGATTTTTATTAGAGCAATACTGACGTTTAAAGTATTCACTGAAATGAAAAATGCATTCCCTAAACTGTTGTAATACTGTCATACTCCCATGATTTTTAATTGAGCAACAAGTTTATTCATTACGTTACGTTAATTATGTTGCGTTTGTTATAACTTTTTGTTTTCATATTTATTGTTTAATTCAACAAATTATATCTTTAAGTTTGTTGCACATGTTGTTGTCGTTGTTACATTCATAGTTTATTAGTACGAGTACGTAACGAAAGAACTTTTTTCTTCTTACTTTTTGTTGTTGTTGTTGTTACACTTTTCTCATTTATTTGTGTTTGTAAAAGTTTTTTTTTCCAGCTTTTTTTAGTTGCAAGCAACTAACTATTCATTCAACATTTCATAATAAATGTTTTGCATGCATGTATGTTTGTAAGTTGTACACACATGTACGTACTTCATTCATGCATGACCATTTGCCCAATAAAAGTTTGTCCTTTTTGCAAGAGAAACAAAAAAAAATAAAAAGAGAAAAAAACTGTAAAAAAAATGCAAAACTTTTTCTTTTCATAGACCAACTGCTTCATGCAACCATACGTAGTATGTATGTATGTTGAGAGGAGGACGAATATGGATTTCCAATATACATACAAACATACATACATACACAAGTAGTACATGCCCAGCAGTTAAGCAAGTAGTCAATGTATCCCTTAAAGACAGTAATTGTCACAAATGTCTTATCACTTGGCTGACTCCATTTTATATATTTTGGTCATTTGACACGTGTGTGCACTTTGTAGTGCAGAGAGAAGACAATTGGTTACTTTATGCATCCCAACTAATCTAGCGTGAGGACAATTGTCACTTAAGTGTCTCTAAGTAATCTAGAGTGTAGTCACTTTAAACGTTTTGTGAGTAATTCGTACAAAGTGGTTTTTTACAAATTGTGTTAATATAATTGATATCGCATGTAACATAGCATGAAGTCAATAGTCACTTTAGTGTCTCTTAGTAACCTATGGTGAAGTCACTTCAAACTTTTTTTTGTACTGCAGTTTATTTTACCCACCAGAAGCGTTGACTACCTTCGATCAGCTATCCGATAGTCACATTGTAATGAAAAGGGTGAATTGACCCCCTGCTTAGGACATGCACGTGTTAAAATAACTAGTCAAGTAGCTGATCAAGTAACCAGTTACAAAGCTAGCAAGGTAACTGACGCTATGTAACCAGTATGTGAATCCAATGCGTTGCCTACTTTGGACCAGCTATTAGACAGTCCCATTGTAATCAAAAAGAGACAATTGACCCCCTGCCTAGGACATGCCCGTGTTAAAATGACTAGTCACGTGGCTATTGAAGTAACTAGCTCCCACCCTAAATGATGGGTAAAATCACTAGTTCGGTACTGTCTCCTAGAACTGCTGGGGTGTTTGTCTGATTATCTGGGTGTTTATGTGAGTGTGTGTATTTATATGGTTACTTTACCGTTGTTGTATTATTTTATTATTATTTAAAAATTATTTTTTTTACTTTCATTTCGAATAGTATGATTGCAAGTTTTGCAAAGTACGAGTTTTGAATAGTTGATGTTGCTGTTGTTTTTTTTTTTGTTTTGTTGTTTATTTTATTTATAATGTAGATAGATTTTCAGCACGAAGTTTACAGTTTCACACTTTTCACTAGTTAACGTATTGAAAATTACAGACATTCAGAGTTATTACACATATTTACGAAAGAGTTAAATAAAAAACAAATAAACAAATATAATCTCTACTGTAACAACGCCAAAATCCGACTTAAAATAACACTACAAGTATTGTAGAAAAGGAGTTTCGAATACCAAAAAACATAAATTTGATTAATATATTTTTGATATTTATTAAGATATTTATTTGGCGAAATTGACTGCAGCTAAAATTACATTCATATAGGATAATTACACTATGCAGGGGTTCTCATATATCAATTCTGTTTTACTGGAGTCCATAGTGTTCAGTAAAATATTCTTAAAGCTACAACTTCAAAAAATTATAAGTATGTATGTATGTATGTTGTTTTGAATTTTTTTTTTAATTATTTTCTTTTAAAGATATATCTTTCTCACAGAAGAGACTTTTTTGAAAATCGGTTGGCAAATGGCTCTGTTGTTACTCGATTTTAGTTAAGTCTAATGGAATATTAAAACTAATTGAATGAGTTAAAATATCGTATTTTAGTTTTGATTGCCTTAGACTTTATTCTTATATAATCCTAATAATCTTGTTAGTTTATGACATCTTTCTGTTGATTGCAATACAATTTATTACTCCCAAATTGTTCATAGATAATTAATTAGCTTGCTCATACGACTAGTTTTTATAAACCCCTTAACCGAAAAAACCGGTGTTTTCTTCGCAATTTCGGTTTTTTGTGAACCGGTTAATTTTATATGTTGATTTTCGGTTAATCGGTTTTTATCACACTGTTAACAGGTTCTTGTGATTTTTGTATTTATATTCATCAAACATTTGGTCTGATTTCAAATACAAACTGCTGATCTAACTATAAAGAGCTATGTCGATACAAATATTCAAGCACTGTAATAATTCTCAAAAGACTTATCGTCTTCTTGCAAAAGTACTATGTCCATTTTATTGAAAATTGCTTAATTATTACACAAGGCAACAAAATCGAAAAAAGTTTAGAGGCTAATACAATTTTGATATATTGTGGTTCCAGAAGTATGGTCCATTCTCTCATAAAATTGAGCAGTTAATGGTTTTATTTCGATTGATTGAATTTGAAAACATTTTCCCCATGCTATGTACAAATTTTCTCTTATATATTGCGTTTCAAGCGGCTCAGTAGTTTCGGAGTTATTATAACAAATTGAAGAAAAAAATATATTTTTAACGTGGAAATAGCAAATTTGTTTGTTTTAAAAAAATCATCAAAAATCGAAAACGGCATAAATGTTTCAGATTTATTGCTTCATCGCAAAGCCACATACATGCAATAGGATTAAAACGTAATATATAAAAGATTAAAAGTTATGTAAATTTAAACTTTGCTAAGTTTACTTCAATTATATCGGACTAACCCTTTTTGAGTTATCATAAATTATGTGGAGAAATATCTAAAAAAAATTCACAATTTTAGAAAAAAAAATGTATTCATAGAATTCACAAATTTTACAATTTTTTTACTTAGGTTACCATGATGCATCAAATCTATATAGTGGTTAGTGAAGCCATTTTTTGCTGTTGACCTGTGTTATCAAGTGGGATTTGATAACACATATTAATAGGAAATATTGGATCATTTAAATTTGGTTTTATTAAAAACTTAGTAAAAATAGAGACTTAAAATCAAAGAACATAGTTAAAACGATAAAAATAAAGAAACATTGTTATGGGAGAATAAGTCCAATATAAAATACAAAAGAAGTAATATCAAACGTACGATTTATCTGAAATCAATGAACATAGTAATCCAATTTAAGTTTTTACTGAAAGAATAATTGACCACGCCAATTTTTTTTCGATATATTTATAATCGCAGGACGCCTGGACCGAATTAACAAATTTTTTTATTAATGTTCGCAATACATAGTCCGCAAAAGTTTTTACATAAAAAAACTGTCCACGTCCACTAATATTCCCACTTATTAAATACATCTGCAAAATACATCGGTCTGTGATCACTCATATTTCAGATTATTATTCGGTTACTCATATAAAAAATGACAATAGCTTAAATCGATAATAACTTGGCCAATAAGCGTTTAATCAAGAAAAGGAGCTAGATCTGTGATCACTCATATTTCTGACCAAAATGCAATTTTTTATATAAAAACTCAGAATATCTAAATTCGCTAATAACTTGGCCAATAAGCGTTTAATCAAGAAAAGGAGCTTGATCTGTGATCACTCATATTTCTGACCAAAATTCGATTTTTTATATAAAAACTCAGAATATCTAAATTCGCTAATAACTTGGCCAATAAGCGTTTAATCAAGAAAAATACCTTGATCTGTGATCACTCATATTTCTGACCAAAAGTCAGTTTTTTATATAAAAACTCAAAATATCTAAATTCGCGAATAACTTGACCAATAAGCGTTTAATCAAGATAAAGAGCTCGATCTGTGATCACTCATATTTCTGACCAAAATTCGATTTTTTATATAAAAACGCAAAATATCTAAATTCGCTAATAACTTGGCCAATAAGCGTTTTATCAAGAAAAGGAGCTAGATCTGTGATCACTCATATTTCTGACCAAAAGTCAGTTTTTTTATATAAAAACTCAAAATATCTAAATTCGCGAATAACTTGACCAATAAGCGTTTAATCAAGATAAAGAGCTCGATCTGTGATCACTCATATTTCTGACCAAAATTCAATTTTTTATATAAAAACTCAAAATATCTAAATTCGCTAATAACTTGGCCAATAAGCGTTTAATCAAGAAAAGGAGCTAGATCTGTGATCACTCATATTTCTGACCAAAAGTCTGTTTTTTATATAAAAACTCAAAATATCTAAATTCGCTAATAACTTGGGCATTAAGCGTTTAATCAAGAAAAGGAGCTCGATCTCTCATCACTCATATTTCTGACCAAAAGTCTGTTTTTTATATAAAAACTCAGAATATCTAAAATCGCTAATAACTTGGCCAATAAGAGTTTAATCAAGAAAAGGATCTGTCATCATTCATATTTCTGACCAAAAGTCTGTTTTTTATATAAAAACTCAGAATATCTAAATTCGCTAATAACTTGGCCAATAAGAGTTTAATCAAGAAAAGGATCTGTCATCATTCATATTTCTGACCAAAAGTCTGTTTTTTATATAAAAATTCAAAATATCTAAATTCGCTAATAACTTGGGCAATAAGCGTTTAATCAAGAAAAGGTCCTTGAGCTGTGATCACTCATATTTCTGACCAAAAGTCTGTTTTTTATATATAAAATAAAAACTCAAAATATCTAAATTCGCTAATAACTTGGCCAATAAACGTTTAATCAAGAAAAGGAGCTAGATCTGTCATCACTCATATTTCTGACCAAAAGTCTGTTTTTTATATAAAAACTCAGAATATCTAAAATCGCTAATAACTTGGCCAATAAGCGTTTAATCAAGAAAAAGAGCTCGATCTGTGATCACGCATATTTCTGACCAAAATTCGATTTTTTATATCTAAACTCACAAAATCTAAAATCGCTAATAACTTGGCTAATAGGCGTTTAATCAAGAAAAGGAGCTCGATCTGTGATCACTCATATTTATGACCAAAATTCGATTTTTTATACAAAAACTCAGAATATCTAAATTCGCTAATAACTTGGCCAATAAGCGTTTAATCAAGAAAAAGAGCTCGATCTGTGATCACTCATATTTCTGAACAAAAATCGATTTTTTATATAAAAACTCAGAATATCTAAATTCGCTCATAACTTGGCCAATAAGCGTTTAATCAAGAAAAGGAGCTCGATCTGTGATCACCAGGGAAACCAAAATATGCAAATGCATGTTTTTTCTGGTGAGTCTAATGAGCACATGGATAAGATATTTACACGTTTCAGAACTATTTAAGAATTTTGGCATCGATTTGTTAGTGCATATTTTTGCATATTTTACCCTTAAATACATATTTTTGCATATATTTGTTTTAAGAGCATATTTCTGTCATATTTTGCGTTTTTAGAGCATATTTTACTGTTTAATAGCATATTTTGAGTTTATCAAAAACAAATTTTGTCTTACTTATTTTTCGCTGTTGTGTTACAGGTTTTTACTTAGTTTGTTTAAAATTCAAAATTGAAAAATAGATGGCTTTTCACCAAAAAAAAATTATAAAACAGAATTTTTTTTAAATTTAAAATAACAATTCGAAAAATTTTTTTATCCAAAAAATGAAAAAAAATTTTTGTTCACCTAAAAATATTTAAATTTTTTATTTTGAAGTATAATTAGGTGAAGGGTATATAAGATTCGGCATAGAGGAATATAGCTCTCTTACTTGTTTTAATATAAAATAAGCACTATTTTAATAATAGCTCCATCTAAATATCAAATTTTAGTTCTAATTCAAACTTAACCGTCTAATGTTAAAGAAATATTGTCTTTTAAATTTGCTCCTGTAACATCAGTTGACGTCGAAAGAACATTTTCTATGTATAAAAATGTTTTCAGATCCAATAGACAACGATTTTTATTTGAAAATTTAAGTAAATTTTTTTTGGTTAAAAATTATGTAAAAGTTTGTTTTTTTAAGACAATATTTTTTAAATTTTAAGAGCATATTTTAAAGTTTTTACTGCATATTTAAAGCGCCTAAAACGCTTTTTTTTAGAGCATATTTCCGGTTTCCCTGGTGATCACTCATATTTCTGACCAAAATTCGATTTTTTATATAAAAACTCAAAATATCTAAATTCGCTAATAACTTGGCCAATAAGAGTTTAATCAAGAAAAGGATCTGTCATCATTCATATTTCTGACCAAAAGTCTGTTTTTTATATAAAAATTCAAAATATCTAAATTCGCTAATAACTTGGGCAATAAGCGTTTAATCAAGAAAAAGTCCTTGATCTGTGATCACTCATATTTCTGACCAAAAGTCTGTTTTTTATATATAAAATAAAAACTCAAAATATCTAAATTCGATAATAACTTGGCCAATAAACGTTTAATCAAGAAAAGGAGCTGGATCTGTGATCACGCATATTTCTGACCAAAATTCGATTTTTTATATCTAAACTCACAAAATCTAAAATCGCTAATAACTTGGCTAATAGGCGTTTAATCAAGAAAAGGAGCTCGATCTGTGATCACTCATATTTATGACCAAAATTCGATTTTTTATACAAAAACTCAGAATATCTAAATTCGCTAATAACTTGGCCAATAAGCGTTTAATCAAGAAAAAGACCTCGATCTGTGTCACTCATATTTCTGACCAAAAATCAATTTTTTTATATAAAAACTCAAAATATCTAAAATCGCTAATAACTTGGTCAATCAAGAAAGCTAATCGATCTGTGATACTCATATTTCTGACCAAAATTCGATTTTTTATGTAAAAACTCAGAATATCTAAATTCGCTAATAACTTGGCCAATAAGAGTTTAATCAAGAAAAGGAGCTCGATCTGTGATCACTTATATTTCTGACCAAAAGTCTGTTTTTTATATAAAAACTCAAAATATCTAAATTCGCTAATAACTTGGCCAATAAGAGTTTAATCAAGAAAAGGAGCTCGATCTGTGATCACTCATATTTCTGACCAAAATTTTATTTTTTATATAAAAACTCAAAATATCTAAATTCGCTAATAACTTGGCCAATAAGAGTTTAATCAAGAAAAGGAGCTCGATCTGTGATCACTCATATTTCTGACCAAAATTCGATTTTTTATATAAAAACTCAAAATATCTAAATTCGCTAATAACTTGGCCAATAAGAGTTTAATCAAGAAAAGGAGCTCGATCTGTGATCACTCATATTTCTGACCAAAAGTCTGTTTTTTATATAAAAACTCAAAATATCTAAATTCGCTAATAACTTGGCCAATAAGAGTTTAATCAAGAAAAGGAGCTCGATCTGTGATCACTCATATTTCTGACCAAAATTTTATTTTTTATATAAAAACTCAAAATATCTAAATTCGCTAATAACTTGGCCAATAAGCGTTTAATCAAGAAAATGAGCTAGATCTGTGATCACTCATATTTCTGACCACAAGTCTGTGTTTTATATACAAACTCAAAATATCTAAATTCGCTAATAACTTGGCCAATAAGAGTTTAATCAAGAAAAGGAGCTCGATCTGTGATCACTCATATTTCTGACCAAAATTCGATTTTTTATATAAAAACTCAAAATATCTAAATTCGCTAATAACTTGGCCAATAAGAGTTTAATCAAGAAAAGGAGCTCGATCTGTGATCACTCATATTTCTGACCAAAAGTCTGTTTTTTATATAAAAACTCAAAATATCTAAATTCGCTAATAACTTGGCCAATATGAGTTTAATCAAGAAAAGGAGCTCGATCTGTGATCACTCATATTCTGACCAAAATTCGATTTTTTATATAAAAACTCAAAATATCTAAATTCGCTAATAACTTGGCCAATAAGCGTTTAATCAAGAAAAGGAGCTAGATCTGTGATCACTCATATTTCTGACCAAAATTCGATTTTTTATATCGAAACTCACAAAATCTAAAATCGCTAATAACTTGGCCAATAAGGGTTTAATCAAAAAAAGTAGCTCGATCTGTGATCACTCATATTTATGACCAAAATTCGATTTTTTATACAAAAACTCAGAATATCTAAATTCGCTAATTACTTGGCCAATAAGCGTTTAATCAAGAAAGCTAATCGATCTGTGATACTCATATTTCTGACCAAAATTCGATTTTTTATGTAAAACCTCAGAATATCTAAATTCGCTAATAACTTGGCCAATAAGAGTTTAATCATGAAAAGGAGCTCGATCTGTGGTCACTCATATTTCTGACCAAAATTCGATTTTTTATATAAAAACTCAGAATATCTAAATTCACTCATAACTTGGCCAATATGCGTTTAATCAAGAAAAGGAGCTAGATCTGTGATCACTCATATTTCTGACCAAAAAACCAATTCTTTATATAAAAACTCAAAATTTCTAAATTCGCTAATAACTTGGCCAATAGGCGTTTAATCATGAAAAGGAGCTCGATCTGTGGTCACTCATATTTCTGACCAAAATTCAATTTTTTATATAAAAACTCAGAATATCTAAAATCGCTAATAACTTGGCCAATAAGCGTTTAATCAAGAAAAAGAGCTCGATCTGTGATCACTCATATTTCTGACCAAAATTCAATTTTTTATATAAAAACTCAGAATATCTAAATTCGCTAATAGCTTGGCCAATAAGCGTTTAATCAAGAAAAAGAGTTCGATCTGTGATCACTCATATTTCTGAACAAAAATCGATTTTTTATATAAAAACTCATAATATCTAAAATCGCTAATAACTTGGACAGGACAACGTCTGTCGGGTCAGCTAGTACGTAATATAACTGTCTCTTGTAAAATATGTTTACCCCCATTCACACGAAGTCTGGTTATGTGTTAACTAATAGTTATACTGACAGTTTTCATACAAAAATAATTTTAACCGACAATATAACTATTAGTTAAGGCATAAACAGTCTTCGTGTTAATGGGGGTTAATCATTTTATAAACACTACATGTGTCGTACATTATAAAACTTCCGATTTACCTGCTTCTAATTAATATAGAAAACATCCGCCGATAGGTAAATCTATATATTTTCTGGTAAGTTGAATGGAAAGAACATGGTTTAGCACTAAACATTTTCGAAGTCATCCTACTGTAGAACATAACATTTAAACTTTTTTTTAAATATTTTTAAATACACAAACTAAAGTTTTTACATTTTATATGGACGTTAATTTGACATTTGAATTCGTTATTTGTTTTTATTTTTTTTGTTACATATAAAATGCAAACACATAAATGCATGTAAATTCATGTTAACAGATTGTAGAAAGAAAGAAAAAAAAAATAAACATAAACAGTGAGGAGCGAAAAGCTGTTTGGTCAAAGACTTAAATAAGTAGTGGATTCAAATATAATGTGACATATTTCAATATTAAAACCTATAGTTAGTCAGAATTTTTAGTTAAGTTTTCATTGTCAATAGAGTTATCATCTGAGTTGGAAAGTACAAAAATACAAAAAATTACTAATAAATTTTCTAATAAAATTTAGAATTTGACACCTCTACATTTATACCCATAGAGAACAACTAGATAGGTAACTGAGAACCTAAGTCTGTTGTCAAAAACCTAATTCATGAGAATGTATTGCATGTATTTTGTTATTGTATAACCCGTATGTGTGAAAAGAGAGTAATTTTTCCTTCCGTTCTATGTGTTTATTCTATGTTTATACCCATTAAGTGATATATTCTCTTTCAACTATATGGCTAGAATTAGTCACACAAATTTGTAAATTGCAGAATGGAATATATTGAAATAAAAGATGTCATAGAATTCACCATAAGTGACATGTCTACTACTTGAGATATTGGAGATCAAAAGTCGGAAATATCTGGTTTTGCATATATTTCGGTTAGCAAGCTTCCTACGAGTTAAGAAAAGTTCTTATAAAATGTTTGGCACTGCAGAGCACTGTAACGTACGGGGTGATGAGGTATCAAAT
Source organism: Calliphora vicina (assembly GCF_958450345.1). Lineage (NCBI taxonomy): Eukaryota > Metazoa > Arthropoda > Insecta > Diptera > Calliphoridae > Calliphora > Calliphora vicina. The sequence goes on along the minus strand of NC_088780.1, from coordinate 1,346,862 downwards.
GAACTGGCCTGACAGGATTCGGATCTGGAACTTATTAGTAGGTCGCTACTGTAGGTTGATCTTCGAAAGATTTCGTGTCACTACACACGAATCATGGAACAGTCCAAAATCGGATGAAAAAACAAAAAAAAACACTAATTGGGTTGGATAGGAGAAGTCTCAGGTCTTTAGCAGGATGGGCTGTAGACAGAAGATCACATTTTGTGTAAGTTTTCTAGATTACAGGGTCTCAGACAAAAATGGCTAGGGGATAGATTCCACGATGAACTAGAGGTTATAGCTAGATATAATCTTAGCAATCTACTAGACTTCATTAGGGGAATAAGCTGCCTTTTTTAAGTGACAGTCTTTGGAGAACCTTGGTCTTCATCTATTTTCAGGCTGGGATTTAATATGTTTTCATTGCATCTCAGTTATTTATTTTCATTTCATTTCTTCTCTTCACATCTAGGTCCTGAAGGGTATCACCATGGAACCAATGGGTCTCCAAGTAGAGGTGTATTTTATAGTACACCCCTTCTAATCTAATCTACAAAATGTTTAGAGAATAAAATTCCAACATTTCGGTTGCGAATAATTTATGTGTGTTTTCGGGTTATATTGAATTTATTTTTCGTTACAATAGCTATGTTCAATAACTAAAAGTTGTTACTAGTTAGTAACAATTGTTACTGGAAAAGCGTTCATTAACTCAAAAAATTGCAAGTAGAGAAAAACTCAAGAGCGTATAAATTTTAGAGAGTGTTCTCTCGTTGCAAACTATTACAAGTTCTATTTTGAACTCGTAATAGTTAGCAGCTTATATTTTATATGTTTTGTGTTATTGTTTATTTATTTAAAATTTTATTTTTGTGGTGAAAAAATGCAAAACAAAAGAATTTTCAATAAAATTAAAGAAAAAGGAATAAAATAAGTAAATTGTGTGTATAAAACAATTGTTACTGGAAAAGCGTTCATTTACTTTTTACTATTTTTGAGAATTTAAGAGAGTAATTTTGTAAATTTTGATTTTATTCTCTCGTTGCAAGTATTTACTGGGAAAGTAAATGAACAGACCTAATGTATTTTCATATCTCAATTTAATTGATACGAACTTTTTAAAATTAATTTGATTTTATAAAGAATATTCACCCTTATCGTGGTTGGCGTAAACGTCATACGCCTACGACAGTTTCGTACTAGATTAAAGAAACAGTTTGCATTTTATCTTTAATCTCGTACGAAACTGTCGTAGGCGTATGACGTTTACGCCAACCACGATATGGGTGAATATTTTACAAAATATTCATTATTGTATTTCAAAACTTAAAAAAATCATCAAAAACCATCATACAAATTTTACTATAATCTTTGAGCTAGTTTTAAACAAAACAAATATATACAGTTTTAACTGTCATGATCATGAAGAAAAAAAATATAGAACTTATTTTTTCTTATTTGCTTTTTACTCTCTTTAATGCTTGTTTATTTCTGCATCAGCTTTGCGTGAGTCAAAAGTTAGCTTAATACTTATCGAGATGAAGTCAGTTGTTATAATTAAATAACAAAAGCAATCTATGCACAATTTTGCAGTTATGTTGCTATTTAATCTCGCTACTCTCTTTAATGTTTGTTTATTTCTGCATCAGCTTTGAGGGAGTCAAAAGTTAGTTGAATACTTATCGAGAAGAAGTCAGATGTTTTAAAAAACAAATAGCTCACCTCTGCATCAATATTGAGTTACTTCAGGAGTTAGTTGTAAATGAGTTAGCAATAAGTCAACTTGATTTTGAGTCAGCTCATAAAAGTCCGACAGGGAACAATTACACAAATTTCACGAAATGTATTCCAATTAATGTTAGTTTAATATGTTTAGAAAAGTGGTTCGTTTTAGTTTTAAGCCGCACTGCTTGTGATTTGTGCAACATTGCAATTTTTTATTTAATGCAACCAAATAAAATCTCTTTAAATTGTTTATGTGTAAATGTATGTTCGAAGTGGATATACATATGTATGGATGTAGATACGAATGTGTATGTGTGAGATTTTGTGTAATTTGTTAAATTTTATTACTTCATTTCACTTTAATAAAATGTCACTTTTTATTATTATTTTACAGTTGTTCACAAATGCATTGAGACAAAAAAATAAAAAGTGCTAAACGAAATTTGTATGTGAGTAAAAATAAATAAAAATAAAACTTTTTAATCACATTTAACTTTTGTTTAATAATCATCATCAACTCACACAAATCGTTTATTGTTACAAACAAGTACATTTTGCAGCTCAATGTGAATCTGTATCTGAGTATATCTATAGAACACCTAAAGATAGGGAGAGAGAGGAAGTGAGACAACGAAGTGTATGGATGTGTGTAGTTTTTTTTTTTTTTTTGTATAAACAACAAAGTTCTTAATGTGTGTTTGCTTTAAAATTCAGCAAAATTTGCATACATTCGAAACGATCGCTTCCCAGCAGTTAAGCAAGTAGTCAATATATCCCTTATAGATTTTAATTAATTGTCACTAATGGCTAGGGTATTCAATTAATCGGGTTTCTGGTTTAATCGGTTAATCGAGCAAATAATTAATCGGGGTTTAGATTTAGTCGGTTAATAATCGGTTAATTTTAAATTATTCGATTAACCGAATAATTTTTATTTTAATTTAAAACTGAAAATAAAACCACCACTTTGAGTACTTATTTTAAGTATTTTTTTTTGTTATAAAGAGAAGTAACACTCAGGCAATTAATATGCCTACTTTCTTTGGAAAGGGGATAGAGTGTAGAGGAAAAGGTGGTGAAAGGAGGAGAAAAGCTTTTAATTGACAACTCTGCAATTGCGCGTTATGTTTGTTATTAGTGCAGGTTGCAGCGCCTCTGGTGGTGGAGATGGCGCCTTAGTCAAGCCAACAACCTTTATTTAATTATTATTTTAGTATTTTATTAATAAAAGAACAAAAACATAACAATTCAACCAAAAACAAAATTTAATAAAAAATTGACTTGAAAAAACTCTCTCGCTGATTGTAAATGTTGGAGAAATTGAAAGTAAGGCATGATCAAGAATATCCAATATCTCAGTTTTTTTTTTTAGTTTTTTCTAAGCATATAAAATCCTCCATTATACCATTGGAGTCCTTTTTGGATTGTTTTTAGATTTTGAATACTTTTAATAATTTCAATAAGTTCTGATAAAATACTCGTTTCAATAATGTCTCCTGTTTGGTATATTATCATGTCCTCCTCCGACAAATACATGTAAATTAAATATGGCAGTTGTTATACTCACTAAACATGTTTCTTGGATGTATTACAAAAAATATGTTAAAGTGCAAAAAAATAAATTTCGGTTAATCGGTTAATCGACACAAATCAATCGGTTTATTTGTTATTTGAAAATCGTCAATTTTGAATTATTCGAACAATTAACCGACCAAAATTAATCGGTTAACCGATTAACGGTTAATCGATTGAATACTCTACTAATGGCTAACTCCAATTTGTATATTTTGGGTCATTTGACACGTATGTGCTCTTTGTAGTGCAGAGAGAAGTCAATTTACAATTTATGCATCCCATCTGAAGACACTTAAGTGACTCTATGTAATCTAGAGTTTATTTTCAATTCGCTTAAGTATACCGACATCCCATGTACCCTAGCGTTAAGTCAATTGTCACTCTAGTGTTTCTAAGTAACCTGGAGTGTAGTCACTTTAAACGTCTATTCTATACATTAATCTATTATTAATTGCACTGGTCAACAAACTTTTGTAACAAGAAATTGTATACACACGCAGAGAAAAAACATGGTCGTGGTAACCATAAACTAAGAGCAACGTATTATGATCAGATTTTTAGCTTGTAGTCCAAAACATATTATGATCATTATTAGTATCATTAAATATCATAATATGTTTTGAAATAATTAAATTATGATACAAATCAATCATAACATGTTCTGAAATAATCATATTATGATATAAATCAATCATACTATGACCCAAAATAATCACATTTATGACCCAATTAAATCATATTATGATCCACTGAAATCATATTATGATCCAAAGTAATCATATTATTATTAAAATTTATTTTTAGAAATACAAAATTTTATTTTAATAGGTTTTAGTTTTAAGGTACTAAAATTAACAAACGCCAACACTCAGAAATGGTGGGAAAAAAGACTATTAAAAGTAAACATATTTTGTTTGCCTCTTAAACATATTATGACTACGCATAAAGTAACTGAACATTTAATGGTTGTACAAAATAATAATATGTTTACCTATTTATCATTATTTAGTTGTCCGAAAACCATATTCATATTTATAATTGCGATGAAAATATAAACGTTTACAGTAACTAAAATATGGTTGAAATTAAATTAAAACAACAATTATATGTTTACGACAACAATATATTGTTACAAAGAAGTATAGTTGTCGTAACCATGTCGAACCATGTTTTTTCTCTGCGTGCACTAATTTTGAATTACATACCTACCATCGTTCCAATTTTGATTTGATTTGATCTGGTCTAGTTTTTGTGTTACAGCCAGTACTGTCATATGTGAAGATATTAAATTCTTCCACATGTAAAAACAGAAAGAAAGGAATAAAAACTAAAAAAAATATGTAACTGTGCACTGTCATGTGCTTCATTAATTCTTTTAGATTGACCGTTTTTAAGTTTCACATTCAGAGATATTTGAAGAGCGTACTTGTATTTTCTGAAATCTCTTACTCCAGCACATGTTAATATTGAAAATACTTCACAATATATTTATACCATTTTTACACATAAAGCTTGGGCTTCGTGAAAGCTATGGATAGAAGTGGTGATGGTTTTTTATATTTGAATGAAAAATTTCCTAAACTGAGTGATGCAAAACTTAAAAAAGGCATGTTTGTTGGTCCTCAAATAAGGCAGTTGATGAAATGTGAAATATTTGAAGAAAAATTTAATGATTTAGAAAAATCAGTCTGGGAATCCTTAATAAAAGTGACTTTAAATTTTTATCGGAAAACATCACCGATCAAGCGCCTATAAAAGTACTGTCGCGAAGCTGTTATCTAATTAAAAAGATTTTGGCTGTAATATGTCGTTGAAAATACTTTAGGAGGCGTCAGCGATGAACATGATGAAAGATTCCACCAAGACACATCTATGATAGAAAAACGATATCGGGGCAAGTGGGTTCCATGAATTCTGGCGGACTACTGCTGGACATTCCAAAGAGACATTCCTGAAGCACAAAATCATAAAGATACATTCACGTTAATAGTACATTATAACAAAATAACGCCATTTTGTTGATAAAAACTGAGATTTTCTAACATATAACAAAATCAAATTACAAAAGAACAATTCGTATTTAAAACATTCTAACTTTATTTCCGTTATCCTTATGATTGTCCTAAGCATAACTAGACAACATTTTTCTTGTTACATGCAAAAAGGGTTTTTTTGTTGACCGGTGTTGTTTGAAAACAATCGCTTATTGGAATATCTATGAAATGTTTTGTATCTGACTATTTGAGATCAATTAAAATAACTAGCTACTATGGTATTCATTCGACTAATGATCGTTCGATTAATCGAATAATTTCTTACGAATAATTATTCGAACAATTTAAAAATGGCCATTTTCGAATAACGAATAATTCGAATAATTTTATGTAGAATAATCGAATAAAACGAATAAATGTTCATATATATTTAAATTTATTAAATTGCTTACAATTTTTCATAATTTCAAATTTATATAAGTAATAATGACTCACAAAAATTGTATTGTTTCTGAAATTCGACAAATAACTAAAGACAAAGGGAACTTCGATCACTGTAGATGATCTATAAATATATAAATATTAACTCAGATTAAAGTGGAGTTGAATGTGATGGAGAATGTGATTTTGATACGGTAGTCGAAAGTGATATTGAGGATGACATTTATAATGATTACATTGAAATAGATGAAGACCATGATCTTAAAATATATGTATATAATTAATGATGTTATTAACCGTGTACGTAAGTGTTGCAAAATATTTAATAAATCGAATGATAAATAAATTAGAAACGTTCACTGACAATGATATCACACTTTGGACAGATTCCCTTTATTGTGTAATTCGCCAAGACCACTTTATTAAGCAAAGATATGGCAACGTTGATACCCTTGATGTATAATACAATTTGTTATAAATAATTTAGAACTAGAGAATAATTAATTTACTAAAGAACTAGTTGCTCAATTTAAAACCCGAATTAATGAACGACATAAAAAATGTCTGAATACGTTTATATTGTATTTGAATTCAGGATCATGTCCAACTAGTTCAAATTGTTTAAAGCATAGCTCCAAAACGGAAACTAAAGGGTTTGCTAGTGAATTTTTTTGTGGATTGTTCGGATAATTCGATTAATTTTAAACGTGTGATCGAATTATTCGAACAAGTTAAAATCTCTTATTCGAATTATTCGTTTTATTCGAACAAGAGAAAAATCGAATAATTCGAATACCCTACTAGCTACGTAGCTGATCAATAACCAGTTAGGTAGATAGTATCGTAACTGATTCTATGTAACCGGTGATTCCAATTCGTTGACTACTGTGGACCAGCTATCAGACAGTTTCAATGTAATCAAAAAGGGTAAATTGACCTCTGTTGGAACTTATGTAAATACATAGTTGTCATCCAAAGTGTTAGGTAAATCACTAGTTCGGGACAGTTACCAAGAACTGCTGGGTTATGATGGTGTGTGTGTTTGTGTGTATGAGTGTGTAAGTGCGTTTGTTAAAAGATTTTGTTTTGAGGGTGTTTAAGTTGAAATAATCCAAATAAGTTTAAAATATAGTTTTTGTTTATTTTTTATGCTCTTATGTTGAATAAAATATTGAAAAGTTTTTGATTTTTCAAAATGAGGTTGTTTTAAAAAAAGTAGAAAAAGATAAATGAGAATACGAGTAAAAGTTTTTCATTTCATTTAAATTCGTTTGTTTTCAAATTTTATGTACTTTTCCAACACATGATACAAAATATTTTTTCATACACTCCTTTCCCTTCCCCTAATTCGCACTTTAAGACTTAATAATTGTCTTAAAGTTTTATTAGCAAAGAGGGCTTCATTTATAATCAGCTCAGAAAAAAGTTCATGTTTATACAACTATGTATGTATGTATGTATGTAGAATATTTTAAACCAATAATAATCTTAAATATAGTATGTATGTTCTAGAATACGATAGGAAAAAATGTAGTAATGTGCTTTGTTGTCCTTATACATTAACTTTTTATATTTTCAAAGTAAACTTAAATACAACTTGTATTCTTTTATTTGTGTATATGGAGGATTAGAAATGAAATTTTAAGTTATATTACATTATTTCGTCTTTAATTGAAATTTATTCTTTGTATCGCTTATAAGTTTTCTTCGTTTCTTTATAACAAAACTATAAAAATATGTGAATTATATTTCTAATTTGAAACTAAACCATTTGCCATAATACTATGAAATGCAAGCATACATACATTTAATATGCAAATAAAATAATATAAATGATTTTATAGCTAAGAGATAAACCCACATTAATCAGAGTTTTAGTTTAAATAAGATTTTACGCACTTAAACTCCCTCTTCTTTATCGTTAAACGGGAACAATTAATAACCTGTGCTGTCTAAAAAAGCAAAAATTGCTGAGGAAGATAAATGTATTATCAAAATAATTTCACATAAATAAAATGAAAAAATATGCTAAAAGTTAAACTGCTGCATACATTATGAATGTTGCACAAATAAAAGAACGTATCTGTGCATTATAAATTTGACTCAAAAAGTAAAACAACTTAACAGCTGCATCCTTTTTATATATTTTTCAAAGAAAAACATACTGTATTGGAGCTTAGTTTTTTATTTAGTATTTTTTGTTTGTTTCGTAAACTGGGTTAAGAACATTTTCGATATTAGCTGAATGTTTCATTTTAAGTTTTTTGTTTTTTATTATTATTTTTTTGGCTGTATACCAAAGTTTATGCTCTCTAACACTAGATTATTGCTTCAAATTTTGTCCATTTTTCAAAACATACAGCAAATGTTACGTTTGTAGAATGTACAACTTGCTAATATTAGTTTAACGCTGTACAACGCCCTTAAATATGCTTTTGCATTTTGGGTTTTTGCTGGTTAGCATGATCGTACACTAGGTTCATGGCACAGGTATCGTACATACGAATGTAAACGTTCTTGTTGTTGTTATTGCAAGTTGTTTAGTATGCATCAGCAATATTAGTTATTTTTTTTTTACTATTTTAGGGTATCCCAAAATTCAAGATTTGAATTTGCCGCCATTTGTGCAGTAAAGTAATTAAAAATGTATCATTACTCAAAGGAACATCTCGTGTTCATTGTTGAATAATATTTAATTAATGATTCAATAAAACAATAACAATCTAGAGGAAAAAACTGAGTATTCTAGTTAATTCGAATCTTGCGTAATTTTTGGAACTCCCTAAACATGTTCTTCAATATACGGGTATGTATACGTACTCTTATTTTTTACTTTTCCATTTTATGCATAGTACGAGTACACGTCAAATATGTTTTAAGCACATGTTGTTTGTTGTTAAAACTATATTTTATAAATGAACTCCGAGCGAAATATCTGCTTTTTTAAAAGGAAACAAAATGAGAAAAAAAATTCAACGTTTAGAAATATGTCGGTGTTGCAAAAACTATTATGCAGTGACTAATGATGATCTTAAAATAACACAAACATAAAACAAATAAGAATGATGCATTCGACCGTATCACATATTATGAACCTGCCACCAACGTAGATTTTCAAAATGTTTTGTTTATTATTTAATAACTTGAATACCAGTTGCAAAAAATATTCAAATTTTTTTGATAAGTAGAAAATTGTTTCGTTGATTTTTTCATTAAGCAACCCGTTGAATAAATACATATACACTGCATCCAACCTTAAAACATAGATTTGTAAAATTGGGTGAAGATTAACTTTTTTTTAAAATAATTCATATTTTACTCGAATATCTGTACAGAAAATAATTGTTTACTCAAATTTATACAAACAATTCAGATTTTTGTAGTTTAAATAATTATTAAGAAATTATCCCATTCGTTATGTATCATCTGCATATATGTATGTATAAATCGTTCACGTTGGGGTCAATTTGACAACGGCGAATTGGACCAGATATCGACTTGATCGTCACGTTTATTAGAGTTTTGTAGTTCATGAATGACCTACTTCAATTGAACTATTTAGTCAACTGAGCGAAGTGAATCGTTCATCGTACTGAGCTTTTTCAGCTCGGTTTTGTATTATTCGGTCTTCAATTCATTCATCAATGCTGTAGTCAATGTATCCTTTATAGACAGTAATTGTCACTAATGTCCTATCACTTGGCTGTCTCCAATTTATATGTTTGGGTCATTTGAAATTTATGTACTCTTTGTAATGTAGAGAGAAGATAATTGATTACTTTATACATGCCAGGTAATTTAGCGTGAAGAGAATTGTCACTTAAATGTTTTTTTTTATACAAATTGTGTTGATATAATTCTCATACAGTTTATTTTTATGTTTGCTTAAGTATACTGATATTCCATGTAAAATAGCCTGAAGTCAGTATTCACTTTAGTGTCTCTTAGTAACGTATAGTGAAGTCAATTTAAACGTTCAGTCTTTACTGCACTTTAGAAGTAGTTATTTTACCCACCAGAAGCAATCTATTGCAGAGTTGTTAAAGGAAGGTTTGTTTACAAGCAATAGTTTATTTTACAGTCTATGATGTCTTATTAGATGGCTATTTGTGGTGTTTATGTTGAAATAACTAGGTATGTAGCTGATCACGTAACCAGTCAGGTAGCTAGTAAAGTAACTGACGCTATGTAACCAGTAAGTGAATCCAATGCATTGATTACTTCGGACCAGCTATGGGACAGTCTCATTGTAGTCAAAATGGGTAAATTCACCCACTGCTTAGGACATGTACGTGTTAAAATAACTAGTCACGTAGCTATTGAAGTAACTAGTTTCCACCCTAAATGAAAGTGGGTATTGTGCGCAACAAAAATAAAACGAATGTGAGTTTGTTGTGTATATGATCGTATGCTAATCACAAAACGAAATGGTCGTTATACGACATACTGAACTAGTGAGCTAAAAGAGCGAACTAGTTCATTTGAGGGGGCTATTCATATGGGATAATATTGTAAAATGAATGGACAATTAAATGTAGTGGAATAAAAGCTGTTTTATGTAATTTTCTTCACGACTTGATTAACTTTTCTTTACTATTTAGTTGCATCTAATAACTATCAATCACAATTGTATTATACTTTTATTTATGATAATTTGAATTAAGAATCAGTTAAGAAACGAATGAAGAAAAATATACAATATATTAAATTGTTTCCACATTTTTAAATGATTTAGGAAAATCTTAATTTTATTACATTTTTGTTTTCCATTAAATTTCAACTTGAGAAAGTAGATTTTTCTTTTGAATTGTTTGACTAACTTTGCTAAAATTGTTGACAAAATACTTTGTAACAATTGTTTATTTACTTTTTATGCCAACAACGGTTGTAAAAGCAGCAGCAGCAGCAGCAACACAAAAAACGTAATGGAACAAACTCTTTTAGGTCTAGGACAATTTCAAACTAACAAACACATTAAAGTTTATGTATATATGTATGTATGTATGTATGTGTGTATGTGTATGTAAACAATACACAAATACACACAGTCATATGGACGTTGATACCTCTTGAAAGAAATAACTATTTCCTTCCACGACAAAACTTATGGCTAAAACTACTTTCGTTATTACTATACAACAACAACAACAACAAGCATGCATTAAAATGTCGTGAGAGGAAAAGAGAGCGAGAGAGTGTGAAGGAGTAACCAGTATAAATGTTGCAAGAAAACTTTGGTTCTTTTTTGTAAATTGTAGTGGTTCCTTCTTTGTTTCTGTGAGTGTGTATGTGTGTGAGAGTGATCATAAAGCAAGGACAAGGACGTGGTAAAAGTCATTTCATTACATTGCGAATCGTTTCATTTGATGTAAGCTGAGTTTTTTTTTTATTTCTCGTTGTTAGTGTTTTCTTCAAAATTCGTATACCCTGCACTACTAATAGTGCAATGAAATTACAACAACAGCAGCTACAACAACGACAATGTAAAGAAAAGCAACAACATTTATTTTATACTTAGTTACCAACAACACTACCAACCGCATCGACAACATTTTGTATGTTCCAAAAGGGAGCAATTGCAATGAGTGAGAACTACTATTAAAAGCCAACCAAAATATACGACTACAAGAAAGTATGAAAAACATTGAAGACAATGTTGCTAAAACTTCAATTCTTAACTGTTTTATTTTATTTTCATTTCGTTTATAATACTTTTTTATTTCGTTTAGTGTTGCTGCTGTGTGTTGCTATCGAATGGATGCTCAACTCAAGTCGTATATTACGCCAACATTCAGTCAGCCAGCCAGCCAGCCAACAAATGGAAAAACTATTGTGAGTAGAAATAGAAGAAAGAATATAAAAAACAACAACTTTTTAAGTGAATTTTTGATTAGATCTGACCAAAAAGTTTTCGTTTAGTTTTTTTTTGTTCATCTTCAACACCAGAACTTGCAATCGTCGCATACACTCATTCGTATTTGCAATAATACAACATTGTTAAAGAAAGTATGTTTATGATGGCGCTGAGCAAAATGCACAGTCGGTAAAATGAAAGAAAATTCATGAAAACCTTTTGATAAAATACTCTTACTATTACAGCTACAAATACGACAACGCAACAACAAATTCAACAGCTACAACTAGTCAGTACTACAAACTGATTACAAAAAGTTTGAAAAGTTATCTTACAAACAAATACACATTCGTCGTACTCATACTTTTAAAAGGTGATGTTAGTTATTGTCAAAGTTGTTGAGCATTAAGAATCCATTCAAATGATGAATTCTTCAATTACTGGTAAAGAAAGTGGTTTATTTTATGCTTTATTTATGTATTATTGGTCACAATAAATATTTTTTAAATTGAAATATTCAAAATTATTCAATCGGTTCGTTTTGATAGGTCAGCAGTTAATTCAGCAATTAAGTTTCTCTTTAAAAATTCGAAACTTTTAATCATATTCTACTGAAAACTTCTCTTATTCTATATTTCTAATATTTCTGACTAAAAATATGCATATGATAATCTCAAAATATTTTAGATCATCTGTATTTGTAAATAAGCGTTTAACTCATATTTCAGACTAAAATCGACTTTTATATGAAAATCTCAAAAAAATTCTCTCCAACGTGTTTCATCTTACTACCGATATATCACTTAAATATCGATTTTTCGCCAAAACAAAAATCAATGTATTACTCTAAAGTGTATATAATATTTCACACAGCTCATACACCTATAATTTAGTTCTTACTTTTTTTGTTTTTCTCAAAAATTCATATTTTAGTTATTTTTTTAAACAAAATTTATTCGATAGTTTTACTCATAGAGAAATACACATAGAGCGGAAACTTGAAAGAAAAAAACTCAAAATAATTACACATACGATTGTTGTTTTTGTTTTTACATAGTTTTCTTTACTAACTAATACATTTTCACCAATTAGGTTTTTGACAATTGATTTAGGCCTTTGACAGCAGAGTTTCCGCTCTATGTATATTTCTCTGTGGTTCTACTGTACTACAAATTGGTTGGAATAATTTATGTTGTCACAATTATTATAGCACAAATATAGAATTTGTTGCTTTAGCGTTCTGACAAACATTTTAGTTCGCAGTAGTAGTTGTCGTATTCAAAGTTGTAGTCAGTCATTCACTTACTTAGTCATTCAGTCAGAGTCAGTTAGATTCAAATAGATATAAAAGAAAGTACAAGTAATTTTTATAATTTGCAACGAAAAAAAATTAAATAAAATAGTTAGTCTAGAAATGAATTCCTCTTGTAGAAAACTGCTAATAAACTGTGCTAAAGAACATTTTCATCATAAGAATATTGTGCAGCATCAGGACTGTAGCTAAAGAAGGGAATGGTGGTGCAAAGACTGAAGAGTTTTAGAAAAGTTATTAAAATTATTTGCGACAGGCGGTGATAAATTAGAAAAATCTCAAAGCAAAACTATACAAGAAAACAAATAAAACTTGCACAACTTAAAGCAAGAAGTGTATAGAGTAAAAGAATAGAGTGAAAGAAAAATAACAAAACCTACTTCAAACAAAGTTAAAATAATGAAAGAATTCCCATAAAGTTATGAATTATTTGACAAAAACTTTTATTTTATTGCGATTCTTTTGTGCGGCAAAGGTAAAATAATTACATTTTGATTAAAAACAAAGAAAATAAAATGTTGACAAAAAAGAGAATTACATAAAAAAATCACACAAACTCGCCTTTAAATGAATATGTCACAATAAATTATTATTATTGTAACTAATTCAAAGAATTTTGATAATTTTACTTGTAAATACTCGTACATAGCCAAACGTTTGATAAATGTCATTAAAGACAAATTCTTAAATTCCGATCACAAAAGTACAAAGATATTTCTTGTTTATATTATTATCATGTCACATACATACATTCAGAAATACTATATCAACACTACAGAATACGAATACAAGTTTCCAAGTGAATATGTAAGTATATGCAAACGATTTCATTTCAAGCACTATCCAGCAGTACTAGGAGACTGTCCCGAACGATGACAACTTGTAAACAAAACTTACCTACCAAGATGCCTTTTCTAAATTGCAGTACAAAATAAACGTTTAAATTGACTACACTCTAGGTTACTTGGAGACACTAAAGTGAAAATACACTTTACACTAGTTTATATGGGATGTCAGTAAACTTAAGCAAAAAGAAAATAAACTGTACGAGAATTATATCAACCCAATTTATATAAATTACTCACAAAAAGTACAGTACAAAAATACTTTTAAAATTACTACAGTCTAGATTATTTAGAGACAATTAAGGGACAATTGATTCCACTATAGACAATCTGGGATGTATTGAGTAACCAATTAACTTATCTATGACATTAGTTACAATTACTGTCTATAAGGTATACATTGACTACGTGCTTAACTGCTGGGTAATACTTGAAACCAAAAACAAATACTTTTATACATACTTTACATAAATACTTATACATATGTACGTAGGTAGGTATATACAAACATATTCTTATTCATCCTTAACAACACTTATTCATGTTTGGGCATAACAAACCAAAGTTTATTCAAAATATTACTCATAAGTATTTACCTGTCTCTGTCCAAAGAAATTGCTTAAGATTCTTATAGGTTTTTGTGGAATTGGATGGATTTTTGTTTGTGCAACTTTATGAAAAACTTGTGGCTGTCTGTTTTTGCTACTCTTGTAGTTATTGTTGTACAACAACAAGTACTTCGTCTTATGAAGCTTCCACAAGTTCATCTTATAATTAAACTCTTGACTACTGAATGTCATTTGCCATACATCTATGTATTTACAAAATACTCAAAGATACTTTTACATGTATTATACACTTAAGTTACTACTTGTAGTCAGAAATGTGCTATCATCGAATAACATATAAAATCTATCCAATTTGATCTAAGAACAAGGATACAATAAACAAATATAAATAGGAAAAACATTTTGCTTGCAATATAATGTATTTAATTCTAAAGATATTTAGTAACTGCGGTAGATTAAAAGTCAATGGCAGCGGGGGATTCAATGCTTGTTCAAAGAAATTCTCAGCTAGAATGTGATCAAAGTTATGTACGTTTTATTGTGTTTAGGTTGGGCACTCCTGCTAAATAGAACTAAAGCTGTACCTTTTTGAAGAGCCTGGAAAATGACCGCATGTCATTAGCAATATTGTGAAAAATTCACAATCAAATATAGAAGCAACTTGAACTAAATGAAATAAAACAAATAAGTGAGTTATATTATGAATCGTACATACATACCCTTCACCAAAGTATACTTTAACATTACAATTGAAAATATTTTTTGGTGAAAAGTAATATTATGGGTGAGAGAAAATGTTATAGTAAAAAAAATGTTTTTTTGTTGATTCTGACCCATTGTCGGTCCGAATTACTATGGTGTTATATACGAAATTGGATATGTCTATGAAATCTCTATCATTATACATATACACTCAGGTCTCGTTTTATGCGATAGATGCGTTCCAAAAAAAATCGCAAAAATTGAATTCGCATAAAACGATACTCTAGCTTCATATAAAAACTAATGATTCGTTCCAAAATTCTGAAAAACCGCATAAATTCAGATTTGAATTAAAAAATCAGAACCAAATCGCATAAAAAAAATCAACAAACATATATTTATTAAATTTACTTAAACAATAAAAACAAAATACGTTGAAAAAATAAACAAAAATATGTATAATTACAGAAAAACTGAAAATGATCCAAAAAAAAATTAGCTACCACATTTTTAAGGAAATTCTGTAAATATGCTTGATTAATCTGAATCACTGAATAATTGTCTGCATCGGTTTGGAATTGGTTCAACGTCACTTTCATCACTAGATGATATAATCATATTGTCATCATATGGTAAAATATCATTTTCATCACAAGAATTAATCTAGTGAATAGGGTCGTCCCCTAAATCGAAGAATTTTAGGAGCTTCAATTGCTTCCTTTCTTGCAAAATAATTTGTCATTAAACTTTGCGATTTTGAATTTTTAAGTTGCTTATGCAACTCTTGATATCCGGAAAACAGATCAGTCAGTCCGCGATGAATCTTTAATTTTCTTTCCGTATCTGAATCTATATTAAGAATTTGGTTTTATAAAAAACAAAAATTGGTTTAAAGGGCTCGTTTATTTAAATGAAGAATTAAAAAAAAACTTTAAAAACCATCTAAAATTTCAAAATCTTTTAAAATTCTAAAAAAATAATTCTAAATCGCATAAATTTGAATCCGCATAAAACGAGACCTGAGTATACTACGTGCTTAATCAAAATCGAGATACTCGTGGTTTTTTTGGCATACCACCACGTGATGGCCAATGTTGTATTAGTAATGAAAATAATTTTTTTAGGTCATTTGGAATCAAAAACATTTTTTTTTGTGAAAAATTATATAAATAATTTCATATTTTTTTTTGCAAGTGTGAGGGATACTTCCCTTATTTAAAAATTATCTTTTGAAGTATGTCCGCAGTTATTATTAAAATAAAATATATTGTTTTTCAAAATAATTGGAAAAATTTAATGAAAAACTTTATTGCGTTTGGTGCGTGAACTTTTTTAACAACCGCGAAAAAATAATACTGTGGTTTTTCATATTTTTTAATGCTCTATCGACTATGCTATGCCAATTTGCATATTTGCAAAAAATGTCAAAAGTTATATCCCTAATGTACATATGTACATATGTACATTGTTTTTCCTATTTTACCAATATTTAAACATTCTTTAAAAAATATATACATACTTGGTTTTTTGAGTATATTTTAAGGAAATTTTAAGAACGGGCACTATTTTAATTTCTCAAATTTCTATACATAAGAGTATATGAGGAGCCGCAGAACAAAAGGTACTTTTTCACACATTTAAAATTTTTGGGAAAATTTAGTTTTATTTATTTCGCCCCCTTAAAAAACTGCATGAACCTGGAAATGGTAACAAGTTTCGTACTTATCAATAGATACAACCAACTGCGATAAACATAAAAAGTACGTTTTGTTAAAAACTAAATTAAAAAGTATGTTTTTTATGCGTTTTTTTTTACGATAATATTTTAAATGAATGTTTTTAATAATGATCTAATATATAAACAAATTAAATCATTTTTTTTTTGTTTTATATAGTGTTGTAAGTAAGTTTTGATAAGCACACATTTCTTTAGAACCCATTTACTAGTAAAAAAATTAAAAAAATTTTGCTGACTTCATTGTTTCTAGAAAATTTCAACCCAAATATTATAAAAATACCAAAAAAAGAATTTTTGAAAAGATGCGAAAAAGTACCTTTTGTTCTGCGGCTCCTTATATATTGTATGTATGTATGTATGTATATTAGAAATAATAAGTATAAGTATTTGGCAATTCTACAATACATAACGTTTTTTCTTTCTTAAGGACATAATTCAATTTCATATTATGCAGATCCCTCGATACATTTTTGACATTATTAAGCCTATATTCTATTGACAAATGACAAATGCAACAAACCAACCAAATCATTTCCCCAACCACCGTCTTAGAAGCGGCAACGTGAACAACGCAAAAATTCCGTTAAATCTCAATCCTTATTGGATTTATTTTACAAAAAAATAAATAATATTCGGCTTTTCTATAACAAAAAATCGTCTTTTGTGATTTTAAGCTTTACTAAGCATTGTCAATTAAATTGAGAAGGCTTTTAAGCAGCGACACAGATTTCAATGGAAATAAATGAAACAATATAATGATGTTAAAATATTGTATTTCACTTACTGCATTGTAGTACGAGTATGAAGTAACACTGAATGAAGAATGATTGATCTGTGTAGTTTGTATGGCAACGCAAGTAAATGTATTTACTCACGTAAGTACAACGTACTTATACATACTGGATGTATGCTGGATGACTGGATGGTTTGTATTGTTTATGATAAATGATGTTTTCATTGGTTTGAAGAGTCAGCCCTCCAGGTTGTAATCACGTGCATTTAAATATTGTTGGGCGTAAAGGGCCAAACCACAACCAAAACAAACTGTTGCTAAATGTAACTTGGCAAAGATACGATTCTTATGGTATTTACTTTGAAGTATTAAGTTCTCTATTCCATTTGCAACATTTATTCATAAATATGGATTTTCACTTTGTGCAACCTCGACATATCAACAGTATGTTAGTACAGTTATTTTGACTTACCTGCACAACCAACTTTGCACGATATTGTGTGCAGGTAAGATAAAATTGCAGTTAACCTTAATACACGTACGTGCTCATTGATGCTGGTAAGTGCATTTACAGTTTACTACCCAAAAAGCAGCTACGGCAAATAATTTACACGAAGCTTTGTGATTTTTCCGTCTAAAAATAACGTCAATTTGATATTTTAGCTACTTTTAAAATTATTAAGAAGTGTACAACATATTTTTTCATTCAAAATCATATTTTTGTTATTTGTTTTGATTTAATTTTGTATTAGGAAGCTAAATGAAATTTTTTTCATGAAAACCAGTTATAGCTTCCAAAAGTATTATGCACTTATCTTAATTGTGCAGGTATGAACAATGCACTTAAATTAACGAATTTATATGGAGTTTGGTAAATAAATATACAAAGCACAAGTTTTGTGCACTTATATGCAAAATGCTCTTAAGTGAAAGGCAGGTAAGTCAAAACTACTGTATCAAAATGACAGTAATAAATATTAATGCCGATAAATATTATTCTAGAGAGTGCTTACTTTGCTGGCTATGTATGTATTCAATATGAGTAAACTGCTAGATATTGGTGGAGTGCATACCAAAGTCTGTGTCAGCCGTTCAAAAAAGTATCTGCTATTTTTATTTACTATTAAAATTTTTACACTTTTGAAATCTCGTACTTTAATATATTTTGCATGTGTAAGTATACCTGTCAGGGATTTCATTAGTTTCACATTGTCTGAATATTATTTTGTTTAATTTATTTCTTTTTTGGTTTGATGCTTACACTTCCTCTCAGTTTCTCTATACAGTATGGCAAATGTAAAAATCATGCATAAATTGGCTTAAATCCTTAGAGATTCACCATGACAGCGTACACAAGTGCCGCGCTATTTCTACTTTGACTTGTTAGTAATTTAATGTTGGTACGAGCAGATACTCAAAAATGCAGGGGGAGTTTATTTTGTGTGAATTTTCACAACACCACCACAAAAAAGTGCTGCTTTAGTGTTACGCACTTAAATAAAATAAATTTAAATTTGTCTGTCTCAGTTAATAAGGGTGAATCAGAACTCATAGGAAAATGATAATAAATTTTGAAGAAATGAAGATAATATTTATCCGTGAATATTATTTGTTCAATAATAAAAAGAACGTGCATTCATTCATTCTCATTTGAACAAGACGGAAGCAACAATTAGGTTTCATTATAAACCATTCAAAAAAGTAATTTTTCATTTCCGTTCACTACGCATTCTCCATACACATACACACTTCATTCACACTGAAAGAACCAACAAACAAACAAACACCAAAGACAGTTACTTACCACTTAAACATATCCATCCCACAAGGAGGTGTAAAATGTATAGACTGCCATGCAACGCATCTTATATTTTACCAATACTGTTCATTAACTTTATTAAACAGAAAAGTTTATTTTCAAGTAGTCGTCGTACTTAGATGACGCCACACAAATACATATATGAATGTATGTACATTCGAAAATATGTATTTGTCTTAATTAATTTAAGGACAGCTTCGATATCTTTCATTCTCGTTTTCCTTTTCCGTACATTGTTTCCCGCCTTGGTTGTCTGTCAAAAATTATGAAAATTTCATTATCAAGTAAAATCTAAACAAACACAACATTCTTTAGCTTATTAACACAAACATTTTTTAATAATGATTGAATTAAATGAAAATTTAATTAAAACAAAGATGAATAAATTTGAATTATGAAGAAGTTTAAGAAATAAAAATAAATTTTGTTTTCTGGGGAAATGTCTAGCAAAAATATATGTATGTTGTTGGTACAGATGCGATTAAAATAGTAGTACATATTCTACTAAAATCGGCTTTAGACGTTCACATTTTACGACACCCCCACTTGGGGGACAGTAATAAAAATGAAATCCAATCTGCTTGTAAATAGAATGTTTTTTTGAAAAAGCTTTAAACAATAAAGGGAGCCATTCGTATCACATATGTATAAACATAACATATTGATCACTTACTGTAAAAAACACTCTTTACAGACTGATAGTTTATAAGCTTTTCCTGATCGAAATTAACTCCGTTAGGGTTTGTAGTAATCTTCAATGATCGCATACAAAATTAAGTAAATATCAATATTGGTTAAAAAGTTACTATTCAGGATAAATTTCCTTTTAATTACAAACAAAACTCACGATTTAGGTTATTTACATTTTTCTCTAATTTCTATTTGGATTATTTCACGCTTTTATTGCTGTAGGCAGTACTTTTAAATTCGAAACATATGATGTAGATTTATATTTTGGTTTATCAAATTGTAAGTCCTGAAAATATTTCAAAGCCATGAGAATTTTGGTATCAAGCTAATTTATATCTTTCATTTGACACTAATTTTAATGTTGTTCATAGATCGAGTGTTTTTTTTTTAAATTACAAAATTAAAAAATCTATAAATTTTGGTTTTATTTGTATACCACATCAGTCTAGTGATTCAAATTTATGTTTAATCTATAAGTTAGAAACTGACGGTACTGTTAAGAAATTAATGAAACATTTTAAATTTTTAACTTTTAAATAAGTGAGTAGCAACCTAAAATTTAGCACTCACAGTTATTTTCTATGGTCCATATGATACCGATATGTGTCAATGATTATTTGCATTTCGGTGCACAAAAATAAAACAACTCATCTGAATTCAGTTTCAACGACTCTTCAACATTTCATACATATATAGATCATTTCTTTTGCAATCACTTTTAATTTAAAAAACAAACATTTGTGTGTCAGACTAGACAACAATACTGTTGTACGGGTGTAGATTTTGATAGTAGTAAATCAAAGTCTTGTTTTTTTAGGGTTAACACCCAAATACTTTCATACACATATGTATGTACATAAATATCGTATGTCTGTATTCACTCGTATACCTAAGTGTTTTGTCTAACCGTATTTCTATGAATAAAATGCATTGACAAAGGAGGATATGAAAATAATGACACATGGATTTGTTGTTGATGTCGTTGATTTTTACTGTTACTGTTATTTTATTTTATACGAATATTGTTATTACGAATATGTATTGGGGAAACGAACTCGCTCGTATTCGTTTTTGTGTATTTATTTGTTTATGATTATTGTATTGTTAGATGTCAAAAAAGAAAAAAAAAAAAAAAGTAATTCTAATGTTACACAATATACAACACACATATATACATATGTCTGAATGTTTCTTTGACTGTCTGCCTCTGTGAACGGATGTGTGTTTGTTTTAAAATAAGCTTGTTGTACTCCATTACATTGCCACGACTACTGCTGCTACTTGTTCTTGTACTTTTAATACTTTTGAAAGCATTGATACCGTGATTTGTATGTGATTTTTTTTCGACACATGGAGTATACAAAAATAATATATAAACAAATCTGAAAAAGGATAACTCCAGACACTAATAATACTCCACTTCCCCTTGGAAATAGGTTGTACACTCGTACATATAGTAGTCTGTATATCTGTATATATATAAATATAATATGAATGTATTATAAAATGTGTCTGCCTGAGTTATGTATGTTTATAATGGTTTTATATCACGTACATACATTGTTGGAAATTTGTTATAGGGTTGTTACGTTACTATGAAAAAAGATAAAAAAAGAAAACAACAACAAAATATTACCCCCTTATTTGGAAATTTGTTAAAAAAAGGAAAGAAAATTCGCGACATTTGTTGCGTGAAATTGTTTTTTGTTTGTTTTATGATTTTTGCCACTTTTTAACATTATTGTCGAATGCTGCCATTTGTATTTGCTTATTTTAGAATTGAAGACTAATTTTTTATTGCTTTTATTCAAGGAAAAATCCTTTTTGTATCCTATTCAAGTTATACAGAAGCAATTGCTATGTTTGCAAATATGTTCACATTTTAAATGTATCTGGACGAATAATATAAAATGAAGGCATCGTAATTATGATTTATGGAAAATATTGTTATTATTTGACTCATAGATTATTTTATCCGATTTGAGTACTTTACTTTTTTGTACTATACATACATATTTTAATTCTTAAAATCATTTGTAGGTAATTTCTATTTTATACAATGGAAGTCATGCTTTTTTGCTTAAATCTTTTGAACTAGCTAGAAGGGATGGATATTGAAAATATTTTTTATAATCAAAATAATATTCAAATAGCATTTTTTTCAACTTCAGAGTACTAAAATTTAAAGAAGTTACAATTCTAAAAACAGGTCTTTCAAAATGTTTAATTTAGGACTTGAACCAATGAAAATAAAAGGAACCGAATTAAATATTTGTTATTTAGTAAAAAAAGGCTGAATGATTTTAGAATTGATTTCGAAACAGAAATTTTAGCGTCTAAACATGAACATGTGCTGGAGAAATATTAGCAGAATCGTAATGAATAATAAAAAATATTAAGTTAGATTAAAGTGGTGTTGAAAGTGATGGTGAATGTGTTTTTGAAACGGTCGTCGATTGTGGTATTGAGGATAACATTTTTAATGATTACGTTGAAATAGATGAATGCCATGATCTTAAAATATATGTATATAAGTGATGTAAATCTAATGATAAACTCAAAATATTCCAAACTTACTTTTCGTTTGCAAGAAAAACATGGAGTTCGTCTTATACATGATGTAACATCGTTGTACAACATCTTTGTCTAACTGGTAATAAACGTTTTGCGTATTCATAAATAAATCAATCTATATATGTATATAGAAATTTTATTTAAATAGATATCTATTATTAAGCTGAAAAAGAAAAATCTTGAACACTTAAATTTGTAATATAATTAAAATGAAAATGTAAATATTATGAATAAATAAATAAATTGAAAAAATAAAAAAATTGAAAAAAAATAAATCAATCATGTATTGTCTGACTTCAAATTAGCCACGTTCACTGACAATGATATCAAACTTTGGAGAGATTTGTATAATTCTCTAAGACCACTTGATTAAGCAAAGATTTGTTATCAACGTTGCTTGAGGGTATAATACAATTTGCTATAAATAATTTCGAAAAAGTGAATAATTCATTTACTAAACAATTAGTTACACATTTTACACCCCGAATTAATGAACGAGTAATTAATACGTTTACATTGTACTTGAAATCAGGATAATTTTTTAAAGCATAGCTCCAAAACGGAAACTAAAGGGTTTGCTAGTTTTCGAATGTTTTATCAATACTTGACAATACTTTAACAAACAAAAATATCAAAACTTCATTCTTTACTTTTTTAAATAAATTTAAATTATTCGAACAAGTTAAAATCTCTTATTCGTTTTATTCGAACAAGAGAAAAATTTAATAATTTGAATACCCTATTCTTTATACACAATACACTGGAAATGGTTTGAAAATATCAAATGAGTCTCGGGAGTACCATGTTACCTTTCAATATGATATAACTAATATCAATAAAAGTACGATCGTATCAACTTTGCCATCCCTAAATTGTTTAAAAAACAATATTTAAATAGGGAATTTTTTTAAGATATCGAAAAAGGTACCATTATTTACCCAATTTTACAACTTTCAATCGATTTCCGGCACGTGTTCTAGTTATCCGATTGCACTTAAATTTTGCAGTAGTTAGTTTTAGCTACTAATGAACAAAATAAGACCCATCCAAAGCAAATCTCTTTTTTAAGGGCATGTCTATTGACTACTCTATAGTACGAATATATGGGCATTTTTTCTATTCGATAGTACGAATGGTTTTTGTTTTATTTACGTATGAATGAAGTTTTTATTATGTTTTTACTTCATTCTTTCGCGATCATCCACGTTTAGCGAAGTTATTGTGAAGTTTTTTTTATTTTTAAAAGCGTTTTGTGTTTTTAACTGTCAAAATGTTGCAAGTAAAAAAAGACAATTTCTTTGCAAGATAAATTAAAAATTATAGCAGACCACGAAAATTAAACATCGTTGTTTGAAATTTCAAATAAATATGGATTATCCATATCCACTATATGCACAATCATTAAATAAAAATCGCAACTGCTGGATAATTCCATGAGTTTGTTAAAAAATCGGTATAGACTTACAAGTGGTGAATTGAAAGAAATGGAGAAAAATTAAAATGCAAAGCAGTGGAGCTGCACAAAAAATTCTACAATGGTCAGTTTTGTGCCAGTGATGGTTGGCTAACAATTCCAACAATGTCCATACTCACCCCCCAGTTTGGTGAACATTAGTAAAAAAATCATTTCGAAATCTTACCAAGAGAAATTCCAAATATTGAAAAATTTGACTTTTGACCTTCACGATTTAAGTGTTAACGTTTTCCGATTTTAGTAAAAGTTTCAGAGTATATTTAGAATTATCTGGACTATAATATTCTCAATAGGTTTTACTTAAAATTCATAAGAGTAAGGAAATAGAGCTCATTGGCCTAAAAATTGCCAAATAATTGTTTTTTCTCGAAAATTTCAAAATTTAAATCGCAGGTACGGAAAAACTATAAGAGATATTTTCATAACTTTTTCACATTTTTATTCCCTATTATATTCTTAATAAATCCCAATGAGATGATCAAAAAATTCTGAAATTTGCTTAACCATATTTTTAAAAAAATTAAAATGGATTTTTGAAACTGCCGTTAAAAAAATTTTATTTTTTTGGTCATACCTGCGAATAGGTTAACGGTATCCTACGAAGACAAAATCTCATATACAAGTAAATATGGATATATTTTAAGTAAAAATGAGCTTTTATTTTAATATTTATCAAAATATGTTAATTTTGTTCTTACATTTCTTGTTATAGTGGCCTGAGACACGTTAATGGCCTGGCGAATTTTTAATAACTTTAACATTTTTTGACCAATTTCTGTTTTTAATGTCTCATTATAATGACAATTACGCACACATTTCGATTCTTTTAAATTAAATTACAAACATTTTTACAAAAACTGAAAAAAAATGCATTTTATCCCCTTGTAAATGCATCTCAAAACTTCAGAGGGCTTGCTTCTTATCCCCAACCGATTTACCTACAATTTTTTCAGGATGATTTTTTTACTAATGTTCACCAAATTGGAGGGTGACAATGGCCAAAATCCAACTTTCGTTTATTAAGGGCCACCCTAATGTATATTATGACAGTATTATTGGATTTTTAATTTTTCTGAATAAAAACTCAAAAACAAATTTTCATTGTTTAATACTTCAAAATTAATTTAAAAAATTTAATTTTAATGGTATACTTTGATATAAGTACATACATACATTTATATGTAATTTTTGAAAATTATTGACCTTAAAATTTAATGATCATTTAAATAAATTATAAATATTTATGACTGCATTATAATGAGGAGTTGAAAAGACGAAGCAACAAATCATTTCAAAATTAGGAAATTATCCACTATTTAAGAATTCTTTCCATTTTTCTTCTGCAGATTTTTCTTTTTCAATGTTTTTAATGATATAAATTCGTCAAAAAGTTGATTTAAATCAATATTTTTGATTGAAAATAATGTAATTATTTCCACAAATTCATGAAAAGAAATGATTATGATTAAAGAAATTAAGATGGAAAATTTAAAGTTTTTCAAACTTATTATTTTCTAAATTGAAAAGACCTTTTATATAAGTACTTATATTCGATAAAAACTCTGCTGCGCGTTTTTTTAAAAAGACAAATCTCTTGCTAATTATTGCAACTGCTACATATACGTTCGGCTAAAAACCCATAGAATTTTTCATCCTGCTGTTGTTCAAATTTGTCGTTGAACTGACATGTTTACCTCTATAAAATTATGGTGTAAGTACAAAAAGGTAGAAAAAAGTACAAAAAGAAGTACAGATACTAAAAAGAAGTTAAAAGTACAAAAACTAAAAAAAGTATGCGTACTGCTGAAAACAGTACGTCTGGCATGCCTACTTTTATTGTTTACCTTTTTTGTTTTTTTTTTTAATTTCAGCGGTGCCACTTGTCTATATTTTTTTGTATATTGTATGAAAACATTTTCTACATTTGAGGTGGCACCCAGTTAAAGTCGATTCAATTTAAAACACACTTTAATTTTGACTACAGTTGCAAAATAATTAAAAGCTGGTTTTTATTTTAAAGTTGTTTCTAAAAAGAACCGACTTTAGTGTTTGACTATGATTATGGGCCATTATGTCTTTTTAAACAAACTAGGCTTTAATCTTTTTAAAATAGGTCTCAAACTATTTAAAATTTTAAATTTCAAGTGTTCACTCAGTGATCGAAGTTTTGTTTCGGTGTTTTGTCTTTCCATATTTGTGTATAGACTGCGAGAAAAACTATAAATTTTTGATGTAAAAAAAGCCATATAGTTTGGTAAGTAGATGAACGATCATGAGGGCTTTCAGGTGACCGATAACAAATCGTAAAATTACACCTAGCTCTTTTTATTGTCGTTGAATGTTATGTGTTTTCTTTTTTTTGTTGTAATGTGATAATAATAAAACTAAAAAATAAGGCAAACATTAGTTTCATGCCCAATTGTATGAAAATGTTTCAACATTGTGGTATATTTTCTAATGTTGTAAGTAAAATGTGATTTTATATTCATGACTGTTGTTTTTCTAGAGGATACTGAGTGTAGTAAACTTGCATTAAAGAGACGTTAACTATTTAGACCATATATACATAAGATAACATGACCATGGTAATAGCCAGTACTTACATTGCTTAATAATAATAATAATAATAATAAAAACAACAACAACATGCCATTATGTTGTTAACAAAAGTAAGTAGTGGCTCTTAAGAGTAGACCAAAATAGAAACTGCTGTCATAAAAGTAAAACAAAGTTTTCTGATCAAGAAATAACCTTAGAAGAGGTTGAACTTTTTGTTTATTTTTTTTTTAGTTTTTGTGAATATTATTTTGCTGATTCAAGCATAAAGTTTTATATTTATCTTAAACAAATAGTCTCAGACTCATGTTTTTATTTCTTGATGTTTTTTGAAACAAATTTCCCACCACCTATGGGTGTTGTTAACTTCGGTGAGTTATTGCAATGGTATTATAATGTTGTAGTAGCAGGTAAAAGGCACACAAACGATATTGTTCTTATTACTTACTATATGATTGGACCTTAGGGTAAATGTAATATTAGAGCGAATTCATTTTAAGAAAGTATGAAAACATTTTTAACCAAAAACGCTCTACGTACACAAACAATTTAAGCCGTTTAAATGAAATGCCTTTCCAACAAGATCTTAAATTACAATTTAAGTAATAGATTTGCAAAAAAAAATTAGTCAGACTGTAAAATGTACAAGTATATGACACTGACACTTTGATTGCTTTCCGTCTGTAATTTTTGTCTCAAAAAAATAAATGCTGGACTAACAATCACACACAGTTTGAACAGACTGTAGCTAGATTATTGGATATTAAACCATTTTTTATTATTGTTTCAAATTCACTTTGACTTTCAACTTTATTGATTCTTTTTTTGAAAGATATTTTAAGTTTATCTGTTTTTGTGTGTGTTTTTTTTATTCTAAAGGGAGTGAACGAAATGGAATTTCTCACAATAAATAAAAATCAATAAAAATTGAAGGTCGGTCTGTAATTTTTTTTGTTTTCTTTCATTTCTTTTTTAAGTCTTTAAAAGTAATTGACCAGCAAATGACTGATAGTTCTGTCTGTATGACAAAAGAACATGAAGTGACAGTTGCAAAATGTCAAGAAAGTTTAATCATAGTGACTTTGTTAAATTATGAAAAAGTTGAACTTTTCTTGTTCCAAAATAAAACAGGTAACATTTTTTGAATTCAGCGTAAAATAAAAATTAAATAAATTAAATTATACTACTTAGGACCATTATTACAACTTGCTTTTAAGTTCTTAATAGTAAAAGTACCTTTTTCTATTACTTAAAGTTAACTTTTACTATTACAAACTTAAAGGCAAGTTGTAATAATGGCCCTTAGTCGTCACTTATTTATTATATCTTATATAACTGTTAATTTTGTAGTCATTTGCATGAACACTTTCAGACTATATTTAAAATTACCTGGACTATAATATTCTGAACAGATTTTATTTAAAATTAATAACAGTAAGGAAATTGGGCTCATCGCAGGTACGGAAAAACTATAGGAGGTATTGGCATATTTTTTTCACACTTTTATTCCCTATTATGTTGTAAATAAATCCCCATGTGATGATCAAAATATTCTGAAATTTGTTTAACAAAATTTTTAAAAATTTGAAATTGGAGTTTTGAAACTGCCGTTAAAAATTTTTTTGTTGGTTGTACCTGCGAATAGGTTAACTGTATCCTATGAAGATAAAAACTCATATACAAGTAAATATGGATATATTTTAAGTAAAAACAAGCTTTTATTTTAATATTTCTCAAAATATGTTAATTTTGTTCCTACATTTCTTGTTCTAGTTACCTGAGACACGTTAATGGCCAGGCGATTTTTTAATAAATTTAACATTTTTTAACCAATTTTTGTCTTTTATGTCTCATTAGAACGACAATTACGTACACATTTCGATTCTTTTAAATTCGATTGCAAAAGTAATTACTTAATAGCAAAATTTTTAAAAAAAAAACTGAAAAAAATAATTTTTCCCCTTGTAAATGCACCTCAAAACTAAATCGAATGTCGGCACGGGTTGCCCTTCTTAGAGTAAGCAGATGGTATTTTAGGTCATTACCAGCGAAACCAGAAATATGCTCTGAAAAAAGCGTTTTAAGCGCTTTGAATGTGCAGTAAAAACTTTAAAATATGCTCTTAAAATTTAAAAAAAATATGCTCTTAAAAAACAAACTTTATCATAATTTTTAACCAAAAAAAATTGACTTAAATTTTCAAATAAAAATCGTTGTCTATTTGATCTGAAAACTTTTTTACACATAGAAAATGTTCTTTCGACATCAACTGATGTTACAGGAGCAAATTTAAAAGACAATATTTCTTTAACATTAGAACGGTTAAGTTTGAATTAGAACTAAAATTTGATATTTAGATGGCGTTATTATTAAAACAGAGCTTATTTTATATTAAAACAAGTAAGAGAGCTATATTCGGCTGTGCCGAATCTTATATACCCTTCACCAAATTATACTATGAATATATGAATTTAAGGGTAAAATATACAAAAATATGCACTAACAAATCGATGCCAAAATTCTTAAATAGTTCTGAAACGTGTAAATATCTTATCCATGTGCTCATTAGACTCACCAGAAAAAACATCCATTTGCATATTTTGGTTTCCCTGGTCATTACGAAAGTTTTTCAAAATATTTAATTCTAAGGGACACTCTAATGTCCCTGCTTCTATAATAAATAATTATCCAATAATTATTAAATATTCACTACATAGGTACATTTATATATATGTAGACAACTTACCTTCTAACTCCGGCAATAGAAATTGAATTGCTCTAACAAAGCTCAATTTTAATATATGGAAAATATGAACTACTCACTTTAATAATCAACGAACAAATGAGATTCGGTCAAACTAACACTTGTTGTTTGTTTTAGAATTCCGTTACTTCTGTAGCCGGCAATTGAAATAATTGGTCAATTCACAAGGTCTCCATCATGTCATATTGTCATAATGTCCTAATATTTCACAATGGTTTTTATTGTTTTTCAAGCAAAAAGTTTCATAAAATAATACTACTCTGTATGCTATGTTTATTGTGTTATCGTAACCAAAAAGTAGAGACCTTCGCCGAATGCCTAAGAGCCGGTTAAGCCGAGTTGCCGAGTCGAGATATATTAGGACATTATGACAATATGAGACCTTGTGAATTGACCAAATATTAAAGTTTTAAAAAAATTTGCTAAAAATATTTTTACCACGTCTCGTTCAGATTTACTGAACGATGCGTTTAGTTTTGTTTTACTAATTCCACTATTCTGAACGTATAAACATGTTTTTGCTGTGTACGAATGTCTAATAGAGGCCTTAACCATAATTCATCTCAAAGCATATTTATAATTTAGTAACATAATTTAGTAACAGCCACATACATACATATATTAGGAATGTAGGTTCTTTTTTAAATTTGGCAATTTATAAACAACTAAACAAAGAACCATAAGGAACACTAAAGCAAGATTTTGCTGAATTTATGGTTGAAGCTAAATATGATGGATTACAGGACGACGTGAGAGCGAAAAAATATGAGAACTGCCATTAATGATACATTCATGCATAACTATAGTGTACATACATACATACATGTTTGTGTATACGTAAAGGTAAAAAAAACATAAAGGTGAAATTTTGTCCAAGTGAAAGTTTTTCTTCTTCAACATTCATGAGTTTATTAGTTTTCTTTTTTGTGTGTCATACTTAATTTTTTTTGTCCTATGTTCAAACATATGATTCGGTGTATATGAGTATAAGTTTGAATGTTTGGGTCCTTTTAAGTAGTTAACCCAAGTATTTTATGTTCATTTTGTGTGTGTGTGGAAAAATTTGTTTAAAAAAAGTTTATCGCCTTTGGGCAGAAGGACATTAAATTTATGGTGCGCATGCGGTCGTTAGATATTTGGTAATTTTTTTTTTTTTGTACTATAAAAGTGAAAAGTTTTGGCAAAAGGATTATAAAGTTAAATGCATGCAGCAGGCTTAAGAAGTTTTTCTTTTCTATGCCCCTCAAAAAAAAGTTATGGAAAAAAGAAGCAATAAAAATGTACTAACATTAAATAAAAACAAAATAGAAAAGGGAGCTAGAGCATCAGAAGAAGGCACCAAATAACATGCTTGAAATAATAAAGTTGAAACGTAAAAATGAAAGAAAAGTATTAAATTTTTAAAGCTTAGATTTCAAATGTAGATTTTGTAGAGATTGTTTCATCATAATAAAGTAAATTATTCAGGAATTGATTTGCAACTTCCATAAAAAATAAACAAAGACGAAAAAGAGTGAGAGTTGATCATAATCATAAATATATGTAATGTTGCAAGAAAGTACATTAGGTTGTGTATGTACAAGTAACAAGTAAAAACTCTTAACAACTGTCATTCAATCTTAGTTTACATGCTGAGATAGACTGCCGTACTACTACGTTCGTACGTACTATGTGAGACAGACAGACAATCAGTTGGACAGACGTTCTGTGAATTACAAAAAAGTTCTGGCATAAGAACACTTAGTTTTGTTTCATTTTTTTGTTCTTATGATGTTAAATGTCGCGTGTCATATATACTTTCACGACAGTTCATAAAATGATTACAACAAGAAGCAGCAACAGAAGACAAACAGTCGCATAAATTGCCAGACAAATATATACACGATTTACTACGTCCTACGAGTACTTCTGCGACTGTGAGTTCTCACATATTCATACTAACATAGCTATATGTATGTTTGTATAAGTGTTGCGAAGTGAATAAAAAAATCATACTTTCAGACCCCAGTAGTTCGGGGTGCCTGTCCCGACCTAGTGATTTTACCTATCATTTAAGATGACATCTGATCACATAAATAGCCATGTGACTAGTAATTGACCCTACATATACGTATTACAAATAAACTGAATAATAGCTGGTCCGAAATATTTAATGCATTGAATGCACATACCGGTTGCATGGAGTCATTTATCATACAACTAACCAGGTAGGTAGCTAATAAGTTAACTTGATTAGCTACATAACTAATTATTATAACATGCACGGGTGTTAAGCGGAAGCTAAACTAAATTTCCTCCGACTATTTCCAATATATTATTAAAAACTTTGCAAAAGTTCAGTACGATATTATATTTCATGCTAGAAAAAGAAAATAAACTGTACGAGAATTACATCCAGTTTCTACGTATCACTCATTAATAAAAGAGCACATAATACATACGTGTTAAATAACCCAAAATATATAAATTGGAGTCAACCAATTAATCAGACATTAGTGACAATCACTGACTCCAAGTGATTCATTGAATACTTGTAAAACTGCTGGGACACCGCACATTCATACATACACACACATGTGTGTATGTAGTGAGTATATATGTATGGATGTGTATGCGTATGGATATAAAAACTAGTGGCAAAGATGACAACTACAACGAAATATGACACATGTTTGACATGACATTTTTCAGTTTTTTATTTTGCAAACATATTGCCAGATAATAGCAACACATCCCAAAACAATTTCAACTATAAACATGGTTACCGGATCTAATTTTTTTTTATTTATTTTACAATACAATATCAAATTAAGTATGTATATTCTAAATTCATTTCTAAATCCTTATACATATCTGTTGTATTGAAACGGACCTGAGTTTCAGTAGGAAATACATCTAGCAATTCAACGTTGAATATAAAATTAAAACATAGCGGACCCGGCGAACTTCGCCTCGCCTCGCGAATACAACATTTCGCATTTTCCGCAATTTTCCATGATTTACACTGAGGGTATTCATTTCAGAAAAACGGAAAATTTCACTCTGATTTTTTTACATTTTAAAAAACAAACACAAGAAAAAAAATTTTATTTTTTTTGTGGAATTTTGTTATGTTTTTGTTGTGTAAAAATCATAGATGGGGGTAGTGCACTAATTTTGCAGTTTGCACTAATACTTAATGGTAGTGCAAAATTAGTGCAATGATTTTGTTCATATTTAGTGCTGAGTTGAAAATTAGCAGCCTCACTAAACATTAGTGATAGTGAGTTAAAAAATTTTGCACTTAAAATTAAATTAGTTGATTTAAAAAAATGCAATCATCAGTTTATTGCAACTTTTTTGTATGCACTAATTTGAGTGCAACTTCAAATTGTGCACTAAATTTTTAAGTTCATTATTTTTAGTGCTAGTTAAGAAATAAGCATAAGCAAACTAAATTTTTTGCAATTTTAGTGAGTGATAGTGCAATGCTGATTTCAATCAACATTTAGTGCACTACCCCCAACTATGGTAAAAATGTAAAAAAATCAGAGTGTAATTTTCCCTTTTTTTGAAATGAATAACCTTATTAAGAACTTTCTATTGTTTGATTTGGAAAAATAATATGTAATTAATAATTTCATACAAAAAAAAACAATTTTTCGACTTTTCCGGAGGGATTTTCCAAAATTTTCTTCTGTAAAACCTTCTCCTCGAAAATACGAACAACTAACAAAAAATCGCCCCAGAAATGAATTACTATACATTTTTTACACCATTTTTATATATGGGCAATTAATTCCATATCATCGTACGTGACATTTGTACGCCTATAGAGTGGAATAGATTTTGCAAAAATAAGAGTATCTGAAAAATAATTTGGTCTTTATGTTCCTTTCAGAGAGTACTATATATAGGGTATTCAATTAATCGTGTTTCTATTTTAATCGGCTAATCGAGCAAATAATTAATCGGGGTTTAGATTTAATCGGTTATTTTTAAATTATTCGATTAACCGAATAATTTCTATTTGAAAATAGAAATTTTAAATTGAAAAGAAAAACACGAAAACACATGTGAGTTTTTTAGTACCAATTTCCATTTACTCTCTTGAACAACCGTCAAGTTTGAAGATATACTCAAGAAAAACCATGCTTTCAAAATGTAACAAACTGTTTACCCAGAATTAGTTAATTGTTTTATGACTGGAGGAGTCAACTTTAAAATTTTTATCAAAATTGGCTTAATACGTTTAAATTCTATTTATTTTCAGGCTTTCTTCTCTTTTTGGTATTTTTCCCCCATTGAGATAATTGTAAACAAATGAATTTCAGTATCGTAGCTCAAAATAAAAAATTCATATGCCTATATCAATTTATAAAAAAACATATTTTATGGAAAAAGTACCAAATATTAATGAACATTTTTATTAAGTTTATTAATGACTGTGAATGATGTTTTTCGTCAGCTCCAATAAGCTTCGAAAAACTTGTTTCCATTGACAAATTTTATTTCTCAGATGTCTGACAATATTATTGTTTTACAATGTACTGACAATGCTTTTTCTGACAACGTTGCAAGACAGAAATTGTAAGTGCACACAGTTCTTGGACATTTTATGAACATTCTTCTGACAATATTGAAAGATCTGACAACTGTTTA
Organism: Calliphora vicina; assembly: GCF_958450345.1. Classification (NCBI taxonomy): domain Eukaryota; kingdom Metazoa; phylum Arthropoda; class Insecta; order Diptera; family Calliphoridae; genus Calliphora; species Calliphora vicina. The sequence continues at coordinate 1,312,877 of NC_088780.1, read as the reverse complement.
TACATAGCTTAACATTAAAAATAATAATAAACTGAAGTAATTCCTTCCTATTTCAACAACTATTGCAAACATTGCTATAACTTTAAACAGCAAACTTATTAATATTTTATTCGTTAATCCAACTTTTTACTAAGTCAATTTTTTATACATAAAAAAAAAATTTTTTAAGCTAAAAATTATTTTAAAATTGTACCAAATGAGTCATTGGTGTACCATGGTACTTTTCATCTTCGAATTGTACCAAAAAAAGGACAATTGTACCAACTTTTCCATCCCTGATTTGAATCGTTTTTGGATTTTTTAGATTTTGAATACTTCGTTAAGTTCTGATAAAAGACTCGTTTCAGTAATGTCTTCAATTTCGTCTATTACCATGTCGTCATCCGACTCATTAGGACAAAGTTCATCATAGAACATTCTAGAAAACAGGTCATTTCCAAATTCCTTGGTTTTAGTTTTCGTACTATACTTCAAAAAACTATTGCTAGAAGGGAATGTTCACCAGTTATGAAATAAAATTTATGTGTTTCGATTAATCGGTTAATCGACACAAATTAATCGTTATTATATGTTATTTGAAAATTGTCAATTTTAAATTATTCGAACAGTTAACCGACCTAGTACTATATTTGGAAATAATAAAAAATTCCTTCGAAACATTGTTGTCCGAAATATCGAGCGAAATAAGGGTATATAGTACATAATACGGAAGTTTTACATGTAGACATGTAGAAATATGCGACAATTTTCGAATCGTGAGAGGCGTTATGTTTTCTTTTAATTTCTTACACTAAACGAAATATTTTTCCTTTACAATCCGTTATATTTAAATAAAAACTATCTTTGGATGATTTTTATAATAAATAAAATTTAATATCGTACGTGACATACCGTAATTGACAGATTTTTCTCTTATAATAAAACAATATATATTCTGTAAATATATGTATACAAAAACTAAAAAAATTAATGGAAAATATATGTACATTCGGTTTCAATAAACAATTTTATAATAGCAAATAAACAATCAGAGTCAAATTCATTTCATACTAAATGCTAATTCGGAATTTAGTTTTAAACGCAATTTTAGCCTAAAATATGCCAATAAAATTAAAAATTAAATATAGTCAGTTTAAACTTTTAACTATTATTATGCCAATAACATGTTGTAATAAGCTCTAAATACTTACATATAGTAATATTTTAGTGTTTTCTCCTATTCAAATCATCGTGAAAAAAAGTTTCTATGTATATAGATTTTATATGGAATTAAGCCAAATTAACAACAAAATATTGATTTCTGAATTCCTTTTGTATCTATGGTTTTGATCTTTCATTTTAATTTTAATTGAGAAATCCAGTGTTTAAAAAGCTAAGATAACTAATAAATTTTTAAATATTGCTATAACTACTACTTCAACATACAAATATGGCAATACTTTAAATTTTTTAACAAAAAGCAATCGCGTACATAACTTTTTTTTGTAAATTTTAACTTTGTAAAAGAAAAAGTGACATTAAAGTATATAAAATGTTTATTAAAAATTATACATATTGTTATGTTAATATAGCAAATCAAAACATTGTGCTGAATTATTTATTTTATTTTTCATCAGTTATTTCTTTAGCATTTTGTACTTAGGTTTAACTCACCAATAATGCTCAGTTAAACCTAGTTTATATAACTAGTAAATAAACAATAAGTGAGAAACACAATTTTTAGTTTAATCTAGGATTAATCGAAGAATGAAGATTATCTTTATCCCAGAAACTAGCTCTAAATAGAGCAGTAGTAATCAAACATAAATTATAAATGGAGTATAAGTTTAAAAATACAAATCATTGCATTGCTCTACTTCGAGTTTTAATATTTGTTATATAGAAGTAGTTGTTGAAGTAGCAGTTAGGTAGTAGTTGATGTGTAGTACACTATTTTATAACTTATAATTAAATATTTAATTTTATTTCTACTTTATTATAAATTTGCATAATAATAGCAATTTCCGTCCTCTGTAAAAAAAGTATAAATCTTATTTTGCGTATTAACACGCATTATTTTGAGAAATTAAAGTAACTTTTAATAGAATGAATCTCAAAATTCAACTACATAATAGGGTTTTTACACTTACATACATTTTGGCGAAACGTATGGAAGATGTTGAAAACTTGAAAAATTTGTTCACACTTGCAACATCTAACATCTACCATAAACAAAATTGCCAAAATATTTAAAATCCTATTGTTTTCAATGAAACAAAATGAATCTATACTGGTTTTCTTTTTTGTACTATAAAATTAAATAAGGAAATAATTTCATAATTTAAATGCCATTTTTTAGTGATGACACTAAAATAATCGACAGATGTTAGGTGGAACGAAATGAGATAGGAACATTTTTTAAAGATGTAGAAAGATGTTGTCACTCTGCCCTATGTAATTCTTATGGGAAGATATTAACATCTTTGCAAATTGATGGTAGATGTTAGATGTGCGCTAGTGTAAAAACCCTATAAGTGTAGTACTTACTTAGTTATAATAAATTAAACGTATGACTTTAGTTGTTTGTGTGAATTCAAATTAAGTTTTCGGTAAAACTGACAAAAGCACCACAACTATTCAAGGTTGCAATAGACTTGCTGTTGGCGAATTTGCAAAAGCACAACTACAATAAGGAAACGGATGTGCATTGTTGAATTGAATTGAAAGGATGTACATAGAAATTCGTGATTATTTTGAAATTTTGGTTAAAGTTATTTCCTGACGCGAATAAATAACAAAAGATAAATAATATTACTCAAACACTTCAAAATAAATATACAAATACCTCAGACTTATACTATATACATATCATGTTCTAATAACATCACGGATGTCCGCTTAAACATTATACGCCTTGAATCTAAAATGTTTCATATTAGTTAATTAATTTAATGATACAAATTAAGATTTCGATAGAAATGTTGGGGAAGGTGTCAATGTGTTGAACAATTTTTACAGCATTTAAACACGATTCGTTTGATGTCGAAATTAAATTTAAAATTCCAGAAGCTTTTCATTTGCCTTAAAAACTTTGCTACTGTTTCTACCGTATGTACAGGTGAAGTATAAGGTGTTGAATGCCTTCATGATACACACACACACATACATATTAAATACCGATGATGTATTACTGCATGTTGTGATGTGATGTGATGCTAATGATGATAAAATTAAAACTTAGTGTTGTTTATTTTGTTTATTCGTCTTCATTGCCACCTCCGCCATCAACATCATCAACTATGTTTTTAATTGATTTAATGAAGTGTTTTATGTTGCTTACGTCAATGTTACATTATTTGTTCTACATACAACTCAACTCTTTCAAATTTGATTATTGTACGCGTTTTCACAGTGTTTGTTCAAGTTGAATTTATTCGAAAACAATTTTCTTACATATTTTAATATAGGTTTCACAAAATCGTGTAATATAAATTTTGTATTGTTACTTCTTAGAAAAAGAAAACAAGTAAGAGTAATATATTTCGAAAAAATGGCGATGTTATTCACGATTTAATTTTTTTAAAAATCAAGATAGAATTTACTAGCTTTCTAACTTTAAATATTCGTATCTTTTATTTTATTGGTTTAAGATTCATGTCCTTTAATTCAATTTAATACTTTTTACGAATATTTGGAAACATTTTAAATTTTTCGTTGAGAATATTTCCGTAGAGATGTTGTAGGACTGCTTCTATTTCCATTAATTCAGTTATTTACTGCAATCGCTCTGATATTCTGGGCTAATTCTGTTTTTAAGATGTACAACTGGTCTACAAAGTTAGAATTTGCTTTCAAACTTCAATAAGTCATTGGTATACCATTGTACTTTTCAGGATCGAACTGTACCAAAAAAGTACCTTTCTTTTTTAACGTTTTAAATTTGCAGCTAATAAATAGAGATATTTTTAATGTTTAACCATCGACGATGAAACTAGTCCTTGTAAACTTTGTATCATCACTTCTCATATAGTATAACTTGTAATGAAGTAGTCTTGAATTATAAATAAATTTCAAACCTTACTATAATTCTAAAATACGTACATATGTACATATTTATCAGTCACTCTCACCTTCAAAGACTTAATTGTGATACATCATTAACGAAAAGCTTTTAAACCTTTCTTTTGATTTTAACTCATATACATTCACTTTAATTCATCTACATACTACATATAAACATTAGACCAGCCCTTAAAAATATTTGTTGTGGAGAGAGGTTTTATTTTGTTCATTAGAAGCTAAAATTAACTGATGCTAAATTATTGGACAATCGGATATCGACAGCATTGGAATTCCTACAAAATAAAGATTGAAATAAATAGAATCTTCTAGAAAATTATCTTTCACACAAAGTATAAAACAAGAATGACGAATGAAAATGTAACCAAGTTCACCTGTTTTTGCAGATCCTATGTTTAGCAAAAACTGCTAGTGTACGCATATTTTATTCGAAATTCTTTGTAGAAAATATGTAATTGTTTACACAACTATTGCATGTTCTAGTTATTGCATTAGTTAGTTTTAGCTACTAGCAAACAAAATTAGAACCATCCAAAGCAAAGATATTTTTTACGGGCTGGTCTAATGTACACACTTAAGTTTGTATTCAGATATACACGCATAAACGCTCATGACACACATAGAAAAACACTCAAGTTAATGAAATGGAAGGTTAAGAGCGCCTGTACGAGTACGTTTAAATGTGATTTAATTAAAAATTATAATAATACGGAAAAATATAACAAATTTAAAGGAAATTGTAAGGAAAAATAAATTTTTATATTTATTTATGTATGTAAATACATTTAAAATTCAATCATCAAATATATTTATTCTTGTTACTCTTCTATCAATCCCATACGAGAAAAACAACAAAACAATTCTTATCCCCATCCAAAAAATAAAAAAAATAAATAAATGATAAAAATAAAATAACAAGGATACCGATAATTATCCTTTATGTCATGTTGGATTTTGAACACTCAGCCACAAATACCACTAGCATTATATTGTAAACTTTACCAAAGCCTTTTCACTCACTCTACACAAATTGTGTCGTTGTGGAATAGTGTTTGTTGTACGTACAACGTGTGTCTCTGTCTCTTTGACAGAACAGAGAGGAGTCAAGTTAAAACTTGTACGAGTGTATACTTATCACTGCCACCGCAAATCTTTTACAAAATAAAATTCTGTCACATAATTTAACACCCTTTTTTATGGAAAAGGTGCTGATTTTGTACAAAAAATAAAATGAAAACTAAAAAATTGCAGTGATGATGATGATGATAATGATGGTTGTTGCTACACATACATAGTTGCACAAACGAGTTTTTACGAAGAGAGCGAATGTTGCAATGATGAATAAATGTACATATTCTTTTTTATACTGCTCTTATTTTTAAATATTTTTATAAGGAATGTTAAACCATTTTCGAAGTGATACTGATACCGATGTTGCAACTCTTGTTGGCAGACTGACTGTGATAGTGCTGCAAAATGTGTTCTGCATTTAAATTTATGCGTTGGCTTGCATTGTGATGATTCAGTGATATTTCTTCAGTTACATAGCAAGAAAATGTCATTCAAAACCAAACCTTCTTCTCCTATTTATGCATGCTACCATCAACTATCTATTTTTTTCCCTTCCATTCATTCATAGATTATTCTACATTTTGGTTGAAAAATTTCTTATATTTTTAGCACTTGAAATTTTTTAAAAGGGGGATTTTCAAACGACATGATAGACAGTATCGATATGTTTCAAGGAATTTTTTGTAAAAAAAAGGTTAATATCATATATTCAACTATCCTTAGTTTTCCTTATTCAACAGTTTAACGTTTCAATGCAGTTCAAAGCAGTAATTTAATGTGAAAATTCGATTTAAACATTTTCAAACTGACAGACTTTGAATTATTTTACAAGCACATTTCCTTAATGCAAATGCACGTAAAGAGAAAATTTAATTTTAAATAAGGACTTTTTATTGCTATGGCTTGAAATAATGTTCGTTTGTAGTAACAATATGAACACACACGAATGTAAAATAAACAAGAGGTAAACAAAACAAATCTATATATGTATGTATAGTGCCTTTACAAGTCGTGTTTTGGCTTTTTGTTTTCGGACGTATTGATTTTTGTTCCAAAGTAGCATTCAGAATATCATACGAATCTCTTGTTGTAAACAAACCACTCCAACAGTTTTAAAGGAAGCCATTGTCAGCTTTTCAATAGCTAAATCGCAAATTAGACCGATCTTGAGATGTGTTTGCTATCAATTGGTGCTCTCGACATTACATTCATAAATTTATCTATTAAAAATAAACATAATGATTGCATATAGAGTTAATTGGACCATTTATAATAGTAACATGCAATTGTTAAATTGGCCAGTCGCATGGTAACTTATTGACCAACACATTCGTCAGGCGTTATGTCGCAAATAATAAATTTATTTGTAGAATTATATGTAGATATGCATACATACATCATATAATCATAATCAAATTATATATACATATGTATTTATATTTGATCAAGCATGAAAAAGCCTACATATAATTAATTAATCAGCTAAATAGTTTTAATAAAATTTTAGGCTAATGAAATATATTTTTTAATAAAGAGAAACCACTTCAATTTGAATAAATTTACAAATACAAATACACTGAAGAAAATATTACTTTTAAAATTTAAAACAATTACAACATTGTAATATGCATGCATAAATGAAATTATTTAGACTGTGTGTAAAACCTTATTTTTAGTAGTTAGTTTTCTAAAAAACAACTATTGAAAACCTAGAAAATGAAACATCTTTCGAATATTTTTTATATACAGTACAGTTGAGGACATACAATTATTTGACTCATCCGCTGTGGCCTTAATTTTACAAAAATATTAATAAATACAGAAGATTTAAATAAAATTAATTTTATTTATATACATTGTAACACATTCTGTTTATTTATAATACAAAATATTGCAACTACATACGTATTAGATAATTTTTCCAAAAAATTCCATATAAGCCTCATTTTTATGGTGGCCATATAATTAAAACATTTTAAATCAATTTATTTAATTTTATTTAAATTTTAAAATTTTTACAGGTAAGCCTCCATTTACGCGTAAATAAAGTATTACGCGAATTCGATATAACGCGAACTCAATTTAGCAACCATTTTTTAAAATACGCGACTTTTTTTATAAGATTTTTATATAATGCGGCAACAAACAACAAGAAATGAAAAAAAACACAAGCGAATAACAGATTTCTTTTTTGAAAACTTCGTTAATTTGTATGAATTTTATGTTATGTTTTTATCTCTTTTATGTATTAGAATATTTTGTTTTTTTAATTGAAATTTTTTCCTTAATTTTCGATAAGAAATAATTTTTTTAGTTGAGTTTTTTTACTTTACTTTACTTTTGTTTTAAATAAGTTTTTAGAAGTACAAATAAAATAAGTTTACTTAAAGTATATATCGTTGCAAATGAACGTAACTACATTTTTATTGTTTTTACAGGATACATTATAAAATCAGTAATAATATAGTATATGGAATTTTGTGAAAAAATGCTCTAAAAATACCGAATTCCAGTATTTTCTGTTACAATAATGATTAAAATAATTGTGAGATATTCAAACGGAGTGCTATTAGGTTCTATTGTTATAATGTCCTAATTATTATGAAAGTTTAAACTAATTTTGGTTGTGTTTCAAACAAAAAACTTCTAAACTAATAAGACTTTTTGAACCATGTTTATAGCACAACGACAATTTGTTTAAATATATTAGGACATTATGACAATATGACCGACCAACTATTCTAAAAAAAATATATTTTTAGCAAATTTTTAACTGCTAGATACGAATAATAAGCAGGCGCCGTAACAATTATGACATTTATAATAAAAATCACAACATAATTGTTATTTTTTTTTCAAAAATATATGTAAATACATATGTATATCGGACAATGTTTTTTTTTTGGCAGATATATGTACGTTTTACAACCATTATATTGCAAGTCTCCAAGGATCAATCTTAAACGATATTTCGACACTTACTTGTGTCGTGGGTACAGAGTGCACAATCAAGGCGAGTTTTCATAGCCAGGAAAGAACAAACGTATTGCTATTCCAATACTCATTAAGATCTTGCTACGAGAACAAGAAAATTACAATACTTTTGCAATAATTTAAAAAAAAAAAAATCCTAAATTTAGAAATATTTCTGACAAATACATAATATAAAAGTCTGACAAATAAAAATCAAGAATTTTAAAAGCATGTTATTTTATGAAAAATATATGGATTGAAAATGATTAAAATGGCATGCTTGACTTGGGTCTCCGATATTTTCTTGTGGTTGCTTTTTTCCTTAGAAATTTCAAGAATAATTATTATTTTTGGTCCTTGATCAAGAACTTATGATATGAAAAGTTTAGATTTCATTATTGAAGATAATGTGCGATTAAAAAGAGCATAAAATGTGTGAAATCAAATATTTGCAAAATTCTGGAGCTCTCTAGTCTTTAGTGCAAATCACAAGCAATTTGTAGAGTGTATGTATCTTTAAAACGATTTACTTTCATTATTTGTTCAATTTTCTTTATTATTTATTTTTATATGTATGTATGTGCACATACATATGTATATAAGTTTGTCTGCTTGTGTATGAATGTGTATGTGTATATTTGTATATTGTATATAAATGTATTTTTTCGTTTCGTTTGCAATCATAAACGGAAATTAAATGTATGTCCTGTACAGAGAAAATCCAACAAACGGTGAGATATCAGCAGCGTTGTACCTTCATACACACTCATGCCCATGCATGGGTGTGTATGTGCATCCAAACAGTCAGACGGACAGACAAAAATCCTGTCTATACGAGAGCAAATACATACATACGTACGTACTACAATGCTAGAGTGAAATTTAATACAGATGAACATAAAATTTCATTTCCATAACTGCATACAGATTCTCAATATTATTTATTTCCACTTCAGTGATATAAATGAATTGAAAAAACCTACACGATGGAGGAAGAGGAGCAGAAAAGCAGAACTACAACATAAAAATTGTAAAAAAATAATGGGAATTTAATCCATCAATTGCACTTGTGCACAATAATCTCAATGATTTCTTCTGATATATTTCTTAAAAATGTTACCAATGCTTTTGCACTCTACATTTAAATGCAATGTGAAATGTGCACAGATATTCTATGAGTCCTACGCCAGTTCTTCACTTTTTCTTATATAATACAGAAGTGTTTATTTTAAGTCTGCCAGACCAATACACTTTCGTAGAAAACATAAATACTGATGGTGTTTTAAGTCAGCGAGGAATGCCGGAGCAAAATAAGATGCCGTGTTTAATTTTATAATTATTTACATAATTTTCTTCTTTTGACAATTATTCAATGGAAGCGTCAAGTAAAAAGCACTGTTTAAAATACATTTCAGTTATTAAATCATTGCAAGTATTGAGAGACCCACATGTTTTGGTTAAGGCACATAAGCAGACAAGGATGCCACAGCCACCATACAACAAATAAACAGTTAATCACAAAAGTTTATGGTTGAAATTATTTTTAGGATACTAGTTTCAAACAGATAAACTAGATTATTTTTGATATACATAATAAATAATTTAATAAAATCCAAATCAAATGAACATTTAGATTTTACTGATTTACAAATATTTAGTTATAATATATGTACATACCTACATATATAATATTATATATTACAAGCATGTACGTATTTATACCCTACACCACCATAGTGGGGAGGGTATAATGCGTTTGTGCAGACGCCCAAAAATATTAGTCTAACACCCACCTTAAAGTAAACCTATCGACTTAGAATCACTTTCTGAGTCGCTTAAACGATGTCCGTCCGTCCGTCCGTCTGGCTGGCTGGTCGGCTGGCTGTCCATGTAAACCTTGTGCGCAGAGTACAGGTCGCAATTTTGAAGATATTTCGATCAAATTTGGTACATATTATTTTGTCGGCAAGGACGAAGCCTATTGAAACTGGCTGAAATCGGTCCATTATTTCACCTAGCCCCCATACAAATGTCCTTCCGAAATTGGACTTTATCGGTCATAAATGTTTAATTTATATATTTATCTCCACAACTAAGTTTTATATATACAAAACTCATGTCACCAAATTCTGTTACGATCGGTCCATAATTAGTCATAGCTCCCATATAGACCCGCTTCCGAAAATCACTTTAACGTGCATAAATCGCTTAAAAATGTTGGTATACACACAAAATTCAACATAGTTAACTTTAATATAGACATAAATCGCACGACCTAATTTCATGGTGATCGGTCCATAATTGGTCATATCTCCCATATAAGGCCCACTTCCAAAAATCACTCAAAAATATAAATTATTGAAATTTTAAAAGAAAAATGTTTTTGCTCTTTTACTTAGTGTAGGGTATTATATGGTCGGGCTTGACCGACCATACTTTCTTACTTATTTTTTTAAATTCATCAGATGTTATAATTAAAGAATATTTTAAAACAATAGAAAATATAAACAACTAAAACATTTGTTTGTAGTCGCTAAATAATGGAACGTTTTATTGGGTCACACAAACTAACGAAAGCGTTTCTTTAATTGTGCCTGTAGCTGTACAGACTAGTGGGAGTACAAGGCAAGTTGTTGATTTCCGTTTCCGTGTTTTAAGGGTTTTCTGTAAAAGCTGATTGCTTTAGTAGCAAGTGTTGTTGGTGTTGTTATTGTTGTCGTAGTTGAGTGTTCATGTTGTATTTTTTAATGCTTTTTAATGTAATCATTGAAATAAATCGTGAATTGTGATGATAATTTTGCATTGTATGCGGTTTTTCATTGATGCTGATGATTATTGCCAACCAACAAATCTCCAGCATACTAGCCAGCTAGCCAGCCAGCGTTGCAAAACAAACATTCATGGAAACAACAAGGGGGGAAACTCACTCCGTGTAAAATTTATAGCAATTTCACATTTATGGAACGCATTATGCTGCACGGTTTTTTTTTTGTATTTTCAGCGCTCAGTTAGTTGCATTCAGATTGGCCACGATTTTCATTGATTGCTTTAATACATACACATTAGGGTAGATTCATTTGTAAGTAGCCTAAAAGAAAATATCGATATTTCTAACTAAAATTAATATTTACCTCAATTAAACATAAAAATCTAAAAATCTTATAGTTATGAGTTTGGACAAAAAAAAATGTTTTCTTGGATTTGTTCCAAAGGAAGCATATGCCATTTGGTATTACAAAGTCTTTGAAAGGAACTGATAGAAATTTTTGATGAAATCCAATCATACATGAAATAAATTTTTATCCATTCAGTCTTTTATATCATACCAAAATTGCACTTGGTTTCCCTAGATAAATATGAGAAATGATTTCGTTTTAAATAGGAACATCTATTGGTTTTTTGGGCCACCTTAAATACTTATGTAATATATTTTTTTTATTTGTTAATTTTATAATTTTAAAAGCGTGTTTTTGTGTATGGATTTTTTAATGTTTTTCTACGCATATGAATGTTGTTGTTAATGTTTATTGATTGTGGGCATCGGAAGTGTTGTGGCGGAATTAACACAAATAAATACCAACAGGCGCAGGCAGACAGGCAAGTAGGCAGACATGTTATTATTGACCTCATGTATGTTCTTACTGATGGACAGACATACTTTGGTCTTCTGGGTGCTGTGCACGGGTTATTGGTTGACACCAGAAGTTTTTATTGCAAATGTGAGCTGAATTTATTTAAACGTATGGATGAGAATGTGTTTTCTGCTTTGCTTTTGCAATCAACCAGAAATCCAATAAATATTCATAAATCACAGCATAAAGCTTCATTAGCATGTAATCACCATCTTACACCACCACATCATCGTCGTCCGAATTGTTCCCACTATTGAATTACATTTGGTTGAAGCAGCTAAATGTTTAAAAAAAAGTACAAATAATAATGCATACTAACTAAATGCAACAAAAGCATGGGGACGATGTTAATGGTGGTGGATCATTTTTATAAGATATTCCATATGGTATTTTGTCAATATTTACCTTGTTTAAAGTATGGACAGGACTTAAGTGGTGAGCGAATGTGATGGACACGAGTCAAGGGAAATTATGGAGGGACATAGAAGAAGATATTATTGACTAGAAAGAAGGAGAATGCCTAACTATTGTCAATGATTTACACATGTATTGACATGAATGACATTCACTGAATATTTATGCGATGGCACAAATACAACCTGATGTCAAAGTCGTATCACTGATTGGAAAACAAAGTGTTGTTGACAACTTTTGCCATCATCAACAACACTTTTTAGACTTCATAAGTACACATTTGCACACATGCTACTACGAAATACTTGCTCATAGTAAACAGTAGAACGTTAAACAAAAATTAAAATTCGAATTGAACGAAATACAGTTTATATAAAATTTCAGAGTGATGTGTATACTACAAGGGATGACTGTGTCTGCATGTATAATTCAAAACACAATTAAGTAAGACAGAAAAAACGGAGTTGCTGCTCATCAAGGAAGAAGTATACTGGCGAATGAGACAAGTTGGTTTAAAAAAAACATGCATTCTAAACAATTTGTAAACGACAACATTTTTAATTTCTATTTAAATTTGTATATGAACGTGGTAATGTTCACAAATAAGCCTACTTAAATTCAGTATTCAGATTTTCATTCTGCAGTCAAGAAAAACAAACTGACTGACTGACAGACATACTTGTTTTTAAAAGCCTGCAATCATAATTCTTTTCTTTACGTTTATTCCGTATTTTAGAGTTGAGCATGTTGGCAAAAATATAGCAGATAAAAAAAGTTTTACTTCGTATTTATTTTATTAAATAAACGAAAACATTCATACGTACAGACGCGCTCTATCAACAATCTGTAATGTAAAACCCACTTAAACTTGTAGTAAAATGTTAAATCAACCAGTTTATTTTTCATAATTGAAAGCCCAAACTATTATAACAATGGAATTTGGGAGCTCACATAGTAACCTCTGCAAGCAACCACCCTCTTCTTTTCTTATTGTACTAAAACATCAAATTACATTTTGAAAGATTTCTTATTTTTTATTTTTTTTGCTTCTTTAAATCTATTACATCGATACTATTGTTTTTTGACCTATCAGTTCATGGCCACAAGTTTCGTCGTGTTCAGCTCTAGTTTTCAGCCACTTTATCATGTTTGGGCGGGAGGTGAAGGGTGGTTAAATATGTGGCCTGTTTTCTTGTTGTAATGTTACCAAAATATTATATTTGTATACTTATTTTTATTCGAGCAATGTAGAGTCTTTATAAAGTCCTTTTGGGGAAACTTGTAACTCAAGACACTAATGGTCCATGAAATTAAATATTGTTAATAAAGACTCAGTACATAAATATTATTAAAGCACAAAAAGGGGGATTCTTTTACCGTTAGTTAGTTCAGTTTTGGGTACTTTATATTAGTTTTCAAACATCCACCACCAACCCCTTGATAGGATATTTCTTAAGGCGGTGGTCATTCATTATACCCATTAAATACATATTTCATTTTGTAATTGATGTAAAACATCAGCGATACAGTACGCAAAGCTCCTGCACTAATTACCATATATTTTAAAAACTAGAGTGCGTAAGTGCTGAAACACAAGCTCGCGGATTCCGCATCCAACAAATGTTGGAAATACGGTGTTGGTTTGTCAAATGTAAGAAAACCATGGTAACTGCGATTTTTTAGAGAGTATCTTTGCAGAGATTTTCGAGTCTTGTTTTTAATGCTGCAGAAACGATGTCATTATCACCATTGGTATTGTTATAACTTTTACATTAGCTGCTTTCAACTTTTGAGTGTTGTATGTACTTCTGTTTTGAGTGACGTTACATCTTTTATGCCAAAGTTTCAATTTCATGTCAGCAACTATTAAGTAATGATCACTAATATCTCCACTCCTCTTATTATGCAAGTCGCATAAGAGATTACACCATTCCCTAGTAATCCAAATGTGATAAATTTGGGTTTCGTAGTTACGTGGAGACTTCCAAGTTGTTCTGTGTCACATTTTATGGGCAAGTATTGATCGTCTCACTTTAAGATCATGATTCGTTATAGGTACCAAATGCATTCTTGTTCATTTATTGGCACCAATTTAGGCATTAAAATCTCCCAGGAGCAGCTTAACATCGCTTCTTTAGGAATGCCAGAGTACAACAACACACCCCCTTTTCTGTTCCTGACCTCGCCACACCCATTCCACCTTAATTCGCTTAGAATTAGAAATTACATCTATACGCAATCTATCGCATTATTTAGCCAGTTTTCCATTTTGATATATAGCTCTAACATTCCATTGAGCAAATCGTGTCCATTTAACATAGCCTGTGTCGTCATCACTAAACATGCACTATAAATCGAAAAACACAGAAATATGCACTAATAACAAAATATGAGACATTTTCATCTGAATCCGAAAATTACTGACTACAAACATGAATTTGCATGAAAATCGCAGCCCTGATCAGAACAATGCATGAATATGTTTTTCGCATACAGACAATGCGAAAAGAGTCAAATGAAAAGTATTCCGAATCCTTAATCAAATTTTAATTACAAAAATTAAAGCAAAACAAATAAATTAAAAAGAGAATTTATGCAAATGTAAAGTAAACGCTGCAAAATCACGCAAATTATTTTTTATTATTTTGTTTCTCTATAACGACAAATTCAACATCCTTTTTTCGTCATGTTTATCCCCAAGAGCACAAAGTAGAGTTCTATTTTATTGTTGCCCAAAAATAAAAATGCACAATAAATTGTTTGTGTCTTTGTAACAATTTTTTCTTGGCTTTTTAATCACAGCAGTGGCAGCAGTTTGTCGTCCATATTGTCTAGACAAACGAGATTAACATAATAATGTGTGAGATAAAAGCGAACACGCCGGAAAACGTGAATGGCCAAGAGGCACTATCTAAAGCAAACGTTTTAACAGTAAATCATTGCAACCGGGCTGAACTACTGAAGGGTTGAACGCATCAAATGTTTTAAATACTCGTATCACTAAAGTTTGTCAAAAGCTACACAACTATTCCATTTATAAGGCTGTTCAGAAGTAGAAACTTAAGTTGTAAAAAAATATTAAATACAAGATTTTGAAGATAATCTCAAAAAAGTTTGGTAAAACAATAAAATTTCTTTAACATTTAGTTATGAGCAATCCTAAAGTTAATTATAATCGATGTTCCAAGTCTATTATGTAATTTGCGATATATTTATTTTGCAATACACCCAACTGTATATTGTTAAGGTAGATATGCATACTATTAAGTAGTAACTATTTCTTCATTCAAACATTTATTTTAACTCTATTTAATTGAGTTTTACTATTCGTGTATTTGCGAATTTTCATCGAAAACCCTATCTGCCATAAAAACATCCATAATAATGTTCGTACTATAAATTATTAACTCTGAAGACAAATTTGCTGCAGTCAGTATGAAAGCAGATATAAGATCTCAACAAAAATAATGGAAACAACTATCACTTCTGTTTTTCTCCATTGTATGAACAAAAATGTAACTACCGCGACAAGTGTAAAATGTTATTTAACCAAAAAATAAATGAAAACAGAACAACCACAGTTGTACGGAAATTCTAGTAGAGTCAAGTTCAAGTTCGCAGTGAATCTCGTTTGGTTTTGTAACCATAAACATTAGACCTGCTCATCCTTCACACAATTAAAATAAGGTTTTCATTTCCTCCCTCAGAATGAAGTTTGGTTAATTTTAAGATACTAGTTCGATGATTCCATGACTAAGCATATATAACAAACATATTGAATTTGTATAACAAAAAGTTAAGAAATTTTGCAAGCACTGGGACAATTCCGAAAAATCAAGAAAAGGAAATTTGTATCTTGTGGCATAGCAAATCAACGCTATTTCCTGGTGAGCTGGTCTAATGAACATATTTACATATGTACATTAAATAAACAATACAGCGTCGACAGTACTCAAATTTAAGACATATATATTTTAAATCTGCATCACTTTTTGTTTCTTTTGTGATTTTTTCTTGTCATGCCAATCCAATTTTTAATCTTTTGTCAATTTTTTTCCTAAAAAAAATTGTGCAAATATGAGCTTTAATTTGAATGGCTTTGCCAAACGTGCCATATTTGAGGCCATTAGGAGACATGCAGTGTGTATACGAGATTCGCATGCATAATGAACTAGAAATTAAGAACAATTCGGTTCGCTTTAATATTCACATGTAAGAAATATTTCCCGCATCTGTCTGAGAATAAATAATAACATACGTATAAGAACATAATTTGGAAGTTATTTTGAAAAACTTCCAAAAATATATCAATCTATTCCCAACTAAAATCTATATAAATAAAAATCAAATGTCGTTCGTTGGTAATAGCATCAATAGAGAACGGCCGGACCGATTTAGACTTAGGTTTTTACGGAATGAAAAATTCTCCACGCCTACTTTTTTCGATTTATCTAAAATCGGAAAACGGCTACGATTTGGCTAATTTTTTGTTTAAATGATAATACTAATCCAATTTAAGTTTGCACTGAAAGAATAATTGACCACGCCAATTTTTTGTCGATATATTTAAAATCGCACGACGCATGGACCGATTTAACTAATTTTTTTTAATGTTCGCAATACATAGTTCGCAAAAGTTTTTACATAAATGAAAACTGTCCACGTCCATTAATATGCCCACTTATTAAATACATCTGCAAAATACATCGGCCTGTGATCAATCATATTTCAGACCAAAATTCGATTACTTATATAAAAAATCACAATAGCTTAAATCGATAATAACTTGGCCAATAAGCGTTTAATCAAGAAAAAGAGCTCGATCTGTGATCACTCAAATTTCTGACCAAAAATCGATTTATTAAATAAAAAATCAAAATATCTAAATTCGCTAATAACTTGGCAAATAAGCGTTTAATAATGAAAAGCAAATCGATCTGTGATCACTCATATTTCTGACCAAAAATCGATTTTTTATATAAAAACTCAAAATATCTAAATTCGCTAATAACTTGGCCAATAAGCGTTTAATCAAGAAAAGGAGCTCGATCTGTGATCACTTATATTTCAGACCAAAAATCAATTTTTTATATAAAAACTCAAAATATCTAAATTCGCTAATAACATGGCCAATAAGCGTTTAATCAAGAAAGAAGCTCGATCTGTGATCACTCATACTTCTGACAATTCGATTTTCTATATAAAAACTCAAAATATCTAAATTCGCTAATAACTTGGCCAATAAGCGTTTAATCAAGAAAAGGAGTTCGATCTGTGATCACTTTATTTCTGACCAAAAATCGATTTTTTATATAAAAACTCAAAATATCTAAATTCGCTAATAACTTGGCCAATAAGCGTTTAATCAAGAAAAGGAGCTCGATCTGTGATCACTCATATTTCTGACCAAAATTCGATTTTTTATATAAAAACTCAAAATATCTAAATTCGCTAATAACTTGGCCAATAAGCTTTTAATCAAGAAAAGGAGTTCGATCTGTGATCACTTATATTTCTGACCATTTTTTATATAAAAACTCAAAATATCTAAATTCGCTAACAACTTGGCCAATAAGCGTTTAATCAAGAAAAGGAGCTCGATCTGTGATCACTCATATTTCTGACCAAAAATCGATTTATTATATAAAAACTCCAAATATCTAAATTCGCTAATAACTTGGCCAATAAGCGTTTAATCAAGAAAAAGAGCTCGATCTGTGATCACTCATATTTCTGACCAAAAATCGATTTTTTATATAAAAACTCCAAATATCTAAATTCGCTAATAACTTGGCCAATAAGCGTTTAATCAAGAAAAGGAGCTCGATCTGTGATCACTTATATTTCTGACCAAAAATCGATATTTTATATAAAAACTCAAAATATCTAAATTCGCTAATAACTTGGCCAATAAGCGTTTAATCAAGAAAAGGAGCTCGATCTGTGATCACTCATATTTCTGACCAAAAATCGATTTTTTATATAAAAACTCAAAATATCTAAATTCGCTAATAACTTGGCCAATAAGCGTTTAATCAAGAAAAGGAGCTCGATCTGTGATCACTTATATTTCAGACCAAAAATCAATTTTTTATATAAAAACTCAAAATATCTAAATTCGCTAATAACTTGGCTAATAACCGTTTAATCAAGAAAAAGAGCTCGATCTGTGATCACTCATATTTCAGGCAAAAAATTATTTTTTTATATAAAGACTCAAAATATCTAAATTCGCTAATAACACGGCCAATAAGCGTTTAATCAAGAAAAGAAGCTCGATCTGTGATCACTTATATTTCTGACCAAAAATCGATTTTTTATATAAAAACTCAAAATATCTAAATTCGCTAATAACTTGGCCAATAAGCATTTAATGAAGAAAAGGAGTTCGATCTGTGATCACTTATATTTCGCTAACAACTTGGCCAATAAGCGTTTAATCAAGAAAAGGAGCTCGATCTGTGATCACTCATATTTCTGACCAAAAATCGATTTATTATATAAAAACTCCAAATATCTAAATTCGCTAATAACTTGGCCAATAAGCGTTTAATCAAGAAAAAGAGCTCGATCTGTGATCACTCATATTTCTGACCAAAAATCGATTTTTTATATAAAAACTCCAAATATCTAAATTCGCTAATAACTTGGCCAATAAGCGTTTAATCAAGAAAAGGAGCTCGATCTGTGATCACTTATATTTCTGACCAAAAATCGATATTTTATATAAAAACTCAAAATATCTAAATTCGCTAATAACTTGGCCAATAAGCGTTTAATCAAGAAAAGGAGCTCGATCTGTGATCACTCATATTTCTGACCAAAAATCGATTTTTTATATAAAAACTCAAAATATCTAAATTCGCTAATAACTTGGCCAATAAGCGTTTAATCAAGAAAAGGAGCTCGATCTGTGATCACTTATATTTCAGACCAAAAATCAATTTTTTATATAAAAACTCAAAATATCTAAATTCGCTAATAACTTGGCTAATAACCGTTTAATCAAGAAAAAGAGCTCGATCTGTGATCACTCATATTTCAGGCAAAAAATTATTTTTTTATATAAAGACTCAAAATATCTAAATTCGCTAATAACACGGCCAATAAGCGTTTAATCAAGAAAAGAAGCTCGATCTGTGATCACTTATATTTCTGACCAAAAATCGATTTTTTATATAAAAACTCAAAATATCTAAATTCGCTAATAACTTGGCCAATAAGCATTTAATGAAGAAAAGGAGTTCGATCTGTGATCACTTATATTTCGCTAACAACTTGGCCAATAAGCGTTTAATCAAGAAAAGGAGCTCGATCTGTGATCACTCATATTTCTGACCAAAAATCGATTTATTATATAAAAACTCAAAATATCTAAATTCGCTAATAACTTGGCCAATAAGCGTTTAATCAAGAAAAAGAGCTCGATCTGTGATCACTCATATTTCTGACCAAAAATCGATTTTTTATATAAAAACTCCAAATATCTAAATTCGCTAATAACTTGGCCAATAAGCGTTTAATCAAGAAAAGGAGCTCGATCTGTGATCACTCAAATTTCTGAGCAAAAATCGATTTTTTATATAAAAACTCAAAATATCTAAATTCGCTAACAACTTGGCTAATAACCGTTTAATCAAGAAAAAGAGCTCGATCTGTGATAACTCATATTTCTGACCAAAAATCGATTTTTTATATAAAAACTCAAAATATCTAAATTCGCTAATAACTTGGCCAATAAGCGTTTAATCAAGAAAAGGAGCTCGATCTGTGATCACTTATATTTCAGACCAAAAATCAATTTTTTATATAAAAACTCAAAATATCTAAATTCGCTAATAACTTGGCTAATAACCGTTTAATCAAGAAAAAGAGCTCGATCTGTGATCACTCATATTTCAGCAAAAAATCGATTTTTTATATAAAGACTCAAAATATCTAAATTCGCTAATAACTTGGCCAATAAGCGTTTAATCAAGAAAAGGAGTTCGATCTGTGATCACTTATATTTCTGACCAAAAATCTATTTTTTATATAAAAACTCAAAATATCTAAATTCGCTAACAACTTGGCCAATAAGCGTTTAATCAAGAAAAGGAGCTCGATCTGTGATCACTCATATTTCTGAACAAAAATCGATTTTTTTATATAAAAACTCAAAATATCTAAATTCGCTAACAACTTGGCCAATAAGCGTTTAATCAAGAAAAGGAGCTCGATCTGTGATCACTCATATTTCTGACCAAAAATCGATTTGTTATATAAAAACTCAAAATATCTAAATTCGCTAATAACTTGGCCAATAAGCGTTTAATCAAGAAAAAGACCTCGATCTGTGATCACCCAAATTTCTGACCAAAAATCAATTTTTTATATAAAAACTCAAAATATCTAAATTCGCTAATAACTTGGCCAATAAGCGTTTAATCAAGAAAAGGAGCTCGATCTGTGATCACTCATATTTCTGACCAAAATTCGATTTTTTATATAAAAACTCAAAATATCTAAATTCGCTAATAACTTGGCCAATAAGCGTTTAATCAAGAAAAAGACCTCGATCTGTGATCACCCAAATTTCTGACCAAAAATCAATTTTTTATATAAAAACTCAAAATATCTAAATTCGCTAATAACTTGGCCAATAAGCGTTTAATCAAGAAAAAGACCTCGATCTGTGATCACCCAAATTTCTGACCAAAAATCAATTTTTTATATAAAAACTCAAAATATCTAAATTCGCTAATAACTTGGCCAATAAGCGTTTAATCAAGAAAAGGAGCTCGATCTGTGATCACTTATATTTCTGACCATTTTTTATATAAAAACTCAAAATATCTAAATTCGCTAACAACTTGGCCAATAAGCGTTTAATCAAGAAAAAGAGCTCGATCTGTGATCACTCATATTTCTGACCAAAAATCGATTTTTTATATAAAAAATCAAAATATCTAAATTCGCTAATAACTTGGCCAATAAGCGTTTCATCAAGAAAAGGAGCTCGATCTGTGATCACTTATATTTCTGACCAAAAATCGATTTTTTATATAAAAACTCAAAATATCTAAATTCGCTAATAACTTGGCTAATAACCGTTTAATCAAGAAAAGGAGTTCGATCTGTGATCACTTATATTTCTGACCAAAAATCGATTTTTTTATATAAAAACTCAAAATATCTAAATTCGCTAACAACTTGGCTTATAACCGTTTAATCAAGAAAAAGACCTCGATCTGTGATCACCCAAATTTCTGACCAAAAATCGATTTATTATATAAAAACTCCAAATATCTAAATCCGCTAATAACTTGGCCAATAAGCGTTTAGTCAAGAAAAAGAGCTCGATCTGTGATCACTCATATTTCTGACCAAAAATCAATTTTTTTTATAAAAAGGCAAAATATCTAAATTCGCTAACAACTTGGCTAATAACCGTTTAATCAAGAAAAGGAGTTCGATCTGTGATCACTTATATTTCTGACCAAAAATCGATTTTTTATATAAAAACTCAAAATATCAAAATTCGCTAATAACTTGGCCAATAAGCGTTTAATCAAGAAAAGGAGCTCGATCTGTGATCACTTATATTTCAGACCAAAAATCAATTTTTTATATAAAAACTCAAAATATCTAAATTCGCTAATAACTTGGCTAATAACCGTTTAATCAAGAAAAAGAGCTCGATCTGTGATCACTCATATTTCAGGCAAAAAATCGATTTTTTATATAAAGACTCAAAATATCTAAATTCGCTAATAACATGGCCAATAAGCGTTTAATCAAGAAAAGAAGCTCGATCTGTGGTCACTTATATTTCTGACCATTTTCTATATAAAAACTCAAAATATCTAAATTCGCTAACAACTTGGCCAATAAGCGTTTAATCAAGAAAAGGAGCTCGATCTGTGATCACTCATATTTCTGACCAAAAATCAATTTTTTTTATAAAAAGGCAAAATATCTAAATTCGCTAACAACTTGGCTAATAACCGTTTAATCAAGAAAAAGACCTCGATCTGTGATCACCCAAATTTCTGACCAAAAATCGATTTATTATATAAAAACTCAAAATATCTAAATTCGCTAACAACTTGGCCAATAAGCGTTTAATCAAGAAAAGGAGCTCGATCTGTGATCACTCATATTTCTGACCAAAAATCAATTTTTTTTATAAAAATGCAAAATATCTAAATTCGCTAACAACTTGGCTAATAACCGTTTAATCAAGAAAAAGACCTCGATCTGTGATCACCCAAATTTCTGACCAAAAATCGATTTATTATATAAAAACTCCAAATATCTAAATTCGCTAATAACTTGGCCAATAAGCGTTTAATCAAGAAAAAGAGCTCGATCTGTGATCACTCATATTTCTGACCAAAAATCGATTTTTTATATAAAAACTCCAAATATCTAAAATCGTTAATAACTTGGCCAATAAGCGTTTAATCAAGAAAAGGAGCTCGATCTGTGATCACTTATATTTCTGATTCGATTTTTTTTTGTATTAATCTATTTGTAATGGATTTAAATTGAAGAAGACTTGAACGATTCAATATGGAACTAATTCTATAACGAATGAAATGTTTCAGTGTAGTGATTAAGTAAATATATTTAATTTGATTTTTGAAAATTAATTAAGAATTAATTTTTTTGGATTGATTTGCTACGAAAGCATTAATTAGTTCATTACAATAAAATATTATTTCGGTGTTCGAATGAAACAACTGTTTTTATTGATTTTGCATTAATTTTATTAAAACATTTAATATAATTAAATCACGTATTAAAATATTAAAATATGGATCCAAAATATTTTCCTTTCGTATGATTTCGTTTAGTTTAATTTAATAAACTCTAAGAGCCAGTTTTTGACTTCGTATTTAAATATGAATTATATTTAAGTTCTATTTAAATACGAAAATGAGTTTCTCAGTGCTTTTTTAAATGATACTTAAATGGCCAACCAAACAACAGCGTCTTGCTAAAAAAAAGCGTCTTGCAAAAACTACAATTCCGATGCGGGGCAATTGGAGCTTCTTTTGTGCATTTTCCTTCCAATAATTTTATTGTTTAATAAACTTTTATTTCTTATTGGGCAAAATGTATCAATTTTTGTTTTGATTGAACAGCTGTTTTAAGCAAAACTATCGATAAATTTTTGATATTTATTAGTGCTACCATACTTTTATCTTATTTAAATAAGACAAATTATGTAGCACTGAAAAACTCAAACTGTATTTAAATACAACTTAATTTTAAGTACAAATTAACTAAATACGTATTTAAATAACAAGTCAAAAACTGGGCATAAGTGTTTAAACTTTGTCATTTTAAACTTTAAAATGACAATGTAAACTAGTCTACTGCTACCAATAATTGTTATAAATACAAACATACATACATATGTATGTAGTAAAATGAATGTATATAAGAGTAAATATATGTATGTATGTATGTATGTATGTATGTTAAATTACATACTAACTAATAAAAACAATGAATATGTTTCATTTTAGTACATGTACCATGTTTTTGTTGTAGTCGGAGGGTGTTAACACAATGTTGTCGTTAGTTAACGTCTGGCTAAAGTCCAGAGGCGTTACTTTACTGTCTGGATTTTTGTTTGCTTTTGTAAATCACAGAGTTTCAATTTCAATTTCGCATACACAAAAAACAATTACACTCACACACACCAGAATAGAGTTGGGCAGCATGCTGCAGTAGATATTGAAAATGCTAATTTTCAACAATTACACCTGATCTTAATAATATGAAACGAAAATTGTGATAAATAAAATTAAAAATGTATACAAATATATAGTAAAATATAATTTTCATAATTTTGTTTTTCATTCAAAAACTTTTTAAAATTGAATTTTGGTGTGTTTAATAAAAAATTTTAATAATAGTTTTTTAATTGTTTGATAAAATATTTTATATATTATTTTACATATTTTTTTTTTAAATTGTTGATAATTTAAAATTCTATGTCCATTTGCAAGGATATCTGACCCGATCAAGAAGAACTGAGAACATAGTGTTACTATGTAAATATTTTATTTAAACTTTATTTTTATTTTATATTTTTTTTGTTTTACTTTTTCAAAAATTTACCAGAATTTTAATGTTTTCTTATTAAAAATCTAATATGGGCATTAGACTTGCCCTTAAAAAATAGATTTGCGTTGGATGGGTCTTATTTTGTTCATTAGCAGCTAAAACTAACTACTGCAAAATTTAAGTTCAATCGGATATATGGAACACGTGCCGGAAATCGATTGAAAGTTGTAAAATTGGGTAAATAATGGTACTTTTTCCGATATCTTAAAAAAATTCCATATTTAGATACTGGTTTTTAAACATTTGCAATAAACCTAAGCTTCTAGAGAAAATTATCTTTCTAACAAGGTATAAAACAATAATTTCGAATGAAAAATAACAAAGTTATACGAGTTTTATCTGACCAAATATTGTGCAAAAAGTGCTAGTTTACTCATATTATACTCGCATTTCTATTGTTGACAAAGTTGTTTACATAACTTTTGCATGCAAAACAGTGAGCAAATAATACAAAAATGTCGTTTTTCTTGAATATATGACGTAGGAAAATGCTAATAACTTGGTTATTTTTAACTCGATGTTTATGCTTTATACCTTGTTAGAAAGAAGCTTAGGTTTGTTGAAAATGTTTAAAAAACAGTATTTAAATAGGGAAATTTTTGAAGATATTGGAAAAAGTACCATTATTTACCCAATTTTACTACTTTCAATCGATTTCCGGCACGTGTTCTAGTTATCCGATTGCACTTAAATTTTGCAGTAGTTAGTTTTAGCTACTAACGAACAAAATAAGACCCATCCAAAGCAAATCTATTTTATTTTTTTAAGGTCAAGTCTAATGGGCATACGTTCGTAAGCTTTTGATGTCAAAGAATATACAAAACAAAACTTTTCCTTGCGATTCGATAGCAGTTTGGTAGCTCAATGTTTAGTGCAAAAGATGGATTTCATCGAGTTTAAGTTTTCATAATGATAGTTATAAATATGTGGTAACGAACGTACGCAAAATAGAAGTTATCTTTGGCTGACAGTAATGAAATGTAAAAATGTGGGAAATGGAATGAAATATTTAAAAGCGATTAATTTATTCTAAAAGTGTATTAATCTAGGTATTTGTTCTGTACTTACACAATAAAATATCTCTAATGGTTTTTGTTTAATTGGCTTAATTATCTGGTCGCGAACGTACGATTTTTCCATATGTCTTTTTATTATTATCACCATGCATTTGAAGATATTTAGGGGAAATAAATATCTTCAAATTTCCTTAACAAATAAGTAAGAAAGTATTGTCGGTAAAGCTCGACCGTATAATAATACCCTTAGTGTAACATTTTTCTTTTAAAAATTCAATAATTTATATTCGAGAGTGATTTTTGAAGTGGGCCTTCTATAAAAGCTAAGACCAATTATTGACCGATCACCATGAAAGTTATTTATGTTGAATTTTATGTGTATACCAAAATTTGTATGAGATTTATGAACGTTAAAGTGATTTACAGAAGCGGGTCTTATATGGGAACAATGACTAATTATGGACCGTTGTATATAAAACTTATTTGGAGCGATACTTGTTTAGATACCTACATTAATTTAACATCTATGACCGATAAAGCTTTAATGTACCAAATTATATCGAAATATCTTCAATAAAATATGATGACTATCAACATTTTATTTTTCGATCCTGGTTGACTAATCGTAGATTTCCTACGATAAAAATCTCGTGTCGCAATGTTTGAAGTTACAGATTTATTTCCCTCTTTTTTTCTCATACCACTGTGCGACATTTTATTATTTTGTATGAGCAATATTCAAATATCAATATTTATCTATTTTTATGAAATTTTTTATATATTTTTGGTAGGTAATTTTTTACAAAATGTTTTCAAGTAAATATTTGGTTTGTATTTCTCTTCATTTGGCATCAAAAATATCTATAATGTCAAATTCACTTAGAAAACATTCGTTATTTTTTATTTAACAATCAAAATATTCACTAGAAATAAATTGTATGGCTGAAGTACATTTATTTACAATAAAATTGGCACTACGTTTTTTCGTTCTGCAAACTTTGTTATAATTTATTTGTGCACTATTTATAGTTCAGTATTGATTCAGTAAAATTTTCTTAAAATACTACCTAAGTTTCATGGCGATCGGTCCATTATTGGTCATGCTTCCATATAAGGCCAACTTTCGAAAAGCATTCACGAAAATAAGTTATTGAAATTAAAAAGAAATATTATATGGTCGGTCTTGAAATTTTACGAATTACGAAATTTTACCAATTCATGATTTATACGTTTTTAGATGCTTCATCAAAGGATATTACAATTGATATCCCTTCTTGGAATGAAAAAAATCTTGAAAACATAATAATTTTAAAAAATTATCATAAAAAAGAACTGTTATCGCAAAACACGAAATATTTCGGTAATATTTTTAAGTTTATTTTCAGAGTTCTACTAAAAATTGTTTTCTGAAATAAGAAAACTTAATGCAAATGTATTATCTATTTTAAAATTAATACATAATTAATTTTATTTATTTATGAGAGTATTCTTAAGTGCATATGTTTGTGTACTTTTTGTTTTTTGTAAATTTGAACACTAAATTAATTACTTTATTAATGAGTTAATTAATGAACATTTCATATACTCAATTTAACACACTATGAACCATGTATATATGTGTATATTAAGGTGTCCCTTATTTTTATTTTTTTTTTATTTTTTGGTAATCCCAAGGTCTAAAATTGCTCTCTGTCATCTGAAAACCTAATGCTGAAAATTTTAGCAAAATCGGATAGCATTTTATTTCAAGTTTCGAAAATGGTTTTCGATGATAATAAATAATAACAATTTGTTCAATATTCATGATCAAATGGAATACAGAAAGTGTTCTTAACAAACAATTATCATGCTTTTTATATGTTTAATAATTTCTAGTGTAGTGCAATTTTCTCTTACTCTATCGGTCAGTTTTGACTCAGAATATAAAAGGGTTTAATAATGTCGTAGAAATTTAAAATTACATAATCGTAATTGAGCAAACCAAAGAAATTATCCGAAATTAAACATTAGAAAATATGCTTCAAAATGTATTTTTTAAAAATAATTTTAACAAATTTGTGACTAAAACTAAATCCCTTTGAAAACCCTCAAATTCAACTGATAAAAATTGCGATATAATCCTAATTTAATGATGCGTACAATTGAAAACTATTTTTTTCTTAATTTAAGTGTAAACAAATTTTGAAAATGTAAAATTTGAAATATGCATTAACATGCATTAGGTTTTTAGAAGACGGAAAACAATTTTAGACCTCTAGAGCATCGAAAATCCAAAACAAGGGCCATCCTAATGTATATATTCATGTGTATGTGACACACATACACTCATATGTGTATGTAAATATGTATATGTAAATAAAAAAATCAATCATTTGCATTCTTTATTGTGTATCAGTGCGTATTGAGGACTATTAAATGATTGACAATATTTTTATTATTATTTTTACGATTATTTGGTGATTTGCGATTGTATTTGTGTGTATGGGGATGTGTGCATATACATATGCATGTACGTAAGTATGTTTGGAGTACGGTAAGTACTTAAGTAGTAGTACTAGTATAATGTCATGGTTTTTAATGTACATTGACCTCAAATATATACATACATGCCAGCATCCTGTTATTGACTGAAATAAAAAAAAAATAATAACAACAACTATTCATATGTAAATGTATCTATTTATGTACATATGTACGATAAGTGAGTGCGTACATGCATACATATGTACATAAGTATCTATGCGAAAGCATGTATATTAACCACCAATGATGCTTTTTGCGGTTATTACAACAACCAATCGTACCTACAAATGTATGTATGCGTGCATGTATTTGATACGTACTTACTGCAAAAGATATTTATTTGCAAACATATGGTGATAATTTTCATTGCCATTCATCTATATTCAATGAAAACAGATGTAGTTAATGATGACTGTGATCAGGCCACTTTCACACAGTCATATGCACACTTGCCTCCATGCATACTTAAATAACTTTGTATGTATGTACATTAGACATGCCCTTACAAAAAGATTTCCTTTGGATGGGTCTCATTTTGTTCATAAGTATCTAAAACTAACTACTGCAAAATTTAAGTGCAATCGAATAACTAGAACACGTGCCGGAAATCGATTGAAAGTTGTAAAATTGGGTAAATAATTATACTTTTTTCGATATCTTAATAAAATTCCCTATTTAAATACTGTTTTATAAACATTTGAAATAAACCTAAGCTTCTAGAGAAAATTATCTTTCTATATATTCAAGAAAAACGAAATATTTGTATTATTTACTCACTGTTTTGCATGCAAAAGTTATGTAAACAACTATTGCAACAATAGAAATTCGAGTAAAATATGAGTAAAATAGCATATTTTGCTCAATATTTGGTCAGATAAAACTCGTATAACTTTGTTATTTTTCATTCGAACGTATTGTTTTATACTTGTTAGAAAGATAATTTTCTCTAGAAGCTTTGGTTTATTGCAAATCTTTAAAACAATTTTTTAAGATATCGAAAAAAGTACTATTATTTAATCAAGTTTACAACTTTCAATCGATTTCCGGTTGGTGTTCTAGTTATCCGATTGCATTTAAATTTTGCAGTAGTTAGTTTTAGCTACTAATGAAAAAAATAAGACATATCCAAAGTAAATATATTTTTAGGGCATGTCTAATGTACATAGAAATGCATAATAATTGTATATACTTGAAAGTCAATTTGAAGTGTTTCAAAGTCAGGGTTTGCATAATTTATATTTTACATTTCTATACAAATACTTTGAATTGTAATGTATACATTCGCAATGTTTGTGCAACAGATTCATTCATTGGCTTCCTGGGCATAGTAAATTAAACAATATTCAATTTCAATGTATCAGTTCTAGCAGTGCACATCCTGTTTTATTCTAGTACACAGTTAATTGTGTATCTCTGATTTTGAGTTGCAATTTTACATTTAATTAATATTACGCTTCATTATTCATGCAATTAAATTAGAAGGGATAATTATAATTAATTCAATTATGTCACTGTAATTGAAGACGGATTTGTAAAGGATTTAGCAATCTGAATCAAATATTTCAAGTATATGTTTTCTGGAAATAAATTATTAGACTTGCGCAGGAATAAAAATAACAAGCAAATTCAAAAATATTGTCAAATTTTTGACATAAATTGCGTACAAAATTTTAATAATTCAATAATACCAATGTTACCATTTAACCTATACAATTCCGTTACCAAAATAACAGCAATTACCGTTACCGGAAAAATACAGTAACTGTTTTCCCACAAGTAATTTTAAATTATGAAAATACATACATCTTTTGCTTTCCATAATTAAGTTTATTGAAATCTATAAAAGTTAAAACATAATACATTACGATCTTTGCCAACCTATCCCAGCGAAAACTTGGTCATGACTTGTAATTACTGAACATCTTTTTGCTGGGAATACGCAATATTTTCTAACAGAAACTAAAAAAATAAAGAAATCGTATTTCTAAATCTTGACATAATTTTTAAGTAAAATAATATTTCTATATGCGACTATTATTTGGCTGTATTTATATTTACATTTCTTTTTTTAAGAAAATGTAACATTGTCAATAAATAAACAAAAATATAAACAAAATAATAACGAAAAAAAAAAAAAATTGATGGTAAAATATCAAGAAGTATGAGAAAAAATTAAACAGTGATTGATTGAGTGGCACTGCAAGTAGCATTGAGGCAGCCAGCCACATACACAAATTATTCATCGTGCTCACACTCCCTTCTAAACTGAAAGTACTTTTTTCCATGAAATTATTAGGAGACGAAAATGTTTCTCAAACGTCATGAAAATGAAATGTACATTTTATCTTATTGTTTTTTGTTTTGATTTTTTCACCTACATTACGCGTGTCTTGTTTGATTTTCGTCTTAGGTTTGTTTATTTAAATTTAGATTTCGTAAGAATTTAAAAAACGAAAAATTATTTTAACGAATGGCCACCAAGATGTTGAAAATGAAACAAATTTCAAAAAGTCATCTCTTCAATAGTTCCATTAACATTTATCCATTAAAAATTAAAAAAAAAAAAACAAATATGTGGCTGTGTGTGATTGAGTACGAGCACTTGTGGATGTTGTAATCGTTTTTATTTAACTTTTCTGAAGATTATTAGTAGATACAAATTTTCGAAAGTATAAATAAACATCTAAAATATTTCATAGAACAGGGAAGACCCCAATGCCCACATTGCGTATCACTCATACAGACACATATGTACTTTTTACTGTTAACAATTACATACTCGCATGTACCCAGATAGCATTTGGAAGATTGTTTTATATATGTATGTATGTATGGATGTGTGTTTATGTGGTAAGTATGACAATTGTGGATGTGTGTGGTCTGTTTTTTAAAATTTCTTTTAGGTTTTGTTGTTATTGCCGTTCACTTGATATGTAAATCCAGTCACGTCTTTATTGTCGAACTCATAAAATGTAATTAAAATTGTTACAATTTTATTCATTGTTTTTTTTTGTTGTTGTTGTTTGTTTTATTGATAAACCGATTACGGATTGTGAGCATGTAAGATTCATTGTTTCATATATTCTGATCTGTAATCATTGGCAGTAGAGAATCATTGTTTATTAAGAAACAACAGTTTTTTTTTTTTTATTTATTTATACACCTTTTTTGGTATTAAAAAAAAATAACAATTTCATATATTGATTGTTTTACTCGTTAATTTTCAGTACGTGCTGCAAACAGACAATTTATTATTTTGAGAGCCATAAGCCAACATCAGCCGTTATAATTCAATCACATAATGCATTCATTCGTCCATTGATTCATTCTCTCATACCAACTGACAAACGTAATTCATTCATTTACACAGCTGATACTGGACTTTGTTTGGATTTCATATAAATATATTTTTTAACCCACTAAAGGAGTTTACTTATGGGTATGAACAATGTCATGGGTATATAAATAACTCTTGTCTTAAATATACGTACAAATATTTTTAAAACTAATGTAATTATTATTATATAATAATAATGCACAAAAAAATACATGTTTATATATGGGCAATTCTACCGAAAGGTCCACCGAGTTCAGAAAATTAAAAGTTTTTAAAAACAGTTTGTTTTATCATATTTTGAAATGGAAACTATCAAATTTACATAATTCAAAGAACTTTCAATCGATTGAAAGTTGTAAAATTGGGTAAATTATGGTACTTTTTTCGATATCTAAAAAAAATTCCCTATTTAAATACTGTTTTTTCGAATGAAAAATAACAAAGTTATACGAGTTTTATCTTACCAAATATTGAGCAAAATGTGCTGGTTTACTCATATTTTACTCGCATTTCTATTGTTGACATATTTGTTTACATAACTTTTGCATGCAAAACAGTGAGTAAATAATATAAAAATGTAATTTTTCTTGTATATATGACGTAGGGAAATGCTAATAACTTGATTATTTTTAACTCGATGTTCATGTTTTATAACTTGTTAGAAAGATCATTTTCTCTAGAAGCTTAGGTTTATTGAAAATGTTTAAAAAATTGTATTTAAATATGGAATTTGCACCACACAAATGGGGCCAAAATGTATCTTATGCCGTCTGATCTGATTGAAAAGAATTCCTTGTTATATAATTTATACCAAAAATGTAAAGTAGTGAAAAGAATTTTAGGTATAGCCCAGTTGGACTACATTTGTTGCAATGGTCAAGAAGTAATAGCAGATTGGACTGCGTATTCTGGAAAAATAAACTGCGTTTGACATTCCTGATTTTTCATTAAAATTAATTTTGTTTTGTGTTACACAATACTTGATAATTTCTTGTCGTGATAAACGTTAAAATGGTTGTCAAGTTAAAAAATTATCAGGTATTACATACTTCATTTACACTCAGGTCCCGTTTTATGCAGATTCAAAGTAATGCGATTTTTAAATAATTTTTTTTTTTAATTTTAAAAGATTTTTAAATTTTAGATGTTCTTTTTTTTAATTCTTCATTTACATAACTGAGCCCTTAAGGGGCTTACCTTTTTACCATTTTTAAATTTAACCAATTTTGCATCACTGATATAATGGTTATAGTTTGTTTATTACAAAATCAAATTCTTAATATAGATTGAGAATTAAATATCGAAAGAGAATTAAAGATTCATCGCGGACTGACTAATCGGTTTTCCGGATATCAAAAGTTACATAAGCAACTTAAAAATTCTAAATCGCAAAGTTTAATGACAGATTATTTTGCAAGAATAAAAATTCTTCGATTTCGTCCCATTTCCACTAGATTAATTCTAGTGATGAAAATGATATTTTACCATATGATGACAATATGATTATATCATCTGGTGATGAAAGTCCAAACCTATGCAGACAATTATTCAGTGATTCAGATTAATCATGCATATTTACAGAATTTCCTTAAAAAATGTTAAATTTTTTCGGGATCATTTTCACTTTTTCTGTAATTATAAATATTTTTGTTTATTATTTTTAACGTATTTTTTTATTGTTTAAGTAAATTAAATAAATAAATTTTTGTTGATTTTTTTTATGCGATTTTGTTCTGAGTTTTTAATTAAAATCTGAATTTATGCGGTTTTTCAGAATTTTGGAACGAATCGTAAGTTTTTATATGAAGCTAGAGTATTGTTTTATGCGAATTCAATTTATGCGATTTTTTTGGAACGCGTCTATCGCATAAAACGAGACCTGAGTCTATTAGTATTATTGCTTCATTATGACAAGATTGTTACAGCCGTATTTATAACCAAAATTTAGCATGAACTTAACATACGAGTTATTTATAAAGTATATCTTAAGGTAGGGTCATATATGGCAAATATTTGCCCCAAAAAGCGTAACCACTTTTTTAGCACAAATTAGTTTGACGTGTTTACTCATACAAGTGTTTTGTGTGATCAAACAGCATCAAATAAAATAAAATAAAACTAAATTTTTTGTTTTGAATCATCCTAAGTACAATAAATTTTTCAAATTAATGAACGAATTCAAATACATTTTATTTAGTGGTTACGTATTTTTCGTCTGTGGCCGAATGGAATAACTCCATTTTTTGAAAACACTAGAAAAACACACTTAGAGTTTTAAACATATTTCACTAATTACACAGGGGAACAAAATTGACATTTTGGTTAGGTGCAGCCAAAAATGTTTTTGATAAAATATGTATGGGACATTTCGCAAGGATGTTGAATATTGTCTTTTTTCAGTTTGATCCTTATAAGGTCAAACTTATAAGGATCAAACTGGTAAAAAGGATAAAAATTTGTTCGCGGTATAGATTAAAAACATATCAATAAACTAATTTATATAAAAATATTGAGAATTCGCTGAAAATGTACTAAACTAGTTGCAAATAACTCAAAGTTTTACAATATTTTTCATATGTTTTTCGCATTAAAAAAATTATGCAAATGTGCGTAACTTAAATGTTTATCACCTATATGATTATACTTAAACTAAAGATTTTTATTTGTAGATTATCGAGATCACAAAATATCTCCGATTTTTTTTTTAAATTATAAGAAAAAACTACTTAAACTATCAATATTTCGGTTAGGTAAGGGTCCGTTTTTCTGTAATTGACAGCAAACGCCTAAAAAATAAAAATTTGTTTTAATTTCCTGTTTTTTTTTTTTTGATAAATATAATTTCTCTTGTTATATTATTTCATTATGGCTAGTAGGATGAGATGCTGTGTTAAAGATGCTAATAAGTTTGTTACATTTGGAGAACAGTGTATGTAATGTAGAATTTTCATAATGCACAATTTTATTAAGGATAATGCTAAAAGAGTCAAATTACAACTTTCCTGAAAGATCAGACAAATATGCCAAAACATCCACCAAATTATTACACTTCTTTTGTGTGTTTACCAGTCTCATGCTAAAAATATTTCACATTCTTAGCTGCATTACCCAAAATTTTGAAGAAAAACACCAAAAAATAGTGTATTCATTGAAAATATAAAAACCGCGATATTTCGAAAACGCGAGTTGACTGGAATAAAAAAACAAGTATAACATAGTAATGAGGGTTCATCAACTTGTACAAAACGTAGTTGAAATCTCGGGAACCAAAATCTCTGTTCCGCAGTGTTGTTTAATTTGAATTTATGTTATTATGCATGCGCATTAAACAATACATAATTTTAAATAATGTTAAAGATTTCTGATTACATTGAACTCATTTCTGGACATTAAAACCGAAAATCGGTGCCAGTTACCTTGTTTTTCCAAAATCTGGAGTTTTTTTTTAAAAAAAATTTTTTTTTAATTTATTTTTATATTTAACTTTAACTATTTCACTCAGCACGTTAATTTATCCGTTTTTTTACGAAAGAATGAAGTTACCCAGTTTTTCAAAAAACAAACTGAAATCAAGTCGGAAAAAGCTCACAAGAAGTTTCATTCAGGAATTCGACAAAATTGAATAAACATTTGACATTGAAGCTAGTAAAGGTTGCAGAAAAAAAATAATTTTATAATTTTAAAATGTTATTAGTACAGTAATTTTGACTTACCTGCACAATCAACTTTGCACGATATTTTGTGCAGGTAAGTTAAAAATGCAGTTAACCTCAATGCACTTACCTGCTCATTGATGCTGGTAAGTTCATTTACAGTTTACTGCCCAAAAAAGCAGCTAACGGCAAATAATTTACACGAAGCTTTGTGATTTTTCCGTCAAATTGATATTAATACAACATATTTTTTCATTCAAAATCGTATTTTTCTTATTTGTTTTGATTTAATTTTGTATTAGGCAGCTAAATTAATTTTTTTTCATGAAAACCAGTTATAGCTTCCAAAAGTATTATGCACTTATCTTAAATGTGCAGGTATGAACAATGCACTTAAATTAACGAATTTATATGGATTTTGGTGAATAAATATACAAAACACAAGTTTTGTGCACTTATATGCAAAATGCTTTTAATTGAAAGTCAGGTAAGTCAAAACTACTGTATTGAATATCGTATTGCGGCGCGCCGCGGCGTTAAACATGGAATATGTTTAATTTCTAAGTTTAATTTAAAAATAAAGAAATTTAGTTTGTTTTTGTTTATAAATTTTCTTAATTTTCGCCATTGATTTTGATCCAAAAAATGTATGACTAATTTTTGCGTAAAATCAAAATCAAAATATCAAAAATATGCATTTAAAAAAATCTAACAAAAAGGAAGATATTGGACCTAAGTTATGTTGTTATATAAGAATTCCATATCCTTTTCATATGTTAACAAAATTTCATAAATTAATTTCATAGCTAACCATCAGTTAGACATGGAACAAAAAATAAATTTTGAAAGTTGAATAAACATACGTTCTCTTCTTGTGTGAAGATCGAGCCCATCTAATGTACATAGATAATTACCTTGAATATACCTTTATTACCGTATTTTTAATACATATAAACCAATTTAGTATTTATTCAGTAGTGTTTATAATTCTTCAATAATACATCAATACAAGGGTGTTCCATATTTACGCTTTTTGGATGTTCTATGCTTCCATGGTCTAAAATTATTCTCCATCGTCTAAAAACCAAATGCTGAACATCGTAAGAGGTTGCACATTTTATATAAACTTACGAGTCCTTTACCATAAAATATAAAAATGTTCTGGCATCGATAAACCATAATGCGTTAATTTTATACCCAAAAAATTATAAAATTTCAAGCAGGATTTACATACATTGTCAAATTTGCTCAAATTGTCTGCTTTTTTATGTCAAATGGAATCTTGGAAGCACCGAAAATCGAAAATTTCCAATACAAGGGTCAGCCTAATGTGTACTTTTTAAACATTTCGATATGCACATATAATTCGTACATTCCAGTGAATTGAGGGTATTTCAAAATTATATTTTTAAAATGTTTACACATACATTTGCAGCATTATTTGTATGTTGGAATTAGGGTATACATACCAAAACTATATTTCTATGTGTTGTTTGTCAAATTCACAATAATTTCAATTGTTTTTCATTAAAATTAAGTGGTTGAGTAGTATATAAGCCATATTTGGCCTGATTTTGAATTATAAAATAATTCAAAATTAATAAATATAGAACCAATATTTCATGAAACCTCCCAGCTTAAACTTACTTTGGAGAGCCATTTTGAACTAATTTAGTAATATAAAAGAATTCAATCATTTGCTATTATTTTGCATTGACATCTTTGATAGAATTACAAAAAGATTGAAACACGAATAAACTGTATTTTAGAGACACTCTAATACAATTCATAAGTGTATGCATGTATGTTTGTATATGGGAATAAAGGTGTATTTATTGTGCTGTGTGGTCCGCACAATGATGAAATATTGTGTCCTTTATGGTTAAAAATTTTCAATAATAAAATGTACGAGTGGAGTGTTTCAATTAAAAATTTAATTTTTGAAATTGTAACCAACATCAACAGCAGCACGCACTTTGCAACACACTTCCAATAGTAGATTTTATTGCTTTTGCTATTGAATTTGTATCTATGTGTAAGTGTGAGTTCTTCCACAACTGCCATATACACATTATTGTAGTTATGTAGCATGTTGTATGAATGAATGAATGAATGCAGGCTGCTCTCGCGTTCACTGTTCATTTTACTTGCGGCCATACTGTAATTAATACATTCAGCTGAAGTTTTTAGCATGCACAACCAGTGTGAATGAATAAAGCAATATAAATGGTGACCACAGAGTTTTTCGTCCTTTTTGTTATTGTTGTTGCTGTTGCTGTTGCTGTTATCGTGCCCCACTCTTTTTCGCTTAATTTTCATTCAACATAGTTTTTATTTGTGTTTGTGCGTTGGAATTTGTACAGCGTAGTGTTTCTTCCTTTTGGATTCATTGTTTCCATACTTATTAATTTAATTTGTAAAAGTTTGTGTTTATTTTAGATTTTGTTTTTGGTTCCATTCAATTGTTTTTCCTCCGAGGTTTATTTTATTTAATTTATTTTCATTTGTTTCTTTTTTTCACTTGATTCTGTTTAAACTTGCCATTCTGTGCCAAGTGTTGTTCCCACCGCCATGTGGAGTTATTCTGGCCACAAATTGGTTGTATGCCTCTGGCATCAATTAAACAATTTTAAAGCTCGTGGTTTTTTTTTGTATATTATTTTGCAGAGCAAACGTACTTTACAATGTGTACATTACTATAGTAAGAATAAATATTTCCATATTGGATTTAAAATGAAGTTTTATTTATTTAAAATTTCCATTTATTAATTTAATTAAGATTTAATATAACTTTAATAGAAAGATAATTAGAAACATATGAGTGGATTAATTTTGGGTAATTTCTTCTTAAAGTCACAGTTTTCAGATTCGTTTCGATGGCCATATCCATCCATAGATTTGTTCCGTTTTAGCAACAGATAGTCAGTTGGCAAAGAAGTAGTACGGTAGAAATAACAGAATTTTTTTCATTCAACTCAAGCCACGGCAGAATAAATCGAATGAATTAAATTTTAAACTTTTGTTCTTAAAGGAATTATTAAGGGTATTAATATCTAGAGAAAATTATTATAACAATCTGATTTGACAAATTTTTCTTTCGAAACTACCTAATAATGCTTTACTGATTTAAAATAGATAAAATTCTTAAGTTTTTAAACTAAACAATAGAATTTATTAATTTTATAGCGATTAAAACTACGAGTGTGACAATACCGATAAATTACAAACCATTAAAAATGTTTGTTGGTCCAACGTTGTACAACCAAATGTAGTTAATTTATACTACTTTTGAAACGTTTAGTATGATAAAATTCCATGGAATTTGAAGATTTTTCATTTCCAACCCCATAAAGTATATATCTTTATAGATATATTCCAGATTTTTTACCTATATCTAACTCATGAGTATAGATAGACACTATGGATATCAAATGAAATGGACGAAATGGGTAAAAATATTTGCTCAATTCACAATTGGTGTCGTAGTGTTGTAGCGTTGTATGTCGTAATTTTTTTTATTAATATTTTTTTTTGTTTCAAAAAATGTTGTTTGAAAAATATTTTTCACAAACAACTTACAACGCTACGACTTCGATTGTGAATTGGGCAATTGTTTAACACGAATTTTTTCCATAAAAGTTTTTATTTCTTATCGATTTTTTTTGACTAAAAGATATATTCCTGTGAATGCTTTAAGTTTGATTATGATTTTCGAAAAAAATATATTTAAAGGTATTTACAGTGGACAATACTTAGTATTAATATTTGTATAAACAAAATTTTTTATTAGATTTTCAAATAATACAATAAATAAATATCCATATCATAAATTTTTTAAAACAATTCAAAAACTTTTTATTTTCATTTGTATAAAAGTAACAATAAAAGTAAAGAAAATAAATTTTAAATAAAATTTGCTGAGAAACATAATCAACTAAAAATATAATTGACGTATGTAATCACCTTAATTAAATATTAATGTTTTGAAATAAGCAATAAAAACAGATTCGGGAGGCTATAATTTATAGTAGAATTTGATATAATTGAAAAACACGTGTCGACAATGAAATACAAAAAATACACTAGAGGGGACTTGTAATAGGATTCATCAAAAGCTATACTTAAAATATACAGACAAACATGTCACAGTCTAATGATTTATATGTCTTAAAGTTGGAGTGTGGTAGTTAATAAGTTACGAGAGTAACCACAAAAGTTTTCACTGAAAGTATTCAGCGGCAAACCTTAAGCTTATTTTTTTAAAGAAATATTGCAGTATTTTACCTTAAATATATATGTACCAGGACAACAACTTGGACTTGTAGTCTCCTTACTGATATAATTTGTGAAGTAGAATTAAAGTTAGAATTTTCTTATATGCACATCAAACATCTATTATTAAACTAAAGTTTAAACATACTGACATTAAGGGTGAATTCCAAAACGTCTGTATGCAATGCAACCTTAAAAAGTCAAGCGATTCTTAACTCAACCGTGTAAACTTTGATAATAGTTGTGTTCGCGTACTTGATAATTTGTAATAATTTGTACAAACTATCACTGGAAGTTACGAGATTCCGTTCGTTTACTTTTAAAAACTTTTAACGAGAGAGCAAGAGAGTGTCAAAAATGACAGTTCGTAGATAGAGAACATGATATTTTTTACTGGAAATTTTTTGTCCAGTAAAAAATATCAACATAAAAAATATGTTTAAATCATATTGTAGCAAATGTAAACAAAACAAAAAAGTTGATAATTAACACAATTTACAAGTCTTGCAAAGAAAAGAAGTAAAATAACACAAAACAAACTTTTTAAATTGGTTTATAATAAAATACAACTTATTTTTACAAATTGTTGTTCGAACACACTTAATGTTTCATATCGCAAAATGTATGAAAAAGTAAAAACAGGCAGTATGCTAAGTTTTTTTTTAAATTTTAACTACGCGTTTGCATTGCATACAGACGTTTTGGAATTCACCCTACTTCAACAGACAGTTTAACTTTAAATTAATGTATAAACAGACATCGTAATAATGTGGGTAAAACATATAAAAATCAACATGAAACATTTTACGTTGTTTCAGTAACTAATAATAAATGTGAAGATGTGTTGATATTTTTTCATGTACAATTGCTACTCTTTGTCTCGAAAATTATATCCGATGAATATCGAAATATCGAAAGTAAAGAGTAATAAAATAAAGTAAAGATTAATAAACAAAATAACATATAAAAAATGTTTTCAGTAACCCCTCGTACAGCACACTTTAAATTGCCAGTCTATTTTTTAAATATTTAAGGAGTGTCTCTTTATAGTTTGATACATATGACATTTGTTTACAATTACAAACATTTTTCATAAACCAATTTGCTGAAATACTCGTACTGCATGCTAATACATATGAGAGAGACTCTTAAACTTGCGTTCCTCTTTACATTTCCCTTTGTCATTAAATGAAAATCATAAATATTAGTTTGTTGTTCACTTGTATGTATTAAAAAAATAACATAAAATACTACTCGGGCGCCCACAAAAATCCCATAAATTCTCACACAATTTGACAGTTTTGGCACCTTAAGCCAAAAACAGTTTGATAGTTAAGTTTAACAAAATTAATATATATGCACACACACATTCTCACTCACACAGCTTTGCATATAAATACATTCATACAAGGTATGTATAACTTCATATACATACATATGTATGTAGATTAGATCTGCCCTAAAAAAAATAGATTTGTTTTATAGTGGTCTTATTTCGATTCGTCACGATAACCCGTGCCGGAACTCAATTCAATAATGATGTTAGAAAGATAATTCTGCAAAATATTAATAGAAAAGAGTAATTAACTATTGTTGCTTATCATCGTTTATCAAATTTTACAATTTTCAATAAATGTCGGAACTGATTCTCGTCATCTGATTGTTCTAGAATTAAGTCTCAGTTTGATTAGTATACTCAACAAACCTGCGTATCTAAAGCAAGTCTATTTTTTAAGAGCAGGTCTAATGTACATACATATAGACATCGTTGTATATGGGCGACTTAAGGAAAAATTTTACAAATAAACGGTCGCATGAATGAGTTATTTTCACTTAATTCAATCATAAAACCGATTGAGGAAATGTAAATAAAAACAAAATAAAAATGTTTATTAATTGTTGACAATTTCTAAAGTTTTGTTTTGTTTCCTGCCAGTGAAATACTAATAATTTCAATGATTTGTGTTGTGCGCATGCCCAGCGGCTACAAGCTACGTATTCGAACATTAATTCTTAGACAGAAAGACAGTATGTTTGTAGATATGCATGTTTCATTCATCTAGTCAGTCATTTATAAATATGTATGAATGTACATATATTCATAAATACACATGTATTCATACATTTGCTCATTCATTCGTAATGCACATTCATTCACTTACTTACTTCGTGACGTATCACGTTACAAGATTTGTGGTCTATTCCATTTGAAAGCCACATCAGACCTTCCCTCATATATCCATACGATTGCATGTGAGAATGGTACTATTGAACATACATACATGCATGTATGTACATTAGGAAGGCCCTTAAAGGTTATATATTATATTTAAAGTTTCGAGTTTTGAGTCAAAGTAATAATATATTATTATTTTTTATGGAGTACAAAAAGTGATCTTAATAAATAAATTTCATCTGTTTTATATTTTTAATAATTTGTATCACTGTCTTAGGCAATTTTGAACCCAGATAAATATTTTAAAAAATGTATGACTAAAATTAAATTTTCCAAAGTCCGACAATTTCAAGTCGGTCCCCTCGCTAACCAAAATTTGGTATAACCGTTAAAATTTTAGGTTTTAATCATAGTTATTTTGAATCGAAGACAATTTTTCCAAATTTAAGAATTTTCTTTTTTTATGATTTTTTTAAAAACGACACCAGAAAATTTTTACATTTTATATTTAAACACGTATGGGTGAATGAAATATAAAAGCATTTTTCAATTGCAGTTTTTTGAAAATATTGCTTCTTAGATGACACCTTGGGAGCACCCTAAATTACATACATACATCCATAAATATGAATGGATGTTAGTTAATGTGTGTCTGATTTTACTTTATCATTCCTTCGTTCACTTATTCGTACATGAAGACTGTCATGCAAATCGAATGCATCGACATGTTCTAATACGAATATGCACATGCAAATTTCTATGAATTTCTGTATAGACATGGTTTTATATAATTTTCATTTATTTGTATGTTTGTTTGCATAGCACAAAACGTTGGCGGGCATAGATTGGCAGTCATAAAACATGACATTGGAACACATGTTACTCGTGCTCGAACCATACCTTTCTTTCACTTGACACTTGCGGCTATCGTTTGATTAGTTATTGTTCAAATGTCATAGAATTTTCAAGTTAATTAGATTTTCGTTTCCATTTTTATTGTAGTTTCAACACTAAAACTGTTCTTCGGTTAACGCAATAAATTGAGTATTGAAACTGAATCCTATATTCACTCGAATGTCAGATACAAAATCATAGAAACGTTTCGAAAATAACTGAATTTAATAAACAGTAATGTAATAAAACACTTACTTCCCTCTCACATTAAAATAAACAATAAGCCCTCCTAATATTTTTCAGTAATTTAGTAGAACAGTAAAATAGTTACTGCTATATGAATATAAATATAAAATTTAAAAAAAAAATACCTTGGATGAGTCTTTAGTATGAAAGTTATTTACCAAAATTTTAAGCTAATCGGCAAATGCAGTAAAAACAGTAAAAGTTCTCAATTTTATGTGGAATTTTCTCAATATGTATCATGTATGGTGTTCCCAATTTATTTAAAGTATGGTCGGTCAAGCCCGACCCTTGGTAGGCATGGTAGTTCAGGTTATGAAGATTATAGCCAATTTATACGTACACAACCCGAATGTATTTTTACAAATAGAGCGTAAAAAATATTTCATTCAGTTTGCAGCTATTTTATTTATTACTCATAAATGCACACAAATTAAATGCCTCTATTTGCCTACCAATGCCCTAGACTGAGTAAATGAGCAAAAACTTTGTTTTTTTAATTTAAATAATTTCTTTTCGTCAATGATTTTCGAAAGTTGGCCTTAACGTTAACCGTTTCAAAAAATGGTTCTATTTTTTATCTTATCGCAATGCTTGAAAAAATATAACAAAGTTTAAATAATCAGGGGTACAAACATTTGTTGACCCGGTCTCATGAAATACGGAAAATATGCATTCCAGATACATTTAATTTTTATATGAAAAATTTGAATAGGTTTTTTGTAACAATAGTATTAGACATAAACAAAAAATTTTAAATTGCACAAACCAAAGTAAAAGAATAAAGGTTTTGAGTTTCTGGATTTATGATATAAACAATTTAAAGAAATTTTTGCGAACAGTCAAACCAGACATATTTTAAGTATGAACATAGTGTTTTTCAGTTACTACTCGAGTGCTTTGGTGTAATGAATGACATTCATTAATACACATTTTATTGAAGAGAAATTAAGCTAGCTCACTGAATTATAAATTCCTATAGCCATGTTGAGGAATAATTAAAATAGATTTGGTGGACCAATCACAAAGATTTGAAGACCTGTAAGCATTTTCCAAA
This sequence comes from Calliphora vicina, assembly GCF_958450345.1. Lineage (NCBI taxonomy): Eukaryota > Metazoa > Arthropoda > Insecta > Diptera > Calliphoridae > Calliphora > Calliphora vicina. Next base: position 1,269,437 of record NC_088780.1, on the reverse strand, counting down.
CACGTACAATTAATCTGGTAATTGTTTCCTATATTTTGAACATTTCCACCGGAGTGTTTGACAAATGTACTGACAGAACTTATTTAGCACTACACTAAATATTGCAAATATTACTGAAATAAAAAACCTTAACACCAATGAATATTTTACGGTTATCGACTTTGATTTTGCGGTATAAAATTATAATATTTTCGAGTAAATTGGATTTAAGTTGCTTGCTTACCAATAAGTCCTAACATATACATTTACATTGCACATAACATTAATTTTAGTAAATACATAGATTTTGTAATACTCAGATTAAAAATTGAAATCTCTTACAGCAAAAGTGTTACTTTTATAAAATCAACGAATGCTATACAACGAATAGCAATTACATTTTTATGCTGTATATGAAGATATTTGCACCACATAATGATTATCCTTAATGTTTATTACCAACAATGTGTTAATGGTTATATCTCTTACCACCAGTAACACGAAGTCTGGTTATGTTTTAACTAATAGTTATACTGACAGTTTTCATACAAAAATAATTTTAACCGACTGTATAACTATTGGTTAAGGCTTAACCAGACTTCGTGTTAATGGGGGTTATACATATATATATATAGTATATATTATACATGTATGTACATTTGTATGTAGTCGTTTTAAGGTTGCATAGAAATTAAATTTCTTTTTTTATGGAAATGTTTCACATTCACCTGTTTCATAGATGTAATTTGCGATTACGTGCAACTCAATGTGCAAATATATGTTTTTATTTTATTTAAGATATAAACTTACAAACTCTAAAAAGCAATAACATTTTATATATAGATATATTTAACATGGGATAAAACTTTAACATGAACCGTACTTTTAATTTTAAGCATTGGCTGTTAAAGTCATCATGTTGACATGGGTACCACAATTTAAAAGAATATAATCGGGAGTCATAGGAGCTCTTAGAGTAATCCATTTTTTTGGTAATCCAGCATCATCACGGGCCGATTGAATTGCTTGTTGCAGAGCAAAGGCTAAATTAACGGGCAAGCAAATTGATGGTTCTCCAGTGGCTAAGAATAAATAGAAAGTTGTTATTTAAAATAGCCAAAGAAAGTATTTCAAACATACCTTTGGATCTCATGAAACCAGCCGGATTTGGACTTTGTGCCAACAATTCAATACGAAAATCAATTGGTATATCTTTAGCTCCTGGAGGCTTGTAATTCCATGTACGATTAGTTTTTAGTTCTCCAGTTGTTTTGTCTGTAACACATAGTTCGGATGTCCAATAACCCAAGCCCATTATAAATGCGCCCTCCACTTGTCCGACATCAACGTTTGGATTTAAACTTTCGCCAGCGTCCTGCAAAATGTCTACGCGTCTCACAAGATAATTGCCTGTTAAGACGTCGAGTTCGACTTCGGTGAGACCAAGTGAGCATACTGTATATGGATCCATTTCACCGATTTTACAACCATCACTGGCTATTAAATTAGCATTACGATTGTGAGCCTCATTTATGAGACTGTTCCAAGTGGGATCTTTTAATTCCTCCTTTATTGGTTTCAGGATTTCATTCAACGAATTGCAGCATTTGCGAACAGCCTAAAGTGAATTATTGTATTGAGATCTGTTTATGACGCATTAAAACTAATTAAATTTTACTTACAAAACACACAGTTTCACTGCCAATAGATCCACCAGTTACCATCGAATTAGCCCCATTAATGCTATTGCTGCCCTCAATTCGAATTAACTCTAATGGTATATCCAAGACGTGGGCTGCCACTTGGGCGATTTTCGTGTTCATACCCTGTCCCATTTCTACTCCACCGTGGGTAATTACAACTGTACCATCACCATGATAAATTGCCACAGTTGCAGGGAATTGACCAAAGTAACCAATGTGGTATTCCATTGTTGCCAAGCCAAGACCGCGTTTGGTCCAACGGTTTTGCTTATTGAACTCAATGATTTCTTGTCTTCTGGCTTTGTATTGAGCAGATTCGACAAATCTTGGTATCATTGATCCCATTTTATGCCCTGGTATTAAATTGGCCAAGCGGACCTCTAAAGGATCAAGACCCAATTCAAAGGCAGCATGTTCTACTATATTTTCTATCATAGCTATACCTTCAACTGAACCAGGAGCTCTGCAGGCCGTGTTATTGGGGGAGTCGGTGAGCACCATATAGCCATTCAAGATAAAATTGTCTGATGTGAAATCGTAGCAGTTTTTAGAAACTAATAATGTATGGCCCATTGGTGATTCATTAGGAGAATATCCAGCGTCTTCATAAAATTTAGAAATGAGCTTCACGAACTTTCCTGATTTGTTGACATAAAAATTGTAGTCGATATTGCAAGGCCATCTTTTGCCCAAAGTGTCCATCATTGACTCAATCGATTGGACAAAACGGACTGGTCGGTTCAGTTTATAAGCTGCTAAAGCAGCACCACATGCTACTGGATTACAGCGTGTGGCCTTGCCACCATAACCTCCACCCAGACGGCGGGTTTTTACTTGAACTTCATTGTTTTTCAAGTTTAATAGATTTGAAACCACAATTTGTACCAAGTCCATCCATTGCGTAGCAACATACAGCTGCATGCCACCTTCACAAGGTATGGCAACAGTAGAATGAGGTTCCATGAAGAAATGATATTGAAGCCCCATTTCCAATTCTCCTTTGATATTTACGTCATAGTTATCGACTTTTGTTGCTTCTTCAGTAACATCAGATTTAATAGAATGTTTAATTCTATTTGATGGCCCACCATTCAAGACTTCCTTAAGGGTAGAAAATACTTCTTTAGCTCCCCCCTCATATTTAATTTTAATCAAATCAGCCGCTTTTTGCGCCAATGCATTAGTTTCGGCCACCACAATACCCACTGGTTGGTTATAAAATTTCACTTCTCCAGTCAAAAAGAGTTCCTCCTCTTCCACAAAGAAAAAGTTGTTAGGTACGGAAATAAGATTTTTTCCAGGTACATCTTTGGCTGTAAGTATAGCAACAACGCCAGGTAATTTCAAAGCTTCCGACGAATCTATCTCCTTTACAGTAGCACCAACTTTCTTGGCCGAAAAGAAGGCAGCCCATAACTGTTGCGATTGAGGAGGCAAATCGTTAGCAAATATGGCTTCACCAGAGCACTGTAAGAGGCCTTCATGTTTTTCGGTGGGTTTTTTGACCGGATAATCAGCCTCATGCTTCTCAAATAGTTGCTTGCCGCTAGAAACTGGTCTTTTAAGAATGTTGCCTCCAGATAATACTTTTGAATTAAGTTTGGTAGAAGGAGCATGAGCCAATAAAAATTTGTAAAATAAACCCTGAGCCAATTTAACTCTGTATTCTGGACTAGGTTCGGGCAACACAACATCTGCTTTTAACTCTGTCTGCATCAAGGTAAGTGCCGCCTTAACGGTAGACAACTCAAATAGTGGTTTATTTAACAAATGTTTTTCTAGTTGAAGAGCTCTGGAAAATCCGGGATTAATACCACCATAACAAATTCTTGAGGACTTAACTATGTAATTAGGCTTTTGAATCTGAATAAGTATAGCCGCATTTACATAGGCATGTGCATTTTGAGCTCTAGGCATAATCTAATGTTTGGAAAAAAAAGTTATTTAAAATTGTAAAATTTTATACGCATATCACGAACCTTGTACGAATCGAAAATGTATTCTTCGCTACTGTAAGGTTTCAAATCAAAATATTTGATGATTTTGTTGGTCATTGGAGTTTTAAGATACTCTGAGAGCGGAATACTGCATTCTTGTTTAGTTGATTCTTGTATAACGACATGTACGTCGAGTGCTTCAAACACCAAGTAGATGTCTGAAGGGAATTCGGGGTGCTGGTGTTTCATAGATAAATTACCTGCTAAAGTACCCATCTAGAATAATTATAGGTAAATAATTGCATTAATTAATTATCTTATCTAAAAAGTATTTGCTTTAAATTGGAATCTTAAATAAGTAGTACATATTTTGTGTTATCACATGACTTACATTTCTAACTGGGACATTAGCAATCAAATCAAAATGTTTCCATAGTTTGTTGCAGTACTCAAATCCCTTTGACTTTGCTGCTTTCTCAAATATGGCCATCGTCTCAGTAAGACTCAAATTACCACCCAATCTTAATGAACCAGTTGATAATTTGTAGTCATGTAATTCTGGTATCGAATTAATGTCGATAAATTTATGAACCGCATTCGAACGCCGGAAAACGCCATGAGCTGTATTACCAGACACCAGTATATAGTCTGCACCCTTAAGTTCGGAGAAAATTTTAAATAGTTCATCCAGCGACTTGGGCCAGAACCACTGTTCACCATTCTCATAGGTTAAGGGAAGAGAAAGAGTTCTCGGTGACTTACAGCTGCCACTACAATTTTGTCCGGTCTTTGGACAGGTTTTATTAGACAAGTCCTCAATATCTTGACATTCTTCGGGGATTTCAATGGTACTATCCACAGCAAAAGATTTCATAGCATCTAGAATCGGTCTGTAACCGGTACAACGACATATATTGCCTCCGAAGGAGTTTTCCACCTCTTCCATGGTGACTTTGCCATTTCTGCTTTTCAGCAGCCCATACATATTCATAACAAATCCCGGTGAACAGTAACCACATTGAGTGCCATTCATTTTAGCTAAACGTTTCTGTATGGAATGGAAGCCATCGCGTTTATTACCGATACCTTCAGTAGTCGTTATTTCGAAATCCACACAAGTGTTTAACAGAGTGAGACACTATAAAATGATAAATACATAATTCGATTCTAAACTATATTTTCCAGATATGACAACTTACAGAATTAACTGCCCATGTTTTAATTTCACCATTAACAGGATGCTTTCCGGTAACAACGCAAACACAAACACCGCAGCCGCCTTCTTGGCACATAAATTTGGTGCCAGGTAAACCGGCATGATCACGAATAAACGTATTCAATGTTATGTCAGCCGGTAAACTTGCCAAATTGACTACAAATGGAAAGAATTTAAATTGAAACTCATTAAACGTTAAATTTGTTTGTATTAAACTTACCGGAATAGGGTTTGCCATTTATGGAGAATTTGGTGATCATTATGGAATGACGTTTTTAAATTGTTCGTTTTGATTGGTATTGTTTCACTATTTTTATTTTATTTTGTTATATAACAAAAAATAATCACTTTTAATTAAACACTTTTGCTTCACAGTTTCAAGTACAGAACTATTGCGCACCAGGTTCCAACATTTAATGTGGATTGAACGCGAATGAATGAACGTTTTTTGTTAGGAATATTTATTAAAAAGTCGCTGCGATTTTTTGAGAGTCTTTTGACCGTTTTAGAGCGGGAAACACTTAAATGAGATTATTAATTTCAATTGAGAATGTGTCATTACATATAAATATTAGAACATTAACAAGCAAAGAAGAACCTTCTGATATCGAAATCAACTCAGAACTTAAACATTAAAACGTCGCACGCAATCATTACAAGATTAGAATTACAAAGCCAAACGATACTAAAAAATAACTACAGTCAAATGTGGCTATAGTGACTTTGTCGTTATTGAAAACTATTTTCAAGTTCCAGCGTTTTGGTGAGCATTTTCATATTGTGCAAACAAATGTTGTTGAGGCGAACTTATTTAATACTAACTATGTACTTTTAATGTCCATTTTCTATTATAAAAAAAATGTTTGCTGCTCTTTATAACCGAGTTTTTCTATTATAGAATTTGGTTTTCTCATCGTGAACAGTTTTACAGTCGAATACGTTTATTATGAATGTCGGTTATTAAACTGCTAAAATATAATCCTGCTAAAATATTTATATATATAAAGTTAGATCCGGATGTGTTCGAAAACTTTTTGTTTATAAATCGTTCCCTGTCATCTCCGCCGTGCTTCAGTATTCGTTATAAACGACATCCACTGTTCATGCAAACAAATAATAAATGCAATGTCATGAACAGTTTTAGTTTGTTTTTGTTTATTTTTTTATTGTTTGAAACACTTTTCTAAACAAATTGAATAGGTTTTGTTACTGTAAACGATCTGATAAGATTATTAATAAAGAGAGACAAGAGAGTGAGTGAGAGAAGTGTACGGAGATAAGAAACTTAACTATTCAGCTTTCTTTCATTAGTTTTCACGTTTATTTTTACAAAAAAATATGCTGTTTAATATCAATTCAAATTACTTTTTCAATTAAAGTGGATTCTACAGTTGTATCATTTAATCGATGAAATTTATTTTGTTCCCGCTTTAGATTTTTGTAATTTATAACAAAAATTATTTTGAAATTGTTACATTCTAAATACATAAATAATTTTTACTAAAACCTGTAAACAAAAAATTCTCATAGACTTTAAGCAATGTCAAAAAATCACTACAACTCCATCCAGTTTTTCAAGGCAATTATTAATAACTAATAAACAAACTTCGTCAATCATTATAAATTTAATATGAGTAAAAATATATCCCTAATTCCTATAATTTTTATATTCGTTGCAAACCATATGATATTCACATCATATGGTTTGTTACGATTTTGAGTCTTTAGATAATAAACAAGACAGAAAAATTTATTTCAATATAAATTTTAATTATACTTGCTTAATTACATGTGAGGTCATTAAATGCTTATTAGTGTGAATTTGTGTAAAAGGAGTGTTTAGTGTACATATTTTCATTTGTAGTAAAAATTTCAATTATTTTAATTACATTGTAAATAAAAACTGTTATGTATACTTGCGATAAAATTTATATGAGTTTATTGTTAATATTAATTCGTCCCCTTAATAAAATAATACTGTATAATTTGTTTGCCATTTCGAGAAAATGGAGTTTAAAGTTTTTGTGTTATTAGACTTCTGCACTGTGGTTCCAAATGAAAATCTAGGTGGACAAAATCGGTATCTTTAGAATTTGGAAAAACTAAGTTTTTTCGGAAGCTGACAATCTGCTCCCCTCCAATACAAATGGGTTTTTCAATTGGACATTTCGTTTTCTCTACAGAAGCGCCAGAAGTTCAACAAATTTTGAATCATATTTTCGTTAATTTTTTTTAATATTTTACTGCTTTACTAAATTAGATATATCTCAATGGTTTTACCATATAGAAATTCATACTTCAAAACATAGATAAACATTGATATAGGCTTTTATTAAATGTATAACTTATATTTATGGGCCTCTCCATTTTCCTGTTATAGTCCTTTAAACTTTGTTCTCAAATATACTGATATTTTTTTTTCTAAGAATGTTATTATATAGCTTGCCAAAAAAAAAGACCGTCGAATCCCGTCCAGTGACTATATACATCATTTAAAGAAACTTCTGGGGAATGTCTTTGTTAAAAAATTGTAGCCGCCAGCAAAAAGTTTATATTGATCTTTTAAAGTTTGTCATTTTTTCACTTTAGTAAGTCTGGAAATTCAAGGGTGTTGGAAACACCATAATCATTTGATGGAACAGTTAAGAAGAACTTTCTTTTTTAAAAAAAAATCTCTGATGTTTCTTTTTATGAAATGATTAATTTTGTGTACACATTTCATAATATATTAATTAGAATTGATGGTCAAATCAAATTCCAAAAAAATCAAAACTTCTAATTTACATCTGATTGATTAAGATCCATATATATTTTTTTAGAAAAAATATTATGTTCTACTTTGCACATCTTATCAATAATAGGTTTATTTACTTCCAAAAAAAAGCCCACTTCTCTGCCTTTCTCTGCCACTTGATGTAAAATATAACAAATTGTTCCCGATTATAATTGATAAAATATGGAAAAAATTACAAATGTTTGTTCAATGTAGTTCTCGTTTTGTTAATATTTTGAGATAACTACGAACCAGATTTCCAAATGGGGTTTTAAATTATTAAGGCAAAACATAACGTAATTCAAAATAAGTCCCAAAACACTAATAGCGCATATACTTTTTCTTTTGGCCAGTGTCAAATTTTTGTTGCAATTTCATTCCGCATACGTTAATCAGGCTAGTAGATGATATTGCATTAATTTATAAGTGATTTAATTGCAAATAAATGGGATTCAAAGTACCGTGATGTCACTTAGGCTATTTTATTTTTATGAAAATCATTATACACTTGGGGTATTCAAACGGTCTGCTATTAGGTCATATTGTTATAATGTCCTAAAATATTTTTTTAGTTTAAATAAATTGTTGTTGTGCTGCAAACAAAAAATTTTTTATTTTGTGACAAAACAATAAACATATGTAGTTCAAAAAGTATTTTTAGTGTAGAACTTTTTTGTTTGAAACACAACAAAAATTTGTTTCAGTAATCAAAGAAAAATGTATAACATTTAAGGAAGAAATTATGCCGCAAAGGCATAAATTGTAAATTGTAAAATGTAATACAAATAAATAAAAAAAGTAATATTATGTTTTATGGAAGGAAAATTTTATGTATTGGAGTTAAATTAATCGGCCTCTACTGTTTACAGTTAATACTTGAATATTTGAACAGATTTTTAAATCAATAGCTTGAGTTTTATACCATACCAAATGTTTAATATAATGTCAAACATTTTTTACATTGATTACACTATGCATGAAATTGACACTTTTCTTAAAAAGAAATAATTTATATTTCTAAAATGACTGCGAATATTAAAACATGTCAAGCCTTGTTTGAAGGTAATTTTGTTGCGGAATTTCGATTTTTGCAATTTGTTCAATAAACTAAACCGTTTTTGAGTTACGCGAATATATGTTGTGCAACCTCCTCCATTTTCGAAATTACTTATATATCAAAAATACGAGCTAACCTAAAAATATGGTTAACCACTGAACTCAGCGTACCCGAATTAGCTTAACCAACCGTTTGCCCCGCTTGTCAGTTTTTTCCACTAGCACAGTGTTATTAATAAACTAATCTACAAGAAAAAATTTATATTTTATATCAGTGACAAATTTGAAAAACTGGTTAACCGAATAATAAAACCGGGTTAACCGCAAATTAACGTTTTAAATTTTTTCGGTAAACCTATTAACCGGTTTATAAACAAATACTCAAAATAAATTTTTTACTATTAATTTTAACAAAAGCTTCAGAACTAACTAGTACTTAACTTTAAATTGTACGCTTGATAATTAACATAATGCAAAAAAAAAAAAAACGAACGAAAATATTTATATTAATGGCTCGTTTGGTATATGCTCTTTTTGGAACATAATCGTTATTAGGAATCCGTCTCAATTTTAGATATTTCAATATATTTGCTCTTCTATTTACATACTATTTCTATATTTAACAACACAAAATTTGTCTGAATAACACAATGTGGTGAAATTAATAATACATATGTAGTATAAAATGGAGTGCAAATTTACATCTACATATGTACATTAAACAATGCAAATTACATATTAGGGTGGATTGATTTAACTGACAGCAAATATTGTACATGAAAATATAAAAATTAAATGCAATAAAATACGAAATTTTAAGGCGAATTGAAAAATGAGAAAAAAGAATCCGGGTTCACAATATTTACCTGTTAACATAAATTATACACAAACTTTGCAGTGAATCACTACCTACAATATATTTTTGAATTTACGCAATTTTTTTTGCATCCATACAAATTGACCTACCCTAATATAAGTATACGTTTGATAAATTGAAAGTTAAAGGGCCAAAAATCTACAACGTATGAAAACAGTTAATTTTGTATTTCCTTATCTGGTAAATAAATTACCCGATAACTGAACAAAGTAAGCTTACTATATAATTAGCTAGCGTTTTATTGTCTACAATACAATTAGCTAACATTTTACTTATATTAATATGAATTGAGTTCCCAAATAAAAAAAAATGAGAACTGAGCACAAAATTTGATATACTACGTACATTCTGAAATAAAAGGCCATTTTTAATTTATTAATTCGACCAACACCTTAAATTTATTAATTGGAAAGCAATATCACTACTGCTTTATAAATGCAAATGTACCTGATCAGTTTGCAAACGAACAGAACATTTCTATCAACAATATAATTATATAATACATATTTAGTACAATGTACATGTGTAAGTGTATGAATTTGAGTTATTCTAAGGAAAAAGCTGAAATATCATTACCAGCATTCTGTACAAACGTTTCTGGGGTGGTTGGGGCACCGAAACGTACCCATTCCCTCTTCAGGCCGGCATCTTTGCGTGCCGAATGTAATGCATGCTCTTTGGCGAAAATTGCGCTGACTGCAAGGCAACTGGGAGGTTCGCCGGTTGCTTTAGAACGTAGGAAACCTGCTGGGTTGGGACTACCAGGCAAAAGTTCAATGCGAAAATCGATAGGAATATCCTTGGCACCAGGTGGTTTATAGTTCCATGTACGATTAGTCATTAGTTGGCCTGTTGTGCGATCATATACCATTTGCTCAGTTAGCCAGTAGCCCAAGCACATTACAAATGCCCCTTCTATTTGTCCAATATCAATGTATGGACTTAAACTTTCACCAGCATCTTCTAAGATATCAACGCGTTTGATCAAGTGATTACCTGTTAAGATGTCTACTTCAAGTTCGGTTAGAGATAAACCGTAAATATTATAGTTTTGCAAATCACCCATTTTGTAGTGGTCGCTTGCAATTAGATTAATGTTCTTTATCCAGGCAGCTTGTACAACCTCCGTCCAAGTAGCTTTATTTTTCATGGAATCCTTGATTGGTTTCAAACGTTCATTTAATGTATTGCAGGCCTTTCGTACAGCGAAACAAACACTTTCACTGCCTACACTTCCGCCTGTGACCATAGAGTTAGCACCATTCAAGGTGTCACTGGCTTCAATTTTTACAAATTCCACTGGAATGCCTAGTACGTAGGCAGCAACCTGTGTTATTTTCGTATTCATTCCTGTGTATTTATTTGTTAAAGTTTTAAAATATTTTAAATTACGCCAAAATTTTAAATACCTTGACCCATTTCTATGCCACCGTGAGATATCACCACCGAACCATCAGTATGATAAATAGAGACAGTTGCAGGATACTGCCCAAAATACATAAGAGGATAATCAGTGATTGCTAAACCCAAACCTCTTTTAATCCATCTGTTTTTCTCATTAAAACTATCAATCTCCTGGCGTCGTTTTCTGTATTCAGTGGATTTAAGAAAGCGTGGTAATAATTCATTCATCTTATTCCCTGGCTGTAAATTAACAAGACGCGCATCAGCAGGATCCACATTTGCTTCAAAAGCGATGTGTTCCATTATGTTCTCAATCATAGCAATACCTTAAAAAGTACATATGTATTTATGAAATTATCTTTGCAAAATACTAAGATACCTTAATTACCTTCAACAGAACCTGGAGCACGACACCAAGTGGAACTGGTGGCGTCAGTAATAACAGCATTTCCCTCCAATTTATAGTTGTCCGCCGTGAATGCATAACAATTTTTTGCACATAATGTTGACAGGTCAGGAACAGGATTTTCATTCAAAGTGCATCCAGCGTCTTCATAAAAGATATTTTTCAAACCCACAATTTTGCCATTAGATTTTATGTGGAATTCATAGTCTGAACGACACCCCCATCGTTTACCATTAGAATTCATCATCGATTCAATGGTTTGCACAAAGCGTGCTGGACGATTAAGTTTGTATGCAGCCAAAGATGCGGCACAAGCAACTGCGTTTCCGCGGGTGATCTTACTTCCATAACCACCACCGAGACGTCTAACTTTCATTTGTACGTCAGCTGCTTTTATTTGCAACATTTTCGAAATAACACTCTGTGTGTGATCTATCCATTGAGTTGTGGACCAAACCTGTAGCCCGTCTTCGAATGGAACTGCTACACATGTTTGGGGTTCCATCGTGAAGTGATATTGTAAACCCATTTCAAAGATTCCTTTGCCAGTTATGTCCGCTTCAGCAGTTAATTTAATATCCCTAAGTTTGGAGGGAGCGACATTGTGAACACGGTCCATTCTATTGTTATCGAAAACATCTCCCAGAGTTGGCATGACCAAGTCACTACCATTCGAATAGATCACTTTGATTTTAGAAGTTGCTCTATTCGCAATATCACTTGTTACGGCCACAATCATACCCAGTGGTTGATCGTAGTAGCGTACATTTTCTGCTGTGAACAATTCCTCAACTTCGTAACCAAATGCAGGATCAACAGCAGTGTTAGAGCCAGGAATATCTTTAGCTGAATAAAACGCAATAACACCAGGCATCTTCATGGCTTCGGATGCATCGATTTGTTCAATAGAAGCACCAACTTTTGTGGCATTAACAAAGGCACAGTGGACAGAATTATCCAGAGTCAGAACATCATTCATGTATGTAGCTTCGCCTGAACACTGAATCAAAGCTAATAAAAAAATGTATCGATTTAATGATCTTATGTATGTATATGTGTTTATTAGTATGCAGCAAATTTACCTTCAACCTTTTGTATGGGCTGTGTAAGAGGGTAATTCTTTTTTTGCGACTCAAATGTTTGCGAACCTGAGGAGAGGTCTCGTTTTAATATTGGACCTCCACTTTTAAATTCTGGTTTTACTTTATCGGAAGGTGCAATATCTAGAAGGCATTTTAGCATGAGCCCACAGGCCAGTTTTCGGCGATATTCTGGAGAAGGATCTGGCAGTACTGCGTTGGGTTGCAAAGCATTCGGTAATTCCGCAAATATCTTCTCTACTATGGCCTTATCATGAAATATTTGGTCCTTAAGGAGTTCCTCAATGCTTGAGGCATGGACGAATTCTGCTGTTATACCACCAAAACAAATGCGTGCATTGTTAACTTTTCCCGATTTCTCAACATCAAATAAAAATCCAGCATTGACAAAAGCGTGTGCATTTTGGGCACGGGGCATGATCTGCAGAATAAACAACACCAAAAATACTGAGAACTAAAAATACTGAGTTAAAATTTAACTCACCTTGTAGGATTTGAATATATATTTATCCTTGGGATAAGGTTTCAACTCGAATGCAGCAATTACCATTTTCGGTGTATTGTTCTTCAGGAAATCGGATAGGGACATTGTTTCTTGTTTTGTTGCATCCATATTAACTACCACTTGAGCATCTAACGTCTCAAATGTTAAAAATACATCTGATGGAAATTCGGGATACTTTTTCTTTGTCGAAATATTACCCGCCAAAGTGCCAGTCTAAAAAGACATTCATTTAAATTAAATCATTGAAAATAAGTGCAGGAATATTAAGGGTATAACTTTTTTTCCCATTTTTTAGATTCACAATTGAAATATATAGGAACAATGGGCATGGCACCTCCCATACAAAGTAAAAATATATTATTGTATATCTGGAGTACTATCATAGTGGGGGTCTTCATACTTTGTGTGTCAGAACAACGTTTACCGGGACAGCTAGTTTCATATAAATAGAAATATTGAAGATAAAATGCCAAACGTAATTGCACTTTTAATGAAATTTCAGTTTTCAATCGGAACTCGATTTCATCTAGCCTCAAATTAACATCTTTAAATAACTGCTTTCCATAAGTTAATATATTAGAAATCGAATTATTTTAATAAAAAGGGTTTCTTTTGAATAAAAGAAAAGCATTAAAATTTACAAACAAAATTCTAGTGTTTTATTAATCCAAATTACTTAAAATCGGAGCGTGGTACCTATAAATGTTTCGACCAAAAAAGTTATGCCCCTAATTCATATATTTAAATGTCGTTGAAATGAGAAATATTTGCGTTCATGAAAGCTGTCCCTGTTCAGCAACTCCGATAAAAAAATTACAAAAAAAAATACAAATTAAAAATTCGAGTTGTTTACAATATTTTATTGTTTAAACAATTGTACACATTTCACGTTAACCTGTTTAAATGATATTAAAAGTTTAACTACGACGATGTTTAATTCAATCAAAATAGAACTGTTAATTATACGGTTTTTATATACAATATATACAAACGAGTAAGTATACTTACGTTTCTTACTGGGACATTAGCTATTAGGTCGAAGTGATTCCACAATTGTTCACAATATTCGAAACCAGGTTTTTTGGAAGCTTCATTGAAAATATCCATTGTTTCAGTGAGACTTAAATTCGCACCCAATTTTAAATAATCATTTGTAAGCTCATGCTGTTTTAAATCACCGATGGCATTTACATCAATAAATTGTTTAATATTTTCCGATCTTCTATATACACCATGAGCTGTGTTACCAGCCACCAACATATATTCGTCATTTGAGCTGACTTTGGAGAGGATGTCAAATAGTTCGGTGAGAGTTTTTGGCCAATACCATTCACAGCCATCGTCATATGCCAAATACTGTAGGGGCTTGTGACATGAACCAGCACACAATTGTCCCGTTTTGGGACATTTCTTATTGGTAAGATCTTCAATGTCTAGACATTCTTGTGGCACCTGTATATTACTATCGACAGCAAAGGATTTCATGGCATCCAGAATTGGTCTGTAGCCAGTACAACGGCAAATGTTACCTCCAAAGGAGTTTTCCACCTCTGCCATGCTGACTTTGCCTCCCTTTGATTCAAGTAAACCATACATGTTCATAATAAACCCTGAAGTACAGAAACCACATTGTGAACCATTCATTTTCGCCATGCGTTTTTGTATGGGATGATAGCCATTGCGCTTATTTCCAAGACCTTCATTGGTTGTAATTTCCCAATCAGCACAACTGTTTAACAATGTTAAGCACTAAAATATTAAGATTAAAATAATTATCCATCTGATTCTGAGTATGTAAAATTATGTTTTTTTTTACCGAATTTGCAGCCCATGTTTTTAATTCACCGGTAACAGGATGCTTTCCTTTTACAGCGACCACACAAGTACCACAACCACCTTCCAAACACATAAACTTGGTGGCTGTTAGTTGGGCATGTTCCCTTATGAAAGTATTCAAAGTTATATCAGCTGGTAAAGTAGACAAATTAACTAGAGAACAAACAGTTGAGATACATAATTAAAAACAAATTAAACAAAAACATCACTTTTCATCAGTTGCAATCAGTACCTGTGTGAGGTTGACCATTAATTTTAAAACTTGTCGTCATATTTCTGAATTTTCTATTTTACAATTGCTTATAATTATATTTTTTAAGATTCACTTTTTTTAATGACACTAGTAACGATGAAAAATGTTATTACACTGTTTTCCGACAAAATTTTACTTGAAGACCTGTTTCAGCAACATTCGCTGTGAAACTGACGACTGATCGATAGATAAATCTACGACAGGCTAATGCAGTTAGTTGCAACTGCTAAAAGTCGTATGGTTAGAGTGCGAATATAATTAAGTTTTTTGCTTTTTCAAAATACAATGACAAAGCTTGTTTATTAAATAATTTACTTTTTATACCAAAATGAAAATAATTGCAGTATTTGTTGAATTATTTTGATTATTATTAAATTTTTATATGTACATATGTATGTATGTAAGTATGTACTTCGTGTTTTGTTTGTTTTCAAATTTGTATTTATACATAATATGTACTTGTTCACATAGAAATGATCGACTTAATAGAAACACTACATTTATTTTAATAGAATTTAGCGTGAATATTTGTAGCACAAAATAATCTATTTTAGTGCATGAATTTCATTTAGACGAACATTTCAATGAAAATTTATCTCAGCACAATTTAGATTTAACATTCCTCATTTAGGTTTGTTGAATAAAACGTTGAAACAAATTATAAAAAAAAATCTTCAATCATTGTTATATCACATTGATTAAATAAATGCATACTTCATATTGTAAACATATGTATGTCTACATATTTCGATTTGTGTTATGTATAAGATATTTCCATTATAAGAATTTAACAGAAAACAACAATAATAAAAATACTTTTGTCATTTAATTTTGCACTAAATAATTTGTAGCACTTTTAACACTTTAAATTTATTACATGTATGTATGTTGTTATTTTTCAATTTCAGCAAATATATTTTGTAAAATTCAACCACTTTACAGAAAAAATTAAAAAAAGAGTAAAAATTACTAAACGCACTAGCCGGCCATATAGTTTTAGAAAAAGTGTTGAGCGTAAAAAGTGTTGTGCGTAAAAATACCAGTGCTGGTAGAGACGACTGCGTTAATGGCCTACTTCTCTTCTCTTAATCTAATAATAAATTATGTGTTTAAAACACAATTTGCTTTTCTTATTTACATTCATTCGACATAACATTTATAAAAATAAGTTGTAAACAAATAGTACATATCCAATTATTTTATTAACATTTGAAATCTAAACTGTAGAGTACAGCATGATCATATAAATGATAGATCAAATATTTTATAAATCAATGTGTACTCGTATGTGAGTAATAGATTAACTAGATATTTTTAAGTCTTAACCGGCTTTTAAAACATTCTGAAACCATCCCCCCTTAAAATATACAAATATACGCCCATGAACTTTGATATTTGTTTTGCAGAGTATTTTTATGAGAGAAATAGTGAACAATTTTAAATTTTTGATAGCAGAGAAAAGCTTTTCAATTGTACAATAAATTTGTACTGAGAGATTAAAAGATTCTCATGAGAAATTATTTACATTATTTGAAGTGAGTGACGATTTAAATTTAGTGAAGCAGAAAAACGTGACTCGAAATATTATAATTATCGTCCATTTAAACATTTGTTTTTTTGCATTGTTTTAGTGTATTTAAATCTCCCAGCAATTTGTTTTTCGTTTGTTTTTGGTGCTTCTAATTATTTAATTATGAGAAAATTTCGGATAATTAAAAATAAATTTTGCTTTGATTTTTCTGAAAATTAAAATAATTCTATTTTAAATAAATTACTACTTGCTACTAAAATAATGAGATAAGTAATTAATAAAATAATATATTGTGTATATTATTTATATAAAATTTAATTTTGTTCTACATGACATGGAAAATATGATAAACATTTTTATTTTTGAAGAATCACCTGACAAAGGTGTTAGTTACAACAGCATTCGTTATTTTTTTTTTGTACTGATAAATATTTGGGGAGTATTAAAACATTTGAGTTCATTAACAACTGATATTCTAGATGGGTGCACTTGCACAAAATCACATACCTAGAGGATGATTCCACGAAATCAGATGTAATAGCATCATAAATCTTTTGACAGGTTTAGAAATTGTAATAACAACAAAAACAACAGCAACAACTATAATTTCTGTATATTCATTTTAAAATCATTTATCAAAATAATTTCACCTTCTTTTAAACATATTATTTCGAATTTTGTAATGCAAATGCGTCATCATGTACGAATACTTATGTATGTGGTAAATCGATAAAAATATAGAATTTATTTCCATCAATATTCGAAATCTATACCATGAAATGGTTTGAGTTGTTCCCTTGTTGTTGTTAACTTTATGTGGAAAAGGTCATTTTACACATCGGTTGACTTGTAACTTTAAAAGTGAAACAGACCCATCATTATCTGTGGCTGCGTTAGGCTTTTCTATATCTCTATGAGTGTTTTAGGTGTCATGTAATAGATTTCGAATAAATAAAATTCAATGTAATTTTAAATAACGTAAGTTTTTTTTAAACTTTGTATGAGATTTACTTTTCGTATTTCTGTTTTGAATCCCTATCAAATTGTTTACAAGTTTCAAAAGCTGAATAGATTCGAATAAACTTTTGTTCTCTTTTTGTTCTATTTCATTCACATGGAATTTAGCCTTTTTTAGACATTGGTTTTTCTTTAGGTTGTGTTCATTATTATTGTGAAATCATACACGGTCATTATTTGGATACGGCTGGTTGAGTTCATTATTAATGATGATTGTCATTAGGTTTTGTTCTTAATAATAAGCTTTAGAAATATATGGATAAATACCTATAAGCACTGAAAAAATCAAAATCTAAAAATCTGTAAATAAAAAGAAACTAATATAATTTTTAAACAATTAACTCTAAACATGTTGCAAAATTTGTTAAATGATTCCACAAGATGTTGAGTACTGTTAAATATACATATAAAACTGAATTGTTGTAAACGGACCAGGAAGTGTTTTTTTGAAATTATGTTCAAAGAAAATATGTATGTATTCGGTTTTATTTTATCACAGAAATACAATACATATTTAAGGCCTAACTAATATTTCTAATGAAGGTAATGAACTAAAAAATACATTATGTTTTATTAAACTATAATACAAAAAAGGATAAAGTTTTAACTAAAGTTCTGTGTCATTGGGTAGAAAAATTAATGAAGGCGGCTGACTAAATATTGTACTGCCTGATTGCCAATCTGAGTGAATGAATGAATGAGTGAACAAACTATACATAACCCTTTGTCAAATTTATTTCGACAGTTTGGTAATGTATCCTTTGTTTGGACGATTGAAATGATCTGAGTTTCTACCTATGTATATCTTCAGCGAAAGTTGACACATGTCTATTGATGCATTTTTATATAATTTGTTGTTCAACAAATATACATAGTCTCTGGTTAGCATACAGTCAGAGTCAAAATTTAGTATACAGTACGCATTTTCAGCTATGAATCTAAATATTTTAATTATAGAAAGAAATATATAAGTTTGATTAAACTTAAAATTAAATTTAGAGTTTAATCTTTTGTTATTTTAAAAAACTTTGAAAATTAAAATTGATTTCGTGGAAAATTTATGAGAAAAAGAGAAAAGTACCTAAAAACAACAGTCAAAATTTAGAATACAGTTAATGGGTAGCGCTTCGTTTTCCAATATTCCGGTCTAAAATTTCCCGCAGGAGCTCTGTTGGGTTAAGGCCTGGAGATTACGGAGGTGAATATAACTGCATAGGCACGTTATACAATAGTCACTCCTTAACAATTATTGCTGCAGGACCTGACAATATTGTATTCATTGCAATGAACAGCCGAGACTACTTACAATTTTTATTGGACAATCTGAAAGTAAGTGCTGAAAAATTAGGCCCTGTAACACTTTGGGTCGTTCAGAACGACTATGACCCAAAGCACACCGCATTGTTAAGGAGTGACTATTGTCTAACGTGCCTATGCAGTTATATTAACCTCCGCAATCTCCAGGCCTTAACCCAATAGAGCTCCTGTCGGAAATTTTGGAAAACGAAGCATTTCATCTAAGAACGAACTCCGAAAGCTCTTTAATGGAAGAGAGGGGGCAGGGGTTGTTAAATCACTAAAGACATAACTAAATATTTTGGAAACTGTATGAGAAGGCAACTAGAGGCCGCAATTAAGATAAATGAGGACCAACAAAATATCAACTTTTTAATTCGGCTTTTAATTTTCAAAGTTTTTTAAAATAATAAAAGATTAAACTTTAAGTTTAATCAAACTTATATATTTCTTTCTATAATTAAAATATTAAAAATGCGTGCTGTATACTAAATTTTGACTCTGACTGTACCTTGTTTTTTTTCTTCACCATTTTATGATATATGTATTTATTTATCAACATTTTGATTAACACGTTTCTTAAAAATATCGAAAAAAATATGTTGTAAATAAACTGCGTCTAAAAACTTATTTTTTATTTAAGTCGTAAAACAAATACTATACAACCAGCTAAATAATATTTCAATTGAAAGCTGGCTTTCATATTGTTCTTACTTATGTCACACTAAAATTTATCGACTAAATAAACTGAAGATATAATACTAATACTACCAAAATAGGAGGTTTGGATCGCTACCTTAATATAGAAAGGCCCTAACTAACATTTTCCTTATTTTATAGGAGTCGGAAACAACATAATAAAACTTAAAGTTCTGTAGTTGCGATTTTTTTTAACACAGATTTTTATGAAGGTCTTCATGCAATTTAATGTTGTCACATTTTATTAATGGTGTGTTACGGGATTATCAACCGAAGTATGCAAAACACTAAATTTTGGGAAAAAAAGGGCGTTTCTATATTAAGGTAACGCTACATTAAGGTAACGGTATATATATTGATTATATGTGTATAATTTGTTTTGTATAATTTACAGCCCTACCTAAATAAAAGCGACGAAATATTTTTAGTTTGAATGTACAGTAAATAATAAGTAAATAAAACAATAACAATAACGAAAACGAAAAACAAAAACTTAACGACAGTTTCCTTATCTTCTGAAGCCGTATTCACTCCATATCGCACTGTCAAATTTTTAGTTTTCAGGGTTGCTATTTCAATATGCTTCATACATACACTGTGTAATGCTGCCAGATAATTTTAATGAAAAATTTACAAAAACTAAACGGTAATGTGAAAAATATTGAGAAACTAGTTGATCGCCCCGGCATCGCCCGGTAGTATTTACTGATGTTATTTCGTTATGTTTCTCCAACCCTGCCTGTTCTTATTTATTTGCAAATAAAATACCTAAATTTGTACTGCATACTTTATGGGCTTTTTTATTTTTTTTTCTTTACAAACCATCTCCTGAAAATTTCGAATCGAATAAAAAAAATCAGCCAAATCGCTCCAGCCGTTCTCACGTGATGACATTACATACATGGACCATTTCATTTTTATATATATAGATATACTAATAAATTCTAAGTTTACATGTTTGTTTTCTATTTTTATTATTTATGGAAACCTAAAAAAGCTTTTCAGATTTATAGAAGAATGAAAGAACATTATGAAAATATGACATGATATGTAGGAGACCGTGTGAATTGAACAAATTTACATAAATACATATTTCAAAACACAAGTAAGCTATGACTATTAGTGTGTCCGAAAAAAAATTTTTGATGGGGCTCAAGCATAATTTGAAAGCATATAGGGTAAAGTATTTTTGAAATTTTAGAGGTTTAGAGGTCGCTCAAGTCGAGTTTTTGCCAAAAATCAGGTTTGTCTGCCTTTTTTGCGTTTCCTTCTTAATTTTGTCAAGACCCACGATTTTCATTACTTTTGAGGACACAGTTTAAAAGAAAGATGTCCATGCTTTATTTTTGTGTGCAAAATTTTTTAGTTTTTGCAATAAATTGACTCAATAAGGAGCCCTACATTACAATTTTTCGTAATTTTTCCATAAATTTTGTAAATAAGGCTTTATAACTTTTAAAATGAAAAAAACTAACAATGCATTTTGAAAGATCAATTAATTCTTAATAATTTAGGGACAACAATTTTCTTTTAAAATGTACCAACATTTTTAAGAGATTTGTGCTCGTTAAAATGATTTTCGGAAGTGGGCTTTGTATGGTAGCAACGACTAATTATGGACCGATCGTTATACAATTTGGTGGCATGACTTTTGTATGTATATAACATATTTGTATTGAATTTTGTTTGAATACGAATATTTTTAAGAGATTTATGCTAGTTATAAAGTGATTTTCGGAAGTGGACCTTATACGGGAGCTATGACTAATTATGGACCGATCGTCACAAAATTTGGAAGGCGCGAGTTTAGCTTATATAAAAATTATTTGTGCTCAATTTGGTTTAGATATCTTTATAACTAAGATATTTATGAGAGCTTATCTATTTTTAGATAGGGCAATCGTATGGGGGCTAGTCGAAATAAAGGACCGCTACTCGACTTGAGCGACCTCTAAACCACTTTCGAAAAATCTGAAAAAAATCTCAATACTTTAACCTATAAGCTTTTAAATTATGCTTGAGCACCCATGAAAATAAGAAAAAAAAACTTTTTTTGGGACACACTAATGACTATGTTCCTCATAAGCTCTGATGTCTGTGTAAACAAGTTTTTATTTTTACGTTTTATCTAGATTCTGGTCACCATTAACGACAACTTTCTTAATTGAGTCATCAAGAGAAAATAGGTAAAACAAAAAATAACTTAAACTGGTATGAAAAATTATCTTTATAATTGCAAGGCAGTTTCAAGGCGAACAGTAGGAGTGACAAGAACACAAACAAAAGGACGGTCTTCGGACCTACCACATAGCAGACTGCAAGGTGCTGCATGTTACCACACCAATATTTATTTGTAAAAAAAAAACAAAACGAAGAGAAGATATAAAAGCCAACAACAGCAATATTCGTTCAGATACGAATTACTTGTGACGTGCCTGTCAATTAATTGCCAATCAGTTTAGCGATCTTAACAAACAAATAACCAGAAATTCATTGCAACATTGTGACGTTTGCCGTTGTTGCTGAAGTCGATTGAATTTTTTCATCTTTCATAAAATTAAATCGCTGGTGGTAAGACTAAAACTGCAAGTAGTATGTTATAGTTGCTGTCTCTTTTAAGGAAATGTCCAATTTGTTAAATTAAGAAATTGCTTTTCTTTGCTGCTGTTGCTGTTCCTAGTTATTGGTTGGTCGCCGTATGAATGATACTAAACATATATGTACGCTTGAGGTGTTTTTAGAGGATGTCGTGGTCACTATTGAAAAACGATTATTGGTGGTTTTTGTGTATGTGGAAATCTATGATTAGATTCTCTTAGGATTATGTTGTTGGTAAATTTAAGAACGTGCTAATCATTATTATTAAAGTAATTTTTTTTAACAAATTAAATTTTCACGTACATAGTGGAATCTACAAATGTCCAAAATGTATTTCTTTATATAGGCTAAGATTTACTTCTAAATAAAATGTGAGTTTTAAATTTGAAAAAAGAAACGTATTTATCTTCCCATACACTCTACTTATTTATAGCTTAAAGTATCAAATTTTAAGTTTATAAAAAGTTTATTAAATACATTTTCTATACAAGGTTTGTTTTAAAAATAAAATTTTTAATACAGTAGTTTTGACTTACCTGCCTTTCACTTAAGAGCATTTTGCATATAAGTGCACAAAACTTGTGTTTTGTATATTTATTTACCAAACTCCTATAAATTCGTTAATTTAAGTGCATTGTTCATACCTGCACATTTAAGATAAGTGCATAATACTTTTGGAAGCTATAACTGGTTTTCATGAAAAAAAATTAATTTAGCTGCCTAATACAAAATTAAATCAAAACAGTAAACTGTACATGCACTTACCAGCATCAATGAGCTGGTAAGTGCATTGAGGTTAACTGTATTTTTAACTTACCTGCACAAAATATCGTGCAAAGTTGATTGTGCAGGTAAGTCAAAATTACTGTATAAAAATTAATTATGAAAAACACCTTTTTAGTTAAGTATTTTTCTAAACTTAATCTGATGTTAATTTTAGGTAGGTAGGTAGGTAGGTAGCTAGCTACATTTGCTAAAACATTTTTTAGTAACACTTCGAAAACAAAGAGAACATTTTTTACACCTTAAAAGTATAAATACAACAACCTGACCTGTATGCATGTTTTCAGCATGCATGCTTGACTGCTTGCTGGTTTGCTCATACGAGTGGTGACTGATACATCTGTATTCAAAGCTCACGATAAATTATTTTCAAATTAAGATGACTTATCAAACTAAAAATATCATACTTAAACGAGCAGACTTACATACATACATACAGACGAAAGGATAAAGCATGAAAAACAAAAACATACACGCCTCGTTGTTATCAGACTCCAAATAAAAAGGTACAACAAACATTTAAAAAGTTTCAATTTTCTGGTGGGATACACATTGGTCACGAAAGTCAAATCTTTGATATAAATGTGAACTTACACACACATACTTTGGTATATGTTTGTACATTAAACATGCCATTCGTTGTATGGAACATTTTCAAAATTATGTTTTTTCTTTAAACCACAAACAAATAGTTAATATCTATTTCCAGTTTCAAATAGATTTCCGGCACGGGTTCCCATTAACAGATTATGCATTCTTAACCGGTCCAAGTGAAATTTTTTAATGGGCTGGTCTAATATACATTTACACATATGTATATACATACATTCTGAGGAATCCATATAGACGTATGTTCGTATCTCATACAGAATGGTACGGATGTTTTACGTACTTATTGTATACAATCAAACCGAAACGAGAGACAGACATACAGGAGGACGGACGGACGGACTGACGAACATACATACGTACGTTAAGTTAAGAACTCCAACAATTTTTCAACACATGCGACAATTAAGATTCCTGTCAGTTTCGTGGGCGAATGCTTAAATGAAATTGAAATAAGATATCAAGCCATATAATGGAAGATTCAACAAATACAAAAAAGGCTAAAGATGTTGCGACGTAACACTCAATGGTACCACAGCAGTAGATAGTGATAGTGACGATAGCCAGCATGAATGAATACAAAAATGAATGCGTGAGTTAGTGTGCGTATAAATATATGAACGTGCAGTAAGTGTGCAGTGCAATATATTGCACTGCACAATTACGCACAGTGTGACCAATCTTAATATTAATGGTATTAAGTGTGTGTCGCACAGTGTTTTGATTCCATATAACAAAAGGCCAAAAATAGATGGAGTTGTCGTACAGATGTGAAATTTAGCACACTTACTTGAACTGACAAAAGATAGTCAAATCCAAAGTTTGAAAAAATTCGGAGCAAGGATTCGTGTCCTTCCCATATATCCTGAAAATTAAAAATACTTACAAATTTAAAAAAATAAAAAAAATTTTGCACAATATTTTTCTGGAATATTTTTAACGTTTTGAACAAATTTGGATGAATTCGGAGCAAGTGTCCATGGATCCAAAATGTCCTTTTTCAAAAATTTTAAAAAAAATACAAAAACTTAAATTTTCATAACGTAGTTTTGTAATTGAAACACTTATAACATTCCCAATATGTCAATAAAATATTGTTTCCGAAATGGATTAACCTCCATATAAAATAATGTTTTCTTATGGTAATATCCTCTGCTTCTAAAATTTTTAGCTTCTAAAATTAAGTAAGAAGACAGGAAACAATCTCCATGAATAGAACTCACTACTTTTCACATCATATTATATTGCCTAACAGAGAGATCCATGTCTATATATAGAGCTAATGCTTGTTCCACCGATAACTTGTTAACAGTTTGTGCTACTTTTTGTGTGCTACTTTAGCTATAGCATCGACTGAAGTTGATGCAACAAGCTCATCGACTCGCCTTCTTCATAATTTAATTTGGGACGACCTTTGCAATTGTTGTACTTGGAACCTATACCAAACGCTTACTCAAACTGAATTTGTATAAGTTAAATTAAAATAACTCACAGCACAAAGTTCTTCACTAAATAAATCAGTATCTGTACCTGGGCTTCGGAAAACCTAATTCAATCAACTCTCAGACAGACGGCCATCTGAAAATCGACTAGGCTGTCTGTAAGGAATTTCAAATATACTTTAAGCATATTGAAACGAAATAAAGTCGAGATTAAAATTTAATAGTAAATATAGTACTATTACATACATATTTATCTAATAATTTTGCAATTAAAACAAAACGTCGTTTTTGATTTTTATATACATTTGGTCAATTCACAAGGTCTCTTGTCAGTTATAATGTCCTAATAATCTCGACTCGGCAGCTCGGCTTAACCGAGTATTATTCTGCTCTTATTTTCTTTAAGGACATTTTTCAATTTCGATGATTATAATTTGGCCCGATGTCTGAAGGATGGGTCAAATTGTCGGGGCCGAAAAAATTTGCAATGGCGTATCTATGAGTCATTCGAAGAAACTTTGCGAAGAAACCATAGCTTAAAAAATTTGGAGCCTTTCGTTGCCTTTCTAAAGAAGCCGACAATTAGTCTTGGGTTATCGGTTGTTTCATTTTGTTCAAAAATCTTTGCATAAAAGCCATATATTGTCCAATATTTTAAGATGATTTAACAATATCTGAAACTTGAAAAATATCATTAATCATAACAAAACATCCATAAACATTAAAGAATTTCGTTCTCTTAACAAAATTGAGTCAATTTCGCGCATATTTTCTAATTTTGTAGCTGAAAATCATTAAAAAAATAACAAAAAAATTCAAACTTTTTTTGACATTTTTTGCAAATATGCAAATTGGCATAGCATAGTCGAATAGAGCATTAAAAAATATGAAAAACCACGGTATTATTTTTTCGCGGTTTGTTAAAAAAGTTCACGCACCATACACAATAAAGTTTTTCATTAAATTTTTTAAATTATTTTGAAAAACAATATATTTTATTTTAATAATAACTGCGGACATACTTCAAAATATAATTATTAAATAAGGGAAGTATCCCTCACACTTGCAAAAAAAATATGAAATTATTTATATAATTTATCAGAGAAAAAAAAAATTGGTTTATTTCAGAAATTGGTGTTGGTGCGTGATGTTTTTGATTCCAAATGACCTAAAAAAATGATTTTCATTACTAATACAACATTGGCCATCACGTGGTGGTATGCCAAAAATTTCCCCAAAATTATTTACATACCTAATGTACAGAAGTCCCGTAAATTCCGGTGTTTACATTTATAAAATCCCGGGATTTGTAAAACCCAGTCCCGTTTCGAATCCCTAGTATGCACATAACCGTTCAATTTAAAAAGATTATCGTTGCTGTACTAAGTACTTATGTGTTTTTAAGAACTTTTCAGGATAGTGAAAATAGTGTTTATTTTAGCCAATTTACTATATCATTCAAAAGTTTGATCCATACAAAATTAAATTACTTCTCTTCAATTAATGTCTGTGAAATAAAATTGGAAATTTTAGTTCGTCCTGGAGTTGTAAGGACATTTTCACGAAATATGCACATAACTCCTTTTTCCAAAATGATTTTGAAATCCATACGTGTCCAGATTTTATTACATTTTTTATAGAGCACATAAATTCCTACATTTACTTTATGTTAATGTTGGCAAACCATTAACCATTTTTTTCGGTTAGCTCTTGTGTTCTTTGTAGGCTGCACGACATATATTCGCATAACTCTAAAATGGTTTAGCTTATTGAATAAACTAAATTAAATAATATGACTTATTTGGATCATAATATGAAATAATTGAATCATAAATATGATTAGAATTAGATTAGGCTGGGTCATAATATGATTGCTTTGGATCATAATATGATTACTTCAGAACATATTGTGATCATGTATTATAATGATATTACGACTATAGTTGATCATAATATAATATTTTCTGATAATAATGATAATATGTTTGGCTACAATCATAAATCATATCGTACTATATAGCTCTTAGATTATCTTTACCACAACCAAATTGCTAGATATACATATATGTATTGTAATCACGTACGAAAGTAGCGATTTAATTGAAATTTAGTATCTTTACTAAGTAGTAAGTAGAAACTTTTTACTTACCCTTTGAACATATATACGTTATTGTATTACATATATTGTTCATATGATATACACATAACCCTTTTTGCTAACAGTATTGAAAAACGCGTTGGTGAGTAATTGAACGATAAGGAAGCCTTTCAGATTCTGGAATAAAAAGAAATTTGAAAAATTACACGTTATTTTGAATTAATAAAACAAAATTTTTAATTCAGTTTGAAATTTGTTTTATTGTACGAAATTTAAAACAATAAGTATTAAGGCCTAATTAGTTTGTACGTTCCGTTCCGTAACGAATCAGATGTTTTGTTTTTATCATAGAGAAAGTTGTGTATGTCGTTAGTTTTTCTGTAACGTTGCCGTTCTGTTGCGGATGAATCTGTTGAAAACTGAATTTTGTCAGCAACGTTAAGTGACAGCTAAAACAGCTGATATCATATACACACAAAAATGCTATCAATATGAAAGCAGTGGTGCCAACATTTTTGAAAGGAAAATATTTCTTACTAATAAAAGAATAAAAAATATAATATTTTCAAAAAACATTGAAATTTAATTTAATAAAATAAATATAAATTTCTTCTAAATTTCTGTATGTAAAAAAAATTAGTTTAAATTAAATCATTAACATATGTTAATGTTATTAATATATGTATGTATTTATAAAAATGTTCACAATAATATGTTGACGGTCTAAATACAAAAAACACTAAAAATAGTAACAAAATCACCAAGTTGGTTTTTTGGTTATTATTTTAAAAACAGCTGATACGATACGCATTCAGAACGGCACAGAACAGAAACGTTACAGAACGCAAAGACTAATGGAGCCTTTATTCAATAGGATCTTATTTATAAAGGGCGTTTAGAAATGTTATAATTTCTTTAAATTTGGTGCTATTCAAATCAAATTAAGATCCCAACGAAGACTTGAAAATGTTCCATGTAAGTCAATTATGTGTATGTGCTATAATTTCATTCAATTCACTTATGGTTGGAACATTAGTTATAGATTCTATAGAACAAAATAAGACCCATTCAATAAAATAAAATTTTTAAAGTCAGGTCTAGTGTGATTATAACTTGTGTAATTAATACTTTTAAAATACAGCATGATGATTTATTATTTTGTAATAGTTTATTTGTTTTTGGTTGCTTTTTTTATTCCGGTCATACATCTGCATATACAATCTACTCAAATATATATTTATATTTATATAAATATATGTATATGTACATATATACATATCTAGTTTATATGAATATACATCCATATACATGTGTGTGAGTGTGTATGAGTATGTATGTTTGTAAGACTATTATATTGACCAATTTTTGGGGTTTGACATTGTTGGTTTTATTAACTGGTTTTACGCTTGGCTGACGGGATTTGCGTGTTTGTAACAATTAGATTATGCAGTTCTGCTTTCAAATTTAGGAAATTATTACACTTTTTTCCAATTTGTTTGGTTGTTGGATTGTTAAATGTTTATTGTTCGCTTTAATAGGGTTTAAATAGGTTTCTATAATAGAAATGTAATAAAAAATTGAAATGTTATTTAAAAAATAAAAACGAAATGAATGAAGGAATAAAACGAACAGTTTTATTTGTTTGTTTTTCATTTCAAATAAAAGCAACAAATTATGAGACAATTATTTAAGGGGTTACCATGGATGAAATGCACTGCGTAGCAGGCAGGTGCGGGTTCAATAATCACATCACATAAATTAAATAAAAAGCTATAAACCAAAAGTTAATTTATTTTTTCAGTTTGTTGCTCGTTAAAAGAGCATATTGAAACAGTGTTATCTGTGTGTGTATAATACTGAAAATTTGTTTAAATTTGCCAAACAATTTGTGGCAACACGCAATCTTCCATCGCCATTATATTGATAAGTGCTACATACAACATTCGAGATACCATTGAGTGCAAGTGGCAAGTTTCTTTTTTGCAGACACAAAGACAAAATTAAAAAAAATAAACAAAATCTTTAAAAATTAAAAATGAAGTTGAAAGTTAGTGTTTAAATGTACTGCCACTTGTTGCAAGTGATAACATCACTTATAATTAAAATAAAAAAAAAATCAAGACTTCATTGCAGGGAATGCTTAAAAATTCCATCCGGGCTGGAAAAAAATTACTAAGTTTTCTTGCAAAATAGTTTCATAAATATAAACTTATTATTATAGCAAATCAAAGTTCGAAAACTATATAAGTGATCGTTATATTTCAATTCTTTTTTGGTATAAACAAATTTTTAAAAATTATTTCGTCACCTTCCTATATCACAAATGTATACACATTATTTTCAATTTAATTTTATCTATTAAAATTAAAGCAAAACTGAAGTTCATGCATTATGAAAAATATTTACATATTTAAAGCAGGAAAATTAACTTTTGTAGTACGTCAACTTAATACAAATAGAAATTTTAAGTTCCTAAAGGAATTATTAAAACGCTTAATATTAAATCTTATAAGGATATTCATATTTTTAGAAAACATTGACCATACCACTGATTTAAATTTGTTTATATTCATTCCGGTTTAAAAAAAATATATTTTCCCGTTTTATCTTAGTTAGGATTATAAAATCGTTTAATAAAAATATATAAATCACGGAATTTTGACAAATTATTGGAACTATTACTTGTTTTTGAACAAATTTAGCATTCAAATGTTCCCGGGAAAGGACATATCAGAAACGCTACACACCACTCAAGAAATTAGTTCTCAAAGTATACAAAAGTTACACTTATAACAAAAAATTATTTAACAAACAAAATAATAAAATTCATAAAAAAACATTGAAATTCAGCTGCAGGTGCTGAAACTTAAAAGTGGTATTCTAGTTAATGGAAATATCTTAATTTTTTGGACCTAAATCACAAATTTTGAAATTTTCTTGCCACGATTGCAAATGGATTGACATACAAGTAATGTTTGTTAACTTCCTGTAAATTTTGGTTCGTATATATAGTGCCCTAACATCGAAAATATCTTCTTAACCAACAATATATTTGATTTTCGTTTTTTTTTATCCAAATTCGTAATTTGGGATAATATACGTACATAATTTGTTGCAAATTCATTGAATTAAAACATGTAAACAATCACGAAAAAAGCTTTTCCTGTAAAGTTTGTTGTTATGCACTTAAGATATTTCGCATTATGATCTGCATCCATCCTAATATTGTTGTTGGGTTTTTTGTCTAAATATGTAACATAGAGAATAACAAACTTAATTGCTGATATCAACTAATCTCGCATATGACTTGATTTATGCAGGTTTATATGTAGTTAGCTACAAAGTTGTTTTACCAGGATTTAAGGTCTGAATGCCACTGTTTTTCAAAATTCGTTTTTGATGTACGTACACATACACAAACGACTACAAAAAAATGTGTAGGTTGAACATTGCTTTTTATCGCTGATCTATGTGCAACATTTAACCGCGATACAGGCTAAAATATTAATGTTCCCGGTATCTTTTTCATTATTTTTGATTTTGTTTCTTCGATCTCATGCTGATGCATGCATGTATTGCACAAAATAAGATCGGAGGTCTTTGCTCTGATTCCAAAGTGGGTTAAATTTAATTTTTTGCTCTTTTATTGTGATAACGTATTTTATATCTCTTAATTTTATAGTTGTTGTCTTTAGTTTATGAGAATTAATATTTATTTGATACAGTAAATCATTTTCATACTTGATATTTATGATGGCAACGCCTCTATATGAAATAAAATACAAAATAAGTTTTACTAATGAAGTTGTTACTTTGCGGTGACAACATTCAACACACTACAATATTTTGTCTTGTATTTTTGTTCCTTTTTTGTTCGTCTGTCAGTCTGTGCAGATTTTGATTTGAAACTCCTACTGCTGTAACCTGTTTGAATACTTACTTGTACATGTAAGCAATCAAATAACAAACAAATCGAAAGATCGTTGACGTATTTGCTGTGTTGTATGACAAACATTAAACCCACATAAATTAAGACTTTCAAATACAGTGGATTGTAGTGCATTGTATCTAGGGTTCCCGTAAAATTATTGTCGGGAATTCCCGGGAAATTTAAATTTTTTTCCCAGGAAAAAACGGGAAACTTTAAATTAATTAAATGATGATGAATGGCTTGTTTCAAATATTAATGGAGGCTTTAAACCACATTAAGGATACAGTAGAAGCATTAAGCTTCTACTGTATCATTCCTTATGGACATCTGTTATCTAAAAATTCTACGGTTTCTCAAAAAATGGTTCATGTAATAAAATGTAAAGTTAATAACAATATAACAGGAGACTTATGTAAATTACCTAAACACTTTACATGATAATAAGCTAAATTATCTGTCTGTGATCTGCTCAAATCGATGGTGATGGTTGATGTTTCCGCAATTCAAATGGAACAAAATTTTAAAACTGTCTTTATAATGGTATACTAACGATAAAGCCAACACCTGTTTAAAAAAAGAGTTTTCTCGGTGTCTAAAAAATTGCCACTAAACTAAGAAATCGTCAAATGACTTACTGAATGCATTAGATATTTTGAAAACTCAATTTAAAAGAAAATAGTTCTCTGACGAACATATAACATTATTTCTATGAAATAATATCGGTATTCACAATGTAGAGTATTTTCTCTAGCAAAGTAGAAAAAGAGCAATTTAGCAGAAACCAAAAACAAAATACATTAGAACTAATTTTTTACTTCTTTACACTCTTGCTTTTTAAAATACATATATGGGGTAATTTTGAATTTGATATTTCATGTTTTGGAAGTGAATTAAATTTTATTTAAAAATACATACATATATTTTATAAAAAAATATAATATAATGTATAACAGAAAAATAAAATTAACATATTGATAGACAGCGAATTAATTATAAAGCTACTCTATTACCAAGACAAGAGCTCTAATAAATGATCTCCAAATATTTTAACAAAGTTTATTTATGTTTTATATTAGTACAATTGAATTGTAATGTTTTGCTTTTACTTTTTTTTTAATAAAACTACACAATTTTATAAAATAATTTTCTTTTTTACTTATTTTTCTATTTGAAATTTTTCATTCACGTTTCCCGAGAATTTTATCCGGGAAACCCCAAACCCTAATTGTATCGCATCCCATCGCAACATTAAGTTACGTACACCTCAAAAAGCATATGGGGTATTCATTCACACGGTCTGCTATTAGTCATATTGCCATAATGTCCTAATAAATTATAATAGTTGTTGTTGTGTTTTAAACAAAAAAAAAGTATTATTTTATGACAAAACAATAAACATAGTTCAAAAAGTCTTATTAGTTTAGAACTTTTTTGTTTGAAACACAACAAAAGTTTGATTAAACTATCATAATATATTAGGACAATATGACCAAATAGTAGACCGTGTGAATACCCCAACATACAAGTATTTTGTCTTATTGTCGTCTTAACCAAACAAAATTTAACAAAACTCTACCACAACAATAACATCAAGCAGAGAGATCGTGCCTTTAAGCTTTAGCTTGGCAGTATGTATCTGTAGCAGCAGCATTAGCATGTTGTTTATCTTAATGGAATAATGTTACGTATTTTGAGTGGTTTTATCTCTGAAAGATATCTATTGATGTTTTTTTTTTTTGGATGCAAATATGCGATACCACTGGTATTCAATAAATGAATTATCGCTCTATTTACAGAAAGCACAATAAAAACAACAAATACAAGAAACGGATAGAAATTAAGTTGTTAATTTTGTTTATTATTTTTTTTTGTATGACAAAAGTATGTAGATTTCAGTTTATCGTATCTGTTTCGGTTTTTGTTTTGCTTTTTTAGATGTACATGAATGATAAAATTGTAATAATGTTGTTATTGTGGTTGTGGTTTTTAGTTGGGAGATTTAAACGGAATTTGATTATTGGATTAAAATTGTGGCTTTATGACTAAATTTAGCTGATAATTAAGTCACATTAGGATTGTATTCAAAATTACCTTTCACTTTTGCAGATTTCTAATTACATAACGGATATTTAAAACCTACATATTAAATTTATGAAAAAATCCAAAATTTTAGAGAATCGTTGAAACTTCAAAATGTGACACATTGATAGTTAAATCATATAAAAGTTAAAAAAATAAAAAAATGCTTTGATACCTACAAGAGTTTTTTTTCACCGTTTTTATCATACAGATTCCATCCAACATAAATTAGAGCAACTAGACTTTGGACACTTTTATAGCGTCTATTTTTTAATAGTATAGAAATAAAAGCTAAATTTATTAACTTTTTTTTAAATGAAATATTATCATTATAACTTATGTGAAATATCGATTTTTTTTTAAATTTTTAATACGTCTTATTTTTTGACCGGAAAGGGTCTCGATTCAAAAAGTCTATGATTTGATAAATATATATAACAGTGCAATATATAATAACAGTGGTAAATTTTAGTTTTCGTTTGTTTGTTTCAAACTTCTTCAGTGGTTTTCTTTTATTGTTGAATTCTAGCGACAAAAAAATATAAATATTTTATTATAAATCATTGAAAAACTTAAGATATCACAGTTCAACTTACGAAATTCTATTAACTTATTATTTAAAAAAACTGGACTTCACGACACAGAATTAATAAATAAATAATCATTACAGCACAAACATATACTATAAGTCAAACTTAATACTAATATGACAGAACTTCAACTGATTTAATAATTAAATATTGCAGTTTTGTGTTATCCTTGTCCTCTTTCGTGTTCATTGTATTGTGTATTTTTTGTTGTATTCTTAAGCTTTCAAGAGTGTAGTTTGTTCTCTTTTTGTTCTCTGTCCAATATCTTAATATTGTTAAAATCCATCTTATGATTGCACTCCTTTATATGCAGAGATAATGCCGTCGTTATTTTTCCCTTTTCAATATCTGTTTTTTGTACATTAACTCTCGTCCCCAACATTCTCTTTGTCGTACCAATGTAAACCAAGTTTCGTTAAAATCGGAAATGAGTAATACGAAAAGTGCTGTGTAACAAAAATATATTGTTACTAATTTTAAATATTGAAAAACAGAGATTATTTTTTTTTTATTTAAATAATCTTTATTTACAATCTATCCTATGAATGGCTATAATTTTAGTTACAATTAAGCATAAGCAGTATTTTTAAGAACTTTGTTAAATTTTCAGCTTTAAATGGGAAAATTTGATTGAGAAAAGTTTTGACATAATTCACTATAAATGCACACAAAATTATGATTCTTTAGTGAAAAATTTGTGACAAAAATTAATGTTTAAAATTTTGTATATGAAACTTATTTCTGCCTAATTAGAATTACATAAAAATATGAAAAGTATTGTTAATTGTACCACATTTTATTAAACTATAGTATCTAATATAGGACAATGTTAAACATTGGTTCTTGCATATTGTAGTTTATATTTATGGCATTAAACAAACAAGAGCCGGGGTGAATATTAAATATTAAACGTTATCGGTTCAATTGCCTTTTTCTTTGTTTGTAGGATCCAAAACTCTGAGTTTTTTACTAAGTACAATATATTAAAATGCAATTTATATTAACTTTAAAACAATTTGGTATTTTGCAAATACATATGTATGTATGTATTTTTGTTTGTTTTTGTGTAATTTACAACTACAAGGAAATTTGAATTAAGATTGAAATTTATGCAACCAACATGAGCGTTAAAATTATAGGTTTCATGTTACTAATTTGTATGTACTCAGTCACACATACACATCTATGTACATATGTGTTTTAGTGTTTATGTATTAGTACATAGTACATATGTATGTATATCATTTACATTTTTGCTTTAGCTTTAAATTATAATTTTTTCAATCATACTCTTGTTCATCTTGCCCTCTAGTTCTCTATCCTTGTGAACTTTAGTTGATTAAAGGTAATTTGATACAACATAGAATTAGAATAGAATTTTGATAAATTCAACAAATATTTGGCCAACGTGTAATTACGTATGGATGTATGTATGGATGTATGGGATTGTGGATGGAAGCAATGTAAGACGGACTCGTATCTAAAAGCTAAAATAATAAACAAATACAAAAAAATAACAACAAGAACAAAATGAGGGTGGTACTTGTTGGTTGTTGTTCTTCTTTTGGCTGGTTAACTGTTACCGTTCCCGTTCCAGCAACTGTTATGTTGTTCTTGTAGCTTGAAATGGATGATACCAAAACATTTTACCAAGAATCTGTGTGTGCATGTAAGTAAGTAAGTAAATACTAATCAGTTTTTGTTGGTTTTGGAATGGTAAATCTCATTGGAATATTTGGGGATGGTCATATAATAATGTGGAGGGAGGAGTAGGATGGGATGTTGGTACATGAGTAGAGGTAGGAGGGTGCATATAAATTGCGTAATTTGCTTAGATCACGTACTTGAGTTTGGGTTATTATGCTTAAATTAGCACCTCGGGAATGTGTAAACTCTTCGTTCCGACTTTCATGTAAACTTGTGTGTATGTTTGCGTGTGTAAACTTCACGTAGATGAAAAAAATAACTTTAAGGGACTGGTGGTCAGGACATTGCATATTTGTTTTTATTACAGCTGCTGGGGTTGGTTCAGAGTGATTTTACTTGTTGTCTAAATGTCGGGTTTGTTTTGTTACTTTTGAGAAATATTTGCAGATAAATTTTATGACTTTTATTTTGTAACCATTTTTAACACTCATTTCATTTAATTTACTCAAGTGCTAAAGTAACGAGAAATCACTGGGGATGTTAAGTGTTGGGTGAATGTAATCTTCAATACAACATAAGGTTTCTATTCAGCTTTTAGACTCAAACAAATTTGTGTGTCATTTTATGAACATTTTGAAATAAAACTCTTAACCATTAAACGGTCATGGGACATTTCGTATTGAATGCATATTAAATTAATGTATGTATACACATGTAAGTAGGTGCATTAATTTAGTTATAATATGTGTAGTTTTGAAAATTTTATAAACCTTACATATGGAGTTCTAAAGAACTTCTGCACAAATTTAACCAAAAAAACTTTAAAACCAAAAGTTTTAGAAGCTACTAAAAATATTTTTAATGGGAATATTTATGTTTTAAATACCTTCATACATATTTAGTACAAATATTTCTCAATCCACTGCATCTATCCTTAATCACTTACGTGCGTATAATTTGACTTTTACATTTCTTTGACATGGCAACAGCAAAGGGTCGTTCTTAATACTTTTTTCTTTGTCGAATAAGGGTTAAGGCATGTTTGAGAAAGTAAATTTTATTTTCTGAAAATAAATTATACTCATACACACACATACATACATACATTGGTAAATACCTTTGGGACTATTCTTATTTGACCTCAACTTCTTTAATTTTTTTCTGTTAGTTAATATTTTCTTTTTGTATTTGTTAAAACTAAATACATGAAACTTTTGCTTTTACTATCGCTCTTATAATTGTTATACCCGGTTAGTCCAGTGTTGCCACTGAGCTCATGTTTACTCTTTGTTTAAACTATTAAAATGCTATATACAATATATCGAGAAAAGAAAAAAAAAACAAAAAATTTTATTAATAAACGAATAAGAATGCCATATTCGACCTTGCAGAGACTAATGTATGATAAAGATTGGTACAAAATATAGGTGAACAAAAATTCGGGTTAAAAAATATTTTTTCCGATTTTGACTCATTCGCTTCCGTTATCTACAATAATGCAAAAAATATCTGAAATATTTGGGAACTATAAACGGAATGACTTACATATACCCATACCACTAACCACTAGTATGTGGGGAATTTCACGTCAAGTGAACCAACATTTAAAATCGATGTCTTCCGATCGGGATGATATTTGCACCAAGGTTAGACCTATTGGAAAGAAATTCAGACACAATTTTTCAACAATATAGGTCAAGAACTCTTGGAGGTCAAAATTTGACATTTTGGCCAAACATGTCATTTTTCTCATCCATGTAACTTATTACCTATTGTTCTTAGCAAAATGTGTCCCAAATAGTTAGGTAGCTATTTCTTCAATCTTTCGAAAAAAAATATTAAACAAAAATAAAAAAATGTTAATACTTTTTTTCCGAAACCAAAAACTTTTTTGACTTTTTTTCAAAATGGGCCCTTTTTTTCTTAAAATAAAGCTTAGATATTTTCCTTGAGCACCTATTTGGTCGCTTAGTGGGATGCGAGTTCGATAGCTATCAAAAAAATGTTTTGTAACTCAAAACATGCAATTTTTGACTTTTTTTGCAAATCAAAAACTTTGTTGACTTTTTTTCGAAATGGGCCCTCTTTTTAATTTTTTTTTTGCTCAACAGAAAGCTCAGATATTTTCATTGAAGACCTATTTAGTCGCTTAGTGGGATGCGAGTGGGATATCTATCAAAATAAATGTTACGTAACTCAAAATATGCAATTTTTTACTTTTTGCAAAATCTAACTCTTTTTTTAAATTGAGCCCTTTTTTATTTTTTTGCTCAAAAGAAAACTTGGGTCTATTCCTTTAAGACTTATTTGGTTGCTTAGTGGGATGCGAGTGGGATATATAGCAAAATAAATGTTTTGTAACTCAAGATATACAATTTGAGATTTTTTTGGGAAAATCGAACTTTTTTCTTTTTAAATTTTTTTTTTTGCTCAAATGAAAGCTTAGGTCCATTTATTTAAGAGCTGTTTGGTCTCTTAGTGGATGCGATTGGGATATTATCAAAATAAATGTTTTAACACAAAAATTGTATGTCTTGAGTTACAAAATATTTATTTTTATAGATAGACCACTCGCATCCCACTAAGAGACTGAAAAGCTCTTAAAGGTCCATTCGTTTTGCAAAGCTTTCATTTGAGCAAAAAACAATTTTAGAAAGAGAATTCCGAGATTTCTTGACCGATCTTGTTGAAAAATTGTGTCTGAATTACTATCCAATAGGTCTAACGTTGGTGCAAATTTCATCCCGATCGGAAGATATCGATTTTAAAAGTTGGTTCACTTGACGTGAAATATTCGAAAAATAAGCTAATTTAACATTGTTGGAGATTGTTTGGGATAAATACCCAGGAAAAACTTGGTAATGACTTTCAATTACTGAATAGCTTACTTTTCAGTGACTACTTTATACCACCTGCATTACATGCAAGTAGTTTAGTAATGGCTGGTATATAATCTGATAAGTACTTGTTTATGAGCTGATTTACCAAACTCAGAATTATTTCATAATAAAACGCTTTTAACGATTTATTCATTAAATTTTTGTTGATTAAAATCTAATACAAATTGATGCCTTCTTGAAAACTTTCAAATATTTTCAAAAAATATGCACATGTGATATGTATGAATGAGATGAAAAATAATATTTTGTATGTTACATTTATTTAAGTCCCTATTTGTAAGTGAAGATGGTAAGTACTTGCCTCCAAAGACATCAGCGTGTTAAAATAATGTGTTAAAATTCCAATGTATAAGTGGTGAAGAGTAGTTATGTTGGACGTGAGAGTGTTTTACACAGTAAGACATAAATCAATTTGGAATTTAATAAGGACCAGGAATATATGAATATATGTATTTTGTTACGACTTGGTGAATATTTCTCAATGTTACACACGGAATGAGAAATTTACAACACTGATAAGTCCAAACATTTCTATACCTATTTATGTAAATAAATTTGTTAAAATTTTTTAAAATATTTGAATTGTCTTCCCTTTTTTGATAAACATACGAATTGACCATTTATTGGATTATTTGAATTGGGTTTGAAGATGTAACTAGTGATATGTGGTCAAATGTGGAAAACGCTACATTTAAAACTGCAGGTTAGATAATACGTACATAAATATTTATGCATACAGGTTCATAAAATATAAGCAAATATATCCTGTATGTGTGTGAGTGTGTATCTTAATATTTTGTTTAGTTTGATGTTTTATAAATCTACAATATTTTTTTATTTTTTTTTGTTTTTTTCTATGTTTATTTTATTTAACACTCTCATACTGGCTGTCGTGTTGTATTCAACATTGAGTTTGATTAAAATTTTGTTTATCATGTGGTCGTTTAACATTTGGCAGCATCAGAGTTTCTATTCGTTGTCTTTTGGGATAAAATAATTCTGACTGATTCTATTCCTGATCCACCTAGCTCCAATGTAACATGTTTTATAGTGTGTGTGCGTATAATAGACGTCTACTCGATAAAATAATGTTGGAAACAAAAAGTTTATTACATATAATGTAATACTTAAGTATAAAAAGATGCACACACATAACGAACGAACAATGAAGTTGAACATCACGAGTATTTACAATACGTATTTAGTTTTTGAAGGTATTTTTGGGTAAATAAAAATGTATTTTCTAAGAGCATTTTGGGGATTGTTTGATTACTTTAAAGATTTATGTTTGGGTCTACCAATGTTTTATGGTCGGTTTAATTAAAAATTGTAGAATATCTTTTTTTATGCACAGTTTTTTTATCTTTTAATTTTATTTTGTTTATTTTAAAATTTAAATAAAAATATACACATCCAAAGTTTGTTCTTCTTTGAAGAATATTGTGATTGTTTCGTGTGAAGCATGTGATTTCCTTGAGTTTGGAATTGAAAATATTTCTTTAGTACCATTTTATTGAATAAACTTTATTTGAATTGTGATCTTAAATGATGAAGAAATCTTAACAATTTATTTTCTACTTATTTACGTTTTTCGTACTGTTAAAGCACTGTTAAAGCAAAAATTGTTGATTAGTTGATTTCAATATATCAACAACTAGCTGTTCCGACAGACGTTGTCCTGCCCAACTTAAAAAATGCTTGTGTTCAATTTGTGCATTAGTGAGAAGAGGTTTGAAAAGGATAAAATTATTTTTTAAAAAAACCTATTGTCGAATGATAATTTTTATTCATATAGGACATAGAATAAAGTATTCATAGAAGCGCTACTGAGAGACAAAGAACCCAAGGGTTTTGTCAAAAACCTAAGTCTTGCAACAACAGAATACATGTAAATCAATGTACATATTTTTAGCTTTTATATAAGTAATCGAATTATTAGCGATTTTAGATATTCTGAGTTTTTATATAAAAAACGAATCGAATCGAGTTCTTTTTCTTGATTAAACGCATATTGGCCAAGTTATTAGCAAAATTAGATATTTTGAGTTTTTATATAAAAAATCAATGTTTGTTCAGAAATATGATCATAGATCGAGCTCCTTTTCTTGATTAAACGCTTATTGGTCAATTTATTAGCGAATTTAGATATTTTGAGTTTTTATATATAAAATCGATTTTTGGTCCGAAATATGAGTGATCACAGATCGAGCTCCTTTTCTTGATTAAACGCTTATTGGCCAAGTTATTGGCGAATATAGATATTTTCAGTTTTTATATAAAAAATCGAATTTTGGTCCGATATATGAGTGATCACTTGATTAAACGCTTATTGGCCGAGTTATTAGCGAATTTAGATACTTCGAGTTTTTATATTAAAAATCTAATTTTGGTCAGAAATGTGAGTGATCACAGATCGAGCTCTTTTTCTTGATTAAACGCTTATTAGCCAAGTTATTAGCGAATTTAGATATTTTGAGTTTTTATATAAAAAAGCGATTTTTGGTTAAACGCTTATTGGCCAAGTTATTAGCGAATATAGATATTTTGTGTTTTTATATAAAAAAAATCGAATTTTGTCAGAAATATGAGTGATCACAGACCGATGTATTTTGCAGATGTATTTAGTGGACGTGGACAATTCATATTTATGTAAAAACTGTTGCGGTCTATGTATTGCGAACATTAAAAAAAAATTAATCAAATCGGTTCAGGCGTCGTGCGATTTAAATGGGATTACTATGATTATTTAAACAAAAGATTAGCCAAATCAATGTAGCCGTTTTCCGATTTTAGATTAATCGAAAAAAGTGGGCGTGGTCAATTTTTCATTCCGTAAAAACATAAGTTGTGTTATGAACAACATATTAAAAAAATTTTTGTCTAAATCGGTCCGGCCGTTCTCTACTGATACAATTACCAACGAATGACATTTGATTTTTATTTATATAGAAGATTATGAGATCCCGAACGAGACAAAATTTGCTTTTCGTACTGAATTTAGAAACATTTTAAAATCAGCTGTAAACAAATATTGTTAAAGCGAAAAATACAGCTTTCTATTGAAAGCAACATATTTTCCGTCATGTTTGTAATAAGGATTAGTACAAGATATTTCAACAAAAGCTTTGTATTTAAATAATATTTACATGTGTAATACATACATACTCTTAAAATAGTGATTATATAACGTTAACTCTTTAACTAAGCCCACACACTGGTAATTCCTTTGGTTCCTTTTTAATGTTATTACCAATGTTTGGTTTCAGGTATAAGGCTATCGCGAACATTTGTCTACCTTATTTCAGCAGCTTCTTAGCTGCTTTATCGAAATATTATTTATACTTAAGTGGAGCTCTATTGTTGTTTCCAACTTTCTTTCGGCACAGATTTTATTCATCTTAATATGCATGGTAAAATAAAAGAAATGATTTTAAAAAAATCATCAAACACTTTATTCGCAAGATCTCGCAGTACTGATAACTAACGATGATTACGTACCGGAAATGAACAAATTACCATTAATTAAACTTTTTTGTTAACATAAAGATTTTAAAAGATGAGTACAAGCATGATATAAATATGTGAACTAAGAGCAAGAAAAAATGTATTTTCAGTTTTCCGGTAAATTTTCTCATATTATAAGAATTTAGAATTTTTTTAATAAAATCTTTAAACAAATCATTCGGACCATTCTGTGGAAATGCTCATAGGCATAATAAAATATATTGGATTGTTCAAAAATACTGATCTGAATATGATGAAAACGGTTTTAAAAAATTTTCACGATTTTATACATATTGTCTAATGTATTGACTAATTTTTTAATATTTATTGTGAATAGTTTTTAAGGAACTAATTATTTTCCTTATTCAGCTTATTATTTATTTAATTCTAACTGTGCAATGTCCAAAATAAAGAAATAAAAAAAAAACACAATTGGGGGATTCAAACGTTCTGCTATTAGGTCGTATTGTCAGAATGTCGTAAAATATTTTTTTAGTTTAAAGAAATTCTTGTTGTGCTGCAAACATTATTATTATGTTATTTTATGACAAACCAATAAACATAGTTCTAAAAGTCTTATTAGTTTATAACTTTTTTGTTTGAAACCCAACAAAAATGTATTTAAACTAAAAAAATATTTTATGACATTATGATAATACGACTTAATAGGAGACCGTTTGAATCCCACAAATGTATGCATCACATACATTTATATATATATTATATTCATTTTGGATGAGCAAATATATTTATAAAACTTTTGATAAAGATTTAGTACTATTTATATCCATAGTGAAGGTAGTTCTAAAGAATTTTGTAATAACTTAAGGTTGTTGAGAAATTTTAAGAAAAAATATCGGACACGATTTGTGTTTACTACAAAAATATTCCAAATATTTGGTTAGCTATTCAGCTAGTTCTTCAATACAATATGTACAACATTGTACATTCATATTAAGTTTTTGTTTTAAATCTTCCTGGCATTATTGTGTGAGTATGACAGAGTATATTAAAACTTGATTACATTTGAATTTGACAAACATTGTTGCTTGTTTGATTCAACTTAATTTAATTTAAAATTACATAAATTTACAAATTTTCATACAAGAACACTTTTGTTTTAGTCGTCAAAATAGCACAAATGTAACCAAGCATGTGTTGTACCCGAAACTCACACAATTGCATACCATGACTTAAATAAATTATGGCCAACAACTTGAAATGTAGAGTCATTTTTATTTGAAATTTTTTAAATTTGTTTTTGCTATTTACATGGGTGAATTTTGAATTTTTTACTTACTTACTTACTTACACTTGTAAGTAAAAAATTCATAAGGAGCAAAGAAACAAAAGAAGGAAATTTGTATAAAAAAGTGTTCTGTTTGCTGCTTGGGGTGGAAAATCGTAAAAAAAACTACGAAATGAAACAGAACTGAGCAACGCAATAAAAAAACCAACAACATGCCATAATAATAACAACAATATCAGCATACGACTTGTTTGATACGAGTTAAGAGTCAAGTTTACATACTGACATACCAATATGCTACATGTTACCATAACAATGGTTCAGGGAAAATCTGGCATTGTCTTAAATTTGAGTTGTACAAGTATTTTGTTTCTAAATACATATTCTATAAATAATATCGAATAATCCCAGTTTAAATAGTTTATTCGCTTTAATTTTCTTTATGTAAATTTGTACATACATACAGCCTAATTACAAAAGCCGAAAAATCGATTTTATTTTAAACTGAATTTAAAATATTGTATTGTAAATATTTTAAAATAATCTTATTGTTTTGAAATGTTATGTCCTTCTTTTGATTTTTGTTTTACACTCCGAAGAATTTAAATAGTACAAATTGCACTTACAATTTTAACGGAGCCAGATTTCTACCAATTCGACTTGACATAAGTAATCGATCCATTTTCGAATTTTCCCCATAAAAACATTTTTACCCATTTTGAACTTATGAAACCTCTCATAATGTGTAGATTAGGATGTTTG
This sequence comes from Calliphora vicina, assembly GCF_958450345.1. NCBI lineage: Eukaryota > Metazoa > Arthropoda > Insecta > Diptera > Calliphoridae > Calliphora > Calliphora vicina. The sequence continues at coordinate 1,225,657 of NC_088780.1, read as the reverse complement.
TTGAACATTTGTAAAAAAAATCATCCTGAAAAAATTTTAGGTAAATCGGTTGGGGTTAAGACGTGCACTGTAGTCCACAAAGAAGGGATTTTTGGAAATTCTAATTTTAAGGGGGGAAATGGTTAAAAACTAGTAAAATCAGTATCCCTACATCTCCGAAACTAATAATTCTAGCACCAAAAATCCAACGTAATCATAATAATTTTGATGGTTGTACTTTTGAGGTTATAAAACGAGGAAACCCAGTTTTTATACTTTTTTGTATCCCATATCTCGGAAATTTAATTTAAATGTTGTCCTTATAAAAAATGTCAAATGGTCAAGATACCTCTTTTTGGTACTTTTATACAAAAAAATCTTAATGAAAAAAAAAATTATTATAAAAACAAGTAAGAGTGCTATATTCGGCTGTGCCGAATCTTATATACTCTTCACCAAATTATACTTCAAAATTTTAAATATTTTTAGGTAAACAAAATTTTATTTCTTTTAATTTTTTGGAAAAAAATTTTTTTCGATTGTTATTTAAATTTTTTTTTTTTTTAAATTTAAATTTTTTTTTAAATTTTAAAAACATTTTTTTTTAAAAAAAAAAATTCGGGTTAAATTTTTTTTCCGATTTTGACCCATTGTAGGTCCAACTTACTATGGTCTTATATACGTCGTTGCAAATGTCTTTGAAATATCTATCATTAGATATCCATATTGTTTATATTAATGTCTTAGTAATCCAGATATATGTAGGTCAAAAATAGGTCAAAAATCGAGGTTGTCTTGGTTTTTTCCTCATATCTCAGCCATTTGTGGACCGATTTTGCTGATTTTAAATAGCAAAATTCTCGAAAGCATGTCTGACAGAATTATTGAAGATTTGGATCCCGAAGATATCTGGGGTCTTCAGAAAATTGATTTCAACAGACGGACAGACAGACGGACATGGCTTAATCGACTCCGCTATCTATAAGGATCCAGAATATATATACTTTATAGGGTCGGAAATGAAAAATGTAGAAATTACAAACGGAATGACAAACTTATATATACCCTTCTCACGAAGGTGAAGGGTATAATAAAGGATTAATAAAGAAAAATGTTTCTTTCTACAGAGTGACAAAAAATGTACCAAAACGGGTAAATTACGCATAGTGCGGCACTTTTTGAAACATAATGGTTCCTGGAAAAATGTCCCTTGCTAATATGAAAATTATTTTTTTAAAAACTGTCGGTTTCAATTCAGACAAGTATATTTCTACTTAAGTAAAAACTGAGAGGTTTATAATGAAAATAAGACGAATGTATTAAATAGTTTTTTATTATATTAAAAAATGATTAGAAAATCATTATCAATAAGCGATTTGACATAGGTATAGGAAGGTAAAACATTTCAAATTTCATTTGCATAGCCAACCGTGATTGTTGATTGCTAAAAAGCAGCTGAATTCATCATGATATTTTGCTTAAGAATATGACATTGTTTGTTTTTTTTTCTGTAAAAAAATCAAACTTTGCCTTTAGTAAAAAAATAAAATTTCCTTTTTCATTCAACAAATACACAAAATGTGTTTATTTTTTTATAGCGTAGTAGCACACGCCGCAAATTTAGATCTATTTTAAAATGCATTATTTTTTCACAATCCTTTTAACAATACTATATACAAAGAAAAAACAAAATAAAAAATTGTACGATTTTATACCATTTTTTTTTAAATTCCAACAAACTTTTGTAATTTTTGAATTTTTTTCAGAGACATAACTGTTATAAGAAATATCTAAAAAAAATTTTGCCATAACTGTTATATTGTAGAAATAATTTTTAGTTTCTTTAAATAATAGTTATTCTCAATGAAAATAAGTTTTGCTTTTCAATAAGTGTTATTCATAACAAATATTTTTTTTCGTTGCTCATAACTTTTATTTTCGATTTTTATGTTTTTATGTTGCCTTATAAAAGTTATTCATAATAAATATTTTTTTACGTTACTCATACATTTTATTTTCGATTTAACTTCACCTGAAGTATCTCCACTTCAACCAATATCCGATTTTCTGATTGACGAATCGACGAATCCAAATACGTCATCGTTGTTTGGAACATCAATTAGAGAACTTGAAGTGGATTTATCTTCAGAAGATGACAAAGGCAATACATCGCGAGAGTTATTAGAAGCTATAGCTGAAATAGAGAGCTTTAAACCTATGAGACTGGACGTAGAAGCCGATTTGTTGCAATATTAGGAAGAGAAAAAGGATACTTTTGCAATTTTTAAATAAATTGGTTCATATTATCTATGCACTGCCGGCTAAACGGCTTTCTGTTGAAAGAGCATTTCCTGCTTTGCGTTTTTTGTTGGTGCAACTTGGCGTACAATGCGTTTGCTAAAACATTGATTGTGAAACAAAATTCATCATAATTAAAAAACACACAATAAAAACCATCAATCTCATACCAAGCTTATTTTTTGCGACTTTAAAGGTTAAATACAATGTATGTACTAATAAAATGAGATCAAGGTGACGAAAGAAACTTCTTTTGAGTTATGAGCAACGAAAAAAATATATTCTTTAGAATAACTCTTATTAGGCAACTTAAAAACATACAAGTTGAAAACAAAAGTTATGAGCAACGTAAAAAAATATATATTATGAATAACACTTTTTAGGCAACCTAAAAAAATTTAAATCGAAAATAAAAGTTATGAGCAACAAAAAAAATATTTATTATAAATAACTTTTATTTGAAAACGTAAAAATTATTCATTGATTTATGCCTAACTTTTTCAGTCTCAAAAAATTTAATAACAGTTATTTTTGGTCTCTGATTTTTTTAAATAAAAATTATTTTTTGGAGCGATAAGAAATAATTTTTGTCGATATATTTAATAAAGATGTTACTGCAGCATGCTACCAAACTTTGAAAATACCAAAGAATACTAAAAACATAAATTTAAAATCAATTTAAAAAAAAAATTATTTTTGAAAATTATTTTCATAATCTGAGAATATTTTTTTTGAATTTGTTGGTGCGCCGGGTTTCCGCCAGTTATCACATATTAATGAACATCGGCTAGATTAATAAATTGTATTCATATCAATAGTTCCTATTACTTTTTGGTACAAACTTTTTGAATTTTTTTCAATACATATGTTAAGTATGATGTTAATATTTCATGAAGAACCTGAATAACCTAGATATGTATGTATATAGTTTATCATAATTTTTATATTTTTAGTAAACGAAGTAAAATTAAACAAAAATACATATGTATGCAAATATATATTCACATTTTATTACATTATAACATTTTCATTCATTAAAAAAATATAAGGTAATTCATTTAATTCACATAGCTAAACAAAAAAAATATACATATGTATGCATATAAAAGATATGCATTGTGGGAATCCTTAAATGATTTTTTTAAATTTCTTCAGCACTTTACTTGACATTGTACTAGACATATCAATATCAAATAAATATCTTGTAGCTGATTGGGACGTTAATGGAGGATGAGCTGGTTTCGGCGACCAAAGAACAATACCGTGCGAAGCCATGTCACCAGGCATCCGACGAATGAGCCCAATTTATCAAAACAAAATTAAAAAATTTAGCACAAAAATTACTTACACGAAAATATTTTCGGAATTTTTAGAAAAACAATTAATGACCTCTATCTCCAATTATATCTTAACTGAAACTGTAAAACTTTATGTGATGACACATAAACGAAAACAATCGATTTCGATTTATGCCGATGTGCTCCTATGGCAAATAATTTCGTTTGAAGAACTAGTTCGAAACATCTCCGGTTCCATCGCATAGATAGATGGCAAAAGAGATTTTACATAAAAAATAAAAGTTTCATGTAACTAAGTATCCATATATTGAATATGAAATATGCGATTAAATTTTGTGTACCATAATTTTCAAAATCTCGCATTTTCACAATATTGATTTTGAAAACCCTCTGTTTTTATATTTTTCCACTTTCATTTATTAACAGATGGCGGAGTAACAAATTTTGTGTGAACCAGTGAAATTTGTTTATACACATATCCATATTAATATAAATATGTATGTAAAAATAAAAGAAAAGCTAAAAGTCGTAGTGTTTAAAAAATAAAAAAGAAGCGCGTGCAACACTTTGTGTTGAATTTTAAAACAGTACGACAAGTATGAATTTCTTGCCACACATATGAAGTGAAGTATAAGAAGAGTTGAGTTGTTTTCCGTTTTATTTTACTTTTTTCCAGCATACTTTGTCACTGAGAAAATGCTGTTTGACGTTACTTTATTGCACCCGGGAGATAAATGAAGCTAGAAGGGGATCTTAAGATTTTTTACTCATGACACAGAAGTGGTCGATAAGCATGGTGCTGGGGCTGTAGGTTGTAATAGTGGAGACTCGTATCATAATGTGTACAGCAAATGTCTACCTTAAGGGCTGGTGTGTTTTTTATTCAGTTTGTTATTGTATTTGTTTCTTTAAAATTTGTGTGTGTGGTGTGGGTTTGTTACTTTATGCCTTTGTGTTTGTAAATGTAAACGTGCATGCATGTAAATGACAAGGACATATGTTAAAACAAAGTGTTTGTTTTTGTACTAAATTTAAATCCTAAAACAAAAACAAAACAAAAAACAATGTTTCGTGTTGGTTGTACTCTTATCAACCTTTTCATTTTATTCACATATACATACATACATACTATGTACGTATGTCAGAGGGTGTATGTGAGTATACATAAGTGTATGTGTAATTTAACCATAAGTACTTTTACCTTCAATAAAGGATATTTTATATTGTTGTTGTTGTTAAATATATTACATAAAACATATGGGCCTTTCCACCGAAAGGTCCACCGAGACAAAAAATTAAATGTTGTTGAAAAAGCTGTGTTTTATCATATCTTTGTAGGAAAACAATCAAATTTAACTAATATAAAGCTATTTTACATTTACTCATAACCAGCTTGCTACACCAAATTTAAAAAAAAAACTAATTTTAAAATTAATAATTTACATAGAATTTAATTTAATTGTAAAGTAAGAAAACAATTTTAAAATGTATTTAAATGTATATAATTTCTCCTGTTATGTTACGGAATCTGAGTAACGTTATATTTTTTAAAACGTATTCACATACTTTGGTGTTTGATTGACTTGGTTTACTTTCGAGTATACAAACCTGTTTCAATGTACAAAATTTGTACAATTTGTCAATTATTTGTTTTAGCAAATCGATAGTTTTTGAAATCACTAAATATGATAGAACAGGGGGAATTTAAAATTTTTTTAACTTGAAACTAACAATTTTGGTCCAATTGGACCGCTGTTTATCACCCATTTCGAGAGCGCAACTTTTTCTCTCTAAAATCATTCCGAAGGTACGAAGAGTCAAGAAAGGCTGCATTAGAAAATATGCGATAATGAGTACAAATAGATATTTTTTATTCAATTAAAATAAAAAACCTTGCGGAAAACTAATACAATTTGTGACCTTGGTACTTATATGTATATAAAGTTGGTCAAGTGTGGAATTTTAAATTATTTTCTCTTACTCAAATGATTTATTTATGCAAATATGTACTTTTTAATTATTTGACTCTAGATGAGCAAAAATTGTGGCAAAAAAATAAAGAAAGTTGCAAACGGTTCAGAGAATAGTTTAAGGGCTTTATTTTCTAAATAAAAGAGATGGAAAAAATGTCCCATGTGACATTAAAAAAAGTATATATAGTTCGAAATAGTGAAAGTTAACTTTAAGGGCACCTTTTTCTATTACTTAAAGTTAACTTTTACTATTTCGAACTTAAAGGCAAGTTGTAATAATGACCCTAAATCATTTTTGGATAAAATCAAAACCAGATTTTAAAATAAGACATAGGTTTTGCTGAAATTGGCGTTTGAATTAATTGCCGTGAAAACCACTTATCTTAACTTAAGTCTTTTTTCACTTTAAATGTGTTCCATGGTCACGTTCGACATAATGGAAATGCCCATATATTTACTTTGGCTTTTTTGCAAGTAAGTAAAAATATGTTTAAAAAGTTTATCTTGAATAAGTAATGACAACACTTAAAACAAATGCTCGAATTATAAACATTGCACAATTTATATACTCCACACCCTACACACAAACCTGAGGAAAATTAGAGGAAAGGTTTACAAATCACGAATGAATATTGTAAAATCTGTGAAATGAATTGAATTGAATGAAATAAATATTGTATTTATGATTGTCTCTGGTGGTAAATAATAAAAGGTTTGATTGAAGATAATTGGTTTATGATAAAACTGTTAACGAATGTGTTTGTGTCTTAATTGATTAAGTCTTTATAAAATTACCAATATTTTTATCACACTGATTTCCATCTACAAACTGAAATAATTTTTCAACAAGGCAAAACTTTAAATATCTTGTTTTATTGTAACTAAAAATTTAAAATGTTACAAAACAACACTTTGTTTAATATTTTTAAACATAAAATTTAATAATATTCGAAATGAAGTCGAATTAAAAGTAGTCTGCAATGTTTTTTTATTTTTATTGTTTATATTAGTTTAATTAAACATTTTCAGTTTAGTTTGTATGTCATTTCCAAATTAATTAATTTAACCGTTATTTTCATTTATGTATTTGTGCTGATTTCTCTCATTTTCCACTTACTAAAAACAACAGCTTCGGATTTGTTTTCATTTAACAGTTGTCATTTCTCTGACTGTAGCTGGAGGCTTTTTGAAACATACCACAATCAGTACCATCAGTAGAAACATACGGAATGCACGATTGAATACAAATTAAAGTTTAAATTTTATACCCCCTCAGCATGTGTAAGCGAAAATCCCCCACTAGACACAAACAGTTGAAACTAGAAAATGTCTGTTTATTTGTTTTTGTCTGCTAATGACAGGCGTCTTTTTGTTTACGCTGCAGGTTGCAATTTGTCGAGAACTCACGAATTTTAATTGTTGTTGTCGCTGGAGTTATTTTTTTCTTTCATTTAAAGGGTTAAACCAGTTATAACAATAGACAACAACTGCAGAAACACTATTTTACAAATTTGCACAGACACAAACAAATGTTAAAAACATTAATGAAAAAGAAAAATATATAAAAATCATCTAATTTTATTTGATGTATGTATGTGTGTGTGTGTGTGGGATTATATATTTGAAAGTGTGTGTGTGTGTCGGGTATAAATTTCTTTCATTCATTTAATTCATTCATTCATTTGCTCAAAGGCATAATTTAATTTGTGTTTTATGAAGATAACAAGATTCTCAAGTATGTAAGTAGTCAGTAAGTCCGTCCGTCTGTCAGACTGAGTGAATGTGAAATTGGTATGAATGACTGAAACTTATTAAAACAAATTAAATGGAAGAACTTAAAGTAGTATTAAGTTGTTCAGTTTTAGCTTTTTATTTTCATCACCAGCATTAGTTTCACCTCAACTCATACAGCCAGCTCTCCAATTAAAATGAGAACAGCGGCGTTGGCGGCAAAGAAAATGAAACTTTTCATTTAATTATTGTGAAATATACGTATGTATGTACAAGCAAAGCTCGGTATAACGAATACCGATACAAACAAAAAAAACGGATATAACGAATGAAATAGTAAGGGAAAATCATGTTTGCTTCCTCCACATTTTGGATTAGCTGATTCAATATTTTACAATTGAAGTGTTTTAAAGTACAAATGTCAAATAAAAATGATTTTCATGATTTATGTATTTTAGAATATTCAAAATTTAAATTGTAAATCAAAGAATAACAAAAAGGGAAGCCTCTCATTTTTTCTACAACAACAACTTCTCTCTCTTCTCACATACAAGTAGTATGTGAATTCAACACACTTGAGAGAGAGATTTAACTTCAAAACTTTTTCTTGAAAATTGCACAAAATTGCAATTCTAACACACACTTTCACCATCACATAATATTTTTATTATTTTTTTCCACACATTTAAACCATTTAAATAACCGAAACGAAAAAAAATATTGTTTTAATTTTTTGGGGGTTGAAATAAAAACTAAAATAAACACATTTGTTAAATTTCGTATTGAAAATTAATAAAAATATTCAAATAAACTTAATTTTTGCTGAAATTATGTAATAAAAAGCAGAAATTATGTAATATAAAACTTCTCCAGATCAAATATAATCCAAATAATTTGAGAATTGTTTGAATTTTTAAATTTAATTGTAATAAAATTTTGTTATAATTTTTAAGGTCGCTTTTTTACAACTCTGTGTGTTTAGGAGTGTGGTGAAAGTGGTTTGAAAACCAATACATATAAATAAACTGATACCAATACATTCTTATAGTTAAGTTTTTTTTTGACAACCGACTTAGGTTTTCTTTGACAGCGTTTCACTTCTTGTTATTATTCTTTGTTGTAAATAAAATTCGGTATGATTAAAAAACATTGGACAAAAATCTGAAATCATTCTTAAATTTTGTAAAAGTGCTTTGCAACTTCGACAATCCGGACAATTATAGTTTTAGGCTTGGTCGGATGTGGAGTTGTCCGGACTATAGCAGTGAATTTACTCTTTTGTTGCATATACATATGTACATATATTTATTAAAAAACCAAAATTCCTCTAATTCTGTATTTTCTGTGTTTTAATTTTGCGTTTATTATTTTAAAAAATGGCACTTGGTACGAAATTAGATACAACGAATCATTCGTTATACCCAGCTTCGTCTGTGTAGTTACAAAGACAGTCGGATCAGAGTGAACATAAGTTTGAGTTTGACGAAAATCATGAAATTGACGATTATACTGGTGGCCACAATTAGCACTAAAACCATTTAAGCGTCAGTTAATAAAGAGCTTACAATGATTTTTTGTGACAAATCCTATAAAAATTTCAATCAAACTTTTGTGTGAGCATGCCTGTGTGTGACAAAAAAATAAATAAATTCCAATGGTTTTGTCTAATTCTTTTGTAAGTAGTTTTCGTTCATGCTACCAAATGATTGTTTTTCTTTCTTTTTTTGTTAGATATGCTTCTAGGAAACAAATAAAGACATACATGTGATTAAAAACAGTTTTTGTTCGAATAAAGTGAAAAGAATTTCTCAATAAATCCCTAAAGTTCGTTGTCACTCAAATACAGTAAAACCTTGAGTATTAGGTTACTCTAATATATTGCATCTATATTAGAGTTAATTTCAAAAATTTGATTTGCGGGTATCATAATTTTTCTGAAGGTTTTTGAGTAAATAAAAGTAATGGCGTCCTTTTTTTGGAAAATTTTCACTCCTTGTGGTGGTTCAACGCACCTAAAGACGCGCATTTTGAGCACATTTTTCTGTAGAGCAAAAACGTTTGAATATATTGCAAATATGAATTCATCAGTTGATTCTGCATCAAAAATTAATACATTTGGTGTTTTTTGAATCCTTAAAAATAGTTCCAAAAACCCACAACAGGGGGCGCAAATCTCATAAAAAAAAGAATTTTAGATTTTTTGAATATGATAGATGAAAAGCTATTTTAAGCTTATCAAAACGTTACCAATATTTCCTTTCTAACACAATCCGTTAAAAAGTTATGTGGCTTGAAAAATGTTTTGTTAAGGCAAACTAATAAAAAAGTACAACAAAATCAATTTTTTTCCAAAATTACAAGGTCCGACCAATAAATTTTGATAGAGGAGACAAAAAAAAAGATACGTGTATGAAAGTTTACATCTGAATTTCATTTGAGGGCGGGTTAAAGTTTCGATGAAATCCATCTTTTGCACTAAACATACAGTGGTGGCCAGGAATTTAAGACAAAAATTGTTTGCTAAATTACACGTGATTGCCAATTATTTTTTCAAATATTTCCACAAATCTGTATGCATTAGGACTGTTTTAACACACATGTGTGTTTATTCGACTGTGTCAATTCATACATATTCACCACGAACACATAAAATTTTTCTACAACTTCACCAACAAATTTTTTTTTAAATAAACATATTTTCTCACATTTATATCATTATATTTTTATTATTATAAAATATTCGGACCAAATTTCGTATTTTTAGTTCCATTAGTTTCGGTCATATCATGTTATTAACAGCGGATGTTCGCTGAGGTGGGTCAACGTATTTCCACATATCTTTTTCTATATACATATGTTTTACCGATTTTTCCAAACATTTTTCAGAAACTAGAAACATTAATAATAAATTTCATACCCTTAGAGATCCTTTTATTTTGGCTCTATCGCACTTAAAATTCAGTTGATGAAAAAAATTCAAGTATTTGTCTTAAATTGGTGGCCACCATTGTAGATCTACCAAAATGCTATCGAATCTCAAAAAAATGCTAGGAAATTTTTTTTTCTAACCAAACGGTAACACTGAATTCAGTTGATTTATTTAATTTATGAAAAACGATAATTTTTTTAAATATTTGTCATCTTCTTCTTCTGGCATTTTCAAGGCTTGCCAAGGTAAACATACGATTTTGCGAAATCTGTGTTCACAACCACATTAGTTGTATCATACGACGTACAACATACAACTACGTTTTGAATTGGCCAATTATGTTTATTGATAGAAAATCAATGGTTCATATGATTATTATGTAAAAGTAAAAAACGGAAACTACATACATGTGTGGATTAAACGTCAGATAATCTGCATTGTACTGTTGATCCTAACAAAAATGAGTGTGGAAAAAAGTTTTTCTTTTCTTTCATTCTTTTGTTGTATTCCACGTGTAAAGTTGTTAAGCATAGAATCGTTTGAGAAAAAATAACAAAAATAACAAAAATAATAGAAACTTTTTCTATTTTCTGGTCAAGTTTAGCGCGCTTAGTACGTATAAACTTAATTTGATTAAAAGTTTACATTTCTTTTGAGGTTCACATGATTGGAATGAAAAAGTGTCTCATTTTATTTTCTGTTTTTTTTTCTCTGGCCAAATGTTAACACGACATTTTTGGAGAGATTAGTTTTAACCCAGTTGTGGTGGACTTTTTAATTTGTCAACTGATAAAAATGTGTTTAAGAAATTAGTGAAACTAGGAAAACTTTTTTTAAGAATAGATACAGCAACTGGAATTTATATATAGATTTTACAACAAAAGAAATTTAAGACATAATTGCTTGAAATAGAATATTTGGTGCACCTCGTTTATATTCCATTGAAAATAAAAAATACTGATATTAAATTTACATTCAAATTGAAAAACAACATTCTTATAATTATTTCAATATATTTGTGGGTTAAATCTGATTTTAATTATTTATCTATGTGGGGCATTTCATGTCAAGTGAACCAACTTTTGAAATCGTTGACTTCCGATCGGGATGAAATTTAGTTCTATTGGATAGAAACTCAGACACAATTTTTCAACAAGATCGGTTGAGAACTCTCCTATTTAGAGGGGGTCAAAGTTTGACATTTTGGTCAAGCAGGTGTTTTTTCTTATCCATGTAACTTATTACCTATTTTTCTTAGCAAAATGAGTCCCAAATAGTTTAGATAGCTCCTTCTTCAATCTTTCGAAAAAAAAATATTTAAAAAAAAATAAAAAAATTTTAATATTTTTTTTTCGAAATCAAAAACTTTTTTAGATAGAGATATCCGCGGGGCAAAACATATCAAAGGAACAAATATACAGTCCTGGTCTGTAGTAATTCAAGATATCCTTATCATTTTAATGATGTGCAAAATTTAAACACTTCAACAGCTGTATTAAATGGACATTGCCATTCCATAGTCACCGATAAATAATTTGTTTAAATATATTTTTTGGCTTTACCGAAAAAAATATTTTAATTTTTTTTTTCGTTTGTCTACTTTCACATTTTTAATAATTTAAGTTATTTTAAAGTTATTACTGCTTATAACGAACTTTTCAGCTTAGCGAACTATAAATCGAGAAAAGATAAATGTTTAATTTATTAAAGCATCAATAAATTCCAAATTATACATCTTCTCATATCCATCTCAAATTTATTTTAAAGTTCTTTAGTACTATTGCAAGAAACTTATTATAAAAGAAACGATAACAAAACAGTAACAAGTACATACATACAGTCAAGGAAAAAAGTCTAAATACACCATACAATTTTGAAGTTTTAGAGAATTAATGGCGATAATTAAAAAATATGTTATAGCAATGTTTAAAGTATTTAATATTAAGACAGTTTGAAGTAAAAAAGAATATGAAAAAAATGTAACGGGAAAAAAGTCTACATACAACGTAGTATCTTCTAACATCACATATAATATTTAAAACAAAGAAAAGGTTATATCAGTTAATTTTGTTGATTTATTTAAATCTACAAGCATTACAATTGTTAAAGTGATAATTAAAGATTTGTTTTAAATTTTTATCCTTGAAAATGGCAAATTGAAAAAGGGTTCATATTCCAGTTCGGAATATGGTCGTAAATCTCATAAACATTTTACATGGCAATGGATTTAATAGCAGAACATCACCGAAAAAAACACTAATTTCAGCGAAGAAACATAAAATTTGGCTTGAGTTTGCTGAAGCTCATATGGACAAGGGTATGTATTTTAGGAATCGTATTGTATTTGCCGACGAAAGTAAGTATAATATTTTCGTAAGTGATGTCCGATCCAAAGTTTGGAGAAAACCAAACACTGCTCTTGATCCAAAGAATATTGTACCTATAGTCAAACATGCTGGAGGCAAAGTTATGGTTTGGGGTGCCATGGCGTCATCTGGAGTGGGTCGTTTTGTTTTTGCCGTGCGTAACATGGACCGCTATCAATATAAAAACATATTGGAACAAAATATTAAGGCATTTGTTGATAGTTTGGGTCTGGGAAATCAATGGATTTTCCAGCAAGATAACGACCCTAAGCATACTGCGCACATTGTTCGAGGCTGGCTTCTTTATTATGCCCAAGACAGCTATATTCACCACCCCAGTCACCAGACTTAAACCCAATAGAGCACATATGGGACGTTTTGTAAAAATTTGTGCGAAAATATGACATCAGTAGCCTTGAAACATTAAAACCGCTCTTACTCGAGCATAAGCCGAAAAACACCCTCTATTACAGAGAATTTGGTGAAATTAATGCACCGTCGTCTTATTGATGCCCAAGGTGTACCAACCAAATATAAAGAGTTATTTTTTTTTTAATTTTATATAAAATTTTGAAATAATAGTTATTATGGTTTATAATATGTAAATTATTTAATTTTTTATTTAATAAATAATGTTATTTATTAATGCCTTAAATGCTGACATAAACATTTTTTTAAATTTCTTCGCGAACTCTCTAAATCCCCTAAATCATAGGGTGTATGTAGACTTTTTTCCTTGACTGTATGTTCATATGTATCGATAGTTGTGATAGTAGTAGTCATTCAGTCCTTTAAATGATGATAATGATGATGACAATGAGTACGAGTTCTACAACAATGGGTATGACGACATTTAAGCTTTTAAAACTCAGACTAGCATGAAACTCAAATAGAATCTAAACATAACTTGCAACAATAATCAACAACAAACAGCATTAACAAAAGCAAAAAAAGTATGTATAAGAGAAAAAGACCAGAAATAAAAATGAAACAACCATAATCATTGCCACCAACCAGTAGTTATTCTTATTTCCAAGTAGGTGCAATAACCATACAATACTTGTTCTCCACATCTATGCATAGCAAATAGACGGACGTCATCCAACTCATACACTCACTCTCATGTACGATATTTGCTTACAGATGCAGATACTTACTGTATGGACCACAATTTATATGTGAAGTTGTGTTGCTGGTGCCACTGCCAGCAACATGAACAGCACCAGTTCCATAGAGTACATAACATGTGAATGCAATTTTATGTTGATTTTACTAGACCATTTGCCATCAACTGTTACTTTTCTACAAACCACTATACACAACTCATGTTTTATGGATTATTGGCTTTTGGAATTCCCTGTGGTCTCCAGTCCATGTTCTTTATGCTACGACACACATACATTTCATCCTTAGAATCATACAAACAAAACTTGAAAATGCATATTCGTATGAATTTGAGAAAAAGACAATATTTCTTTTTTTAACAGAAATAAAACAAAAAAATATGGAATTGAAGTAAAACGATATCCTTCGTATTTTATTCACAATTTTGAATGTTGCAAGAATCGGGATTTACCTCTTGATGGGGATTAAACGAAATCTACACTGTAATTGTATTTAAAATGAATTATACATAATTAGTTAGACTTGTCAAAGTCTCTGCAGACTTTTTCTACTACGATCGTTCAAAACTTTACTTTATACTTTTAGTCAAATGTTTATTCTTAGTTATCTGGGGACGAAAACCATGTTGGAGAAACTCTTGAAATACAAAATTATTGCAAAATCCCATCCAGAAAATAACTTGGAATGTGTGTGCAACATAAAGCAAGTACATTATAGTCTATTTGGTTTGAATGGAATGATGCAGCAAAGTGGTTTTCGCTTTTTAGGCACTCACACACTTGTAGCCATTCTCGATGCTGATTTCATATTCATTTTTATTACAAATACGACCGACGGCTTGGTGGCTTGAATCTTATGTGGTACGAGTGTTCGTTCGGTTGTGTTGGTTTGAAGTCGAACTACTTGACATGTAGTCATGATTAAGATTTATTTGCAAATTTCTATCTTTAAAATGTTTTTTTTTTTATTTGCAACTGGTGGCCAAACAGTGATTCGTTTTGTTTCTCTTTATCTTCATCTATTTTTTTTTAATTCTTTTCATTTATTTCATGAAAAAATCACAGTGAACAAACAAATGAAATGAAAACTTAGTCACTTCAAACACTGACTAAATTTAAGTTTTTTTCTCTGTTATTGTTTCCTTTTGTTTACATTTTGTCCAAAAGAAATACGCATGAAATAACAGACAAATACTCATACAAAGATTCGGTTTTACATTCTGATTTATACATCCCAGCGGGAAAAGGTTGCAGTAAAGCGGCCTTCCTAAAGGCCTTATTTTGCAGACATAATAAAAGATTACACGGCGTGTCATTGGGAGCCAAGGCATTGCATAAGAAGCCACATTAGAAGGTCTGTAAGGATACCTGTTAATCGTCATAAGAAACCATGTGATCCTTACATTTTAGGTATAAAATGTGTTCAGCAAAGTTATGCAAAATGTTATGGAGAATATTTTTGTAGAATATGTTAACCCTTTAAATCCTCAATGCATGGGTTTTTTGTCCTTCTTTTAAAAAAGAGCAAAAAACACCATTAAATAAGAGATTTAAGGTGTTAAAATGTTCCGCAAAAATATTAGTCGTTAAATTTTACTAACGGAAACGGAAAAATCAACCAGAAAGTCAGAAATAAGACATAACAAAAGAGAGCCGAGGTTTAATTTCGCATTTATTAAGAATTTTATTTTAAAGAACATTTTAGGTTTAAAATGTATTCAGCAAATTTATGCAAAATGTTACGGAGAACATTTTTGTAGAATATGTTAACCCTCTAACTCCTCAAGGCATGGGTCTTTTTTTGCCTTCTTTTAAAAAAGAGCAACAAACTCCATTAAAACAGGGATTTAAGGGGTTAAAATATTCCGCAAAAATATTGTCCGTGAAATTTTACTATAAGTCCCTAAATACTCCAAAACGGAAAATTCAACAAGAAAGTCAGAAATAAGACACAACAAAAGAGAGCTTAGGGTTAATTTCGCATTTATTAAGAATTTTATTTTAAAGTACCCCAAAAATTTAACATGCGCACCCATTGAAGAACGCTTATAGCAGAAATATGCGTATGGTAATAAAGTGGAATTGCCTATAGCTAAAAAAATGTAATTAATGAAGACTTCCTATTCAAATTCTTAATAAATACGAAATTAACCGTAAATTTGCTGAATACATTTTAAACCTAAAATGTTCTTTAAAATAAAATTCTTAATAAATGCGAAATTGTCCATATGCTCTCTTTTGTTATGTCGTTTTTCTGACTTTCTGGTTGAATTTTCCGTTTTGATGTATTCAGGGACTTATAGTAAAATTTCACGTATAATATTTTTTCGGAACAGTTTAACCCCTTAAATCCCTGTTTTAATGGTGGTTCTTGCACTTTTTTAAAACATGGCTAAAAAAGACCCATGAATTGAGGATATAGAGGATTAAGATATTCTACAAAAATATTCTCCGTAACATTTTACATAACTTTGCGGAATACATTTTATACCTAAAATATAAGGATCTTATGGTTTCTTATGAAGATTAACAATAATAATGTGCCAGAGTTGGGAAACTTTAACCCGCCCTCAAATGAAATTCAGATGTAAACTTTCGAAACGCTGATACACGTGTCTTTTTTTTTGTCTCTTCTATCAAAATTTATTGGTCGGAATTTTGGAAAAAATTTGATTTTGTTGTATAGTGTAATTAGTGTTTATAAACCGGATAACCGGTTAATTTGAAATGTTGATTTTCGGTTAACCGGTTTATCCGGTTTATATCACTCGGTTAACCGGTTTTTAAAATTTGGGACTAAAATCAATAAATCTCATGTTTTGATGAATTTTTTATAGTCATTGTATACACATTATATCAAACATTTAGTCGGATTTGAAACCTAAACTGCTGATATACAATATAAAGATCTTTCAATAAAAATTTTTAATAATTACAAATGATAAATAGTAGAGGACGATGAGTTTACTTAAAAACGTTTTTAATGAAACTATTAAAAATTAAAATTAAATTCCGCATAATTCTAGAAGTTTAGGCTAAATCTTACTAATGATTCATTAAAAACTTAGTGATGATTTTATCAAATGTTAAATTGAATTTGATGACAATAATAAGTGATAATCATGGCTATTCCTGTTCTCACTTTCACCATTCACCCTATTTTTGAAAGCATAATTACAACAATATAATATAAAATAAAATTTCGAAAATTATATAATTAAGGTTAAACAAATTACGTGTAAACATTTCTAATAAGAAATTCTGAAAAAATTAGGTACTTTTGTTGTAATTGTGCTTTCAAAAATAAGGTGAATGGTGAAAGTGAGAACAGGAATAACCCTGAATAATTTTGACATTTTTACAAAATAAAATGGACTTAGCACTTTTGCATATTTATAGTTATTAAATATTAACCATTCCTGACTACTAAA
Organism: Calliphora vicina; assembly: GCF_958450345.1. NCBI lineage: Eukaryota > Metazoa > Arthropoda > Insecta > Diptera > Calliphoridae > Calliphora > Calliphora vicina. Next base: position 1,208,528 of record NC_088780.1, on the reverse strand, counting down.
AACTAAAAATTTATCGGATATTTTATGTTTCCTACATAATGTCGGTATACCCAAAAACCGGGTTTCTAAAAAAGGCCAATTTTCGGTTAACCGACAAACCAGTTTTTTAAAAAGTCCGTGTTTTATAAACACTATTTACAACAAAGAGAGTGAAATAAATATTATTATAGAACGACAGCATATATGAATAATTGCAAGACCAACCATGTTTGAATATTAATAAGATATTTATTAGACCTTACTTTGTAATGGCATTTTGAATGTGTACGATATTTTTTTATAAGGAGAAACAAAGCCCTTCCAGAACATCTTCTGCTAGAAGGCAGAGTAGAATGAGTATTGCATTATTTTGAATGTATAAACAGGTCTTTTAGAAGGCCTACCAAGCGAAGACCTAACCTTTTTTTGCCGCTGAGATCTTTTGTATGCACAAGTTTGTATGTGTAGTTGAACGATAAATGGAATTGAGTATTGGCTCTCTAGAGAAATGAGAAATATGCAAATTGTCCTGCCTTTGTAATAACGTACTCATATTGTTGTTGGTAAGAGATTAGGAAGACAACAGTGGCCAACAAGACGAAGACAGAGCAACTGAAATGGTAGTAATTGATGGTTGACTGTCCACATTTTTTATGTCTGCATGAAAGTTGTGTGTGTATTTTTTGAAAACTGAGTAAAAGACAAAACAAAAAACCTAGAAAACAAATATTTGAATATTTTTTTCTATTGTACGTAGTACTCGCAATCGCACTCGTAGTCGTATTTATAGTTTTAGTTACTTTTTGTTACATTTGGGAATTGTATTTTGGTTCTTCTTTCTTACATATATACATACATGTATACACTTGATTGTGTTATTTTTGTTGTTGTTGCCATTATTGACCATCATGTTCTGTTGACAGTTCGTTCATTCATGGCTAGTTAAAGTATGTTGGGAAAAAATACAAGTACGCACACAAGCCCACAAAAACAAACATTTTGTTTTTGGTTTCTGTCTTTACTTGATTTACAACCTCAAACCCATAAACTTGTTAACTCCGTTTGACTTGTCAATATGTCGATTTGTAACATATTGACTCCCAGGATGCTGCTTTTATAATTTCTTACCCACTACCATGTTTCGTTGTTGTTATCGTTTCTGTTTGTTTTTTCCTTCATGTTCATCATCCAGATTGGAATGTTATTTCATTTGCATTGTAACAATAATTGTCTTAGGTAAGTTTGTAGCAGTCTCACGAAATATGTACGATGTATTTGCTGAACAAAACACTTTTTTTATAATAAAAACAACAAAAAATGCAAAACAGAAAACAACCAACGATTTTGTTATAAAACAGAAGTGAATATACAACACATATGTACATGTATATGGGTATTTCCATAAAACAACATGTTTTCCATCCAAGAATTATTTCATATATATATAAAGTACATACAGTCCAAATTTTGTAGCATTGAGTTATTTAGGAAAATAATTCATATTAAAAACTAATTTTCAAAATTTCCAAAAATTTTAATTTTGATATATTTTTCTATAACAATAGCGTTTACCTGCTCTTATACCTCGAATTAGGTTGGGATCTGAAAAATATGCACACTCTTATTGATTTTCCGTTAATAAACAAGGAACATTCGAAAAGAAAAAATAATAAAATTGTTCTTTATTATTTTTAATGCTGTATTCTATATTAAAGCTGTTATCATATTTGCATAAATTCGAAAAAAAAATCCAAATAGTGTACACTTCTAGGTATCTCTTATTTCGCACTTTTTTGATATTCTATGCTACCTAGGCCTAATATTTGTCTCCATCAAAGGGTTGCTCATTTTATTTGAAGTTTTCAGTTTTGCTTCAAAGTATCAATATAATTGAAAATTGTTTTATATCAATTTGGTAGGACAAAATCATAAAATTTCAGCATATCTCAAATTTTGTTTAAAGATACTAAAATCGCTAGGGTGTCTTGTGACAGCTTACTCGAAAGTGGAACATAAAAACTTTATTTTATTTGCAATATTTCCGTTTGTTTATTTATTTATTTCAAGTCTAGAGAACAATATATTCCTTACAGACTAACACAAAATATTTTATTTTAGTTTAGTGGCCTGTTTTAGTGAAACGTCGAGAATCGTTACCAACAATCAATTCTACACACAACATACTAGCCATCTGGGGCTCAGCTAGGTATTGCAAATCGATTTTAATTGTAATCACGATTACATTTAAAATTTTTTGTAGAACCCAGTTTTAATTATACATTTTAGTTTAAATATTTATGTTCCAAACTGTTTACAATTTTTGTTTTTACTAATAACATTCTTTAGGCCAAAAATCTTAAAGTATACTTTTATGAAGGCTATATAAGATTCGACACAGCCGAATATTTTTATTTTTAATAGTATTAAACAATTAGCCCCATTTTCCCACGAATGGTTATTTCATAACTTAAAGTTATACTATCTGTTGAAATAAGTTGTGTATGAAACAGTGGGTATAACTTTAGGTTAAAAAATAATATCTAGTCATTGTGAAAAATGTGGGTTAATGTTTTGATTCTGTAATAATTTTTAATTCTTTTTTCTTAATTTTAAAATATTTTTGTGATTAATCGATAATCGCAATTAATGCATTTTATTTTAATCGTATTCGCAATTATAAACAAATATTGCAATATCGCCAATACCTTTTATATAACACCACTATTGTATATCATGTCGTTCTTAAAGAGAATATTTTTAATATAAAGAATATATGTATGTATAACAAATTGTAGAAATTGTATCTTTAATGTTCATGGAAAAGCCCACATATTTTTAATATATCCTTAAAAAAAAGTGTTCATAAATGTGATCAATTGTTCAGGGACTTTATTAAATCACACAAACAAATGAAAATTGTTGTTTGTATTTGCAAATATAACGAAAAAACATAACAACAATTACCAAGTGATGGTAGTGTGTGTGTACACGAGGATGATTTGTTGTGGTTCAGTTTATTTAGTCCTTTTGTGACTTTCAAAGTGTAGTAAAATCATAATGTGTACATTTGTGCATTTCTAAAAATCTACTCGTATGCTTCGCCAGGGACAGTTTTTTATTTTTTTTCAATTTCTGTGTGATTTAGCTTCATTTTTTGATTTGAATAATAATTGTTTGCGTTGATGAGTTGTACGAGAGATTGCGAATGTTTTCTTATGTTACTGAACTAATACGAATGTGGTGTGATGGACTTGTGTTCCAAATATTGTTTTCCCGTATTGTTTTATTAGTTGTTTGATTTTGTTCCATCTTGTTAACAAGACTGAATATTATTGATGTTTGTCCAATCACTTATTTGATTCAAAAGTTTCCCAGCCACATTAAAAAAAAAATTCAAAACGACTTCTAACAAAAACTATAAGATGGAAAATAACTCATATGAACATAGTTATTATGGATAAGTCATATATCCAGATATAAAATACTTACAAATTAATTTATGAAAAATATACAACGATTGAATGGTGACTAAACATACATTTTGCTGGGACTTTCCGCAATTTGCATGATTTCGAATAGAGGTGCTCAAGGATTTCTGTTGTTGTTGCTTCAAATGAAAACATTTGTTTATTTGCTGTTTCTACTGCTTAATTGAGAAAAGACTATCAACAGTCCAGTTGGTTTGTTTATCTTTTTCTATTTCTAATTGCAAACATGTGCAAGTGGAACTGTCATCTGATTGGATTTGAATTTGTATTCGAAAGAATTTAAATATTTATATTTTTGTAAAGGGAAAATTTTAGTTTTCATTCAAGTGTAATTTGTGGGTGCTAATTATTTATGCATCTTTAAAATGATTTAAAATTTAAACTTTATTACTTTATAGCCTTAAATTATCATTAGGGTGTCCAAAAAAACCGGCAAATTAAAAAAACCGGTTTCCGGTTTAACAGAAAAAGTGTATTTTTGAAAAAACCGGTTCCGATTATTGTTTTTTAAAAAATCGAGTAAGCGGTTTCTATTAAATTTTTATTTAATGGAAATTTAGCATTTTTGAATTCATAATGCAATTATTTTATATCTTTTACGAAATGTTGTCAAATGCTACAATTTTCTATAAAATAAATCAATATTTTTAAAAATGGTATCAAAGTTTTTCATATGTTTGAATGAGCTTTAAAAAATATATTTCATTAAAACCGGTTAACCGTCTTACAAAAACCGGTTTGTCAAAAAACCAAAAAGTTAAAAATACCGAATGAGCAATTTTCAAATGTGTTTGTTATCAGAACAAATATTTAAATCTATTCAAATCACTAGTTACCTGCTATTATAGAACATTAAAGCTAATAAGTTTCACAAGTCTTCGAACAATCCATAAGTACTAAAGTAACCAACATAGATTTAATTCCAAATACTTAACTTGTACGAGTGTGTTGTGAAAGAGTAGTGTCTGTGTATAAATATTTGCTAAGTACTAAGTACGAATATTTAAGTTTCTTTGCAACAAATATTGATTGGAATGTACTAATTGAGATTTTAGTATTTTGCAAAAAACAACTACAGAAGAGATGTTTTTATACTCAATGAGTATATTGAGTTTGTCATTCCATTTGTAACATAACGAAATTTGTGAACCAAAAAGTATATCCTTATAAAATTCTAAAACGATTTATTTGCGCACATTGTTCTTTTGATAAAGAGATAAGCTCTGTTGAAAATAGCAAGAATCGGTCTATGATGTCTTCCAGTCTCCATAAAAATTTATCCCGGTATATGGCTCTACGGTACGAAATGTCTATATAATTGCAGTCTATGTAAAAATAAATCACAAAGCGAAATTTTGTTTGAAATGCTTGGTAATTGTAGTGCAGGTCCTAAAATCACTTAAATACGTATAAATCTCTTACAAATATTGCTATCAGGTTGAAATTCGGTCCATAATTGGTCATAACTTTCATATAAGGTCCACATTTATACAAAACTCATATAAAAGACCCAAGAAAAGTGAAATTTACCACAGATATTTTCTAGCAATAGAAAATATAAAAAAAATAACAATCGGTGGCCGCATTATATAGGAGGTGGGTATATAAGATTCGGCACAGTTATCTATATATAGTATTACTTACTATATTACTATCTTACTTGCATTTATTTAGCTTTTTCGAAAATGTATATTGCTTCTATGAAAATATATGTACTTATGTACACTAGACATGCCCTTAAAAAATAGATTTGCTTTGGATGCAATATTTAAGTGCAATCGGATAACTAGAACAGCTGCCGGAAAACGATTGAATGTTGTAAATTTGAGTAAATAATGGTAAATTTGTTGATATCTTAAAAAAATTCCCTATTTAAATACTGTTTTTTTAAACATTTGCAATAAAACTAAGCTTCTAGAGAAAATTATCTTTCTAACGAGGTATAAAACATAATAATTTCGAATGAAAAATAACAAAGTTATACGAGTTTTATCTGACCTAATATTGAGCAAAAACTACTAGTTTACTAATATTTTACTCGCATTTCTATTGTTGACATAGTTGTTTACATAACTTTTGCATGACGTAGAGAAATGCTAATAACTTGATTATTTTTAACTCGATGTTCATGTTTTATAACTTGTTAGAAAGATATTCTCTAGAAGCTTAGGTTTATTACAAATGTTTAAAAAACAGTATTTAAATAGGGAATTTGTTTAAGATATCTGAAATAGTACCATTATTTACCCAATTTTACAACTTTCAATCGATTTCCGGCATCTGTTCTAGTTATCCGATTGCACTTAAATTTTGCACTAGTTAGTTTTAGCTACTAATGAACAAAATAAGACCCACCCAAAGCAAATCTATTTTTTAAGGGCACCTCTAATGTACACAGTATATACAGTGGTGGCCAGGTAATTAAGACAAAAATTGTTTACTAAATTCCATGTGATTATCAATTACTTTTTCAAATATTTCCACAAATATGTATGCATTAGGACTGTTTTATCACACAAGTGTGTTTTATTCAACTGTGTCAATTCATACATATTCACCACGAACACATAAGATTTTTCTACAGCTTGACCAACAAATTTTTTTTTAAATAATCATATTTTTTAACATTTATATCATTATATTTTTATTATTATAAATTGTTCGGACCAAATTTCATGTTTTTAGTTCCATGTTATTAACATGTCTTGTTATTAACAGCGGATGTTCGATGAGGTGGTTCAACGTATTTCCACATATCTTTGTACCGATTATTTCAAAAATTTTTAGAAATATTAATAATAAATTTCATACCCTTAGGGCCATTTGTTTTGGCTTTATCGCACTTAAAATTCAGTTAATGAAAAAAAAATCAAGTATTTGTCTTAAATAGCTGGCCACCACTGTATGTATATACATATATGTATTATAATTTATAAATGTATGTATGTGGCTGCATAGATTTTAATATCAATTTGGAAGTTTACAAGATTTTACAATATTTATGTACTAAAATTTTGTGTATGCCATGTCATTTTAAAACAAAAACTCTTAAGTCAATATTAGGTGGGTTCGTTGATTAATACAATTGTGGATTTAAATTTAGGTTTTTATAATATATGTTTTCATGTAATTTCAATGCATTAAGTAATTTACATACATGAAGGTAGGGCAGGCGTGGGTTCATAGAGGAGGAAATAAGGAAATTTCGTCCCATCTAAATGAAAAGTTTTAATTTGTTTTCTAAAACCAAAATAACATATCATCAATATAAATTTGTATGAAAAAATAAAAATTTAAATCAAATTATGTTTTTATTTTAAATAAAATCATTTATAGATATTTCTATATTTTTTTATTATTTTAATTACTAACAACTACTTATTTAAACCAAAAAAAAAGAAATAATTTTTCATAAAGTCGGCAAATATCTCAATACCTATATGTTATTTAGTTTAAAAAAATCTTGCACTTGATGATAATTTGTTTTGAATTTTGGTTATATCTTGGTTATAGTTTGATAGTTAAAGTTTAAAATTGTGTACACATACTATGTACAGTGGGGAGCCCAAATGAGTACATGTTTCTATTTTGTGCACTTCTTATGGAATAAAAATAAAACTAATAAAGCAAATCCTAAATTTTTTTCTATCATTTATTTTATGTCTAATATGTAACAAAATGAATTACAATTCAAAACAAAAAACATCCAGTTCTAAATAAAAAAACAGACAAAACTAAAATAACTCGGATGTACTCAATTTTTTACCCCACAATAACTTTAGGGAAGAATTGCAGTTTTTAAAAAAATTTTCAAAATCCTTTATTACGTAAATAATATTTTACACGCATTGGAATATTTTCTATAAATTTTTCATTAATTTTTTTTAGAATACTCTCTCTCTCGTGCTCAATCCGCTGTTAAAGCTCGTACAAATTGGTAGCAGTTAATCGGTATTGTTTCAACCGCCAATTCACGATTCACTAAAAATTCTCAATAGGATTGAACTCGGGACATTGAGCTGATAACTGCATTAATAAGAAATTTTTCTAGGAACACCATTCTTTACAATTTTTGAAAAATTACTTCTTCTGCAGGATAAGCGTTATAATCTACAAAGTCAAAAGATGAATGTGAAAAATACAAAGATGATTACGTATTGAGGTCGGTATATCAAACTGGATACTATTTCGGTAGAAATTTTGCTCACTAAACCATTTTTCAAAGTTTTTTAAATGCCGTCCTTTAGACATAAAATAAATGACAGAAAAAATTTTTGGATTTGATTTATTAGTTTTATTTTTATTCCATAAGAAGTGCACAAAATAGAAACATGTACTCATTTGAGCTCCCCACTGTATGTAATATGATGTAGTGAATCGTAATCAATAATAAAATCAATCTAAATGTCATATGTCTAATATTAAAGAAGTGCAGGGTAATCACATTTATTTTTAATTTTTGAAATCTTTATCGTATCAAGCACAATTGCCTAAATGCTTTTTTTTTCGCATCCGTGAAAAAAAAGTCAAATTATAGGTTATAACGTCTGAATTGTTCGACATTTTAAATGAATTTTAAAAATGGAAGTGAAGTGAACACTTCCATGACACTTTCGTACCAAACGAATTCATTATAAGGAGAGAGCGAATCTACAAGTTTGTTTTTATTGCTTTACTCTTGTATTAGTAGTAGTAGTAGTATTCGCAACATCAAACACTAGTGAATTTGACAGCACGAGCACGAGAAAAAATAATTTCGTGATAAATTTTGTACACTAAATTGTATAAATTTGTCACGAAATCTACTCGAAGTTATTGTCCAAGAAATCTTTAAGTGTTAATTATCTTAAGAGGCCATTATACTTAGTATAATTATGAAATTAATTTTATATTTGAGAAAAAACTGTGAGTGATTAATAATATGATTTCTAGCATATAACTACGATTCATTTTAGCTTAAATATGATATCAAAAATTAGAAAGTTCAAAAGTTATTAAATAAGTACATAAAGTCTCTATAAAAACCAATACAAAGGCTTGAAGGAATTAAGAACATACATATGTATATGATTCGAAAACTCACACCTAATTCAAAGTAAAGAATAATTCCTAAATAGGGACAAAAGAAAAACGTTCCTCCTGTAGATAGGGATATAAATGAATTTAGTGGAGATCAGTATTAAATGCAAATGTAACATTGAAAATGCATAATAAAATTCTGCATTTTGCATTTAATACTGAACTCTGCTATTGCCTATACTCTCTTGCAACATGCCTACAATTGGTAGCCCATTTTATTACACTTTGAATTGGTGGTTAGATTGCTCTTGTGTGAAACAATTTATATGAAATAAGCATTTTCCAAGTAACATCATAAAAACTTATAAAACCAAATGTAAGTCAACTTAAGGGACTTATAAAAAGACACCAATGCACACAAACGCACTTTGAAATACACTTGCATTCAAACAAAATTCATCCAGAATAGAATATTCTATGCAGACAAACTCCTTAGTTGATAGAATTTAATAAAATTTTATTCCTTTTGTTGGTTTTTACATGTAAAGTTGAAAATAGATACACATATATGTATGTACGCAAGTGTGTCTCAGTGTGTAATGAAATATTATTTATTTTTTTTGGTAAATATTGATTGAATGTTCAATTTATGTTAAATAAGTTTACTAATTTGATTTTATGGAAATTTGCAATAATTTCTCATTCCACATGACGCCTACGCTTCCCTTTAAAATTTAAGCAAATAGCAAACATTATTTGTGTTTTTAGTTTTTTTTTGCAGGAGATGTTCAGATATGTCGGTAGTTTTGCATTAAACAATCTTTTGTTTAGTTTGTATGGGAATGTGTGTCTGTATGTCGGACTGTCTGCCTGTGTTTTTTCTGTTTATTCGTATTTCTTAGACAAAATTTACTTTATGGTACAAGCACTTTTCATAAGTGGTAAATTTTTCAATATTTGCAGACATATACATTCATAGATGGATGCATCATGTAAAAATATTCTTTCTTCCACAAGTCCACAAGTCACTTAAAGTACTTTTTGTATATTTAGCATGATAAGAGTACGTATGTACATATGAAGCTGTGTTTATTCTGCATGTTTGTTGAAAACTTAAAAGTTACAAATTGAAATGCACAAATAACTATGGACAGACATTATTAATCAATTAGGAAATTAAATTAAGAAATAATCTTGTATAACAATTTCTTTAAAAATATAACATACACAACAATATTTAACAATCAAAAGCTTTTGTATATTACTCTTAAGTTTATAAAATATTGGGAATTTTGATTTTAAAATATAGACGAATGTTTCCTCATAATAGAATGTTACAATGATGATAGATACAGGCGATACGTATTACGTATTTATTTCAATATGAAAATAATAAAATATTATTTCAATTTGAAATGTAGATTGTAAAAAAAAAACTATGTGTTACACCAAAAAACTACAGTTCCTTTAAAAGAACAATTTTATTAGGATTAGAGATTATTATACCCTACACCACCATAGTGGGGAGGGTATAATGCGTTTGTGCAGATGTTTGTAACGTGGGTGGGTGTCTAACACCCACCTTAAAGTATACCGATCGACTTAGAATCACTTTCTGAGTCGATTAAACGATGTCCATCCGTCCGTCTGGTCGGCTGGCTGGCTGTCCATGTAAATCTTGTGCGCAGAGTACAGGTCGCAATTTTGAAGATATTTGGATGAAATTTGGCTCAAGGACCAAGCCTATTGAAACTGGCTGAAATCGGTCCACTATTTCACCTAGCCCCCATACAAATGTCCTCCCGAAATTGGACTTTATCGGTCATAAATGTTTAATTTATATATGTATCTCCACAAATTCCGCTCCAAATTAGTTCTATATACACAAAATTCATGTCACCAAATTATGTTACGATCGGTTCATAATTAGTCATAGCTCCCATATAGACCCGCTTCCGAAAATCACTTTAACGTGCATAAATCGCTTAAAAATGTTGGTACACAGACAAAATTCAACATACTTAACTTAATTTAGACATAAATTAAGGTTAATTTATTAATAATGAATTATTTTTGTTTCCACATAATTATTTAGATTTATTTTGAAGATTTAATGCATAAATACTTCAACTAAAATAAGAGAATATCTATAGTTATAAGAATTTTGTAATAAATTTTTAACATTTCCGTTATCTCATCAAATATTTATTTTCAGATACTAGAACTGTATAGTTTTTATTGTTAAGTGATCTGATTTAATTTTACATAAACTCTTTTAAAAAAATAAATTGTAACTGTGAAAGCGTGTGTCGTTTAAAATTTCGTAATAACAATTTAGCTTAAAGTCTTCTTTTAATATATAAATTCCCCAAAAATAACAAGCATTTTATTTTCATTCTACATCATCTGTGTCTTGAAGAAATGTTGTTTTCGTTATTGAAAACGCAGTGATGTGGGTCTAGATTAGGGTGATCGGTTTTTTAACCATATTAAACAAATTTTCTTAAGAAAAAACCATTCATTAAACAATAATATCTGCAATGACATAAAAGAAAATATGATTTAAGCCCATAAGTATTATAATATTTCTGTTCTTGAAAATTCCTCAAAAATGTCAACCTTTTAAAATATTCATCCATAACTGAATCAAAGAAATTTGGATTAATTTTTTTATAAAGTGTTTAAAGTTGATTATAAATATGGGGGTTATTGTATAATTTGAATGTAAATTATTTTTAAGAAATTCTAACATACTGATGAATGTGTATGTTCTGAATTTATTTATTCAAATTTCAATTGTTTGAAATCCGGTTTTTGGAAAGACTAGAATAATAGATCACCCTAATCTAGATGCTTGACGTCCTATGCCTGACACCTTGAGCTTTATAACTTTCTAACATTGTTACAAATAATTACATTAAAAAATAACTGTCTTTTTTGCATAAAATTTCCTTTGCCATTCAGGGCAACATAAAAGATCTTAATAACAAAGCTTGGCAGCAACAACAACAAAAAGTAAAAGAATTTTTAAATAACAAGTACAAAATTATAAAATGTTGGATAGAAAAATGGAAAACGAATCTCTTTGAAAGAGAGTATTTTTTTTTTTTATTTTTCAATGATGTCGAACGAGTCTTCTTGAGATGCAATTTAACTAAACATATGTTAAATAACTTGGCTAAATAAAAACAACAACAGCACCTTGCTACAAAATATATTAGGGGTTTGCATGTATAACTACAGACTAATATAAGAACATAAGGGTGGCAATGAAAAATCCACTTAGTATTTTCGAACATATACGGGAGGATTAAAACTCACATGTTGGATATTTTTATCAAATCACATAACATTAAGCCCCACACCTTGAGGACAAAATACCTAAATAATAAAAGTCGTTAAACATAATGTTCTCAGTTTCTCAGACATTTCGGTACATTGTATGCAAGCTTGGGTACATATTCGAAACGGTTACCGGATATTTCAGTAAGGACACCTTTTTCATATTAAATAAAATTTAATAAGACAATAATCAAAACCGGGTTTTTCAAAAACACACTTTTTCGGTTAAACTGAAACCGATTTTTCAAATTTGTCGGTTTTTTGTACACACTATATATTACATTTTAAATTCTGTAGATTTCAATAATTGATATAACAAAATTTTAATTTTTAAAATTTAAAATTATCTATAAAATAACGGTAACGGTAGTTAGACTTCCGATAATATGTTTTGCAGTTATTTCGGTAACGGTAGCTTAGCCGTAGTCGAGCTAAAAGGACATTTTACGGTTAACGGTAACTAACCTTGATTGTTTGTGTTTTTGGCTTTTTCATGCTAGGAGGTCAAGATTTCTAATAGGAATTTTAAATTTGTATTTAAAAATTGAACGAAAACATAATCAAAAAATTTCTTAAAATTGAAGTTTATAAATAAATGATCACTAAAATAAAAAAAGTAAAGCTCAATTTAATATTAGTTTTATTTTGTCGAACGTTTTCCTTGATTAATATTATTACTAATTATTTATTTTATTAAATTTTCATAATTTTAAAGAATACTGAAAAAGTTATATTTAGATACACGGCAGAATGGAATGCATTTTCGGGGTTAGCCACCACCCCCTCATCAGCATTCTTTTGTGCCGATGTATGTGTGGCTTATAAACATCAGCTATTTAACTCACCAGTTTTACAGAAAGTTTTCAGTCACAACTCGACAGAAGATCATGAGACATGTATCACCGTGCCCGGTGTTTTTAAATTAATATTAGTGGTTATTTATTTATAATATAAGGTTTCATTTAGAAGTTTTTTTAATTTTAAATAAAACACATAAAATATAATTGAATGTCTGAATCTTTATTATAACACGAAAGAACAATCTCTGACATTACATTTTAAAGATAATTTCATTAAAATGTAACACCACGCTTTAAATGGTTCATTCGGAAGGTAAAAATGCCTGAAGTTAAAGCTTAAATTCAAGCATGGGTTAATGTCATTATGTCTGCTTTTACACAGGGCAAGTTTTCTTGCCGCAAATCTGAGTTTGTAGGACAGTGAGTCAAGAAGACAGGAGAGGGGTATACACTTGCTTGTACTGGCAAGACTCTTCAAGTCTCTTTTGTTTTCTCATTTTCACTATGGCGTCTATTGCTGTGTGTAAACAGACGAGCTAGTTTAAAAGAGAATCGAAGAGACTTGCTTCAAGTAAACTTGCTGTGTGTAAAAGCAGACTATATTCTGAATAAATTTTGTCAAAATAGAAAAAGTTGCTGTAGAATTTTTACGTTTTATATCAATATTTTTTTTCCAAAAATTCTTTTATAATCTAAAAATTTTAATTGACAAAATTCAAGATCTAAAATAGTATTATATTTTCATAACGAAGAAAATCTTCACTTTCGAGAATGAAATCGCCAAATCGCTAGTTTGCTATTTTTCAAACCAAAAATCGTCGAAATGCGATTTAACGTCATATTGTAATCATCCCGTGTTTATCTTCAACAAGTCACAAAACCATAAATTCATAAAATTATTACTAATTTTTGGTTCAATTTGGTTTTTCGTACGAACATGAGCAACCTTGTCAAAGTTCTACACTAAAGCTAGGTGAACAGGATTTAAATGTTAGTAAAAAGTTCAAGTTATCTTTATTTTAAAACACAATTTCCCAAAATTTCCAGTCCTGGCACCAGTCGTTAGAAAGTTTACTTTATTTCAAAATTGTGCATCTTGGCGATAGCCGTTAGTGAAATTGAGCAAAGGACGAAATGTAAAAGAACCCAGCACAAAAACAGCTAATGCTAGGAGATAAGATTCTTACATCATATTATAATGAATAAAACTTTAATTTCAGTTTGAAACGTGGTGTGTTTTTGTTTGGGACCACCCTAATACTCGCATGTCTGTACGTAGAAATCTTCATTAGTTACCTTTATGAGAATGTAAGTTTGTATGTATATGAGTTGGTGTGTATTTAGATACGGTTGTAACCATATTGTATGCATATACATACATTAGTGCGTGAGTTTGTGCATGTGTAGAGGTGGTGAATGTAAACAAGTTAACAAAGCAAGTACTTTTTACCTGGTATGTGTAGAAAGTAGTTGTATGTCTGCTTGATGACATTGGTATGGAAATAAGTTTCCCTCTCATCTCGCACTCCATCTCTCTAGCCATCCTAAGTATCTTTGTGTAATATGATATAATGTTATAGAATGTCTGCCATTTCGTTTACAAGTACATTGTGAATTTTAATTTTATTTACATGCTCCTACTCACACAAATACACACACACACATTTATGTATTATATGCATTTATTTCTTATACAAAAAAAATAAAAAAACAGAACTTGCTAATACTCATACAGCGTCACATTATTATAGACATGATTTTAATATAATTTTTTATTAAAGCAAACGTAAAGAATATATTTACACACATAAGTACATACACTCAGTTCCCTTTTTATAAAAAAGTACATGAGACATTTACTTTGGCAAGGAAGAAAGCGTATTCTTGTAATTAAATTTAAATTCTTAATAAAATTTCAAATATTTTAATATTAAAATACATAAAAATAAAAAAGAAACAATAAAAATTAAGTTGAGAACAAAATCAACTTTTAACAATATAAAGAACACATTTAACAAGAGTTTAATGTGTTTTTATTCACGTACTTTGCATTGTTTTCACATTAAGTAAACGAGTGAGTATGAGTAGTATCTTTGTACATTACAACAATTTAAAGGTAAAAATATTTAAAACACTTACACAAATGCATGTGTATTAGACCGACTCACAGAAAAAACCAAATTTATAACACACCCTCAAAATAAACCTTGGTTTGTTTTATGATGTTTTCCAAAATATTTTGGGTCTAGTGGGTTTTTTCAGTTTTAGCAAATATTTACATTTCCTACATGACAACTTATAGAATATGGGATATCATAAAGTTCCATCTAATGGTATATACGCTATCTCCAGTCTTGGTTTTTAATATTTGCTACTAGTTCTCGTGTTATCGGACTTTTAATCTAGGTAATATCATGTTTCAAACTTTCTCAGTATTGATACCCAAATATTTGTTTTGACACGTTGTGCATAAACAAATTGGAATTTAGCATAATTCACTAATTAATTTTCCGATATGACTTAATGATGGGAGAAAATGTAAACAATTTTAAAAAACTTAAAAAAAGTTTTTTTTTTTAAACAGTCGAAACCCAAAATATTTTGGGAAACGTCATAAAACTAACCAGGGTTTATTTTGAAGGGAGTAACTGAAATCACTATTTTCCTCTCCATACAAAGTGAGTTGCTCTAATGTGTATTGCATGTATATTTTAGTTTACATCAATTTATCCTTGTATGTTTACATGTAGAAGATTATGTGTGTACAATAGTAGTAGTCAGCCATCCTCACGTATACTTAATAATGATCCCTTTCAATAACTACAAATTCTTTATTACGTACACCACCCGTTGTTCTTTAGAGTTCAAGTTTAATGTTTCTACAGGAGCTGGCCAAATTTAGACATGCAATTCATAAGTACAGAACATAAATATATTTTTGGTTTATATTTGCAATAACATCTAAACCAAAAAATAATTGTTTTGTTAAATTTTATTTTGGTAAAGTAATATTTGGAATTTTTCAATGATTTACCGAAGTATTGAGAAAAAATAGAAATTTATATTATAAAATAGAAATCGAAATGACAAATCTATTATAGGGTTATATCGTATATAAAGTAATATGCATGTATGTTTATAATTTTAACTTTTGACAAATTCACTAGTCATGGAAAAAAATACATAGAATCTTTACTGGCAGTCTGGAGTCTAAAACCTAACTATTGCATCAACAAACTACATTTTAAGCAATTAATTTTGCTGTTGTGTCAGCATTAAGATCTGAAAAAGGGTAATAATTTTTCATATTTGTTTCTCTTACATTCGGATCTACATAGTTGTAGTTTCTACATCACTTGCATTATAATGAGAATATGATTTGACATTTACACAATTAGTAAATTGTTCGACTAGTATTCCAATAACCAATTTTTAACCCGAGAATGTGTAGAAATGGAATAATTTTTTTATATTTTTTAGGTAATTGGCCATAGGTGTAATCATCAAAATTCACATATTCAATTTAACTGATATTGCCGATTCTAGTAACGAAAATCATTCTATACAATTTGAAAGTACTCACAAATTGTATTTACTGGCTAAGTGTTAAGTCTGGGATATATACATATATGTACGTTAGCCATTTATTCAATTAATAATGGAGTCTATGCAAGTGTGTACATCACCTGTATGGACACATAATATCTATCCCGCATTTGCGTAAAGATAGTCACAACTCGAAAAAACATGGTTTTCAATGCTTTAGTGATTGTTATTTTTAAAAACTTTTATTCTATTCGATTGTTTGGGAAAATAACACCTGATTCTGGTGGTTCAACGCACCTAAACACGCGCATTTTGAGCACATTTTTCTGTAGAGCAAAAACGGTTGAATATACTGCAAATATGATTTCACCAATGGATTCTGCATTAAAACTTAATACAATTGATGTTTTTTGAATTCCTAAAAATAGTGCCACTAACTCACAACAGGAGGCGCAAATCTCTTTAAAAAAATTAAAAAAAAAAGGATTTTTGACTTTTTAAAAATGCATGATGAAAAGACATTTTAAGCTTATCAAAACGGTACCATTATTTCATTTCTATGACAAACCATTAAAAAGTTATGTGGCTTTAAAAATGTTTTGCTAAGGCAAACTAATAAACAAATTTCTAAACTTTTTTTTACCAAATTTTATTTTCTTGTTAAATAAATAACTTTGAAGGCTCAAAGTTGAAGCCAAAAATGCCGTTTTGCTTAGCTTAAAATGCCTTTTCATCGTTTATGTTTAAAAAAAACTAAAATTCTTTATTTTTTATGAGATTTGCGCCCCCTGTTGTAGGTTTGTGGAGCTATTTATAAGGATTCAAATAACATCAATTGTATTAATTTTTGATGCAGAATTCATTGGTGAAATCAGATTTGCAATATATTCAACCGTTTCTGTTCTACAGAAAAATGTGCTCAAGGAGTGAAAATTTTCCAAAAAAAAGGACGCCATTATTTTTAATTACGCAAAGACCTTCAGAAAAATTATGATAAAATTATCATATCCTTCACCCAACTATGGGGGTGAAGGGTATAAAAATGTTGAAAAATAATTATTATTCAGAAAAAATAATTATTATTCAATTAAAGTTTTTGTGTTATGACCATCTTGTCGCTAATGATCTGTATGCATACACATGTATAAAGTATGCACATTAGTAAGGTCCTTATAAAATGAAAGGATAGTTTTTAGACTTTGTTATTCGTTTGATATGGATGATTATAAGATTTTTTTAA
This sequence comes from Calliphora vicina, assembly GCF_958450345.1. NCBI lineage: Eukaryota > Metazoa > Arthropoda > Insecta > Diptera > Calliphoridae > Calliphora > Calliphora vicina. The sequence continues at coordinate 1,191,114 of NC_088780.1, read as the reverse complement.
AAACTTTACAATGCAAATGTATACCTCAAAATGAGAACACAATTCCTCAATTGGAATTGTTAAGATTTGGAAAAATTAGGTTAAGATTTGCACTAAAAATAATTTTGATGGAAAACCTCACATTGAGCTATATCTATTAATACTGTTCACCAAGAGTAAAAAATCAGTTTTTTTATACCCTTCAGCTTCGTGAGAAGGGTATATATAAGTTTGTCATTCCGTTTGTAATTTCTACATTTTTCATTTCCGACCCTATAAAGTATATATATTCTGGATCCTTATAGATAGCGGAGTCGATTAAGCCATGTCCGTCTGTCTGTCTGTCTGTCTGTCTGTCCGTCTGTCTGTCTGTCTGTCTGTTGAAATCAATTTTCTGAAGGCCCCAGATATCTCCGGGATCCAAATCTTCAACAATTCTGTCAGACATACTTTCGAGAATTTTGCTATTTAAAATCAGCAAAATCCGTCCATAAATAACGGAGATATGAGCAAAAATCCGAGACAACCTCTGAAAATTTCATCAAAAAACACAATGTATTGCATGCTTTGTGTATTTGGTTTTTTTTTTGTTTTTTGTTTCTTTTGGCGTTGTTGTTGTTTTTTATACAACTAAACGTTTGTTTGGTTGTGTGTTGGTTTTTTTGACAAAAAAGCAACAAAACGTATGTTTTTGGATGTGCATGCTTTGCGTATTTTGTTTTTTTTTGTGTTTTGATTCTTTTGGCGTTGTTGTTGTTTTTTATACAACTAAACGTTTGTTTGGTTGTGTGTTGGTTTTTTTGACAAAAAATCAACAAATCGTATGTTTGAATGTGCATGCTTTGCGTATTTTGTTTCTTTTGGCGTTGTTGTTGTTTTTTATACAATTAAACGTATGTTTGGATGTGTGTTGGTTTCATTGCCTTGCGTATTTTGTTTTTTCTTTTGGTGTTTTGTTTCGTTTGGCGTTGTTGTTGTTTTTTGTGTTCTTGATAAATTTAGGATGCTGTACGCTGAAAGTGGGCAATGTACATACATATATACTAATTATAAAAAATAATAATGCATTCACAACAAAGGTGAAGGGTATTTAAGATTCGGCATAGCCGAATATAGCACTCTTACTTGTTTTTAAATCAAATTTTTGGCATCCTAATGTTTACAATTTCTTTCGTACTGGCTGTGAATGTTTGCATTTCTATATAGTTTTTGTAGCTTTTTCTTTGCTTAGTAGCCTAAGTGACCATTTTATTAAGTTTATACATTTTCATCACTAAGCTTATGAAAAGGATTTAATTTAACTTTTCCTATAAGTAGAACAACAAAAACATGAAAAAAGTCACCGGAAAAATGTCTGTGTACGAGTATCACAACAAGCAAGAGAAATAAACGAAGAAATGAAAAAAAGGCAAAAATTCCTAAAGCTTATAAAAATGAATTAATGCCAGGCTTTTTAAGAGAATCTGCATGTGGAAAGTATATTTTATGGAACCAACAAAAACAAAAAAAATATTAGTGTTTTAAAGAAGAGGTATTTCTGAATATAAAGTATATATGTATGTACAATATGTGTGAGTGTATGAGTGTGTGGTGGTAGTCGTAAGAATTCTTAATATTTGAGAATTTTTTTCCTGATATTTAATTAAGTTTTTACTTCTCATATTGTATGTACAGGAGGTTTCTGTGGTTCTTTATATGAACATTTTATTAAAATCAACTTCACATCCTCATAAACCAGAAGAAAAAACAAAAAAAAAAAACATGCCTTTAACGAAAATGTTGAGGTCTCATGTACTTCAAAAATATGTTAAAAATTTTTATTGCTATATTTAAATTGTTTATTCTTACTTAGTTTCTTCACTGCAATATTAAAGTAGTGAAAATTTTTTATAATTTTTGGGGAATGTTAATGAAAACTGTAACAAAAACCCAATGTTTTATTACAATAACATTTCTGAACAAGTTAATAAACTTGCTTAAATATTTTAGACATTCAAGAGATTTATTGTCATAAATTTAGAAAAACTAAGAAATAAATATAAAAAGGATAAACCATCATTAGTAAGAAAATTTCATGTTATCCTTCAAATGATTAATTACAACATACATATTTTCTCTTTTTTGTTTGTAAAGAATTCAAAGATTTTAATTTCTGTAATATTATAAGTGTTTTATGAAAATTTCTTGATTATTCTAGATAACTTTTTGCGAGAAGAGCAATTAGTTTGAAAACAACTTGGTAAGATGTATGCAAATTAAAAGCCACAAAATCCCATTAATACTGACTAACAAGAACTACACAGATGTAAATATATTTGTATAAATCTAAATGCCTGATCTCCTTTATACGAAAAATATAAAATTTTAAAAGACCTTGCGGCCAGTGTGACCATTTAGCTTTTTTCGAGTTAAATTTAGCTTTATTTTTTTGGATTTAGCTTGAAATATTCCACTTAGGTTTTTTGAAAAATTAATCTAGCTTTTTGTAGTCCTTTCTGTATTTGCAATCGAATGTAATTAAAATTAAAGATTTTTCGAAATAGCGTTTCAAATAAACCTCCCGATTTTACAATTCATTTAAAAAGCCCTATCTGAGTATTATTTTGATTTGTGCTATACATTTACCCCAGTATTCATAAAAAATTCAAATTTAAACAATGTTTTAAAACAAAATTTCCATACAAAATTTGATTTTAAAACGTTGTTTAAATTGTTGTGATTGGTCCCACTTTCCACTTCCGAAAATCACTCAAAAATATAAATTATTGAAATTTTAAAAGACAAACGTTTTTGCGCTTTTACTTAGTGTATTTTATGGTCGGGCTTGACCGACCATACTTTCTTACTTGTTATAATTAAATATTTACATATTCTATGCATATTGACAAAATATTTATTTTTTACATAATTAATATTAAATTTTCCACACTATATTTAATTTTAATTTTTCATTTCAGTTTTTTGACATTTGTTGTTTTTGTAGAACTGCCGCCACCATAGATCTGAATTGGTCTTGGTTAATATTGTCATACTTATTTTTATTGATCATATTTTTTTCCAATAGTTTGATTTTGTTATTGATAAAATATATTTTTACTTTAATTTTGACTCATTATATAAAAAGTCTACTATCTGACTATGACTAATATCCAACTAATGAAAGTGTATTGTTGGAAAGCAATAAAACAATTTATCTTTATTATTTTGCATTAAATTTCCATTTTTAGCTCTATTTTAAACGTGATTTATACATTATTATTTCGAAATCTGGTCACACTGCTTGTGGCCAATGCTAAACAAATTCGTAAATTTAAAGGCATCGTTATATTTCCAGATGCACTACTGCACATTCATATATAAAGGAAATACATACACACGCAAACTATGAATTAGTATGTATTTATCAAGGTTGGCTACCGTTATCGATATAACTGCTATTACCGTTACCACTAAAAAACCATTACCTCTAAATGATGTTACCGATATTCTGTAAATTATTATAAAAATACAAGATTATAATTTTAATATGCGAGTTCATTAAAATCTACAAAATTTAAAATAAACAATTTTGCAAATGCCGTTACCGAAATAACTGTAATTACAGCGTTATCGTTATCAGCTAGCTAAGCTTAGTATTTATGCACGGAAGTGTGTATGCGAGTATAACTTCTTTAAACATCAATATATAGAACATTATTTTACTTAATACATACAAACATACTTCACATTTGATAAAATGAGGTATAAGGAAATAATGCAGTAGCATTATCCTGTAATATTAATGTTCGAAATATGTACTAATGCGTATAGTATGTATATTAGGGTGGTCCCAAACAGAAGTTATGGATGTTCCGAAGTAAAATAAAATTTCACTTCATTCTGAGACAAAGTTTCTCAAAATGTTTGGTGAGCTGGATCAAATTATAGTATTTGTTTAAGATTTTATGATTTTTTATAAAAACGTTAAAAAAATAACTATTATATCCTATGACCCTTACCAAATATTGACGCCAGGACAAACAACATGAGGAAGGTTTTTCTTAAACAAACTAAACATTTATTTTTTGTTGGGAACATCGACACCAAATTGTTTCTCAATGAAAACTGGGCCACCCCAATGTATATACTTAAAATTCTGCGTGATATTTATTAGTAACTAGCTGACACGACAGACGTTGTCCTTAGAGTTTTTATATACAAAATCGATTTTTAGTCAGAAATATGAGTGATCACAGATCTAGCTCCTTTTCTTGATTAAACGCTTATTGGCCAAGTTATTAGTAAATTTAGATATTTTGAGTTTTTATATAAAAAATCGAATTTTGGTCAGAAATATGTGTGATCTGTGAGCTCTGTTTCTTGATTAAACGCTTATTGGCCAATTTATTAGCGATTTTAGATATTGTTAATTTTTATATAAAAAAATCGATTTTATGTCAGAAATATGAGTGATCACAGATCGAGCTCCTTTTCTTGATTAAACGCTTATTGGCCAAGTTATTAGCGATTTTAGATATTTTGAGTTTTTTTTTTATAAAAAATCGAATTTTGGTCAGAAATATGAGTGATCACAGATCTAGCTCCTTTTCTTGATTAAACGCTTATTGGCCAAGTTATTAGCAAATTTAGATAATTTGAGTTTTTATATAAAAAATCGAATTTTGGTCAGAAATATGTGTGATCACAGATCGAGCTCCATCTCTTGATTAAACGCTTATTGGCCAAGATATTAGCGAGTTTGGATATTTTGAGTTTTTATATAAAAAATCGATTTTATGTCAGAAATATGAGCGATCACAGATCGAGCTCCTTTTCTTGATTAAACGCTTATTGGCCAAGTTATTAGCGAATTTAGATATTTTGAGTTTTTATATAAAAAATCGATTTTATGTCAGAAATATGAGCGATCACAGATCTATCTCCTTTTCTTGATTAAACGCTTATTGGCCAAGTTATTAGTAAATTTAGATATTTTGAGTTTTTATATAAAAAATCGAATTTTGGTCAGAAATATGTGTGATCTGTGAGCTCTGTTTCTTGATTAAACGCTTATTGGCCAATTTATTAGCGATTTTAGATATTGTGAATTTTTATATAAAAAAATCGATTTTATGTCAGAAATATGAGTGATCACAGATCGAGCTCCTTTTCTTGATTAAACGCTTATTGGCCAAGTTATTAGCGATTTTAGATATTTTGAGTTTTTTTTTATAAAAAATCGAATTTTGGTCAGAAATATGAGTGATCACAGATCTAGCTCCTTTTCTTGATTAAACGCTTATTGGCCAAGTTATTAGCAAATTTAGATAATTTGAGTTTTTATATAAAAAATCGAATTTTGGTCAGAAATATGTGTGATCACAGATCGAGCTCCATCTCTTGATTAAACGCTTATTGGCCAAGATATTAGCGAGTTTAGATATTTTGAGTTTTTATATAAAAAATCGATTTTATGTCAGAAATATGAGCGATCACAGATCGAGCTCCTTTTCTTGATTAAACGCTTATTGGCCAAGTTATTAGCGAATTTAGATATTTTGAGTTTTTATATAAAAAATCGATTTTATGTCAGAAATATGAGCGATCACAGATCTATCTCCTTTTCTTGATTAAACGCTTATTGGCCAAGTTATTAGTAAATTTAGATATTTTGAGTTTTTATATAAAAAATCGAATTTTGGTCAGAAATATGTGTGATCTGTGAGCTCTGTTTCTTGATTAAACGCTTATTGGCCAATTTATTAGCGATTTTAGATATTGTGAATTTTTATATAAAAAAATCGATTTTATGTCAGAAATATGAGTGATCACAGATCGAGCTCCTTTTCTTGATTAAACGCTTATTGGCCAAGTTATTAGCGATTTTAGATATTTTGAGTTTTTTTTTATAAAAAATCGAATTTTGGTCAGAAATATGAGTGATCACAGATCTAGCTCCTTTTCTTGATTAAACGCTTATTGGCCAAGTTATTAGCAAATTTAGATAATTTGAGTTTTTATATAAAAAATCGAATTTTGGTCAGAAATATGTGTGATCACAGATCGAGCTCCATCTCTTGATTAAACGCTTATTGGCCAAGATATTAGCGAGTTTAGATATTTTGAGTTTTTATATAAAAAATCGATTTTATGTCAGAAATATGAGCGATCACAGATCGAGCTCCTTTTCTTGATTAAACGCTTATTGGCCAAGTTATTAGCGAATTTAGATATTTTGAGTTTTTATATAAAAAATCGATTTTATGTCAGAAATATGAGCGATCACAGATCGAGCTCCTTTTCTTGATTAAACGCTTATTGGCCAAGTTATTAGCGATTTTAGATATTTTGAGTTTTTTTTTATAAAAAATCGAATTTTGGTCAGAAATATGAGTGATCACAGATCTAGCTCCTTTTCTTGATTAAACGCTTATTGGCCAAGTTATTAGAGAATTTAGATATTTTGAGCTTTTATATAAAAAATCAATTTTTGGTCAGAAATAAGAGTGATCACAGATCAAGCTCCATTTCTTGATTAAACGCTTATTGGCCAAGTTATTAGCGATTTTAGATATTTTGAGTTTTTTTTATAAAAAATCGAATTTTGGTCAGAAATATGAGTGATCACAGATCGAGCTCCTTTTCTTAATTAAACGCATATTGGGCAAGTTATTAGCAAATTCAGATATTTTGAGTTTTTATATAAAAAATCGAATTTTGGTCAGAAATATGAGTGATCACAGGTCGAGCTCTGTTTCTTGATTAAACGCTTATTGGCCAAGATATTAGCGAGTTTAGATATTTTGAGTTTTTATATAAAAAATCGATTTTATGTCTGAAATATAAGTGATCACAGATCGAGCTCCTTTTCTTGATTAAACGCTTATTGGCCAAGTTATTAGCGATTTTAGATATTTTGAGTTTTTATATAAAAAATCGAATTTTGGTCAGAAATATGAGTGATCACAGGTCGAGCTCTGTTTCTTGATTAAACGCTTATTGGCCAATTTATTAGCGAATATAGATATTTTGAGTTTTTATACAAAAAATTGATTTTTGGTCAGAAATATGAGTGATCACAGATCTAGCAGCTTCTTTTCTTGATTAAACGCTTATTGGCCAATTTATTAGCGATTTTAGATATTGTGAATTTTTATATAAAAAAATCGATTTTATGTCAGAAATATGAATGATCACAGATCGAGCTCCTTTTCTTGATTAAACGCTTATTGGCCAAGTTATTAGCGATTTTAGATATTTTGAGTTTTTATATAAAAAATCGAATTTTGGTCAGAAATATGAGTGATCACAGATCTAGCTCCTTTTCTTGATTAAACGCTTATTGGCCAAGTTATTAGCGATTTTAGATATTGTGAATTTTTATATAAAAAAATCGATTTTATATCAGAAATATGAGTGATCACAGATCGAGCTCCTTTTCTTGATTAAACGCTTATTGGCCAAGTTATTAGCGATTTTAGATATTTTGAGTTTTTATATAAAAAATCGAATTTTGGTCAGAAATATGAGTGATCACAGGTCGAGCTCTGTTTCTTGATTAAACGCTTATTGGCCAATTTATTAGCGAATATAGATATTTTGAGTTTTTATACAAAAAATTGATTTTTGGTCAGAAATATGAGTGATCACAGATCTAGCAGCTTCTTTTCTTGATTAAACGCTTATTGGCCAATTTATTAGCGATTTTAGATATTGTGAATTTTTATATAAAAAAATCGATTTTATGTCAGAAATATGAATGATCACAGATCGAGCTCCTTTTCTTGATTAAACGCTTATTGGCCAAGTTATTAGCGATTTTAGATATTTTGAGTTTTTTTTATAAAAAATCGAATTTTGGTCAGAAATATGAGTGATCACAGATCGAGCTCCTTTTCTTAATTAAACGCATATTGGCCAAGTTATTAGCGATTTTAGATATTGTGAATTTTTATATAAAAAAATCGATTTTATATCAGAAATATGAGTGATCACAGATCGAGCTCCTTTTCTTGATTAAACGCTTATTGGCCAAGTTATTAGCGATTTCAGATATTTTGAGTTTTTTTTTATAAAAAATCGAATTTTGGTCAGAAATATGAGTGATCACAGATCGAGCTCTTTTTCTTGATTAAACGCTTATTGGCCAAGTTATTAGCGAATTTAGATATTCTGAGTTTTTATATAAAAAAGCGATTTTTGGTTAAACGCTTATTGGCAAAGTTATTAGCGAATTTAGATATTTTGAGTTTTTATATAAAAAATCGATTTTATGTCAGAAATATGAATGATCACAGATCGAGCTCCTTTTCTTGATTAAACGCTTATTGGCCAAGTTATTAGCGATTTTAGATATTTTGAGTTTTTTTTATAAAAAATCGAATTTTGGTCAGAAATATGAGTGATCACAGATCGAGCTCCTTTTCTTAATTAAACGCATATTGGGCAAGTTATTAGCAAATTTAGATATTTTGAGTTTTTATATAAATAATCGAATTTTGGTCAGAAATATGAGTGATCACAGGTCGAGCTCTGTTTCTTGATTAAACGCTTATTGGCCAAGTTATTAGCGAATTTAGATATTTTGAGTTTTTATATAAAAAATCAATTTTTGGTCAGAAATATGAGTAATCGCAGATCAAGCTCCTTTTCTTGATTAAACGCTTAGTGGCCAAGTTATTAGCGATTTTAGATATTTTGAGTTTTTATATAAAATCGAATTTTGGTCAGAAATATGAGTGATCACAGGTCGAGCTCTGTTTCTTGATTAAACGCTTATTGGCCAATTTATTAGCGAATATAGATATTTTGAGTTTTTATACAAAAAATTGATTTTTGGTCAGAAATATGAGTGATCACAGATCTAGCTCCTTTTCTTGATTAAACGCTTATTGGCCAAGTTATTAGTGATTTTAGATATTGTGAATTTTTATATAAAAAAATCGATTTTATGTCAGAAATATGAATGATCACAGATCGAGCTCCTTTTCTTGATTAAACGCTTATTGGCCAAGTTATTAGCGAATTTAGATATTCTGAGTTTTTATATAAAAAAGCGATTTTTGGTTAAACGCTTATTGGCAAAGTTATTAGCGAATTTAGATATTTTGAGTTTTTATATAAAAAATCGATTTTTGGTCAGAAATATGAGTGATCACAGATCGAGCTCCATCTCTTGATTACACGTTTATTGGCCAAGATATTAGCGATTTTAGATATTTTGAGTTTTTATATATAAAATCAATTTTTGGTCAGAAATATGAGTGATCACAGATCGAGCTCTTTTTCTCGATTAAACGCTTATTGGCCAAGTTATTAGCGAATTTAGATATTTTGAGTTTTTATATAAAAAATCGATTTTGGTTAAACGCTTATTGGCAAAGTTATTAGCGAATTTAGATATTTTGAGTTCTTATATAAAAAATCGAATTTTGTCAGAAATATGAGTGATCACATGTATTTTGCAGATGTATTTAGTGGACGTGGACAATTGTTATTTACGTAAAAACGTTTGCGGTCTATGTATTGCGAACATAAAAAAAAATTTATCAAATCGGTCCAGGCGTCGTGCTATTTGAGGTATATCAAAAAAAAAAAATTGGTGTGGTCAATTATTCTTTCAGTAAAAACTCAAATTGGATTAGTATTATCATTTAAAAAAAATTTAGACAAATCGTAACCGTTTTCCGATTTTAGATAAATGGAAAAAAGTGGTCGTAAAAGTAGGCGTGGTCCATTTTTCATTCCGTAAAAACCTAATTTGGGCTATGACCAACATTTTAAAAAAAAAATTGTCTAAATCGGTCCGGTCGTTCTCTACTGATGCAATTACCAACGAACGACATTTGATTTTTATTTATATGTAGATAGATAGATGAAGATATTATATGTGAATTAATTTTAAAAAAAAAAATTTTGGCTGTGAATGTGTTTTCTAAAAGTTATCAGTTATTGTTACATTTTTTAGATTTGTTGATAAAATAACAAGTAAAAGTTCGATAAAAATAACATTAACGTTACTATGAATTCTACTTTGTTTTTCGTTTTGGATATTTTCAAAAATTGTTTAATGATCATACCCTAATTCAGCAATTCCAATAAAAAGGCAATTTATTTTTAAAGTATGCAAGTCCTGGAAAACTTTCTAAAGCTTGAGGATTTTTATGATGAGTTTAAGTTACATATTTTCACCAGATGGAGAGGTCAAACAACATTTAACAATAATAAAGCTTAAGTAAAAAATATGGTTTACTGAGTACATTTCAAACAAATTCTAGATAAAATGTTTTAGTAAGAATGACTTGACACAATTTCAATCATCAAAATGGAGACAGTGTCCAGGAAGTAGATTAATTTCATAAAATATTTAAGTCTTAAGCAAATAAAAATACACTTAATATTAAAATTAAATTGAAAAAATAAAACCAACGAAGACTTACTTTAAATTATTAGCATTAAGAATGTATGAATGAATGATTCGGCGAAAAAAATGATTTTCAAATATTCCAAACAAAATGTCCTCAAGCTTGATGAATTTTCATCTTCATACTTTTGTGTAAATTTACTTTGTCATAATCATTGTCATTGTATTAGTCTACATGAAAATTCTTAATATTATTACACGGAAGGGGGGATGAAGTACGTAATACTAAACGTTTGCTTGTCTCTGGTTTGCGCTGAAACTTTTTGCATCGCCAACCCACAAAACCCACCAACCAAACATTTCCCTCGAATTTCAAAATAAAAATACAAAACCTGTCAAAAATCTGACAAGTACTTGTCAAATGTTTGTATTGTAATGTACAATATACGAGTATAATGTTTATATTACACTAGCACAAGTAGTTCCTTTGGTTGTGTCAGATGCTGCAAACAATTGATTCATCAATAATTTTTGCATGTTTCCGTATATGTATGTATGTGTATAATAAATTAGTGGAAACAAACATGTTTTGAATATAATTAATAGAACACAAAAACTTGTTTTTATAACCAAAGAGGATGGGGAGTATATTGCTTTTGTCATTTCATTTGTAACACATCGGGTCCATATGAAATTCTAAGACGATCTAACTCTGTCAGCAATCCTGATGAAATTTAGTACAAATTAGTTCTAAGTACTCTGAAATTATACTGTAAGATCTAGCGAAAATCTAGTCCCCATACAAGGTCCCCTCAGAAAATGAATTGAACATTCATAATCACATTGATATCGTGGTGATATTGGATATGAAATTAAATCTTTACAAACTTTTATGATGATCGATCCGTAATCCACGCAACCTCTCATATAACCCCTGTATCAGAAAAATATTTTATTGTCAGGTATTGATGGTGGGCATACAATAAGATTCGGCACAGCCGAAAATAACATTGTTGCTTGTTTCATTTTAAAATGCCAGCATTTAAAAAGTATCAGACTTGAATATACATACAAGCTATAGTACAGGTTCGGTTGTAATTTAAATTCGGGAAAATTGGCAAATAACTAAGAAATATGAAAAAATCCGGAATAAACCGATTTTTTACAAATTTTAGACATATTGCTAGTCTATATTTCAAAGATATTTTTAGCCCGCATTTTTTGTTCATCCAAAAAATTGATGGCACAATATCAATTGCCAAATCGACCGTATTTAATAACAAATTAAATTATAATTAAACATTCTTATTTTGAAGTTTGAAAAAAAAAACTAATAACACTTTTAAAACTCTGCTTATTTTGTATAATCAAGTAAGTAGAAGAGATACAGACTACGCTTTTAAAGTGTAAGTTTTTGTTATTGTTTCTTGTTCAAATATGTCATTGTTAAACTTCAGTGTCAAAAATGATATTGTGTTGGAAAATTAAAATGAGTTGTTTATGAAGTGCTGCCTGCACACAAGTGCTCTTTTCAATGATGAGCAAATAGTTAGTTACCCGCACTCGTTCCAAGTAACTACATACAAACATATATTCGTAATAATAATGATAATAAAAGTAAATAAGTGAGAGTACGTGATTACAAGTAAAACAAGATGAACTTTATGAAGATAACATCGCAAGGATTTTATTACATATTTATTATAAACATTTATGTGCTTTGAATCAAACTGTTTTTATTAAAACAAGAATATATAGTAGTTTGATTAATTTATTTAGAATGTTTATTATAGATTAATATATATGTATATAAATAGTTTAAGTGAACAGACTTCGTAATGTATTCCGAGACATTAAGATAAGTCGTTTAAATTAAGAATTATATTAAATATTTGTCTTTGGAATTAATTTGGTGAAAAATTATTTATATTTTTATAAATTACCACAAAGTTCAGGTATTTGATTAATTTCAATAGATTTGAAATGGTGGAATAAATATCGATCGATTTCAAAATTTATCTTTTAAACAATGCCTTATTATTGCTCTGCAAATTTTTTGACCCATAGCTCCTAAGCAAGATCTTAATAAAACTTGTTCTATATCTACAACTAGAGCTAATATATGATATTTGCATTGCAATTAATTGTCCTTTTAAAAAAAAAATTATCTGTAATTCATATGTACATATGTATATATATACTGATTTTCAATCCATAGTAGCACAGCAAAGTTTTTTGATTTTTTGGAACTCCCCCTAAATATAAAATTACCACTTATAAACAATAAATACTAAAAAAAAAATTTATAAAAAATGGCCTCCGACGTTTTTATTGTTACTCACAATATTTACACTAGAATCAAAGTTATTTAATTTTTGAATATCATGATTATTTCTTTTGATTTTTAAACAAAAAAACATTAAATTTTGTAATAAATTTTAAATCAAAAGACTATTGTTCTGCGCGGTGTTTTTCTGAATGGTTGTTTTTCATGAAATGTTCGCACATTAATATCTAGATGTATGTATAAATTTTTACTCTGCAATCATTCTGGTTTAATATCAAATTGTGTACGCAACACTATTGAGCAATTTCATAAAATAATTTTTATAAAGTTCGACACTAGGCTGGCCCCAAAAAAAGTTGTTGATGTTCGCAATAAAATTAAACTTTAATTCTTTCAAAGATGATACTATGTTCACATTTGTTAATCATCTCAATCTTAAGCTCTAATCACTTCAAAATCGAGATGATTATCCATGCATTTAAATGATTTGTTAATCACTTCAAATTGACATGATTAAATCTTAATCACTTCATTAATCACGTAGAATCAACTGAACATACCACAAACTGATGATGATGTAGCATCGGCCACCTTTTAGTGTAGTACCGATAAATAAATTTTGACTGAAGTTTTTTTTTCCTTAAAAAACCTTAAATAATTCATCAATGTTCATAATTTCATAATTAAAAAGTTTAAAATAATCTGCTGATATCTTTAATAAAGTATTTATTTCCATATTTAATGCCTTAAAGAAATATAAATTTGTTTTGTTGTTTTTTATTTGTCAACTTAATCATTTTAGTGTCAACTTAATCGTCTCAAATGTAATGTGAACGGCTTTGATTAACTTAATCAAAATTTTGCTTAAACGCGTTTAAAAGCCCAAGTGTGAACATAGCATAACTTTTCTCAATATGTTGGTTATGGCTTCAGTATTAGATGAGCTAGATCAATGTATTTTTTTAAGGTTTTAATAATTTTATGAAAGGCGTTTCCAATAACGTAAAATTATCACGTACATATGTACAAAAATATTATAGCTATTGTAGATTTTTGGACAAAATTAAATTTTTTAAAATTTATACATATTAATATTTTAACTAATTAGTTTAAATAAAATATTTAGTATATAGATTACATAATTATATATAATTTCACCGAAACGGGGTTTTTAATTTTTCAAAATTCAATCTAGTTCGAATTTTATTTGAATTTGGGAAACCTAGTATCTCCCCGATCTGCGGTTAGCTATATGCTCAATAACACATTTTTAATGTAGACTTAAAACAATCAACTTTATGTTATATAAGAATTTATAGCATATAATGAACAAACACATTTTTAAATTGTTAATCACAAACAAAACATGAAAGATAAATAAAAAATGTGCGCATGAAATGTTTTACATATTTTTCCAGTAAGCACCAAAGCCCCAAAAATTCAATCACTTCACTATGTGCCCATTTCCAATTTTTGCGGCAAAAATTCAAATGTTCAATTTTCTCTTTTTTTGGAAAAAAAATTACGGCTCAATTCCTAACACTTCGACGACATAAATGCCAACAATTTATGCCAATTGGTCACTCAGTTTATATATAAACAGCTGTTAAAGTTTACATTTTTTAAAATTAAGTTTTCAAGCTGAAAAAGTACAAAAAATTGCATTAAGGAAAAAGTATTTTTTTTTTAAATTAGTTATGACTAAGATTTTACCAAAATGGATTGCAATGCCGGAGGTGTGCAGTTAACCCTTTGACGACCACGGGGACACCGGAAAAAGAATTTTTTTTTTAAAAAAATTAGTTATGACTAGGATTTTACCAATATGGATTTTAATATGGATTGAAATATTAGTAATGTTTTTTGAGAAGTTACGAAAAAATTGTTTGTCTTCTAGAGTATAGAACTTAAGTTGCCTGCATTTGCCCAAGGAATGATACATATATATGTGGTTATTTGTGGGAAGGTCAGGCTTCATTCCATACTCAAATTGTTTGCAACTACTTGCACCGAAGCAAATAATTTTCTCTTTTCTAGAAACATACTAACATTTTGTGAAACTACTTTTACAGATTAATGTTGTAAGTTTTATAACGATAGTGAATGTCAAAGACATACACAATTGCTTACTCAAAATTTACTTTACGCGACCCAAACTAAGCACTGTCTACAAATAGCAGTAGATAGTGCTATGAGAATATAAATTTTTTTTTGAAAATCGTTGGCGAGTTGGAAGGGGGTTACATTTGTTGGAATTTGACTTGAATGTAAACGTAATTATATTTTAAACATGAAAAATATTTGAAAATTTATTTATTTTTCAAACAAAAAACATATGGCTTGAATTTATGTTTCCTTTTTACTGGAGAATACTATTGAAATAAAGTGTAATACAACTGTAATTCAATTGCTTGACTATAATTCAAGGCTTGAATTACACTTGCTTTCAACTTGAATTCCAGTAAAAATGCTTATTGGGTTTAGTTAAACTAAAATGTTTGTTTTTTTCCCAATAAAATTATAATAAAGTGTTTTATACACAAATGAAAAACTCATGAAATTACGCTTATTTGTATGTACACACTGTGATTGTCATACACGTATACTACTAGATTGAACTAGACTGAAGTTCGAAAAACGGCAAAATCAGTTTCGATGAATCTATATGAGGTTTACAACATTTTAATAATTCAAAAAACTTAAAAATTACGAATAATTTTGACATTTTACGACTATTGAAAACGCATTTCAATGTCATTTTAGATGATACCAATATATGTTTTGTTTCCTTTGGGAAAAAATCACAAAAACCTTGGATAAGGAACTTTTTATGCTCCTTGACAAATATTTTGAGAAATGATGCAACAATGAATGCAACATCTACGCCTTACTTTTCCTGCACACAAACGGTGCCAGCCTAATAATACACACATACACATTACAATACAATAGGAAATACATATGTATGTAATATTATTCTGATTGTTTTTTTACTTTGTTTTTTATCTGGTTATTTCCCAACAAATACAATATCAGAGGTATACAAAATAATGTTGGTTGTATTTGATATCAAACGGATTCTTAAATGTAAACAAAGGTGCAAAAAATTCTAAATTAATGTTTCCTGGGTTGGTGTGTGATCAGATAGAGAGAGTGCATGGAAAAAAGAAAACTTTATTGAAAATGCTGTTCATGCACATTATCACACGTTCGTTTTTGTTGTTGAAACATTAAATCGATGACAATGTGAGTTTTTGGAGGGTGTCGAAGATAAGCGTTGTGGTTATTTTATTATTTTTAATAGAACTTTAAAAGAGATTGTCAAGAATGGAATTTATTTTTGACATTTGCTATTTTCCAAATGCCAATCTTTGTGTGTGTGCCTCCAATTATTGAATGTGTTTGCAGCCGATAATGGTTTGATGTATTTATGGTGGTTGATACCGATGTCAATAAATACAAATCAAAATTTGATTTGTTAGTTTTATAAAACTTCCCATGTTTTCCACTTCTATCTAGTATGTAGTTGTTGCTGCCGCATTTTGGTACCGTTTGAGCATTTTGGTAAGTAATTACGAATGCTTTTAGTAAAACATATTTGTTTTGCTGTTAAGGACAGACATTAAGCTTCTTTTCGTAATATTTTATTGTGTGACTGTGTGTTAGTGGGAATATTTTATACAAAAAAAATATATAAAAACCATTCAAGTGTTAAGTGTCACAAGCATTTGCGCTTGTAGTCCTGAGTTCTTAGCCAGTCGTTTTGTTTACAATGCAGTTGTAAATTTACTCATGATCTCAAGCATTTTTGTGGAGATACAATAAAATGTTCAGCAAATGTGTGCTATTCCGTGTGTGAGTGTGTTTGTTTGCCATTTCCTTCCGCTTATCAGTGGCATCTTACACACGCGCTCAATCTGTTTTGTTGCAGATTTCATTTGAATTCAATTCATTTTTAGGGGTGAGTGTTTTTTGATGTTTCCAAAAACTATATCGATAATTTTCGATTGAGTGAATGCAGCGGACAGGAACATTGCTACTGTTATTGTTGTTGTTGCTGTGGCTGATGTGCGTCGGACGACATCGAATGCTTATCAGCAATTACATGAGAAAACACTTATAAATACTGTACACGAGTACATACATGGAAAATATAAGTGTTTAAAACAAGATTGAACATGTCTTTCGCTGGCCGTACATTCGAGTGTTTGTGTTAAAATTGGAAATCACGCAAAACTTTTATTTAATTGTAGTTAATGGTATCTTTTGATAGCACTTAACACACTACATGCATAAATTCATACATATTGTTGCATGCAACATAATCCTTAATGGCAGTGGGTGTTAAAAGTTGTTCATTTGATTGGGTTTTCAAATGAGTAGAGTGTTTGGGAAATAAAAATAAAAATTGTGAATTGATTTAAATGTTTTAAATGACTAATTAAAGAATTACTCTCTAAATCATGTTTATTGTGTCAACCGAATATTTACATATGAGTTGTAGTTGTTTGTTTTGTATACCGAATGTATTTGCTTTAATGTACATACATACATACATAGCTACATTATTTGTTTGCTGATTGAATTCTGTTTGTATTTTAATTTTTGTCTTATATTTATCTTTATTATTTTCAAGAATAAATACACAATTTTATTAACACAAATGTACGTTTCTACATACATAAATACATTCTATTGTCCTTGTAAATATTTACTTGGATTTACTATAATTTTACAAATCAATTTACTTCTAAATACCAATTCACTAATATCCTTGATTATCCTCTTGATACTTCATTCATTCTCTTCAATTGTCTATCTATTTGCCTGTAGCTACATACATATATACTGTACATATCTGTGCACTTGTGTGTGTTTCTGTGTATTTACAAGTATAAGTAAATAAGCACTAGCAATTGTTTACAAATAAACTTCTATTGAAGTTTTCATCTTCTAAATAATTTACCCTTTAGACTTTCTAAATGTAAGTAAGTAAATTATACAAAAATTGTATAAAACTTAACTGTAGTATCCCCATTCTTTCCAACTCCCAACAAAAATATGTATGTATTTACAGTGTATCACAATACTTTTTTTGTTTACTCATTTTGTTTTTCATACATAAATACATAAAATTTTATAATTTAATAATGAAAAAATAATTTTTTTTTGTATTTTTTATTAATTTCTTTCTTAAAAGGATGCTTTTTATATATTTTGCAATTGTAATTAGCAGGGAAACCAAAATATGCAAATGCATGTTTTTTCTGGTGAGTCTAATGAGCACATGGATAAGATATTTACACGTTTCAGAACTATTTAAGAATTTTGGCATTTTAAGAGCATATTTATGTCATATTTTGCGTTTTTAGAGCATATTTTACTGTTTAATAGCATATTTTGAGTTTATCAAAAACAAATTTTGTCTTACTTATTTTTCGCTGTTGTGTTACAGGTTTTTACTTCCTTTGTTTAAAATTCAAAATTGAAAAATAGATGGCTTTTCACCAAAAGAAAAATTTAAAAAACAGATTTTTTTTTTTAAATTTAAAATAACAATTCGAAAAATTTTTTTTATCCAAAAAATTAAAAAACTGAAAAAAAATTGTTTCACCTAAAAATATTTAAATTTTTTATTTTGAAGTATAATTAGGTGAAGGGTATATAAGATTCGGCACAGCCGAATATAGCTCTCTTACTTGTTTTAATATAAAATAAGCACTATTTTAATAATAGCTCCATCTAAATATCAAATTTTAGGTCTAATTCAAACTTAACCGTTCTAAGTGTTAAAGAAATGTTGTCTTTTAAATTTGCTCCTGTAACATCAGTTGATGTCGAAAGAACATTTTCTATGTTTAAAAATGTTTTCAGATCCAATAGACAACGATTTTTATTTGAAAATTTAAGTAAATTTTTTTTGGTTAAAAATTATGTAAAAGTTTGTTTTTTTAAGACCATATTTTTTAAATTTTAAGAGCATATTTTAAAGTTTTTACTGCATATTTAAAGCTTTTTTTAGAGCATATTTCCGGTTTCCCTGGTAATTTGTAATTATTTTGTCCTTATAGTGAGTATTTGTACAGCTTTTTCTGTTCAAAATGACGAAAGGAAAGGAATAAAACATGTGCGTGAGAAATAATATTTCATACCATTCAAATTTCTATGGTATTTTGGTCCGGACTTTACGGGGATGTACGCTAGTGTTTTTTATTGTAAAAAATCTAATTTTATATTTAATATTTTTAAAATTTTCTAGTGTTTTCTCATTTTAAATACTTCTAATTTAATTACACTGTCAAACAGTATTTTTGGAACAGAATAGCGACCCTATAATTCTGAAAGGGCATGTTAAGTAGAGCATTTTTTTAGAATAAACTTATAGTCCAGCTGGCCTGAATTTTTTTTTACAGTGGGTCAAAGTTTTAATTTTTTGATCGAAGGGCGCAGTATACTAACTGAAAAAAATGTTGTAAGTTAATATCTGAGAGAATTCTTATTGTCAGAGTTATATTATGGAATTTTATGGAGCTCCTCTATTTAGGGTTCAATTTGACCTTTTTTTGAGAAAATCAAATAAAGTCCTTTCAAAAAGGACATTTAAGGATTCAAATATTCTACGAAAATTTTTGCCGGAAATTTTCAGTGGGGGTCACCAAAGATACCAAAGTTGTAAATAAAGCTCTTTACGCTTAATTCGCAAGATTACACGCCACCTTGGGTCTCACATTTTAAAAAAAAATCACAAAAAATCGGTACCGTGAAATAACTCCCAAATGAAATAACTCCCCACGAAAAAATGAAATAACACCAAACTAATTTTTCATACAACTTAGGACTTATTTCATTATGAAAAAACTCTTAACGCATAGGAAGTTATTTCATAATTTGTTGTTGGGAGTTATTTCATAATGCAATAACTCCCAATGAAACAACTCCCAATAAAATTTTTGTTGGGTTTTATTTCATTATATTTTGGGAATTAGGAGTTATTTCACTGTATTGGGAGTTATTTCATTTTTGTTGGGTTCTACTTTGCAGAACCCATAAATATCAAAAACTGGCTTCACTCAGAAAAGTTTTTTGCATTGCTGACTTTCTGCCGGGCGCTAAGGTTTTCTCCTCTGTGGTGTATCAAAAACTGGCTTCTCTCAGAAAAGGTTTTTGCATTGCTGGCCTTCGGCCTCGCGCAAAGGTTTTCTCCTCTGGGGTGTATCAAAAACCGGCTTCGCTCCGAAAAGATTCTTTTTACATCGTCGGCCTTTGTCAGGTTGCAACGATTTCTTAATCTGGTGCGAAATGAAAATCGGCTTTCTGCAATATTATAAAACCTTTCTGCAATGAAAGAAAACTTTTCTGAGCGAAGCCAGATTTTGATACACCCCGGAGGAGAAAACCTTAGCGGCAGGCCGAAGGCCGGCAATGCAAAAAACTTTTCAGAGCGAAGCCAGTTTTTGATACACCCCAGAGGAGAAACCCTTAGCGCCCGACCGAAGGCCGGCAATGCAAAACAAATTTTCTGAGTGAAGCCACATCCCAGAGGAGAACGCTACACTAAGAATAATTTCACTTTTGTAGTTCCTTTTTTTAGATTACATAAATAAATTGCTTCGCATTGAGAATTACTTCATTTCTATTGGGATTTATTTCATTGGGAGTTATTTCGATTTTTTGGGACTAATATTTTTAAAATTATGAAACCGCCGATTATTGGGAGTAATTTCATTTTACCCTTTGGTAGTTATTTCATTTTTCAAGATTGGGATTTATTTCATTTTTGATGGGAATTATTTCATTGGTAGTTATTTCATTGGGAGTTATTTCATTTGGGAGCTATTTCACGGTACCCAAAAAATCTATTTATGATCCGAATGAGCTGATATTTAAAACACAAATAGTCCTAGCGAAGATCTACAAAAAATATCTATACATATGTAAATTATCACTTTTAGGTCAAGAGTTATTTATGTTTATTTATTTATTTTTTTTAATTTGTTCCATCTTTTTTTAGTTTTTTAGATATGTCGAAATTGTTTTTTAAAATATCACCAATATTTGCGATTAAATTTCGAATACTATAAAAATAACTTATTAACAGTTATGTCGTCCCTATAAAAAGTTACACGCATCCAAAGTTGGAACATGTAAAAATGGTCGTATTTTTACGTTTTCCACAATATAACTCTGACAATAAGAATTCTCTTAGACATTAACTTACAACATTTGTTTCAGTTAGTGTACTGCTCCCTTCGATCAAAAAATAAAAACTTTGACCCACTGTAAAAAAATTCCGAGCGACAAAAATTATCTACTCAACATTCCCTTTCAGAATCGCTATTCTGTTCCAATCAAAAAGTCTCAATTTGTTGGACAGTGTTATCAATTAAACAAAATAAATTATTTTTACCTGTTCTCAAAAATTGTTTGTATGTATAAAAAATAACTACACCAAAAAAATGCGTAAACAAAATAGTTTTGTGATGCACTGTATATATTTAAATAAATAAGCAATTGTATGTGTGAATATTTATGTCTGTATAAAGGAAAGATTAAATATTAATAAATTAATTCCTTATCTCTAACAAAATGTTTGCAAGAGATTCAAATAAATGAATATTTAAATAAATCCTGGCAAAAACTTAAGACAAACATTGTTGCATACAATATTTGGATCTAACTTTTCTGAGACACCAGCGTGGTGGAGGGTAAATATTTGAATCAACAAATTCTCGTTTTAAATTACGAAGCTAAAAATGACAAACACTTTTACTTTCACTTTAACAATTCTGTTCATTGAATTTCAAATTAAATTTATTGTTTATGAAATTTGGAAACTTATGTGTGTATGTACTATGTAAGGTATTTATAGACGGCAATACTGAGTATTAACACTTTTCAAATTTAAAATATTATTGAAATCATTCGGTATGTCAAGAAATCGTTTCGAAAAAATATTTTTGATTTACACGCTTGTATTACAAATATTTTATTTCTTTGTTGATTGATATTTTTCTGCAAACTTTATTTTTATTTTATATTTTCTTGACATTTTTGTTTGTCGTATTTGTATTTATAAATACATACCCGATACATATGAAAATAAAAAGTTTTTGAACTGTTTTAAACAAATTTTGAATACCTACCGTAAATCAAAATATCATTTGTATTTTTTGAAAATCTAATACAAATTTTGTTTAGATGATGAAATTGTGTTATGATACTTGAGTTTTTGACAAATATTAATACTCACAATTGTCGTGTATAAATACCTGTAATGACACTAGCAAGAAATGCTAAATTAGTAAATTATACATATTTGTTTATATTTATTACATTTTAAAATAAAACAACCAGAAAAACTCATTACTGATTAATAGGCCATTTAAATACACTCGATTTAAACAATCGACTCGACTAATCCGCAATTCATATAAGTATCATACGATTTTTAATTCATGAGAATGTATTGCCATATATTTTGTTATTGTATCACACGTATGTGTAATTTTGTGAATTGCAACTTTAACATATTATGGTTG
The DNA here is from genome assembly GCF_958450345.1 of Calliphora vicina. Classification (NCBI taxonomy): domain Eukaryota; kingdom Metazoa; phylum Arthropoda; class Insecta; order Diptera; family Calliphoridae; genus Calliphora; species Calliphora vicina. Next base: position 1,168,967 of record NC_088780.1, on the reverse strand, counting down.
CGACAACCAAATAAATAGGTTCAGTGATAATAAACTGGAAATGATTGCGCTTAAATAATGTAATGCTTAAATTAATGCATAAAATCAATTTTCGAATTTCCGAGTCCTATCATAACTTTTTATATTAATGTGCTGTTTTCCTATAGCGAACGAGTGCTTTGAGTTGACGTTTTACATGCATTTTGTTTTTGTTACAATAACAAACACATGTTAAATTTCCACTCAAAGTACTCGTTTGCTATAGAAAAACATCACACAAGTCTTTCTTGTTTTAAATTAAGTACATACAATTTTGCAATTGAATAAATCGTAAAATTCTTTTGTCAAAATTTTTCCAAACTTAAAGTGCAAACATTCGTCATTAGACGATGTTAATTAATTATATAAAACAATTATTTTGATGTTTGCATTTGTGATAAATTTAAAACCACAAGGAATAAGGTATTAAATGAAACTTACTAAACAAAAAATTAAAAGAAAAAATCCAAATAGAGATCGACTTTACAATGCACTCCTTTTAAAATAAATTAAGATATTGAATCACAATGTCACATTGATGTCTAAAGATTTATTACATTCTAGAATATAAAAAACATAATTGTCAGAGATTTGTCATGTTTGTATGCTGTTTCCGTCCAATGTAGGGCATAAGGAAAACTAACAAATCAACAATAAACATTTAAAATAAATCCATTTTAATACATAAATTAAATGCAGTATTTTACTCTAATGTAGTAAATATGTACATATGTACGCAAGTGTGTTGTTCTATATAAAATCTAATATATACACAATGGTTGGCAGTTATATTTGCCATTTCTATGTGAGAATGTGTAGAATGTATTTGTGCATTGCTAAGTATGTATGTATCATTGAATGTGTTGATTTAGGCTTGGTGTGGCTTTAAAACAACAATTTGTCAACATTAATTTTCCCCATAATTTCCTTGAAGCATCATCATCCTGTATTTATATAAACATCTACTATAAATGCAAGTTGGAGTACAAACCCACAGACAAATGTATATGTGCAATCTACATTAGGGTAAGAACTATAACTTACTTACTTTGGAATCTTAAAATAGCTATCAGAACCTCTTGTTGTTTCTTGATAATTTAAAGCATGTTTCAAGTCAATTTAGACAAAAAAAAAACTTCACGCAATGATTAAATAATAAATAAAAATTATAACATTTGAAATGGCATGAAAAATAAAAGTTTGAATTAAATACAGGAATCGAGTTTCTACAAAAACAAGATTAGTAAGTTACAGTATATTATATAACATCTTTCCACGGGTAGATATTTGCAAAAATTGTTAAAAGTTACGCCCTATTATTCATACATATGAATTCAAGTAAGTGTAAGTATAAGACATATACTCTAACACTAAATTACAAATATTCATTATTTTATGTACATTTTCCTGCCCCTCTTTAAACTTGTACGTTCCAACATACCACATATCGCTCATTTTCATTAGAGAGAATACCGACTTAACTTAAAATTTACTAAATCTGATAGAAACGTTTTAACTAAATCCTAATTATTAGTTCTAACACTTTACGTGACAAGGGCCTATTTGTTTGTTAAATATTAGTTATCTAACAGTATAATACACCATTTTTCATTGAAATTGAGAACATTATACATGATATTGAGAGAATTCCAAATGAAATTGAGAATTTCCATTTTAAATTGAGAAAATTCCAATTGAAATTGAGAATTTCCATTTTAAAATGAAAAAATTCCAATTGAAATTGAGAATTTCCATTTCAAATTGAGAAAATTCCAATTATAATTGAGAATTTCCATTTGAAATTGAGAAAATTCTAATTGAAATTAAGAAAATTCCAAATTAAATTGAGAAAATTTTATTTTACTCTACATAAATAATGTACATTAAACAAAAAACATATGTATACAGTCTTATTGACCAACAGGCATATAGTGCAATTCCAAAGCTCTTTGGTGGAATGATGTTGTATGTTGTATAGCTCTATTGCAATCTTCAGTAGTTATACAGGACTTGGAATCGTTAATTAATTCTTGAAGATATAAAATCCTCTACTCTCCTATATTAGGAGGATTTACATCTTTGACTTCATAATACTTTTGATTTTGGACCAAATTATTTCAATAGGGCTAAGCATTGGTGAATAGGGACTCAATGGTAAAAGTCGAGTTCAGATAACTGATCACCCAACTCTTGCTATCAACACTTTTGACCTATTCGTTTGCGCTTTCGGCAGTGAACGAACCTCTGCTACTATCCATTTGAATAATGCCTGCGGTACCTACCAATTGCACCCATCAGGTGGATGTCGGGGCCACGGGCAGAAGGAATCGAAAGAACTGTTCGGGATCCAACACGAGACCAACCATGTTTTCGTCGACAATATAAAAAAATTCCAATTTCAATTGGAATTTTCTCAATTTCATATTGAACTTCTCAATTTCATTTGGAATTTTCTCAATATGAAATGGATTTCAATTGGAATTTTCTCAATTTAAAATGGAAATTCTCAATTTCATTTGGAATTTTATCAATTTCAATGAAAAATGGTGTAGATAGAAGGGTATTGTGGCAATTCTATTTATTTTCAATTGGATAAAATAATAATAATAATGAAATAACTTACATGTTCTCAAAATTATTGTATATTTTTGAATTATGACAGTTTCTTCGCAAATGAACAAATATGTATGTATGATTGTTTTAATATACATACATATAAATACATATATTTTATGCAAACTTACAGATGTATTTGTATTATTTTAAATGTGCGAATGTGTGTTTTTAGTATCCTGGAGTTTGCTTAAAAGTTCTTGTCATTGTCATTTACTTAAGAGCTTCCTTAATTGTAAACAACATTCCAACCAAACAACCCACCAACAGCAGATACTAAAAACAGCAACAACTGAGCAATGAATAAAGAAAAAAGAAAGGAAGGAAAGAAAGAAACAATAGTAAGTATTGCTACTGTTGCAGTAACTAGAGCGAATGTGAGCAGTAACAGCACCCAACAGTTGTTGCTACAAGGAGATGTGCTACAAATGGATGAGTCATTTAGAGCATAAAATTGAATTAGCTGTAGTTGTCTTTAGAAACACCAACATCAACGGCAGCAGCATCAACGACGACAACTACAGTGTATTTAAAAGTACATACATACTTGGAACATAAATAAATAAATGAATAAATAAATGCATATTTAAAATAACATTTATTTTACAAGTTACAAGTTGCCAGGCAAAAGGGATGTCCTTGCTCAAGGCAACAATTAAACCGAAGATGAGAGTGTAAACTGGTTGAAAGCATAACAAAATCAAATTTATTTTTATGAATCGCATTTTCTTTTTTCAATAAAAACAAAAATTATGCATTTCATGTCTATTTAATATAGTAGCTGAACCAAGCTAATTTTGTACAACTAAAGTTACTTAAGTGAAATTTTATCGATTGATCATGAAGCGTATCTTGAATTTCCCATAATATTATACAGTATCTGAGTCTCTCCCCTGGTGCATTTTCTTCAAAATTACTCTTTTTTGGGCAATTAAATAAATAAAGTTTACAAAACTTAAAAATAAACTAAATTCTATATTATTGTAATCTGTAAACTAAATTATTAAAATCATAAATTTTTATTTTTATAATTTGAAATTATAACTAGAATAAAGGTAACGGCAATAGCATTTTTTCCGATAACGGTAGCGGTAACCTTGCCAAATAGTTAAAAATCAACCAGGGCAATATTTAATAACGCTTCCTTTAGACGGGTTAAAGTTTCCCAACTCTGGAACATTCTTATTGTTAATCTTCATAAAAAAACTATATGATCCTTACATTTTTGGTATAAAATGTGTTCCGCAAAGTTATGTTAAATGTTACGGAGAATATTTTTGTAGAATATGTTAACCCTATAAATCCTCAAGGCATGGATCTTTTTTGTCCTCCTTTTAAAAAAGGGCAAAAACCACCATTAAAACAGGGATCTAAGGGGTTAAACTGTTCTGCAAAAAAAATTATACGTGAAATTTTACTATAAGTCCCTGAATACATCAAAACGGAAAATTCAACCAGAAAGTCAGAAAAAAGGCACAACCAAAGAGAGCATAGGGTTAATTTCGCATTTATTAAGAATTTTATTTTAAAGAACATTTTAGGTATAAAATGTATTCAGCAAATTTATGTAAAATGTTACGAAGAACATTTTTGTATAATATGTTAACCCTCTAAATCCCCAAGGCATGGGTCTTTTTTGTCCTTTTTTAAAAATCACAGGATCACATGGTTTCTTATGGCGATAAACAATAAGAATGTGCCAGAGTTGGGAAACTTTAACCCCCCTTAAAATGAAATTCAGATGTAAACTTTCAAAACGCCGATACACGTGTCTTTTTTTTGTCTCCTCTATCAAAATTTATTGGTCGGACCTCGTAATTTTTTTTGGTGTTGTATAGTGTAATTAGTGCCTACCTTGTATCAACAAAAAGGTATTATTTTGAGTTAATACAAAAATTTAAATAGAAATACATCGTATATTTTCATAAAAAAATGTATTATTTTGAATTTAGCCTTTATTCAAGTTAAAAATAATCAAATTGTTTTATTTAAATTTGGTTGTATTTTGAGTTGATAGTGTTTTGTTGATAAAATAATACAAAAAAATATCGAGAAGTTTCAGAAAAATGGTATTAACTCAAAAAATAGATTTATTTTGCAATAATTGCAAATATTTTAATAAAACAATGTAAATATATTTTCAAATGGAATTTGCTTAATATGATGTGTTCGGATTTTCAAATTCTCTTAAAATGTAATCACAAACAGTTTTTGACCTCTACTGAACATTTAAAAATTTTGAGTATTGTTGAACGAGTGCGATATGTACATAAGGGAAATAACTATTGACAATTTTTGCAAATATGCAAATTGGAATAGCATAGTCGAATAGAACATACAAAAATACGAAAAACCACGGTGTTATTTTTTCGCGGTTGTTAAAAAAGTTCACGCACCAGACGCAATAAAGTTGTTCATTAAATGGTTTCAATTATTTTGAAATACAATAAACTTCAAAAGATAATTTCAAATAGGGGAAGTATGCCTCACCCTTGCAAAAAAAAAGTTGCAATTACTTTTATAATTTTCCAAAGAAGTTTATATCTATTTTGAAGAAATTTATACTTAAATAATAAAATAATAAGATGGGAGAGGGAAGGATTTCTAATAGTAACACGTACCCCTGCAGGGCCCTGTTTTGACACTTTACAAATACTTTATGTGAATTCGGAATTATATCATGTAGCAACATTTGCTGGGAACGTCCATTATGAAAATCGGCAAGAACTTTAAATTTAAATCTTATTTAAAAAAAATAAAAAAATTAAAAACTTGAAAAAAAAATTGGTTTATTTTAGAAATTGGTGTTGGTGCGTGATGTTTTTGATTCCAAATGACCTAAAAAAGTGATTTTATGCCAAAAATTTTGCCAAAATTAGTTATACCCCTAATGTACATACAGTAAGTGTCACTCAAAATCGTACAACATATTTTTTTTTAAATATTATGAAATTATACAGGCAATAATAGGTGATTATATAAAAAATTAAAAGTAATTTTATTAATTGGAACAAAAAATATGTATTTCAACAAAAAAGTTAACAAAACCTCAATTGATGAAAATTAAAGAACATCACAAAATTCATATTTCACTTAAATTCGTACAATTATATTAAATTATAATTAAAACTTTAAAAATTAATAAAATGTTAATATTAAATAATCCTAATACTTTGTAGGGTATCATTTGCTATTTTTTAGTGCCTTTACGATTTTAAATGAAGCGTTGATATTCTGGGCACTGACAGTCTTACCCAATTTTTTTTATTTGTGGATAAGGGCAATTAAAATTATACCCAATTTTCTAATAGGTATTAGCACACACAATATAAAAATAGCATTTTAAAATATTTCCAAAACATCAACTTTCTAAAACTAATGAAGAAAATTTGACTACGATGGTGTACGATTTTAAGTGACATTCACTGTACATATGTATATTTTTATGTTGTTCAAAAATGTTTGAAATTTTCCTTAGACAATTTTTTATGATTTTCAGCTACGAAATGAGAAAATATGCGCGAAAATTATTAAATTTTTTTAAGAGCATTCTCTTTAATGTTTATGGATGTTTTAATACGTTTAATGATATTTTTTAAGTTTCAGACATTGTTGATACATCTTAAAATATTGGCCAATATATGGCCATTATGCAAACATTTTTAAATTAATTCATAAGATAATACGATTCTAATGCAATTTATTATAAAATATTTTTAAATTTACGTAAAAAAAGCAAAAATTTCCGTCATGTACAATTTTATAATATTTATGAACATGTTCTTATTCGGAATGAAAAAAGTTTGGGAAAAAAAAGTCATGTTCGATTAATAACATTTATTACAAAATTCATTCTAATTATGAATTTCTTTTTTCTGTGTAGTCCCCTAATAAAACAAATGTTAATTTTTTGGTTGTATTTCATAGTTTTAATTTTCATAATTTATCTATAATGTTTTTTTTGTGTTTTCTTCTGTTTGGCCATGCAACTATTAAGCATCGTTTAAGTGTTCTTAACTGGGCTACAATATTGCCAATGTCATCATGTAAAATGACGAAGATTTTTATGTGTTCATCTTGTTGCTTTGTCATTTTGGCAGTTACTCCTTTAACATTTTACACTTCGTTGAGCCAATTTAATTTTGAAATGCTTAAAATTGTCCTGATTCTGTAGCCACTTCATTAATCTAAATTATTTTAATTATTTTCTTTTTAAATAGCTCATTGTCATATTTTCAGGTGCACCCTGTAGATGCGTAAATAAATCAGTGTCGGGGTAATGGATGCTTAATTGAAATTATACAATAGGTAGCATGAATAAATTGGAGAGTTTGTTTTATTGGTGTCGATTTGAAAGTTTTCCATTTTTTTTAAATTTAAACATAAAATCTTAAGGTGGAAATTTTGTAACAAATGAATTTATATATCTAGCGTTTTAATAGTTTACCATAAAAGCAAATAATTTATTTAATTTTATGGTTTATAGCTACACGATCTAAATTGTTTTATCCATATAAATGTAAATATTTATTCATGTCAATAGATTGCTTTGAGTAAAATTTCATCTTAATCTAGTTATAAAAATGTATAAAAGTTAATTATCTCAGAAACCTCAATCATTCTCACAAAATACAAACAAACAAACAAACTAACCTACAACAGTAGACATTGTAGACTTGTATTCAAAACTATAGTGCTTATAAGTATATAAATACACAGTTATTTATAGGTCTCTATTAAATAAACACCCAATTTAGATGACCTACACTTTGCACTATTGCTCCCTACTCTCTCACGCACTGAAGCATTTTGTCGTTAATAACTACTTGTAGAAGTATTTGTTGGATTATTTTATGACCGACAATTTTTATTTTATGAGTTTTTTCCTTTCGGTTGAGGATTTATTTACTGCCATTTATAGTTAATTTCTATTTTATAGCAGTATCTTTTAGTTTATTTCTTCGTTCGTTGTTGCTGATATGTATTTGTTGTTGTTGTTTACGTTATTGGGGACTGCACTAATTTTCCTAATTTGACCATTTAATATTTACACCTGATCTTGTTTTGTCTGTTAAACCAGCCTCGTAAAGTTGACCATAAAAATAATAAAATATATATAGAGTTGGCTTTCTTTTAAAAATGAATTGTGTGTACCCTATACAGTTTTAGGAAATCTACTAAATTATGTAATTGAATGTTAATTAAGTAAAATTTTTTGTGTTTTTTTATAAGAAATATGATATTTGTGATTATAAGGAAGCTAAAGCCTTTCAAATAAAAAACAACTATTTATTTTATGCTTGCAACACATTTCTCCTGTTTGTTTGAGGTAAAGCTGTAAATTAATGATTAATGCATGTAAAGAATCGTAATTTTTTTTTTAAAATGCCCAAAATATTAATATTAATGGTATTAAAAATTGAATTCAGTTTGCTCAAAATAAGAATTAAATAAATATTTGAAAGAATTACAATGAATCGAAATTATTGAATGAATTCGTTTCATCCAAAGAAAAAATGGTATTAAACTTTGAATGAATTTATTTTGTTATTGACTTTTATTCAAAAGTGAATGTTCAAATAAAACTAACAATAAATAAAATCCGATTTATAAATACAATGGTCCCCATTGCGATTCTACGCTATTTCTTAATCAATCTATTCTTATCATTTAAAAATACTTTTGGTAACTTTTTAAATCATCCAATAGTTTTTATTAAGTATTTTTTTAATTTATATTCCTTTCTTTTTAATCGTCGATGAATGCATTCAAATCTTAATTCAATTCGATTTATGGATGAAACGATTGTATACTATAATTTTAGTGCATGATTCGTTTGTTACAATTTAAATTAGATTCATATTGTAGGCAAAATGAATGCATTTAAATTTTTTTAAATTCATAGTGAATTAAAAATCAATATTGAATCATTAATTTACAGCTCCGATTTGCGGCTGCATTGTTTTATACTCTTCAGCATGAGAAGTAATGGTATGTATAAGTTTGTCATTCCGTTTGTAATTTCCACATTTTTCATTACCGACCACATAAAGTATATATTTTAATCGTTATATCGCTTCGTAGTCGATATATGTAAATATATAATAATAACCAAATATTTTTTCTCACCAAAAATTTCTCCTAAATTATACTTTCGTGAAGAGTATGTAAGATTCGGCACTGCCGAATATAGCTCTTTTAATTGTTTAATTTAATTTTATTGGCACTTGATACACATACCAGTAAATTTATTTGTTTTAATTTTATAAATTTCAACATGAAATTTATATACTTTAAAATGTTTTCTTTTTTTATGGGATGTTTTTATCTGTTGATCCGTATTCTGTGAAAAATTTATATACTGTTAATGGTAAAGTTTTATCTCTCGTTTATATATTTTATTGTTTTTATATATTTTTTTATTGTTTACAAGTAATTATTAACAAATACATATATATACAAAAACATACATACATATGTATGGTTGGATGGATGCATATACATATGTATATACATTAGGGTGACTCCAAAAAAAGTTGCGGATGTTCCCAACTAAACTAGAAGTTTAATTCATTCTAAAATACCATTTCTCAAAATGTTTGTCGTGACGTCAATATTCTTCCAGCTCACAAATATAAAAAGGCGTTTGTTTAAGGTTTTTATTATTTTTTTCATATTTCTCACAAATGAAATATATTAAATATTGGTATCATATGAAAGGCCGTATCTGAAATGATCGTGTATGTCCAAAATATTCGAAGTTTTATATTTTTTTTTGCAAAAATTTTAAGATTTAAAAATAACAACACAAAAAAAAATTACAAGGTCCAACCAATAAATTTTGATAGAGACAAAAAAAAATACACGTTTATGTGTTCAGCAAATGTATGTAAATGTACGTAAAGTGTTACGGAGAACATTTTTGTAGAATACGTTAACCCTCTAAATCCTCAAGGCACGGGTCTTTTTTGCACTTCTTTTAAAAATGAGCAAAAAAACGCCATTAAAACAGGGATTTAGATGTTAAAATGTTAAAATGTTCCGTAAAAATATTACCCGTGAAATTTTACTATAAGACCCTGAATACACCAAAACGGAAAATTCAACCAGAAAGTCAGAAATAATACATAACAAAAGAGAACCGAGGGTTAATTTCGCATTTATTAAGAATTTTATTTTAAAGTAACCCAAAAATTCATTGCCATACAATGTCCAGCATAATCCGTTGACGTGAATTACTTAGCGGAAGGTACCCAAAAGTTATCGCTGTTTAAAAAATACTAAAATATTTTTTTTTCTTACTTAATATTTTTTTTTAATTTAATTGATAAATAAATAGCATTACCCTAAAAACATTAGCCCAATTCACAATATTGTGTTTTTGTATTGCAAATTTATGCAATGGTGTATTTGTGTATATTTTGTAAGTGTAAAGTAAAAATGCAATGCATATAGAACACTGCAAGTTGAAATTTGTGATAAAAAACTAAAAAAATACAAAACTCGTGTTCGTTTCACAATTTTTTTTATTTCTCTGTTTTACGAAATAGACCTAGGAACCAGAAATTTTGGAATTCTGTTTCTAGTAGTGTCATAGACACACAATTACGTGTTATTTTGTCAAAATAAACACAAAAATAATGAAGAATTAAAACCGGTTTCATTGATTTTAAAAGAAAACTGTTTTTGTCCATATATATACAGTATGGGGTCGATATGAAAAATGTGGAAATTTCAAAGAAATGACAAACCTTTATATACACCATTACCGCTAATGGCGATGGCTATAGGAATTTTCCATATACAGACATCGTCCCTACAACGGATTTCCAAAAAATAAAAACATTTCTTGGGACACTCTACTACTCGTATACATGCATGCAGCCATATTATTGTATTAACGATTTTGTGGATTGTAAAATAATTTTATGGCCACTTAATATTTTTTTTGAATTGATTCAATACTATATATTCCATGCATAAAAGCAAACAAAATCTTAGAATTTCAATTTAAATTTTTTGATTTTTTGTTTAATTTTACTTTTTTATAATATGTTTGAGAGAGTGGCAAAAGTTAAAGCTAATTTCATTCGCTTTTATTTTAGCTATTTTCATTTCAGATCTGCATTTAATTAAAATATGGTGTGTTTACATTAAAACAATTCATTTAATTGATTTTTGTTAATCTCATATTGAATGAGCAATTCTTTTTATATTTTTGAAAATAAGTACGTTGCAATTTAATAAAATGTTCATGTTCTCCCTTAAGTTAAATCACATTAAAGTACGAATATCAATAAAGTTTGGTCCTACATACTAGTTTCCATAGATTGGATGGGGAGAGCAAACACAATATAGGTGATAGAATAATAAAATATATTGAAATTTCCATGAGTTGAGTGAGGTTTTCACACACATCTTCCATTCTAGTTGTATTTTCTATAGAGTTACTACCAATTATATGGGTGGTGTGGGCGATAAGTACCAGGAGTTGTTTTCTATTTGAGAATAAATACTCGCTCATACTTACAAAATTTAATAGTACATGTTTAAGTTCTTGTAAACATTTTTATAATCCTGAGAGATGGTTACTTTCTGTAAATTAAGACCACCATATTGTGGTCACTTTATATTAATTATATTACGTTCGTTCCCTTAATATATGAGTACATGTATACAAATAGTCAGCACATATTTACACACACACACATATGGATATATACGACTACAAATGTAAAGTATTTATGTGAGTATAAAAGTAAATATGGATGTATGTATATAACTGCAATGACTTTTTTCATTTTAGTTTTTGCGCAAAATTTTCCTCTGGAACTTTTCGTATTATTTTTCTGGTTAGTTTTAGTTGTAGTGCAGTCATACTAGTAGTAAGACAACTTTAGTATGTTTGTGTTGACCATGTTTTTATGTGAAATTTTGTGGATATATGAGTATCTGTAAAATAAGTTCCCAAACTTTTCAAAATGTAAAATTATATTTTGTAAATAAGCACAGCAGTTGCATGTAGGATTTGTTCCTTAAATTCATTTAATATCAATTGAAGAAACACTGCTGTAAGCTAAATGCAAAAAATTGCAAAAGAGCGTAAGACTACTTCTGCATTATCAGCAGTTAATTCATTTAATTAAGTTTAAATTAAACAGGTTGTCGTCATGTTTTTATCCGCTTTATTTATTTTTATCCTGTGTCGAGTAAAAATAATGTGGATGCTTCATTCGTGACACTTGAAGAGATTTAAATTATTTATATATAAAGAAGTGTTTTCACTATATAATTTTCTCCACCATAAGTCATAACGGTAATATTTTTAGAATCGAATAATCTTGGAAAGTGTAATTATATTATTTATTGTTTAGCTAAGCCTTGGTTTGAGTGATGGTTCTTTTCCCCCAAAAAAATAATGAGCACATGAAATTCACTTTTTCCATTTTCTTCTTAAGTCTGCTATCAATGACTGTCAAACACAAACTTGATGACGCACAGTGGTTCAGAAACGTATTTTTTTGGCAATAATTCGGTATCTCGGGAACTATTAGAGATATTATTAAGAAATTTCACATGATTGGAGCAGTTGATTTGCAGTTATTTCGCTTCCTAGGGGTAATGGGGGCCAGTACGTGGCCCCTCAAATTTGGTCACCTCGGGTCTTAAATTTTTAAAAAAATCGCCAAAAATCCATTTATGATCCGAATGAGCTGAAATTTAAAATATAAATAGTCCTTGAGAAGATCTACTAAGATCTATACGCTTACACGTGTAGGTTATCTCTATTAGTTGAAGAGATATTTAGGTTTATTGATTTATTTTTTTTAATTTTGTTCGATCTTTTTTTGGTTTTTTAGTTATGGCGGGTCGAAATTTTTTTTTACAAAATTTCTAATAGATAAAATTCTAAATAAAATACAAACAATTTGCTAAGAGTCATGTCGTCCCTATAAAAACTTACACTCATCCAAATTTGGAACATGTAAAAAGTCCGTATTTTTTACGTTTTTTACCAAAAAAGTGCCTATATTTTTTCTTTTGTAGAAAAAAATGTTCTTCGGAACTATATACAATTTGTATATGATCCGGAAAGTGAACTTAATTGAAAAGCGTGTAAACTAAAATTTGGCTCACATAAGCGGACATAACACTCCCTAGATCTATCCAAACTTGGCCAATTTAAAAAAAATTTTGGTTTGAGTAAAAATTTTTAAAAAGGCAAAGCATCGATCTTCTAAATAGCCCCCTATTTGTATAGCCCTATATGTTTCTTAATTACTTGCAAAGTTTTTTTACTATCATACGGTAAATAACGTCACAGTAGGCAGTTTTCTAAAAAAAACTGAGTTTTTCCCCGTTTCAGGAATTTAGGTATTTGAAAATAAAAAATGTCAAAAATTATATTTCCATTGATTTAAGGACATTTGAGTCTATATCAGTTCCAAATTTTGTTATGATATCTTTAACCGTTAAAATTTTACATTAATTCAAATTTTATATTTTTCTTCATGGAAAATCACCATATTATAATTTTTTTTTAATTTTTACATTTTCTAACTTTGGATGCGTGTAACTTTTTATAGGGACGACATAACTGTCTCCAAGTTGTTTTTATTTTATTTATAATTTTATCGCCAATATAGCTGACGTTGTTAAAGAAAATTTCGACCCTCCGTTGGCCCGCCATATCTAAAAAACCAAAACAAGATTAGATTAGACAAATTAGAAAAAATAAATCAATAAACCTAAATATCTCTTCAACTAATATAGATAATCTACAAATCTAAGCGTATTTTTAGTAGATCTTCTCAAGTACTATTTATATTTTAAATTTCAGCTCATTCGGATAATAAATGGAATTTTGGCGATTTTTTTAAAAATTTGAGACCCGAGGTGACCAAATTTGAGGGGCCACGTACTGGCCCCCATTACCCGTAGGAAGCTACGAATCAACTCGAAAACACCTCAGCTCCAATCATGTGAAATTTCGTAATAATATCTACAATAGTTCCCGAGATACCGAATTATTTTTTTAAAAAAAGCTGTTATTGCATGCGCAATAACATGCTTGTGAAGCTAATTTTTTCTAACTTTTGTTTTGTTTTTTGTGCCGGAATTGCTTAGGGGCAAAAACGGGCAGCTGAATTTTTAATAAATCGTTAGCTGAGACTTCAGGCTTTAATTCGATATAAGTCACAGGCTAGAGGTCATTGGAGATCAATAGGTACAATCTATAGAAGTTGGAGAAAATAAATATTTTTGGACAATTTATAGTAGTAAAATTTTTTTTTTTAATTTTTAAATTTTTTTTTATTTGCATATATATCATTTATAACATCCAATTCTATAAAAAAATCATTATAGTGTCATTACAAGAATATTTTAACAGCATTAAGCGATAAAAGGGAGCATATATAATACGGTCATTTCAAACGCATTCACTTAGGTCACCTTTGAATGTCTCTGGACAAAACAGTAATAAAGATATAAGCCCAATATTTTTGGTACATGATAATTAGATTGTTTATTACAAACTGTGAAAATCAGATAGATCAGAAGACATAACAAAAATTAATTAATGCCGCCCTTGAACCAGTGTGTGACGTAGCTTGAGTGAGTGAAAGGATGAGTGTTGGAAATTCAAAAAGTCAAGGACTTATAGACCCGCCCTCGAACATACAGTCATCTAATCTTTATACAAATTTCAAGAGAAGGCAGGTTTCTGAATCTACTGAAGGCTAGATATAAGCACTATACATTTGGTATTATTGAAAACCTTAAGACCAGAAGGAAAATTCGAATTAGTGAAAAATTCGAACGGATTAAGATATTGTAATAAAATTTAGAACTTATATAGATCGAAATGTCTTGGAGTGATAACTTTTACCATTGACTGCACTTAAATACCGAAATTCGTAGAACGGTGAAAGTATGTTCCAAAACTTTATTTTTTCATAAAAGAATCCGCTCTGCAGTTATTTGGAAATTACATTTTCAACTACACAAATATGTAAATTATTTATTAAATTGTGCAAGACAATTTATATCGCGAATTCCGTAAGACTTCAAATGCAAGGTGAAAGAATAATTATGTCCTCAAAAAATGAATTCAAGAAGCAAATGCAATTTTCTGATGGTTATTTGGAAATGACTTTCACTAACTTAAATTTTAAACCGTTAAACTAGGGAGAAAATTTAATTAAATAAATTGGTTTTGTATGTAGTGTGTTAAATATAAAAAAATTATTAAAAATTTTAATTTGATTGCTCCGTTTCGATTATTTTGTCCACTCAATAAAACAATAGTGTATAAGCCATTATTTTTTTTATTGCATAACTACATAACTGATTCTATATGTGGTCAAAATTTGGTGAAATTCTACATCCATAAAGTGGGTCAAAAGATCATTTGAAATATTACTTTTGTTCTAGATGTCTACTAACACAAAAATTTAAAACTCAATTATTTCGAAATGGCATAAAAATTATACACTATTGTTTTATTAAGGGGATGATTTGTTCAAAAAACTTTTTAGAAAAAATTTTAATAACTATTTTTAGTTTTAATTAACAGTTGAATACAATAAAAATTGGAAATATTTTTCGCTTGAAATGAAAAGAAACCTGATGGTGGTCTCTTTGCAACGAACAACAAATTGGAAATAAATTTCAAGATTTAAAAGCAAATAAATATAATTTTTCTTTATTTGTTGTTTCTGTTTTTCCTTAATCTCTGGTTTAACCAAAAGTCACACATGCGCCGTAATTTTTGTTTTGTTTTTGTTGAACACACATGCAAACATTGAATCTCTACGTCAACATCGATAACTATTTTGTTGCTGGAAAGACGAACTCACGCGAAGGATTTTCATTCTAATGATGTTGCGCGCAAATAAACAAATAATAATATTAAAAAAAAGTGAGAGATTTTCACAAAGAAAACAATAATATTTTGTTTAAATGTTTAATCTCTTACAGAGGGCATTAATTAACAATATCTACATACATAGATACACATGCATTACCCGTGCATTCATTCATTCATTCATTCATATATGAATATCTTCATACGATTAGATTTTTAGAATAAAAAACAAACATTTCGTTTAAAATATTGTAAAATACTTATACAACTATGTTTAGAAGGTACGTATTATGCATGTATGTATGTATGAAAGTAACATGTGGCGGTAATAATTAAATAAATTATGAAGTAAACAACACAATCTTTAGAACGGGCCTCATTTACAGGAAAATGGTTAACCAAAAATAGAAAAAAAAAAACGAAACGAACTGAGGAGAAAATTTCAACTTCTGATTAAGTCAGAGGAAATGTGTGAAAATTCAAGGAATCTTTGATTATTTTCAACTTAAATTTGATTTTTATTGAGAAATTTAATCAGCATAAAATTACTTAATATGAATATTTCAGTGGAAATTCATTTATTGTTTGTCGTACCCATTTGAATAAAGAGTTAAGAGTTTTTTTTAAGAACTTGATGTTAATTATAATTCTAATCATATTAGTAGGTAACGTAATGATAATTCGATTAAACGACATTTGAGCATTTTGTATAAAAAACATTTATCTGGTTCACCTGATTAAGTGGCTTTTATGTGGGAGCTATCAGAAATCCGGAACTGATCGTTACCAAATGATTTTTGCATACATACAACTGATCTGTGCAATATTTTGGTTCCATATCGATATTTAGAAGTCATTTATGTTGTTTAATGTTTCTTTCCGAAAGTGGTACTTATTAAGGACCCATCTTCAGAAAATTTGGTACAGCGATTTTTATCTGCGAATAGTGGTAGGTCTGTGTTTCTTTTAATTTCCTATACTAAACCAAAAATTTTTCTTTTATAATCCATCATATTTAAAGAGACAAATTTGTCTCTTGTGGTAAAAAAAAATACATATTATGTATTCAAAAACTAAAAAACAAAACAAATAAAAAATATTTTCGGTTTCAGAAAACAATCAGGACATATAAAATAAACATATGAACATAAATACATATACATATATATAACTATTTTTAGCTGGGTTGTTAAGAAATTTATATACATACACGCAGAGAAAAAATATAGTTGGGCATGGTTACTGTAACCATTTCAATATTGTTACAAGTTTTTTAACAATATTATAGTCACAGTAACCATTTACATGATTGTGGTAACCATAATATGGTTAATTTACGATTCACATGATTGTATCAACCATATATGGTTACAGTAAACAAATATATGTTTGTGATAACCATTCATATGATGAAGGACTTATCATATTATGGTGCTCTCGGCTTAAGGCTTATCATAATCTGAGAACAACATATTATGATAAAATTATTCATCATAAATATGGTTGCCACAAACATATATATGTTTACTGTAACCATATATATGGTTGAGACAATCATGTAAATCGTAAATTAACCATATTATGGTTACCACAATCATGTAAATAGTTACTGTGACTATAATATTGTTAAAAATCTTGTAACACTATATAAATGGTTATAGTAATCATGCCCAATTATATTTTTTCTCTGCGTGTAGAGATAAGAAAATGTCTAACTTTTGAAAACGCATCGATTACAATAGTCGGCGTCTTTTACCAATATTACTTTCTGAGATATCACAGAAACAAATCAACTTATTTGGAATTGTTGTTGATTTGTTTTTTATAGAACAACTTAATTTGTAAATGTTTTAAAATTCTATAAATGGTTAAATAAAATATAATTAAAAACTTTACAACTTTACAATTTACTTTTAACTAAGCAAACTACGTCCAAAAAAATATTTCCAATATCGAAATAAGGTAACTTTTCATAGTAGTAAGTAAACTTTGGTTTTAAACATTGATAAATAACCTCATGTTTATCTTAAAAATAAAAGTAATAGTTTTTATTTCCTTTGTAGGGGCTATAAAAAATATATTTAAAAAAGTTAATTTATTGGAGAAAATCGACATACACTGCAGAGGATAAAATGGGTCTTAACTAAGGCAAATAATATATAACGTATGAATGCAAGCGTTTCAGCTAAAGTCTGTTTTTATTGTGAGGATGAACTAATATCATATGAAGAAAAACATAACTCGAGCGAATCTGAAGACAATATTTTTGATGAAAGTACTTATGATCATTCCTATAATATTCCTTCAGAGAAATATTCCGAATCAGCCTAAAATTCTTCATAAGAAAGCATCATGGCCGTGTATAGTGTATTGAAACCGAATTTACCTAGCAAAGATTCTAGTAAAGATTTTGAATTACTTACATCCATTTTTGCATCTATGTATTTTATATATAAACGTTTTGCATTATGTTACTCACTATTTATGATTATTTCTTTGAAATGTATTATTTCCTTTTGTCTTTTTAAAAACCACAATTATTTTTCTTATACTTATGTATGTATATCAGTTTTATTTTATTATACATTTCCCAAAAGATCATATCGTCATCTAAAATGCAAATTAACGTAACATCACTTTTCATAGGTTTATAGGAGAAGCAAAAAATGGTATAAAATGAAAACTACTTGAGATTAGGATTCTATAAGTCGATTGTTCGATTGTTCGAACAATCGACTATTTCCTGAAAAAAGTCGAAAAGTCGAAATCGACTTTTTGGTCGGAAAAAAGTCGAACAATCGATTATGTTATCTCAAAAGTCGATAAAAGTCGAATAGTCGAAAATAGTAGATAAAAGTCGAAAAAAGTCGAATAGTCGATAAAAGTAGACTTTTTAGATTGTTAAAAAAAATATTGCACTTGCATTTTTTGTAGTGTATGCTAATATAAGTAAATAATAAAGAAATAAATGTTTATAAAATAAAGCTTTTTCCTACACAAAATTCTTACAACATTATTCTAACTATTATCGCCTTGATAAATTTAATTTTTATTGCTAAACTTTACAAAAGGCGCATCAATAAATGTAGAAACCATGTAGTTTTTACAAGAAATGGTAAAAAGTTGAAAAAAGTCGAAAATAGTAGGAAAGTCGAAAATAGTCGAAAAATGTCGAAAAGTCAAAAAAAGTCGATTAACTAAAAAGTCGAAAGTTCGAAAAGTCTACTTTTCATAAACTACCAAAAGTCCAAAGTTCGAAAAGTCGACTTTTTAAAAAACGGAAAAAGTCGAAAGGTCGAAAATTCGACTTTTTGTTTCAGCTCTAGAACCCTACTTGAGATATTGAAACAAAATTTTCAAATCTGAATTACATTGAAACTAGAATTATAATGTATACAAAAAAACTAGTTTTTTCAATGTACACTTTATGCTATGTGGCTTACGTTCTTTTGAATTGTTGTTTTCTGAAACAAAAAAACGTATCATCAATACAAATTTTTATGAAAAAATAAATGTGAAATAAAAATATTTTTTTTATTTTAAATAAAAGCAGTTATATATACATTTTTAAATTTATTAGGTTTTTTTTATTTTAAATACTAACAACTACTTTTTTAAGCTAAAAAAGGTTCTTCATTAAATTTTCATAAAGACTGCAAAAAATATTCAATTGCAACAAATTTATTAATAAAAAATTAGGATACTACCTAAAATAAGGTAAAAGCGATTTATTAATTAATTACTAAAATAGTATACGTTATTTTGTTTAAGAAAATCATGTACTTGAATATACTTTAGATTAAATTTTTGTTATAACTACTAGGTCATTTTTGATAGTAAAAGTTTAAAATTTTGTACACATATGTAATATGATGTAGTGAATCGTAATCAATAATAAAATCGATTTCCAATTTTTTGATGATACGTTGTTTTGCATTTTAGGTGACTATATAAGAACCTAATTCAAATTAAGTTTCATATATTTCAGAACACGAATATGCTTAAGTTAAGTTTAACAAAAATAAAAATTAAAACCAAAATTACAGAAAAATTTGTTTTACAACACAAAATTTATAAAATCCTTTATCAATCAATTCAACAGTTTTCACTTACGCTCTCCTGAAAAATTTTAAAATTCCACTTAAGTTGTTTTGTCAAAAGTCCACAGATATTTATGTACATATATAGGTACAAAGTCGTTTTTTTATTTAATAAAAAATTCTTACAAAAACATTGTATGTATACATAAATTTTTGGTATGTATAGATTTAAATTTTCCTCTATTAAGTCCTTATCCATCCATATGTATGATTTTCAATAAGTTTTTTTCCTGCTCTATACGCTAAGCATCTTCTTTGCTTCATTGGCACGTTAGTAATTTAGTCGTGGATTGAAAATATTATTTTTTTTTTCAATTTAAAATTTTCAGGTAAATAGTATTTGACAAACAACAAGCAAATGTCAACAACATCAATGTCAAACAATAAACAAATAATCATCATCGTCATAACAAGCTGCGAAGGAGATTATCCTTGTGTCACATATATGTATGTATTTTGTATGTTCTTTCAAAACATTGATACTTGCATACACACAAACATTAATTCATTTATATGTATGTATGAACGTACATTTATACATACATATGAATGTATGTACATATATGACTACATTCTTATTGTATGCGTATTTGTGCCTGAGGCTTATTTTTGTGTGACATTTTAGTCTGAATAAATAAGTAAATAGCTTGGGTCCAACCAACTCAATATTTTTAAGAAGAAATTACAAAATAAAACAAAAACCAATATAATAGAACAAATACATATTTGTATGTATGAATCTTTAGAATTTCCTTTATTTGTTTAAAATGTTCGCTTTCGAGTATTAAAAACGTTTTGTTCATTACCCAACTAAAGACAGTTGTGTTTTTGTCATTAGTTCTATACAATAATATTTGCTAATCATCCACTGACAAGGTATTATTTTATTTTACATTTTTAGTTCGTTTGTTTGTTCGTCTGCTAAGCATTTTTATGTGGATAAATAAGGAAGGACCTTCGTTTAACCCATAAGAATTTCCTTATTAAAAATGTACATAAAAAGAGAAATATTTGTCAACAAGTTCTTAAGTGGTTGTCTATTTGTATGTTCCTTTTATTCTGGCCATATGTTCAATCTTTTCATTGTTTCCATTATAAATATTCAATCTAGCTTGAAATTTTTTAAGTGCTCAATTGTAGATTGATTGTTAATTTTGTAAATTAACAATAACAGTATTAAAATTGTTGTTCTGTGTCAGAAATATTTCTACCCGTATGTAGTTCTGAATTTGGCAATATTTAATAAATTGTATATACCTGCGGTTACGGACAAAGCAATAGGGTCATATGTATATAAATATATGGATATGTGCAAAAGCACAATTTTATTGAAATCTTCGTAAATTTTTGCACCTCAGTTGCGTTTTGTATAAACGAAAACTAGTACTTTAGCGTGTAAAATCCGCAGTTATCGAGCTATAAAAAATATAATAAATTTCTACTTTTATTTTATACTAGCTGACCCGACAGACGTTGTCCTGTCCAAGTTAAACAAGTAAGAGTGCTATATTCGGCTGTGCCGAATCTTATATACCCTTCACCAAATTATACTTCAAAATTTTAAATATTTTTAGGTAAACAAAATTTAATTTTTTTTCCAGTTGTTTTTTGAATTTTTTGAAAAAAAAAATTTTTCGATTATTATTTTAAATTTAATTATTTTTTTTTTTTAAATTTAAAATTTTTTTTTTTTAAATTTTAAAAATTTTTTTTTTTTAAATTTAAAAATTTTTTTTTTTAAATTTTAAAATTTATTTTTTTGTTTTTTCAATTTTTTTTTTTTTTTAAAAAAATTCGGGTTCAAAATTTTTTTTCCCGATTTTGACCCATTGTAGGTCCAACTTACTATGGTCTTATATACGTCGTTGCAAATGTCTTTGAAATATCTATCATTAGATATCCATATTGTCTATATTAATGTCTTAGTAATCCAGATATAGGTAAAAAATAGGTCAAAAATAGAGGTTGTCTTGGTTTTTTCCTCATATCTCAGCCATTTGTGGACCGATTTTGCTGATTTTAAATAGCAAAATTCTCGAAAGCATGTCTGACCGAATTATTGAAGATTTGGATCCCGAAGATATCTGGGGTCTTCAGAAAACTGATTTCAACAGACAGACAGACAGACAGACGGACAGACAGACAGACAGACAGACAGACAGACAGACAGACAGACAGACAGACAGACGGACATGGCTTAATCGACTCCGCTATCTATAAGGATCCAGAATATATATACTTTATAGGGTCGGAAATGAAAAATGTAGAAATTACAAACGGAATGACAAACTTATATATACCCTTCTCACGAAGCTGAAGGGTATAAAAAAAGCTAGTGTTCGATTTGTGAATTGTGAGAAGCGGTTTGAACGGAAGACATAGAATAAAATATACATAGAAGCGCTACTGAGAGAAAGGGAACCTAACACGGTTGTCATATTCTTACAATATTGTCAGAAAATGTTCATTGTGTTATTCATTTTCGGATGACAATCTGACAACCGTGTGTACGTAGCTTAAGTCTTGCAAGAACAGAATACATGTAAATCAATGTACATATTTTGAGTATTTACATAAGTAATCGAATTTTGGTCTGACAAATGAGTGATCACAGATCGAGCTCCTTTTCTTCATTAAATGCTTATTGGCCAAGTTATTAGCGAATTTAGATATTTTGAGTTTTTATATAAAAAATCAATTTTTGTTAAGAAATATGAGTGATCACAGATCGAGCTCCTTTTCTTGATTAAATGCTTATTGGGCAAGTTATTAGCGAATTTATATATTCTGAGTTTTTATATAAAAAATCGATTTTTGGTCAGTAATATGAGTGATCACAGATCGAACTACTTTTCTTGATTAAACGCTTATTGGCCAAGTTATTAGCGAATTTAGATACTTTGAGTTTTATATAAAAAATCGATTTTTGTTCAGAAATATGAGTGATCGCAGATCGAGCTCCTTTTCTTGATTAAACGCTTATTGGCCAAGTTATTAACGAATTTAGATATTTTTAGTTTTTATATAAAAAAATCGATTTTTGGTCAGAAATATGAGCGATCACAGATCGTGCCATTTTTCTTGATTAAACGATTATTGGCCCAGTTAATATCGAATTTAAATATTTTGAATTTTAATATAAAAAATCAATGTTTGTTCAGAAATATGAGTGATCACAGATCGAGCTACTTTTCTTGATTAAACGCTTATTGGCCAAGTTATTAGCGAACTTAGATATTTTGAGTTTTTATATAAAAAATCAATTTTCGTTAAGAAATATGAGTGATCACCAGGGAAACCAAAATATGCAAATGCATGTTTTTTCTGGTGAGTCTAATGAGCACATGGATAAGATATTTACACGTTTCAGAACTATTTAAGAATTTTGGCATCGCTTTGTTAGTGCATATTTTTGCATATTTTACCCTTAAATACATATTTTTGCATATATTTGTTTTAAGAGCATATTTATGTCATATTTTGCGTTTTTAGAGCATATTTTACTGTTTAATAGCATATTTTGAGTTTATCAAAAACAAATTTTGTCTTACTTATTTTTCGCTGTTGTGTTACAGGTTTTTACTTCCTTTGTTTAAAATTCAAAATTGAAAAATAGATGGCTTTTCACCAAAAAAAAAAGTTTTTTTTTTAAATTTTAAATAACAATTCGAAAAATTTTTTTATCCAAAAAATGAAAAAACTGAAAAAAAATGTTCACCTAAAAAAAAAAAAATTTTATTCCAAAAAATTAAAAAACTGAAAAAAAAATTTTGTTCACCTAAAAATATTTAAATTTTTTATTTTGAAGTATAATTAGGTGAAGGGTATATAAGATTCGGCACAGCCGAATATAACTCTCTTACTTGTTTTAATATAAAATAAGCACTATTTTAATAATAGCTCCATCTAAATATCAAATTTTAGTTCTAATTCAAACTTAACCGTTCGAAGTGTTAAAGAAATATTGTCTTTTAAATTTGCTCCTGTAACATCAGTTGATGTCGAAAGAACATTTTCTATGTATAAACATTTTTCAGATCCAATAGACAACGATTTTTATTTGAAAATTTAAGTAAATTTTTTTTGGTTAAAAATTATGTTTTTATAAGAGCATATTTTTTAAATTTTAAGAGCATATTTTAAAGTTTTTACTGCATATTTAAAGCGCCTAAAACGCTTTTTTTAGAGCATATTTCCGGTTTCCCTGGTGATCACAGATCGAGCTCTTTTTATCTTTTAAACGCTTATTGGCCAAGTTATTAGCGAATTTACATATTTTGAGTTTTTATACGAAAAATCGATTTTTGGTCAGAAATATGAGTGATCACAGATCGAGCTGTTTTTCTTGATTAAACGCTTATTGGCCAAGTTATTAGCGAATATAGATATTTTGAGTTTTTATATAAAAAATCGATTTTTGTTCAGAAATATGAGTGATCGCAGATCGAGCTACTTTTCTTGATTAAACGCTTATTGGCCAAGTTATTATCGATTTTAGCTATTGTGTGTTTTTATATAAGTAATTTGAATTTTTGGTCTGAAATATGATTGATCACAGACCGATGTATTTTTTTCATGCTATTTTAGATATATCGAAAAAATTGACATGGATTACTTAAATTGGATCATTTAAAAAAAAAATAGCCAAATCGGTTTAGCCGTTTTCCGATTTGAGATAAATCGAAAAAAGTGGGCGTGGTAAATTTTTCATTCCGTAAAAACCTAAGTTGGGCTATGAGCAACATTTAAAAAAAAAGTCTAAATCGGTCCGGCCGTTCTCCACTGATGCAATTACCAACGAACGACATTTGATTTTTATTTATATAGAAGATTATGTCAGCCTAATTTATTCAACCTTTTTATTAAATGTAGAATTTTCTATTTAAAATGAAAAAATAAAAACGACTTTTGAAATTTATTATCAGCAATCTTCCCAAAAAAGTGATGAAAAATTCCAAAAATGGGAATTTTTATTTTTTTGGCTGTAATATCCATACCAGGGTCGGGGTTATCGGAACCCTTTACAAAATAATTAGAAACATATTGGGTCGCCTAAAATCGGTTACTATATTTTGATATGGAATATGCGATTTGAGAATTTTTGCCCTAAAATAAAAAATAGGTGTTTTTTAATGGGCCTGGTCTCCTCAGTAACAAAAATTTTAAAATTTTTGTTCATTTAAAATATTTTATGAAAACTTAGCTTTCAGAAAATATAAATTGCTTATACATCCTCTTAGAAATTTTTTGCGATAACTTAAAAAGAAAAAAAGTTCTTTTTTCCCAAAAAAATTAACGAAAAATCGCCTTTTTAAAATTTTTTAAATTCAAATGTATATAACTTTGGACTTAGTCATTATTTTTAAACAAAGGAAAACTAGAGAAAATCGGGAATATTTGGATACGCTGTTATCAAAAAAAATGGAGTAGGGTGGGTAAAAATGTTGAAAATTTAATTTTCAAATGAGAATTTCTTCTAAGCTATAAGAGATAATTGATAGTGCTCGATGAGAAGATATATGTGTAATTTTTTTGAAATCGAAACACAAACGAAGAAATAGGATCGTTTTAAAAATGTAACATACCCGAGGTGTCCTACTTTGAGGAACTTGGTCGCGCCCGTGGTGTGCCCATGAAGTCCAGGTTCAAAAGTTAAATTCGACAACACTTCATCTTTGCACATGTGAAATTTCATTCAAACCAATAGATTTATTTCTCTCTTTTTTTTCTATACCATACGATATAATTAATTTACTGTAAAATGTAAGCATTGACATTGACGATAAAATCTTGTACCAACATTTACTTTGTTACAGTTATCAGTAAGTATCAGCGTAAAAAATTTAAATAAAGTACATATTCCTACTTAAGCCCTTATGACACTTGATTTTTCATATTTTTCCAATTTTGGAGAACAGTACAAATTTTAAAGTTTCAAAATGTTATCGATAATTGAGTTGAAATTGTCAAAAATATTTTTGTAATTTTTTAATTTGAGATTGACATTTCAATATAAAAATAGTGCGAGTGCTTTTTTAGTAAGTTAAGCTGTTTTTATTACTTTTATTTTGAATTTGGACATTTAATGCATTAAACACATTGAAGACAGCAGGCTTCACGAACACACGAACACAAATGCTGCTAGCTGCAGTTGCAGTCGTGCGACAGCTGCTGAATTCTTTTAAAGACGACAACTTCAAAGCAAACAGCTGATTTATAATTCAGTGGTGTCACTTTAATTTTTACTTTAATAAAAAATAACCGTACAAAATTCCAAAGTAGATAATTAAGAAATTGTTCTAATTGGGCAGCAGCGACAAAAGAAGTCGTGTCGCCGTGATATTGTGCGTCGTCAAAAGAATCGTCTTCAAATAAATGTGTGCATTTAATTTTTGACAGATTGCAGTCGGAAGCTTGCTGTCTTCAATGTGTTTAATGAATAATTGATAGGCAAAAAACAATAAATTAATGTTTATTATAAAACAGTCATAAGTTGCTCATAATAAAAAAATATTAATACATATTCTATACACGAAATTTTATATTGATAAAAAAAAGTATGATAAATTCAAAATTTAATTCAAAATAAAGTTATTCTACGCCTTATTCAAAATACACATTTCAAATATTCTTTTTACATATATGTTAAGATTAATGTAAACTATGCACGGGTATTTCGCACAAGAATTATACACTTTATTAATTACGAGTGAGTATCTACTTATCTGTTGAATTCTATGGAAATATTAATGATACAATTTTGTATTATAAATCATATTTAAATTTTTTTTGTTTAATAAGATTTATCTGTTTGTGTTTTTTTATTTTTTCTGTTTTCAATTGGTGTTTACAGGCACTTTTATGAATTGAAGTCCTTGTTTTGTTAATAATACAAGGCACTTAAGACCTACGCATATTTAATACTCGTACTAGGATTTATTTTATTTAAAAATGTTAATTTACACTCGTAAATGAATAAGAAATGAGAATGAATGAGAAATGGGCTGGCAGGGGAGATGGATAAAAAATGAATTGTGAAATAAATAAACATTATCATTGACATACACTCAATGTCATTTACACTCAACAATTTAATCCTGTATGACATCCTTACTACTACCCCAAAAAAAAACATTAACACACATGATTGTCTGTCTTCCTCCCCTTGTAGGTTTATTTTAATCTCTTTTAAACTTTTGTAAAAATATTATTGAAAAAGCTTCAAAGACGCCTATTTGTTGAAAGTATTCATTGTCAAAAATCAGAAGTGAAGATAATTTGTTTTTTTTTTTCAATTTATTTATTCGCATTATATTGAAAAGTGAAAATAATTTCAAATGATAATTTTATATAATGAACACATCAACACAACAAGCAAGAACTGTCACTGCCAGAATACCCAGTGACTGAACGAATGAAAGTTTTTGTGAACAAAATGTTAAAGTCACGCCTTTTAAACAATGAGTTTTTAAAGTCATAAACTTGAGATAATTTTATCATTTTATAAATACAAGTTGTTTACTTGGACACACGTGCCAAATAAGCCGCTTAAAAATTTCGATTTTCCATCTTTGCTTGTTTTTATTTTTACAATAGAAATCAAAAAGGAAAAACAAAAACTGAAACTGAAACAACAAAATAATCTATTCAAATTTTAAAGATATTTAATGTTAACTTGCTGACAAGTTTAAACAAACAAACAAATATAAATAAATAAAAACCTCATTACATATCAACACCAGCAACATGGAATGAACCGCATCAGCTCACTCACCATCACTACAAGTATGGGACATGGGGACTGGAGTGTTTAAGTACATACTTAAACTCATGTTGGGGTCATGTTAAATACATTTTTAAAGAAATGAAACGATGAAAGAATAAAAATAAAACAATGCCCATAAATCGTAGACCAAAAAAGAATCTTGTTCACACATTTATTAATTTTTAAATATTTTCCCCACTTTTCGTGTTTATATATTATTTATTGTTATTTTTTCCTCGTGAGACTTTAAAGAGTTGATTCTTTAGGGGTTTTAATAGATGTTCGATGAAATAAAACGTTGAATAAAAACATTCTCAAATTCGGAAAGTGTTGAAAGAATTAAATAAAAATTATATATATTCATATATATAACATTTATTGTTTTTGTATTAAATACTCAATTTATATAAAAAGCAGACTTAGCACGATTGCTCACGCAGCTACAGATTATAGGTTTAAAAAAAACATCTTGATTTATCAATTCTTGAATTTATCGGCCCTGGTTTTTCTAAAAGAAACGTGTTGATAAAAACCACTTTCAATTATTTCAAAATTTCAATTGATTTTAGTCTTTTAAAATCTGATTCTTGTATAATTAATTTCATATTCATAATTTATTTTGTTGTTGTTTGTGTTATTCTTGAATTGCCTCTAAGTTCCTTGGGTGCATGTATGTATATAAATTTAATGGGCTTTTAAAATGACAATCCAACAACACACATGAATTTTGTAAACTGCTATAACAAACTGTCAACAATCGGGTAATTTACGGCGAAAGACATGTAAGTCGAACTACAAAGATACGCCCATTTCAGTTCCAACAGATGGACTAAAAACTAATAGTACAAGTAGACTGATACAAAATTGTATAGTGTGACCTGCTCTTCATTTCTGTACGAAAAACAGGCAAAACATCTACAAAAACAAGAACGCATGAGAATTGGGCGAAGATCATTGCCTTCAGAACGGCCTATGAAATTGAGGAAACGATACATTTGTATGCTAAAAAATGTAATTTTAAAAATAAGACGAAAAAATAAATTGAGTTCTATTAGTTAAAATGGGCGTAACTCGACATCATGCAAAAGAGTTGAATATCTGTTTACTTAATAAGTCATTGCATGTTGTCTCATTGGTTTCTTTAGTTCTTACTATTTAATTTAAGAAAAAGTTTAAGGCGTTGCTTGCCCTCACCCATATATCACACTTTGTTGAATGTCTTATTGCCCGATCTTTTGCCAAGTTCTTGTTTACTGTCAATTTAATTTAAAACACACCACTACCCGTCATTCCGTCTATTTCAAATTCTTTTGGCATTTTGAAATGAAATTTAAAAAAATAAAAAATAAAACTTAAACTTCTCAATAAGTTTTATATTCCAATGCATTCGTTTGTGTGTTTTTGCTTTCAATTTGAATTCTTGGGTACATTGAAATTAAAAGACAACGTGTGGATTTGATTACTCCCTGGAGAGCTGAGAATGTGTTGATGTGTGAGTTGCCTATTTTTTGTGTCTTAAAAATATTTCAAGGATGCATACGTCAACATTCCATTAACTTAATTAGATGTTGATTTGTGTTTAGAGGTCGTAAACTATGGAATCTGCAAGATGATCGAATAGAAACATACAAAACAGAGACTGACGAGTGTGATGAAGATTTTTATCTTATAAAAATAATATTTTTAAAATAAATTGAAATCTCTAGACCAATTTACACATTTATT
Source organism: Calliphora vicina (assembly GCF_958450345.1). Taxonomy (NCBI): domain Eukaryota; kingdom Metazoa; phylum Arthropoda; class Insecta; order Diptera; family Calliphoridae; genus Calliphora; species Calliphora vicina. Next base: position 1,139,878 of record NC_088780.1, on the reverse strand, counting down.
CACCGACTATTTCAACTTTCTATGAGTAGGAATCAAAAAATGTTCACGTTTTCTTTTTAGTTAATCCTTTTATCAAGTTAAATTGTTACCCCCGTATTCATAAACAATTTTTAAATTTAAACAACGTTTTAAAATCAATACAAAATGGAAATTTTGCTTTAAAACATTGTTTAAATTTAAATTTTTTTTTTATGAATACTGGGCTTAAACTTAATTATTTGCATTTTAAATTTTTAAAAATATACAATCGAACAATTGATCAAAAATTTAAAATTTTTGGTATTTCCAATGAAAATCGTTTAATCATATATATTCGTCTGTTTGATATTTTGTATCTGTAACCGCTTCATACTTTTTTCAATATATAAGGCGACTAAGAACAAAACATCAAATCGTTTTTTAGCTGTTGTGCCAAATTTTATCGCAGCTTTATGCAGCTAAAATAAAAGAAAACAAAGCTGAAAATATTAACATCACATTAGTATTTTTCGAAATTTAGGTTTATTACCACATCTCTATGTATAGAAAAGTATTGCTGGAAAGTGTATCTGTACATATGTATGTATGAATGTGTAAAAGCTGTCCTGCATATATACATATATAGAGAGATAAATAACTTTATGATGAATCAAAAAATATGTTAATAAAAAAACTAAGGGAAAAAACTAAAAAAAACACATAAAATACTGCTTTAGTTTGTCAATCATACTCATCAGGCGGTTCGTTATGGATCGATTTGCTTGAGTTTTTAAGCTGAAAATCCCCCGTATTGAAAATCAAATATGACAATGAACATTGTTTTGGCAATATGATGAATGATTACGGCCAACAAACAATAGTACATAATAAAAATTCGTTAAAAAAAGTCAACAAACTCTGAAATGCACAACAGACGGTATTAGTTTGTGTTTTTTCTCTTATTTTGGCAAACAGAAATTTTCATAAAACAAGCAAAATATGTATTTATGTATATTTTACTCTTTTTTATTTATTCTGCCAATTTTGCAAATGCGAATATTCAAAACTTCCAAGAAATTTTAATTGTATGAAATAAAAATATATTTACAAAGGCCCTCTGTGTTGTTGGTTTTGGTCTTTGGCTTATGGTTGTTGGGTAAATATTTATATATAAAATGAAACAGCCTTCAACTTCAGCTAAAAAAAAGTCTTAGACAAGCGACACTTTCATATTTTAATGAAGCCTCCAATGTGGAACCAAAACAGATACGGCTCATTCTAAAGCAAAAACTATAAATAATAATGAAGCAAAAATCAACTAATTAAATAAGCATACATACTTAATTCTTCGAAAAGGCATACATTTGCTTTCGTTGGATTCTGTCCTTCGCATCTTGTCTCAAACGCTGGTGAAAAATTATAGAGTCATCAAGAAAACATCAATCATTTTAACGCATACCGCTTGCCGCAACAAAATTGTTTCACTTAAATACTTTTCGTATTTCACTCCCATGATGATGTATCTGTGTGTATTTATACACATGAATACACGCATATTATTTCTAATATACAATTCTCCAATCACACTCAAAATGTATTGTAAATAACAATGAATTGTATCAAATGCAATATTTGGTACAACAAATCCCATGAATGCGGACATTATAATTGTTTAAAAAACATAAAAAGAAACAAGTCCACATTCGCTTCAACTATCCCCACACTGCGTAAATTTACTCATACCGTAAAGTGTAAAAAATGTTGAAATTAAAATTTCGACAATTATTCGTACCAACGAAGTTTTTGTGCATTTGATTTAGAAACTATTGCGTACTCACAAGTACATGAATGTACAATGTGACATTTAGATTTCCTTAATAATAATGTTTACTTAATGGACTATTTAAAATTCACTCATTGTGAGTTATAAAATAACAATCTGACAATTGCTGCATACCTCAACATCTACACAACACGAACTAAAAACAATTGCACATTCATTACGAATAATAAATAGTGTTGCACGAAAACCGACAGATTAATATTCTGAATTAAACTCGGTTATAATAAACCCTTTGGGACTAGTAAAAATAATTTGTATTGTGAAGTTTTTTTTTATTGTATTTTAGAAGAATGACCAATTTTAGAATCCTTTTTTTCCGTAAAAACCCAAAAAAATAAAATAAGAATTGGCGAAAAGTTGTTTTTTTGTCTATCTTCGTTTATGTCTATCTATCTGCTAGGGTATTCATTCGAGTAATGATCGTTCGATTAATCGAATAATTTCTTACGAATAGTAATTCGAACAATTTAAAAATTACCATTTTCGAATAACGAATAATTCGAACAATTTTATTTAGAAAAATCGAATAAAACGAATAAATGTTTAAATTTATCAAATTGCAAATAACTAAAGATAAATTGATTCTTTCAATCAATGTAGATGAGTGGTCCGATAGCTCCGTCTATCTTCTATATATATAAAAATGAAATGGTCCGTGTATGTAATGGCATCACGTGGGAACATCTGGAGCGATTTGGCTGATTCTTTTTTATTCGATTCAACATTTTCAGGAGATGGTTTGTAAAGAAAAAAAAAATTCCAGGTAAAACTCGGAAATTTGTTTGAGTCCAGTCAACTATAATAAAAAGCTCCCTAAAGTATGCAGTACAAATTGAGTAAATGAAAATAGTTGTCACAAACATACATGTTTATTGTAACCATATATATGAGTGATACAATCATGTGAATCGTAAGTTAACCATATTATGGTTAGCACAATTATGTAAATAGTTACTATGACTATAATATGATTAAAAAACTTTTAAAAATGTTGAAATGGTTACTGTATACATGCACAACTATATTTTTTCTCTGCGTGTAGTAACACTTTTTAATAGACTTTTTGGTCAGAACTAAATAAAAGTTCATCTAATCATATATTTAAGCTCAGTTCAGTTTAACATTAAAAGAAGTTCAAAATCCACACAAAAGAACTAATATTGCAAGAACTAGCGACTTAAAACTAGATTTTAATTATTTGGACAAATTTTCAAAAATATTGAATTAAATCTTTTATACAATGCAATTTTAACAGTCAATGTGTAAATTTAAATTATATGTTAAATTAATATTTGAAAGACTTTTAAATTTGTTTTAATAAAAAAAAATAAGTTTAATTTATACCTAAATTCTTAAATTGGCAAAAAAGCCAATTTGAACCGGTTTTGATAGAAAAAACCGAAAACCTGTTTTTAAAAATTACGCTTTTTCGAATTATTTGAAAACCGGTTTTTTGAATATGTCGAATATTTTACAACTCTACACGTATCCTGTTTCTTTATAGATTTCAATTGACTATTTCAATATGCTAGGTTTAGCCACTTAAAAAATATTAAAAAAAGCGAAAAAGGATCATCAAATTTCAATATAGATATGTGGAAATAAAAATGAATGTGATTTGCAATCGCTTCAGAAGCTGCAACTCATATGAAGGACTTTAATCCATTCACAATGTAAAATATTTCATTCGAATAAAACTTGATGTTCTACACAAAACTTTAGATTTTTCTGATTGTTTATAACATAATGAAACATTTTAAACAAACTAAGGTATCTATCTGTCAGTCTTTTTTAAACATGCAGCAGATTTGTATTTAGAACTTCCCAAAACACACACAGTACGAGCGTTTTATGTGAATGTAATAATTTTTAACCACAGAGACGAACAATATTATATTAGCGACTATTTTTAACAGCAATTTTAAGACAAGCAAATAATTGTGGCTATGATAAAAATTTAAAAAAAAAATTTCATTTTTGTAGTCTCAGTAATGTGTGTTGCAAAATCCAAGATGAAAACAAGTTTGAATGTTATATTCGTCTAAGCCAAATCTTATACACACTTCACTTTAGTATAATTTTAAAGTATATCTATACATGCATACATATATTTTGCCATTAAAGTGAGAAATCAGTTTCACGGAGAAAAATTAAGAGCGATATTGATCATAAATATTTACATATATATGATGAAAATCCTATTTCAAGTAACATGTAAAAATTTAGAATATATATCCATATTTTGTAGGGTCGCAAATTACATGTCATCATCCATGGTATACAAATTAAAAATAAATAAATGTTTAACCGGGTTATTTTTTAAAAATGAAAAAAGAAAATTGAAAAACAGCTAAATGCATTTAGACTTGGTATTTAAAAAAATAACAAATCATACACAAGTGCATAAGTGATTTTTTCGTGTCGCTATTGCATTAAAAACAATCACTTGTGAGTGCGTGATTAAAAAGTGAATCAGCGTGATGGAATTAGAAATAAATGCAAATAATTTAGTTTTCATCTAACTAAAAGATAGATTGCAAAATAAAATCATAACATTTCTAAAAATTTTTAATCTATCATTAACTACTAAAAATTTGTTTATTCAGAGAAAAAACTATTTCTTAAACCGTTTCAATTCAAATATATATCACATATTGAACTGTACCTCGTTTCTGTAACTCCCGCATCGAGAAATTTCTCGCATGAAACAGTGAAATTGAATAAAAAACAACGTGAATTGAAACACGATTTCATATCTCACATGTAAGTGTTTCTGTAATTTTATTTTGTGAGAACTATCTGTCATTTAAGTTTTTTGACGTAACTTATTGGAAATTTGTGAGTCAAAGTGTTTCTGTAAGAAAATTTTGTGAAAAGTTTCTCATATGAACTGTCAAAAGAACTCACATTTAAAAACGGTGCGAAAACAAATTTTTTCAAAAAAGATAATATGAATACAAAAAATAAAGAAAAGGTAAGATTTTATTTTTAACTAAAACTTAAATTAAGGTCAATTATTTTTAGAAAATTGAAAGAATTTCAAAGTACCAGAAGGAAAAACTGGTGGATTATATGAGCGAAAACTTGGAATTTGCAAGAGGGCAGTTCAGCGGGATCAGTTCCAACTTCAAGTACAAAGAACAATGGCAATTACTTACAGAGTCCCTTAATTCTTTAGGTGGATGTGCAAAAACTGTTGAGCAGTGGAAAAAGGTAAGTTTTGGCTCTGTACATTATCTACAGTCAAATATGTATATTAAAGCGCTTCAAATATGTAGTGTTGGATAGATTTGAAAAGTGGTGTTAAGAAAAGTGTTAATGCTAGAAGAAAATTTATAAATCAAACTGGGGGAGGTAGTTGGAGTGACGTACCCCGTGATCTCAATCCTCTAGAAGAGAAAATACTCTCAATTATAACAATTGATGCTGTCGACGGGGATGCATCCACACCGGAAGCCGGTGTTAAATTTAAGGAACGTCCTGAGGTGAGTCTAAATCGTCATAAAACCTTAATTATTATATTAAACACTTTATATATATTAATAAACTTTTTTAAGGATTTAACATCTGTGGATATTTTGGAAAGTGAAGAAACAATTTTATCGCCATCAATATTATCAACAGGTGCACTTTCCATGCCATCAACATCTACAGCTGAGGTTTGTTAATCTATTTATGAAAAATTAATGTCTATTTGTGGATCATACAGTGTTTTTATTTAGAATGTAAAAAGGATAGCAAAGCACACGGGTCATAGCTACTTTCTTATATAAAATTACTAATATGTAAAATTCCTTTTTATTAAATTAACCTCTTTTAGGATTTTATGTCAGTAGAATATTTAGAAAGTGAAGATACATTTATATCTCCCGGAAAAAAAATGAGAACAACTCCCTTACTTTCAACCCCATCAACGTCTATAGTTCGCCGAAACAAAAGCAATAAAACTTTTATACCACCAAACAAGAGCAACAAAAATTCACTATCTTCAAATATACCAAAATATAATGAAGCATTAAATGAAGCAAAGGAGATGCATAAAGACTTGATTGCAAAATTAAATAATATAGAAAATCAAAACCATACAATTTTATGTAAACTAGAGAAATTAGAAACTATTTTAGAAAATAAATTTAAATGAAATTAATTGCTTTGTTTGCGTACTTAATTCTCAAATCTGCATAAAAAATGCATTTCATTAAATTATCTTCAAAATTTCGAAACAAAGTTTACATGGACACAAACGGAAGGACGGACAAATGGACATTATCAAATACTCAAAGTGATTTTGACTTAAAGGTGGGTGTAGGGCAATATTTTTGAGTATTACACACAAAACTTATAGAAACAGCAATAGGAACCATAACAGTCCTGTAAAAAGTTCAAATATATTGTTATTATTAGTTATTTTCTTTACAATGCACTATACATAGGTTAAACGGCTACCAAAACTGTGATAAAGTCCAATTTTTCAAATGCTAATATTGCACTTTTTTTAATGCCATTTGGTAACCAATACTCCAAATTAAAGTCAGCTTTTTGTTTTTGGTAAATATTAAATTCCGTTTGACATTTTGACGTTTTAGTATAATTAAAATACATTAATGTATTAAATTTGCATTAATGATTGCAAAAGGGTTAATTTTTGGTCGTTAGTGGGTTAAATTCCATTTTTTTAATAGAATTATTCTTACTTATGAAATTCTTTAAGGTTTTGGTTTGAATACCATGATTTTGTAGTCGTTATTAATTTCGCACAGAAAAAGTAGTCATTTAACCTATAGTGCAATGTGCTAAATTTTGTTTGTTTTGTATGAATTTAAATTTGTTTTATTTTAATAAAAATATTAATTTCTTAAATCTTAATAAATAAATAAACAAAAATAAATAAATGGTTTTTCTTTTATTGAAATATCAAACATTTAATCAAGAACATTTGGTTTCTATAGTACAATCTATAGTCTAGTCTATAGTCTAGTCTATAGTCTAGTCTATAGTCTAGTCTATAGTCTAGTCTATAGTCTAGTCTATAGTCTAGTCTATAGTCTAGTCTATAGTCTAGTCTATAGTCTAGTCTATAGTCTAGTCTATAGTCTAGTCTATAGTCTAGTCTATAGTCTAGTCTATAGTCTAGTCTATAGTCTAGTCTATAGTCTAGTCTATAGTCTAGTCTATAGTCTAGTCTATAGTCTAGTCTATAGTCTAGTCTATAGTCTAGTCTATAGTCTAGTCTATAGTCTAGTCTATAGTCTAGTCTATAGTCTAGTCTATAGTCTAGTCTATAGTCTAGTCTATAGTCTAGTCTATAGTCTAGTCTATAGTCTAGTCTATAGTCTAGTCTATAGTCTAGTCTATAGTCTAGTCTATAGTCTAGTCTATAGTCTAGTCTATAGTCTAGTCTATAGTCTAGTCTATAGTCTAGTCTATAGTCTAGTCTATAGTCTAGTCTATAGTCTAGTCTATAGTCTAGTCTATAGTCTAGTCTATAGTCTAGTCTATAGTCTAGTCTATAGTCTAGTCTATAGTCTAGTCTATAGTCTAGTCTATAGTCTAGTCTATAGTCTAGTCTATAGTCTAGTCTATAGTCTAGTCTATAGTCTAGTCTATAGTCTAGTCTATAGTCTAGTCTATAGTCTAGTCTATAGTCTAGTCTATAGTCTAGTCTATAGTCTAGTCTATAGTCTAGTCTATAGTCTAGTCTATAGTCTAGTCTATAGTCTAGTCTATAGTCTAGTCTATAGTCTAGTCTATAGTCTAGTCTATAGTCTAGTCTATAGTCTAGTCTATAGTCTAGTCTATAGTCTAGTCTATAGTCTAGTCTATAGTCTAGTCTATAGTCTAGTCTATAGTCTAGTCTATAGTCTAGTCTATAGTCTAGTCTATAGTCTAGTCTATAGTCTAGTCTATAGTCTAGTCTATAGTCTAGTCTATAGTCTAGTCTATAGTCTAGTCTATAGTCTAGTCTATAGTCTAGTCTATAGTCTAGTCTATAGTCTAGTCTATAGTCTAGTCTATAGTCTAGTCTATAGTCTAGTCTATAGTCTAGTCTATAGTCTAGTCTATAGTCTAGTCTATAGTCTAGTCTATAGTCTAGTCTATAGTCTAGTCTATAGTCTAGTCTATAGTCTAGTCTATAGTCTAGTCTATAGTCTAGTCTATAGTATAATCGTATGTGAATCAGCCGAATCGACACCAAAGCCAAATATCCATGGCGCTCTGTATTTGGTGGTACCAGACATGAAAACAAAATAATCCATCATAGGTCGCATGTTATAAAACCTTTTAAAAACCATTTAGAAGGAAGTGGTTGGGAAGTTTTGCCTCACCCACTTTATTGTCTAGACCGTGCCCGTTCGACTACTATTTACTTCGATCGATGCAGAACACTATCTTTGGGATACGCATCACTTTGGTTCCTGATTGATTGGTTCTTGGCCTCATAAGATGAACAGTTCTTTTGGCGCGGAATCCTCATGTTGCCAGAAAGATGGGAAAAGTATCAATGGCCAATACTTTTAACAAATTTATATTGTACAAATGTTTCAAAATAAAACCTACATATTTGAAAAAATCGTGCACTTTTAAGTCACAAACTCTAATATTACAAAAAAATCAAAAATTCTAAACGAAACCTAATATGTACCAATAAAACTCTAAAATACCTTTTCAGCTCAACTACGTTATCGAAATAACTGCAATTACCGTTACCGCTAAAATACCGTTACTGATATAATCGTAATTACTGTTACCGGTATTCTATAAATAATTTTAAATTATAAATTTTTTTGTTTTAAAAGTTGAGTTGATAGATATAGAATTTAAAATATAAAAAAAGTATCAACTTTGTCAAAAAATTTTGAATTTTTATAAATTTTATTAATAATTCCGGATGAAACTACCGTTACCGAAATACCATTACCGCTAAATAACGGTTACCTAAATAATCCAAATTTGCGTTACCTTTGCCTTTTTTAATCGGTAGCCAGCTTTGCATAATACAAAACATATGTTTGTAAATGAACACTATGGAAAGATGTTTTTTAATTTTTTTTTTTTGTAAAATTAAACTCATATTTGTATGAAAAATTCTCTAAATAAGCCATTTATTAAAAAAAAAACATTACATTATACAATATTAGATCAAAACGTGATTGCGTGTGAGCATTTTGAAAAACCTGATCGTGAGTCTAAAAACACTCACGAGCCCATCGCTAGTATTCAAAAACTTGGTGTTTTTATTTACTATGTAGTTGGATTATTGGAAAGGAACATCAACCAACAACGCAGACACAACGGCACAAACAGTCTGCCAGAGTAAAAGTTGGAATACTGTGAAGTTTATGGTGTCGGGAGACCAAACCTAACCAAGACCAAACTCTTCATCATACGTACGCATAGTTTTATTTGCAGTTGTAGACGAACGAAGTCATAGTCATAGTCATCATCAGCAACATCATTCAACATTTGTCCGACTGAAGTAAGTGGCCCTTTTAGTGGCATGATGCTACAAGTGTATGATGATGATAGAGATGATTTTGTTGTTGCTGTTTTTTTTTTTGATATTTATTGCTTAATTCTAATGACTTTAATGAAATTTTAATACAGTTTGAAGTGAATTTATTGCATACAAAGCTTTTGCAACATACAACACTTACAATGTGTGTGTGTGGCATAAATATTTGTTTGTTTATTCGTTTGTTGTTTTTATCGTGTTTCTTTCATTTTTATTTTGCACAACTCTGTGGAGTATAAAGAAATACATACTTATGAATAGTAAGAGTATTCATATGAAGTTTAAATTCAATTTTTAGTATATATGTACATAGATTATTTCAGTTTCATAAAATTAATTACTCCCATTAAATTTAAAATATGCGTTTCGTTTGTGGAATAACAAAAAACAATTCCAGAGTTTATTTTAAATACACAAGTTAATGCCCATATTACCTTCTAGAATATTTATCGGCTCGTGTCTTAACCAGCAAAATATATGATTTGCTAAATTTATAACTAAAACTACTTCACTTGATAAATTATGTACAAGAGTCTGGTTTGTTTAGAGATTTACAGTATTTATTTCTTGTTATTAACTATCTATGTATTTTGAGTTCTTGAATGAATTTGTAGATTTTTGTGTTAATAGTATCTCTCAATTAATTACAGCATTTTTTATTTGTTTAATTTCACTTAATTAAAATGCCATTAACTAAAGTGCTTTTACAACACATCGAATGCAGTCAAAACCACGTAGAACCCCTGAAACACACCCTGAAAACCTAAAACCAAAAGAGTATTCGTTGCATTTTCATATTTTGTTGCTAGATTGGAACAAAAAAAATATTAAAAAATAAATATACAAATGAAATAATAATGGCCTAGAATTCAAATCACTCAATTACCTTAAATAATTACTTAATTAGTGCTTAAAAGTCTCCCCTTGTGGAAGGAACCAATTTCCTGATTGCGAGTATTTTTATTACCATGTTTGGTTTTTTCATTTTGTTGTTGTTATTTCTCATTTACCAGCCAACCATTAGAAACTAAATACATCCGTTTCTGTTATTCCATCCACTAAACTCAGTCAATATTAGTAGATAAAATTGTAAGATCTCTTTTATTGAAAATGAATATTAATTCATAAAGCATTTATTCTCATTTTTTATATAAATACCGACATATAAATTTTATTTATTTCATTTTCATTCTGATTGTATTTTTAACCAACTCATGCTTTATAAATATTGTAGGCAAAAGTATTTTAACTAATGGCTTTATTAAAGGCAAACGGAAAAGCGGACAGAACCTAACTAGAATGAATTCTTACTAAATAAAAACGAATGAAGATTTTATTTATTTTATTGTTATCTATATATACATATACATATGTAAGTGAATCGATCGTATAACAGAAACATTTAAAAATGTTGCTTACATTGCTAAATATGTATGTATATTTACAAATACAAAACGGAATATTCCGAAACATGAAATCCTAGGTATAAAAAGTGATTCTATTTTTCTTTAGGTGTGGTCGAGTATACAAGAATCTGTTTTTTAAATTTACATCTTATAAGCCAGTAATTGAATATCAACTGATTTTCAGTTTCTCATCGGATTTAGGAAGACGAAACTGAGGCCTTTTGAAAACTGTAAGTAGCCTCGATAAATGTGTGTTCCAGCAAACTTATTTTTTTACCAACCAAAACAAAAAAATCCTCCAAAATGCAAACAAATTAAAACATATATACATACGTACGTATGTTTGCTGGATAGAACAAAAGTTAGTGATGAAATTCTTTGAAATTTCTGATTCGTTCTATAGGTTTTAAAGAATACATCTAAATGTTAAATGTCCCTTTAATCACAAAAGGTGGGTCATTCAGTCATTGTGTACGAATTGATGTATGTATCTCCTCGTGTTTTGGGTAGCAGTGGAATTAATGACTTGCTGTATATTAATTTTATTGTACGAGTACGTATTTACAAGTATTGTTCATTATTTTATCATTTTCTATGCTGTTTCATAATCGCTGTTTGATAAAAAGCCGCTGCTGCCACTGTGCCTTTTCCGTTTCTCCTAATAAAGTCATAGTTCAAACCTTTAAAAAGAAACATCGAGTCATTTCCCTTAACAAACCGAATGAATGCAAGGCTTAAATGCATTTTTTTTTCATTTCAAACATTTCGTGCTTTAAAATACGATTTCGATATAACTAATGATTTGATTCTGTACATGCATATGTAGATACATACATACATTCATATGTATCTGAGTGAGTGTATGTATTCATTGAGGGAGTTTAAATATACGGTGTATTTATGTTTAAACATGTATGTTTCTAAATGTGTTACATTCATGTTTTGGTTGTCATGATTATTTATTAGCTGACATTGGTTAGTTGCCTGTAATAATCACTGTTTCTTCTAACAAGTCTCGGAATGTTATTTTTTTTTTTTATTTTTTATTATTGGACTTTTTGATGTAAACCGCTATTGTGGCTTACAAAGGATACTCTTGGTTAATTGGCTTGATTTGCTCGTGGTTCGTTTTGTTTAATAATTTTTCTTTTTCCAGCTTGATTTTATATTTGGTTTGGTGGGTTTTTTGTTTAAAAAAAAGGTGTCATGCATACAAAATTAATGACACTTGTTCCACTCGTATGTTGTTGTAATGTTAGTTAATGTTGTTGTTTGATACTGTCTTGTCTTTATTTTTATGTTGGCTGTGATTGTTCTATTAACAAGTGTGTGTGTGTATTTATAGTATTTTGTAGACGATGTGTTAGATAATGACAAATCATTACATAGTTTTATTCGAGGTTTTACAAGTAATCAGAACTAATTTCATTCTTTAACCATGACCTTTGAAATTAAAATTTATAAAGTGAGAAATTTCCCAGAAATCAAATCTACTTAATTAAAAAGTTTACTGCCGAGTAATTGTTGTGGATCATGAGTGTGATTATTTCGGGGTTGTAGTTTTAATAAATATACATTCTAAACATTTCTTACGAACCGACAATTTATAAGCTACTAAATATGTATATATACAGATATTTATGTACTCAGAGAAAACAGTGGCCCAATTACCCTATTCGATATCTAATAAAATTAATTGTAATTTTCTTATTAGACCTTTAAATTCCAAATATTGAAAAAATTGACATTTGACCTTCACGATTTAAGGTTTAACGTTTTCCAATTTTAGTAAAACTTTCAGAGTATATTTAGAATTATCTGGACTATAATATTCTGAATAGGTAAATAGAGCACATTCGCCAAAAAATTTCCAAATTTAAATCGCAGGTACGGAAAAACTATAAGAGATATTTTCATAATTTTTTCACATTTTTATTTCCTATTATATTCTCAATAAATCTCAATGAGATGATCAAAAAATTCTGAAATTTGCTTAAAAAATTTAAATTTGCTTAAAAAATGTAAATTTATTTTTAAAAAATTTAAAATGGAGTTTTGAAACTACCGTTAAAAAAATTTTATTTTTTTGGTCATACCTGCGAATAGATTTACGGTATCCTACGAAGACAAAATCTCATATACAAGTAAATATGGATATATTTTAAGTAAAAATGAGCTTTTATTTTAATATTTATCAAAATATGTTCATTTTGTTCCTACATTTCTTGTTCTAGTTACCTGAGACACGTTAATGGCCTGGCGAATTTTTAATAACTTTAACATTTTTTGACCAATTTCTGTTTTTTATGTCTCATTAGAACGACAATTACGTACACATTTCTATTCTTTTAAATTAAATTGAAAAAGTAATTTTTTAATTGCAAAATGTCAGAATGCTTAACCCCAACCGATTTACCTAAAATATTTTCAGGTTTATTTTTTTGCTATTGTTCACCAAACTGGGGGTGAACAATAGCAAAAGAGAATGGCCAAAATCCAACTTTCGTTTATTAAGGGCCAACCTAATGTATTATTTTCTTTCAAAAATTAAAATTGTCATTTATATTTTCTTATGTTGTTTAAAATTTTTTTAAAATGATTTTAATGATGTAAAAGATTGGCCAGCATATTAATAATACACAAAAAAAAAAATATCATAAACATTACGAAAAAAGTTAAAAATTTCCCCTAATTTATTGCACATTTTTAAAATATTTATTCATGATCATGTTATTATTCCGAATATGTATGTAAATAAAATTAGGTTAATAATATTTTTTTAAAAAATCATTCCAATTATGCATTTGTTATTGTCGAATACGGGGGTTAACATAAAATATAAATGCAATGTTTCTCTTTATAAGAAAAACTAATAAAATACAATTTATATACTATGTATGTAAATATCATTAAAAGTACGAAATGTGAAAAAATCCCCGAACTACTAGGAATTTATATAAAAATATTTGGATTTTCGGGATGGGGATTGGCATCCTTAATTTCAATGTTTATTCATTGCATATTTTTGTTAACTTAAAAAGGCATAAGATACAAACAAAATCATTAACAACTAATCAACAAAGAATTATTGACATAGAACATCAAAAGGAGCTAAAATGTATGCAGTCAAAAGATAACATAAATTAAAGTTTCGTTAACCGCAAAAAGAAACCAGAGTCCGCAACACAATACATTGCCATAGATTGTGAATCCAAAATACAAAAGAATGTATATTTTTGCAACAACAATAAGAAAAATACAATACAACACAACACAAAGGAACATTTTTACCAGCCGACAACCATTGCAATAACTCGTAAGGACGTCAGAGTGTGAGCATCACAGACATGTCTACACGAGTACGATTGGATGATGTGTAGGCATGTATGTATGAACTTTAAAAATACATAGTGTATTCTTTACATCTCATGCATATTTTTGTTCTCTCTTACACTACATCATTACACTGTATGGATAAATGCACAGATTTTCGAACGTACGTAAATACATATTTATAGATGTATGTTGGTACATGCATACATACATACATAGTATATTGTACGATAGTGGTAAATTGTAGGTATTCTTCGTGGTGATGACACAGAGCAAAAGTCCTAGTATGCTCAGATACCAATGAAACAACCGACAAACAAGCTCTTGCGAAAACTACTGATTGACATGTGAAAATATGCAAATTATCAGGCCATGTAATGCAATGATATGCAAATGTATCATCAATGTTCGTTCTCATAATCTCTTTTCTGGCTAAATACAGCAATTGTCTCGAATTGAATTTTCCCTACACCATGTCTCATTCAACACCATTATTATATTCAAAAATAAAGTACAATTATACAATTATAATTTATAAGACATTTAGAGCCAGTTCTATTATAATACAGATGAAATTTCTCACAAAATTTTCTAGCAAAAATTTAAATTCATCCAGAAAAAATCGAGTGGACCATCCCATTTACATGTTCAATGTAAGTCAAAGTTTGTTAACTTTAAGAAAAATATTCTTGTTATAATTTCAATAAAATGTTAAAAATGTACAGATTTCAAAATAATTTCGAATACTTTTAATGTGACTACGAAAGTCTTGTTTGTTATTTAAAAACTGGCAGTTAGTTATTTAACAAAACTCAAAATCAAAATTTGGTTTTACTAATATAAAGTTTTAAATTAAAGCAAATTTTAAATAAATAAATTCATGTTATACCAAGGATATCCCTAGATTTAAATTTTGCATTCTTAATTCCAATATTGATGATGGTAATCAGTTTTGCTTTGATGAGTCTTATTTTGTTTATTAGTATCGAAAACTAACTAATGTAACATTTGAATACAATTGGATATCGAGTACCCGTGCCGGAAATCGATTGATAGTTATGAAATCGGGTAATCAATGGTTATTTTTGTTTGTTTGTGTTGCTATTTCAGTAACACCTTTTTAATATCTGAAATAAGGAAATTATCTGGTCAACAATTTATACAACATGAATGTCAAATAACAAAGCTATAGGCCTTTTAGCAGACCCTCTGCTAATCAAAATCTACTAGCTTATGCATATTGTACTCCCATTTTTGCATCTAAGTGTGTTATCGTGCAATAAGTTGGTTTTTTATGAATATATGGTGTGGAAAAATGATAATAATTTTGTTTAAATGTTTAAATAACAAAATTGTTAGTATCTAAAAGTAGTAAAATTAAATCTACAATTTAGATACACATTAATTTTCTTAGTGGATTTTCCATGTTTGTATTACAAATGGTTAAACACACTTAGTATACATTCCATTCAGATTAAATACATAAAAAAAATATTAAATTTTTTTTTTAGATTTAGAACACATTTTGTTAATTATGACATATTTTACAGCAAGCATTCAAGTAAAAAAATTTGTTGGTGTAGTAGAGGATACATTTATTCGTTCGGTAGCAACATAATTAAGACATTTGATTTGCTAAATTAGCGGTTCCGATTTATCTGGCATCAATGGCAATGCAACGAATGCTACTTACTATCAGCACATGTGTTGTTGCACATTTTAAATATTTAAATTAAAATTTTGTACATCTTTGTTACTTTTTACTTGCGAAACAAATTTAACACATAAAAAAATCTCTTTAAAATGTCAAAGAAGCTGAACTGGAAAAAAACGGCTAAAGAGGATGATATAAAAATGGAAATAGAGGGAAAGATAAGAAACAAATCACTTTAATCTTAAAATTTCATCATCAAAGTCGTCTTTCAATCTGTTGCAATTACGGATGAGACAAATGATTCTCTTGAAATATTTTGACATTTAGCGTGCGGTTTGTGATCAAATGTTGAACGCTGTTGATTTTAATCAACGGTAGGAAATGTTGACAACATAATTAAATACAAATTAATGTAAAGTGACAGGTGTGTGAGACTGGCTGACTGACTGACTGCCTGTTTGTGAGTGTTTATTACATATGTATGTATGCCAATGTATGGGTAATTAGAAATGTGTGTGTGCGAGAGTAATTGATTTTACAGCATTCGATTTGAATCAGCAATAACTTTTCTTTGAGTGTAAGCTGAGATGCGAGTTTCATTAATGTTTATGTATTTTTAGGTTCTTCATTTGCAGGTTTTAGGTTTCCCCTATGGGGACATTTATTATGCAGTTGTTTGTTTTATGCAAATTCACATAAATCAAGTTAAATGTACCATTTTGTTTTGTGACTTTTCAACGCATTTAATTGCCCTTAATGTATGCAACTTCTTTTGTTGTGTGGTTGTTTGATATTGTCTTGTATCTTCTGTGCATCTAATTGAAATTTGAATTGCTGTTACTATTGTCTAAGGTCAGCAACTTATTCTCACATACACATTTTATATAGAGTAAACATTTTTATTAAAAAAAAATGCAAAATAAATTAAATTTTGCCACTTTGTATTTACTGTTTGCTGCTGCAGTACATTTTCTATGGCAAAACGCCACTCATTAAATCTTCTTAACGACTTTTTGTGGTACGTTTAATTTCTTTCAACGGCAATCTCAAACAGCAATTATATTTTGAAAGTCATTCAGCATCGTACATCACGGCTTCATATCTGACAAAATCTAGAATATAAATTCTGTGGTTTATTTGTTTATTTTTAAAAGTGAAACTTTCATGTGTGTATGTTGAGTTTTTAAAGTTAAAGAAGTACCAGCCATGAAAGCGACAAGAAAATTAAATTTTATTTGACGTAATGAATTGAAATATTTAACTTGTCGGCATAGGTTTTTTAGGTAATTCATTTAATTTGCAATTAATACAAATAAATTATAGAATATATGTAATTTGGATTTTCATAGATCTTAGGTCTTATTCACAATCAAATTTTCATTTGATAAAAGGTTTATAAAACAGAAATTCCATGCAAATATACATAGTTTTATAAAGCTTTAATAAAATAAATATTATAACTTATTTGATAAACATTAATCTGATGGAAAGGTTATATATTTAATTATCAAATACTTGTTGGAGATAAATTGAATTGCTTAAATTTCTTAGATGACTATTGTATTTATTTGCAAATAGTTTATGTAAACTCTAGTCGACATCAGAAACAAAATCTTTGTTTATTAAGTTTTACAAAAAATTCCATAGAGTACATTTTTCTAAAATATCTTTTTACAACATTGAACATTTACATCGTATCATAAATCTTCAAATTGTGTCTGAGAAAAATGCATGCAAACGTTTGTTAAGAAAAATATAAAGAAAAATATTGCCAGTTTTGTATTTATACGAACCAGTATGAAATACACACAAAATTTCTTAATGTTTTTAATATCTATAACGACGACTGTGACTACAACGATACGATACATCTTACCAATATATGCATTGTACTACATGTACAAATGTACACATATTTATAAAACAAACAAACAAACAAACAAAAAAAAACTTCACATATTTTGGCCAACAAAAGATGGTTAAAACTGCATATATTTACTGCACATGTACGCAAGTACATGCAATAGTGTGGTACATATTTCCCTTGATCTGCCAAATTGCTCAAATAAGTTGTACTATAATCTTGCCTATATTCCCCATAAAACAATGTTGATTTTTATTTGAAATATGAATAAGTTGGTGGTTCCCTAATGGAACTACTTACACAGCATTATTGTGCGATTACGTATGTGTTGTGTATGCTGCAGGCACTGCAGATTTTTCATTTCAGTAAATACACTTGGTTAAAAAAAAAACTAAAATATACAAAAAAGCATTAAAAACGCAATATTTACTTTATGGGAACAAAAGCAAAACCACACATACCATGCACAATATTTAAGTATACTCGTACGTTTAGAGGAATCTTTTCCAAATTTTCACACTGCTCAAAACAGAGAAATATAAGACCATCAAATTCAGACAAAAGCTCCAAAATGGTGAATATCGTTTTTTGAAACAACCATAAATTTGCATTAATGTGATGTAATTTTTGTGTTCATCAAATTAATAAAATTTATTATTTTATAAAGCTTTTGCAATTTTGTTAAACGTTAGAAAATAATAACGTTTTATAACTTGTTTCTCATATTTTCAATGAACTTTCTAATTGTGAAGAAATTTTAACATTTCTCATATTATTCCATATTCGAATTTTCCTGAAAGATATAAATAAGTAGATACAAATTAAACACAATTTTTTTCTGGAAATTTTTTTTTAAAAAATATTAGTTGTTTAGTTGATTTTTTTTAAATGAATACAAAATTAGAAAAATTCCAAAACATATGAAATATACAGGAAGTAAAATATGCTGTGAAAAGCCCAAATATGCTCCAAAAATACAGCAATATATACGATGTAAAAACATCAAATAAATGCCATTAAATAATCCAGTGAAAAAAAACAAATGGAAAAAACCTCTAAATGAATCATCTTTTATTTCTGTTTTGGGTCTTTTAAATTAGCAGCAATATTTCTGGAGTCAATTAACTATATATACAAAAAAACCTTTCGGAAATTTAAACAAAGGAAACAACTACCCAAAAATTCAAGTACTTGAACACTTTGTTGGAATTTGACTTTAATGCAAATGTAAAAAAAAACATTAATGTGCTGTTTTTCTATAGCGAATGAGCGTTTTGAGTGAACGTTTTACATGTATTTTGTTTTTGTTACAATAACAAAACACATGTTAAATTTCCACTCAAAGTACTCGTTCGCTATAGAAAAACAGCACATAAATATTTTCAAACAAAAAACATATGGCTTGAAGTTATGTTATCTTTTTACTGGAGAATGCTATTGAAATAAAGTGTAATAGAACTGTAATTCAATTGCTCAACTATAATTCAGGGCTTGAATTACAGTTGCTTTCAACTTGAATTCCAGTAAAAATGGTTAATGCGTAGGAACACCGTTTTTTTATAACCACCATCAAAAAGATGCGGGCTATATTGATTTTATCATTCCGTTTATAACACATATTAGACGCAGTCGCTTATTAGTATATATATTCTAAGTGCTCATAAGATGATCTAGCTATGTCCGTCCGTCCGTCTGTCTGTTGAAAACGCGATAGGGCCCAAACGAAATGAGCTAGCTGAAATAAGATGAAATTTACTACAAATGGTCTCTGTTGGTAAGGTTTGTTTGGTATTCAAAATGGGCAATATCGGTCAATGATTTCACAAATGTTCCCCCTGAATATACAGTATATACAGCAGTCTTAAATATGTACGTTTATTGTCCTTAGTCGTCATACAAGGTTCCCCTCAGAATATTACACTGTTCACGAAATTGGAATTTTTTTTGTTTGTTGTTGACTTTGAATCCATAAGTTTGACTAGTGGAAAAGATAAGATAATATATATTATATATCAACATATAGGAAATTGTGTCATCTTTTATAAGAATTAAAAAAAGAATAATAGTAGACTTTTTGCAAAAATATGGGGAAAAATGTTAAAATTTTAAGGGATATTTGATTTATCTTTTGTGAATAAAATGAAAAGTTGTGGACAGATTTTAATCATTTAGAGCTTGTTTTGTTTGGAATTTTGTTTTCTATGCAGCATAACTTCATTTACCAACTTTTCAAGCCGTTTTAAAAAAACAAAATTTCGAAATTTTGCTAAAACATTATATTTTTTTGGTAAAAAAAAATTATATTTATAAAAGGACTGCGAATATTACAATCATGTTCAGCCTTACTTCATTTTAATTTTATTGCCAAATTTCGGTTTTTTCGTTTAAACCGTTTTATATATAACAGTACATCCGAAAATACGAGCTAACATAAAGAAACGGTTAGCACCATTGAATTCAGTGTAGCCGAATTAGTTTAACCCATCGGTCGCCCCGCTTGACAGCTTTTTCAACTAGCACAGTGTAATTAATATCGTGATGAAATTGGACATATTAACCTAAATCTTTCTACCAACTTTTGTGAGGATCCGTCCATAATTCAATCTACCTGCCAAATACCTCATATTGATTATGTGTATACAAGATTTGGTACAGCCTAATAGAACTTGTTAATATAAGATTTAATTATAACTACAATTTGATTAGATATGATTTAAATTGCAAACATTTTTCTACGTGTAAAAAGTTGCTCCTAATAGGGCGAAAAAATGTTGTTGCATTTATACGTTAGCATATCTAACAGTCTTCTTTCTATCCAGTGCTTCGTGTGCTAGGATTATGTACAAAATTCATACATGTAAGTAAGTAAGTATTTTTCTTTGTGTGACTGCATGCTCCACAGTACATTTTTGGTAAAAGTTTAGCTGTTACAACGGAAATGGTGCACAATTTCAGCTTTAAAATATTTTAATAGACGAATTAAATTTTGAACTAAAAACTTACAAAGCGGTTTCCATTTCCAAAGGAGGGTTGCAAAATTGAAATTTTATGCAGTTTAACAGAGGATTTAATTTATTGCGTCATGACGTTTATACTGCCATTTTTATTTTGTACTCTTTTAAACCAATTTATGTACGTAACCCCTAATAACCAGTTTGTTTAATACATTTTTTTTTATTGTTCTGTTATATGTCTGTTTGTTTTGTAGTCGTTTTTGTTGATGTCAATTCTGCACCTGTCTGACAATATAGGCGTGGCGAGCAATGCATTGCTGTTGCTGAAAATCGCCCCCTATTGACAGCTCAACAAAATGGAGTGCACTTTAGCACGCAAATTTATTCCATCATTTGGTTCTTGTTTTGTTGTTTGGTAACATGTAAGTTGTTTTAATAGTGTTGTTGCTTTGTGATGTTTTTTTTTACTGTTTTTGCAGTTTGTTGTTATCTTTGGTTAACCCTTTAACTCCATTTCAACACAAAGAAAGAAAGAAATTCACCGAAGCAGCGAAGCGTTAAAATAGCTAGACGCCAGCCATTCTTGTTGATGTTGCTTCTGCTGTTGGTATGTTGTTCGTTTCTTGTTGTAAGCAAGTTGCTATTGTTGGGATTTTGTTTTTGTAAGTATCTAAGTTGTTCGTTCTTGTTGTATTTTTTCGCACTCGCGTATCTGCTTCAACGTTCCTGTTGTTGGCTGCAACTGTGGAGCTTTTGGTTCTTTGCAATATATAAATAAAAAAAAAGAAAACGTAAAAATGTTGATGTTGTTGTTGATGTTTTGTAACACCCACTTCCTGTTTATGTTAATTTTTGTTTATTTTAATTTTTTGTTTTGTTTAATTTTTTGGTGAATCGTTTCACACATATTCAAACCATTTATTGTTTAAACGCGCGTATACACAACATTTAGCAAATATGTAGTATATCCATCCACATATGTTCATATATGTACCTATACATACATGTATACATACATACATACATATATACATATGTATGTAGATAGACTAAGTTTCTGTAAACGTTTGTTTAAATAAGCGGCGTATTTAATTTTTGCTTTGCGAAAACACAAACATTCGAGTGTATTTTTAAAAAGGCAACAAAATAAAATCAAATACATGCATGTATGTATGTATTTGAATATGTATTTGTGAAGAAAAAAATTGAATGCAATTTTTTATTGTTGCTGTTGTTGTGCATTGTTTTTGTATGAGAAAGAAGATAACAATTTTGTAGGCGTTTCATTCCCATTGCTCATTGCTGTGCTGACTGATGTTGTTGCGTTGCAATTTGTAGTGATGGCTATGGTGTTGCTTTGTAAATTTACACTTGGTTTCATGCTGTTGGCTGTTGATGCTGCTGCTCAGGCTGGTTATCAACAAAAACATTTTTTAAAGCGAAAATAAAAACATCTTATTCGTTTTTGTATAAATGTTTAAGATATGCTTAGATAAACATTTAATGTAAACATTCCTTAAAATGATTATTTATCATCAGATATAATAATTAATTAGTACATATTTAAGGATATATGTATTTCGTTGACGATTTCTGAATTATGGCTTCTTGAAATTAACAATATGTACTTATATGATTATATGTGGAGCCGCAGAACAAAAGGTACTTTTTTGAAAATTTTAAAATTTTGGGAATTTAATTTTTTCTAGAAGATTTCAACCCAAATATTAAAAAAATATTAAAAAAACAATTTGTAAAGAAATTCGAAAAAGTACCTTTTGTTCTGCGGCTCGTCATATATAGTTGTTTACAATTTTTTAACTTTCATAACGCGATAATCATTATAGGATTAACGTGAATACCGAAATATTTTATGTATCCTCATATGCTAAACTTAAAACCTTAAATACTTGTGTATCTTGTTTGAAAGATAAATTCAAAATATAAATGAGTCACAAAATGTTTGTAATTTTGAGCTTTAAAAAAAATTTTGTTTGTGAGCTCAATAGTAGTTGCTAAGAACAATAGGTAATAAAAATGTCAAATCTTCTAACCTTGGTGTAAATTTCATCCCGATCGGAAGACATCGATTTTAAAAGTTGGTTCACTTGACGTGAAATCCCCCATATGTATATCTTTATGCTTTATTAAAGCATACCAGTAATTTTGAATAAATTTTTAAATAAATTTTACACAGAAAAAACCATAGTAGAAAAATAGAAGGTAGTTTAATTCTCTCTTTATTTTTTCAAATTCTATATCTGACATGCTTAAGGATTTTGAAGTTTTCGTAAAAATAGTAATGCCATATCATTTTCAAATTTTCCCTTTGGGAAAACATAATTTTCATTAATTGGAAAATTATTAAAAAAATAGAAAAAATATTTACCCAACAACAACAACAACAGTTTATGGATATATGTAAAGCTTGCGAAGAAGATTTGCCAAAACAGCCAATGGTGTGCTCCGACCATTTAGTTAAAAGTAATATTTCAGTTAAAACAAAGCGTGTGAGATTGGATATGAATGCTGTCCCAGTGAACACAAGGTAACTTCAAAATACTACTTATTATGTAAACATATTTTGGGATATATATCACCGATTATTACCGATTATAATCCATTAACTATGCACGCTGGAGTAGAATCGAAATTATTTGAAAATAAATCTCGTATTTCTAAACGACGTACCCAAGGAATATTCGAGTTTAAGATTTGAAAATGAAAACCACAAATACTTCAATGGCGGCGCTATGGTACCCAAAGTAGGGCACCTTCGACATGTAAATTTGTTAAACGCGTGCCATTTTTTGTTTTCCATCCGATTTCAAAAACTTTTTATATTTTCTGAGAGTGCTCGGCTAGATCTTGAAAATACATTCTTCCGTGTGCTACTTGTCTCTTATAATTAAACCTCCATTTAAAAGATATAAAATATTTACATAGTAATAAAAAAAATTAAGAAAATGCATACATATAAAAATAGTCAACGTGTTTTAATAAGTAATCGAACGTTAGGAATTGAATCAATAACTCCCAACACAACATAATACATTTTTATTTAAATAATAAATTAAATTACACATTTTTTGTAAATAAAATTCTCGAAAATCATAATTATTTTTTGGAATGTGGCAATGCTTTTTATAATGCTCACAAAAAAAGGAAACTTCAAAAAACCTTATTTTAAAAAAAAAATTCATTGAAACTGCCTTCTATCTTTATCATGGAAAAAACTATATTTCAATTCAAACATTTATCATATGTTGAAATGGTTTCAATTATTTCATAATTGAATCAAGTATTCATGTGCTCAAAAACAAAATTTTCTGATATTTTCTATTGAATTTTGAGTTTTGAATTTGATAATTTTGACAATTGAATATACAATTTTCGTTATTGGTTGAACTTCAAATACAAAAATTATTGAATAGATAATTTTAGTAATTGAAAACACAAAAAATAACAAAAATGTGTTTTCAATTACATTTCAATTTGTTTTTGAGCACATGAATACTTGATTCAATTATGAAATAATTGAAACCAGTTCAATATGTGATAAATATTTGAATTGAAACGGTTTAATGTCCGTAATTTCAACAAATAGGTATCTACAGTGTAAAATAACCAGTAGATAAATTTACCTAAACGGTAACTTGACATTGATTTCAAATCAATATCTACGTGTTAAAATTACCAAATATTTTTACTCCATAAGTAACTAGCACTAATAGATATCTATTTGTTGAAATTACAGGCGTAAGAAATAGTTTTTTCTGTGTATAAATATCGATAAAACTTTTATCGCCTTCAAATTTAATTGATTTTGTTTCATGTGCTTACATATACATATGTATATGTATTTAGTAAAGATATTTGTCAAAATTTGTAAAAAATTAATTGTGTTTAAAACATTAATTCCTTATTTTTTTTTGTTTCTTTATAAAAATCCATTCTTTCTATTGACGTGTGTGATCCAACATCAATGTAGAATAAAAAATAAAAAAGGTAATGAAAATCATAAAAACGCTTAAGGACTGTCAACAAAATGTCAATCAATTGTCAAAATCGAATGTAATAAGGGTTAAATGACTGTTGTTTTATACATGAATACATTCATTCAATCATTTATACAATGTTTCCATCATGATGAGGGATTCTCTGATGTATGCGCATGTAGTACTGCTGTACACATGTCCAATATGACGCATTTACTTGTACAATTCTGAGATCATTTTTATCTCATTCTTTTGGATAATATTGATTGACATTACACTAACTAGGGTTATGATCATAACATATATACATACATACATATGCGAATTTTCATCAAATTATAAATAATTAACAGACTATAAATATTTGTTGTTTTCATGTAATTTCAAATTCAAAGCACAGACTCTCACAACACAATGTCGTATATTGGACTCTCACTGCACACCAAGTACTGTTTGTTGTTGTTTTTCTCAATATTTACAAAACATTAATCATTAGCATATGATTAAAGCCGAACGTCCTTCAAGTATTTTGGGAGTACGAAGCAATATAATTATCATAATAATTACATACATGTAGACAGATACACTTATCCAACCTTTCCATAATTGTCCTGCAATGCCATTCATTCCACCGCATGGCTTCTAATAATTGTCACATTCACATCCATACAAATAGGATGTCTGTCTCACAGTTTGAACTTTTCAGATTTATATTGTAGAGTAGTGGCGAGGCCTCATATTCGATTATCGAAATGGGTTAATTTACATGGTGGTTTGTAATTTTTGCGTGTGTGTGTGTGTATGTGTGAATATAAGCGTGCGAATGAATTAGTGTATATTTTCAACACATAACATATTTCCACTGAACCATAATAATTTAAGGATTAAAAACATAATCCTTAAAAAAAAACAACAATAAATATTTTTTCTCTCACGTGCAAGTTTTGCCACAGAAAACAGAGGGTGTCATTGTGCACCACTAACTATACTTGATATTGGAAATAAAAATCAAATTTTACGAAATTATTAATGGGCAAAAACTTAATCATCCTGGATAATATTTATTTTAGGCCTTGTATGCAATACAAATATGCACACACACACTCACACTCACTCAATTTGAACCAACAAATACAGACATAAACGCCCCATATTTTGTCTATATTACGCATACATACATATGTATTTGCTTGTTCTAATACAAATACATTGCGACAATTTAATCTCTAATCAAAATTCAAAATCATTTGCTTTTATTCCAGCATTTAGCCACTCGTACACACACAAAAATAAACTCACATAGATACTTCTATGTGCTTGCATGTGTGAGTTTACAAATTACCATTGAATACTATCGAATATTGTGCAATATTGTTTGCTATAATGCCCAACAATAACAATAATAACAGCTCAATACCCATCCTTCCATAAATACATCTAAATATCTACTACCCACACATCCGTTCATCGGTTTGTTTGTTTGTTGTTTGTGTGGAATGAAAACACAGACACACACGTGATATTCCAAACAAATATTGCACATTGTACAGTACAGCAGGCGTTTTAATCCCCTGATGACAGACAGTTGGTTTTTGGGGAATTATTCGCATAAACAAAAACAACAACTACGTACTTTAAAACATACTTTCCCACAGACAAAAACTATATCGTTTGGACAAGCCCATCACAAAATTTATTTATTTTATTGTAGTTTTTCTCCAAAACAAATTCATAACTTTTATTTGGCATAAAATTTTAATTATTGTGTTAAGGCTTCATTCATTAGGTAACAAATTGTCATCATATCGTAATAACCTCATCAGTCAATTCCTATAGTAGCCACTCATCAGATCATAATAAAATAGATCCATTTGATCAATCAGCAGAGCAATAATTTATATGTATTTTATCGAAAATCTAAAAAGAGCAAAATAAGGACCGCTCTATTTTGCTCTTTTTAGATTTTCGATGTCCAAATCCTGAAAATGTGGCAAAAAAAAAAATTTTTTGTGTATAAAATATAAACATTTTCTGACATCGATAACCCAGTTATATTTGATACACAGTGTGGCAAATTTAAAAATAGCTGCCAAAACTCTAATAGGTGACTTTTTTACCCTTATTTTGGTATATTATTTTGGATATGTAGTAGGCGGAATGTAGTTATGAAGTCTATAAAATTGATAGTTGTTTTCTTAAGAATTAGCCATAATTTAAGTAAACATTTTTTTTCCAGTTTGCATATGAAATTTATAACAAAAAATTTAGTATTTATTGTATATCATAAAAGCCTTTCTGAGTCCATCTTTTTGTCGAATATTTAAAAATAAAATGTTAGATTTTTTTAGAAAAGTTTTTTATTAGCAATATTTTATTTTCAAATAAAATTTAATAAATAATGATAATAGTAGTAAAGAGTTATAATACCTTAAACTAAGAAAATGAGCAAAATAATTTTTCTTTAAAATTTCAATAATTTATTTTCGTGAATGATTTTCGGAAGATATCGTTATATGGGAGCTATGACTAATTATGGACCGATCGCCATTATATTGGTCATGTGATTTATGTCTTTATGAAAGTTATTTGTTCTGAACTTTTTCTGCATACCAAAATTTTTAAGAGATATATGCTTATTAAAGTGATTTTCGGAAGAGGGCCTTATATGGGAACTATGACTAATTATGGATCGATCACCATGAAATTAGGTCGTCTGATTTATGTTTGCATGAAAGTTATTTGGATTTTCGGAGGCGGGCCTTATATGGGAGCTATGACAAATTATGGACTGATAGTCATAAAAATAGGTGACATGACTTCCGTATACATAAAACTAATTTTTAAACGAACATTTATGACGGATAAATTCCAATTTCGGGAGGACATTTGTATGGGGGCTAGGTGAAATAATGGACCGATTGCAGCCAGTTTCAATGGGATTCGTCCTTGGGCCGAAAAAATGTATGGTGCAAATTTTATAGAAATATCTTCAAAATTGCGACCTGTACTTTGTGTACAAAGTACAGGTCGCAAAACCATAAATGTTGTACTATATAACATTTATGGTGGTATAGTGTATAATCATCAGACTTGAGTCAGAAAAATTGATCAAGATCAAAAAGAGCAAAAAAGCGCAAAACGAAATGAGTATGTAAATAAAGGAGAGAGTGCGTATGTACTTTAAAATGGTACTAGGCTTTTTACGAAACATCAAACCTTAAATTTATGTTACATTTAACACATTTTTAAAAATAATATCGAAGCGATTTCCAAAGTGGTGGAAACATATATCTGCATTAAAATTAATGCTATGAAATCATTTCAACGAAAACCGCTTACTTCATAAAAATTCCTTATGTAAATAAAAAGTTATAAGCGATTGAATTTTCAAAATTTATTACAAAATCCTACTTTCCCTTCAGTCAGATAATAAAAAGGTGCATATTGAATCACCCTGTTTATAGGGAAAATGTTTACATAGAGACCTGAATTTTTGGCTTCTGAGGTTCTCAGGTGTTAACTTTAATATGAGTATTTAAAATTAAAAATTGGCGGCAAAGTCAAAAAAGACTTTTGGCCGCTATTTCAAAATTAGCTACATTGTGCGTCGGCTTTCGAGTAATTTATTTTGGTCACAAATTTGATAACATTATTTATTAAAAAACATTTAAGTAGTAGCCTATTTTCTCATACTTAATTTCAGATTGTTTCTTTGGGTTGCTTATTTACGATTTTGTAACTTAAAATTTCTACGACACCTTTATATTTGCGTTCAACAGCAAAGTAATACTTCTACACAAAAAATCATTAAAAATACAAAATACTCATAAATGGAATTTGTTTGTTAAGAAGAATCTGGGGTCGAAATTTTCCAAGATTCTAAAAAATATGAAATACATGAAATCTATTTACCCCTATCGTAGTTTGCTACCCCTATCGTAGTTAATACAAATTATGAAAGATTTTTTTTATTACTTTAAATCAATGTGGTGTTGTTGTTGTTGTTTTTATTCTCCGCTGTTTTACCAACACAACCAAAGCATTAAATTCATAAAAATTTTGTGTGGATATTTTGCTTTATAAACCTATTATCAAATAAAAAATAAGAAGGATAATGTTTAGATATTAATCGACATATTTAAAACTTGAAATATTGATATTTAAAATAAACTATGTATGTATATTATAAACGAACATTGACGACAAGATGGTTTAAGTGAACAAAAAAGAACTAATTTAAAAATACATATATTTTTATGATAATTTTTAATATTTAATATCATTAAAGAACCTTTTTCATAAAAAAAAACAAAGACAGATGATTAAAATAAAATTGTGAGGACAAAATGTGAACCAACAGAGTGAATACTGGGAGTTGTAACGTCGTAAATGATGCTAATCATTTTCACGCGTTGTAAAACAGTGGACAAGGAACAAGCTTAAACAAAACTATTCAAGTGTAAGCATTTTAATCATAATTAATATTTTCCTTTTTCTCTTTTTCCAGTTTCATTTTGGCAAGTACAAGTTAAAAATTTCTAACTCATACACACGTTCAGAAAAAGGGTTAATAAATGTTTGTTAAACATAAAAATTTGATTGTGAAAATATTCATTTCGTGAATATTTGATGAAATTCCTTTGGAGCAGGTTTTTATTATATTCGTTTAACAGAATTTATAATAAAACACAAGGACAGAAAGAGCGACATAAAAAGGCAGACAAATGTTTGTTGGATGTACGAGTGTTAGAGCTGTAAAGTTGTAAGTTGTGGTAGTAATAGTGGAAGAAGGAAAAGTAGAGGTCGTTGGAAGTATGAAAGTAAATTTAAGTAAATTAGATGTGCTCGAGTGAGTGTAACAAAAGGATTGATTGTGTCAACTGACATTTGTTCTGTAGAACAACGAATTTTTTTAATGTTTTACAACAAATGTCAGTTAATAAAAAGTGACAGCTGCTCTTAGTCACACAAATTAGTTTAACAAATGAGAACGAGAACTTTTTCTTTGGTTTTAGCTCCGCTGTTTCTGTAGGATATTTTAGGAGTAGAGTGTTAACAATAAAATGGAGCGCATTTGTATAAACATTGTTTGGTGTAAGAAACATTTAGGCCATGTTAACACATTTCTCTTTTTTTATCCTCCTAGTAGTAGTAACCCTTTTTTTTTTGGTGAAAAAGCGTTAATAATGTTTTAAGTTGTCTTTATCTGTTTTATTTCGCTTTTTCCTTCTTTGCAAAGGGTTCATTCTATTCAATGACCTTTGAGAATTAATGCATTTGACATGAGTAGACATTATTTAAGACCATGTTTATCATTGTTTAATGTGGACACAGTAAATATAAAAAAGTAAAAAAAAAACACAACAACAAAATGGAGAATACACAAGCCGGAAGTTTGAATAATATTTGTTTTTAAATATGCATCATTGTGTACTTAGTTGCTGTTATTTGTGCTGTTGCCTACTCTAACATGCATTGAACTCCCTTGTTACTTTTCCAGTTTCTTTTTTTTTTTGTTTGCCTTCTTCTGTTGACGTTTAACATCATGCCTTTGAAAAATACTTAGTAGAGGGGCCATGTTGGGCCGAAGCAAAAGGGTTCCTCATTAATTAAATATGCTTACATTTATTCAGTATTATTGCTCATTTTGCTATTGTTGTTGGTGGCCATAAATAAATGACAACTTCATTAAATTTTATAATGTCACGTGTCCAATTTAAGTACAATTTAAAACCCTTTTGGTCCTTTTCTACTTATTGCTGTAGCCGGTTTTGTTGTTTGACGCCGATGTTGTTCAGGAATTGATTATTGAAATTTATTAAAATTATCATTAAATGTTCCGACATTAACATACACTTTAAATAAAAACAATAACTTTGTTGTAGTACAGTTGGTCGTTTAATGTTCATTAAACAGTTTAAGATGTTTCTTTTGGTGCAGAGTCAGTAGAGTAGAGTCTACAGAACGAGTATGTAGTCGACATCAACGTCCCTTATAGACATTTATTGAATTTTAATTTCTCTTGTTAAGACCAGCCAAGCAGAAGGTTAATAACAACTTTTAACAGCAGCCACAATGCTTTGGCTTTATTCTGTAAAAATAACTTCAACAACAAAACCATAAACATAATGTCCTTTTTGAAAACTGTACTACAGCAATATTTAAGTACAACCAAGAATATATTCAACAATTTCAAAGAACCCTTCTTCAGCAAACACATATGTACATTAAGGTTGATCGTTTCAAAAAAAAAAAAAAATAAAAAAATAGTGGCCCCTTGAAAATAAGATTTCTAATTTTCTGAGAATATTGCTGAAATATTTCGTTTTTTTAGTGTAATTATAATCTATAATTGATTTCAGCGAGGCTTTTTTATGTTTTTGATCACGTTTATTTAGTTTTTTCAAGTTCAAAAGCGTTTCCAATTTGTAAACCACTTACTCTATGTAAAAATATAAACCATATGTTGTTAAAAACAAATAATTCAAAACTAATTTTATTGACATAATAAAATATGTACAGTGGTCGACACAAGTCTACGTACGACCACAATTTTTGCCACTTTATGATAGAAAACCCGGTAAATAACAAAATAATAATGCAGTTTTGTTTGAAATCTATTTTTATTGCTATACACCAAAAAAAATGTTGCTGCAATGTAAAATTCCAAAATTAATCATAAAAACAATAAAAAAATATTGACAAAAGTCAACATACGACCACAGCATGTCCTAGTTTTTTTGAATACTAACAGATAAGCAATGCAATTTATTAAGTCTACAGTTCAAACAATATTCAGTAACTTGAAAACACTGCTACAGTTAAAAACAAGCTGCGAAGTGGTCGAACAAAGAAACTACATCGTAGAGATGTAATCTTCATTTTAAAAGAAAAGAACATGGAATTCTGGAAGCGAGTTTTGTTCACTGATGAGTTGAAGTATGGCGCAATACAAATACAGAATTGGATCCGAAAATCTTACTTCCTACAGTTAAGCATGGTGGTGGCAGTGTGATGGTTTGGGGTACTGTCGCTGCTTCTGGAGTTTGAAAGTTAGTGATTATTGAAGGTAATATGGATCATTATCAGTACAAATCCATTTTGGAACAAAATTTGAGAGCACCAGTTGATAATTTAACTCTTGGTTAAAGTTGGATTTTTCAGCAAGATAACGATCCGAAACATTGGTCTCAAACTGTCAAAGATTGGCTACTCTACCATGCCCCATGACAATTGTACACACCACCTCAAAGCCCGGACTTAAATGTTAATGAGCACGTGTGAGATATTCTACAACGGAAGTTTCGAAAACATCTTATTACTTGTGCACCAATGTTAAAGGAGAAACTTCCAGAAGAATGGCAAAATATAACGTCCGCAGAACTGGGAAATTTAGTTGCTTCGATGCCCAGACGCTTGTAGATGCCCGTGGTGGCCCAACGAAATATTGAATTTAATAAAAATTTGTATTCGCTGAAAAATTTTTATTTAGTGTACAAATCGTAACATACTTTTTTAATTTTTTGTGAATAACAGTTAAATTAATTATAAATTTAGCGATATTTTTTTGTTATTATATTACTAAAAATGCATTTGAAATAAAACTGCATCATTACTTTTACTTATTATGGTTGAGAAGTCCGCAAGTTATAAAAATAATAGTCGTACGTAGACTTGTGTCGGTCACTGTATGTACAAATATAGAATTATTATATTACAAATATAGATTAAACATTGCTAAATAGATCTAAGATAAGATAAAATATCGCATTATTTATTTATTATATTGTATGTTTTAAGATGCATCTTCAAAATATCGTTTATATGATATAAAATTTGTTAATAGTTCCATAAAAATATACATTTATTCAAAATGATCCAGCTCACTAAAATTTGAGGCAAAAAATTAAATATTTTGAGAATAATCATAGGAAAAATATAAGTTCATTTTTGGGGGGCCACTAAAAATTGTTGTGTTTCGACCAACTTCAATGTACATACATACATTTGTATATAGCGACTCTCTATTAGAGAGTAAGTGTATTAGAGCTGCCCTTAAAATCACCTTGACTTCGTTCGGTTCAATTATAGATAGGTTTGGTTATTGAATATAATAAATACTGATTTTATATGTTTTAGATAAATGTTATGCTCTAAATAAAATTATATTACTAAGAGAAGTTATAATGTTGGACATTTTATTAAATGTCAATAAATTTAACTACAAATTCTTCATCAAATAGTTTTAGTTACTAAAGAGTAAATCTTCCCGTACAAAAAGTGCAGGATTAATGTTCATATGTAAATGAATGTTAATATGTACATACGAGTATGTGTGCAGTTTGTGTTCTGTTTACAGTTTACATTTCCTTAAATATGTGTTCGTATGTGGCTCAGGACAAGTGGTCATGTTTAAGCATAAAAGGTCATGTGACTTTAGACAAAGCTTTTTCTACCAATAACGATTAAAGAGGTGTGTGCTTATACATATGTATTTGCGTCAGTAGTCTCAGGTATTAATATTGTTCGAATGTAGCAGCAGTGCGGTAGTAATTGTAGCATCATAATTTGTTTACACTTCGAATTATGTAAACAACATTGTCGTTAGTAAACTAATATAAGTGCAATACACTTTGAAAAATAGAATTCTTACAAGTGTAAATCTTTAATAAATAATAAGAATAATAAAACACATATCCATCTTATTTAAGTACGACCTACAGTGTTTTTATAATTAAAATTTTTCATAAAATTCTGCGATATTTATACGAGTATTAACGTAAATTTGCATAGCAGAAAACCCCAGACAAACAAATAAAACTTTAAAGTTTATTTCAATTTTTGTTTAAACAAATTTCATTTGTGTGGTTTACTTAAATTCGATCCTTAACATCGATGAAACAAAAACAAAACCAAAAAAAAAAATAAAAACAAATGCATCATCGGCATTTATTTACAAGACTGAATGAAATGTTTATTCATTGAATCAATTTAATCGATGAGAGATGCTGCTGCTCTTATTTTTCTTGTTCTTGTTGTTGTTGTTGGTTTTGGTCCTTGTATAAT
Organism: Calliphora vicina; assembly: GCF_958450345.1. NCBI lineage: Eukaryota > Metazoa > Arthropoda > Insecta > Diptera > Calliphoridae > Calliphora > Calliphora vicina. The sequence goes on along the minus strand of NC_088780.1, from coordinate 1,106,289 downwards.
GACTGGTTGTTGTTAATATTTTAAATGGATGTTGGTTGTATAATACAACATTATACGTTAATTTATGTTCAATATTAATTGAATGGCTTTTTTATACGTTGTATTTCTGTATGTTGAATTTCTTTTTCTGTTTTTAATTTGTATGATGGCTGAATAAAAAGATGTAAATAAAAGTATGATGGTAAAGACATAAGAGTACTTTATGAGTATAAATGAAAAGAATACTTAAATAAGTTATTGTTAAATCGAAATAATGTGGTTAGAGAAAAATATGTTCATACTTGCATTATGTTAATGAAATATGAAATGAAACGGATGTAAATACTATTTATGATCATACATAGCAGCTATCTACAATCATTCTATACTCTATAAACAATGCGTTTCCTTAAAAACTTTAATGATTGCATTAAAGTTGAAAATTGGCAAAGTCTGTGCGAAAAATTAACCCATTTTCAGATGTCAAAAAAAAAATACACTTTACACCACTTTTAAACTTTAATTTCAAAATATTGATAATTCGCAGTTGTATCCGAGAGATTTTATTTGATTCTTGTTCAAACTATTTTTATCAATATTTTATAAATTTTTTTTCTCTTTCTTGTGTACAATCGGTTTTCTTTAGAGTATTTACCGAAATCAAAAACCATTTAACCGCAGTTACTTTCTTTTTAAATATCCGACCGGATTTTACGACGGTTTTTTAAAATGGAAGAACATTTTTGGAATTTTTATTAGAAATAACAAATTTATTCATAGTACTAAACTATTATTTATTAATATTCTGTTTACTTGCGTTTTAGTTCTAACAATTATACGAAGTAGTCCTGTCACTTGTACTAAATGGGGGTAAATTGACACAAATGAGACGCTGTTTAACAGGTCTCGGGATTAAACAAAAAGCACTTGATCTGGTTTATTTATTATAATAGTTATTAGCCAAATAACACTCTGCTACAAAATGACACTTTTTGTCAGAACTTGAAAATCCACCTAATGGAGTTTGTAGGCCTGGGTGAGGACATACTAAAACCGTTTTCACCCTCAAAATTTTGAGTTATTTTGAAAAAACTGTTTTATGGTAGGTCGTAGTACTTTAGTACCTCTAACTCACACATTCTTAGACCGATTTCAAAATTTTAAACAATTAAAGTTAGGTAAAGAATTAAGCTTTCATAAAATGTATGTATAAAATCTATATTCCTAGAAATTGTGTAAGTTTTTATAAATAGTTTCGCTTTCTTTTTTATTTTGTTCGTAATTTTTCAAATTCGACAATAGTTATTTTAATTTTTTTCTATGAAAACCTATTTTTCTTTGCAAAGTTTTTTTAAAGACAATTTTATATAGACAAAAATTAGACATTACTTATTAAAATCGGTTTATTCTTGCAAAAGTTATTAAACTTTTTCGAAAAAAGGTCCAAAAAATTTACCTTGTAAATTAAAAATTGTACAAAAATAATTTATTTTTGTATAGTTTTTTTGTTTTTTTTATTCATATGGGCTGGGGGAGAAAATACTAAAAAAAGGTGTTAATGAAAAGTTTAATAACTTTTACAATTTTCATCCGATTTTAGTAATTAAACGATGGTTTGATAAGAACTAAATTTCCTTAATATATTGGTATACATTTTTATAAGCTTCTATAACAAAATAAGCAATGAAAAGCGACTAAAATAAAAGAAGTTGTTAAATTTTGTTTTTCTTTTAGATATTCTTAACAAAAATAATACTTATGACTTACAAATGTATCAAAGAATGTACGTCATATTAAAGCGCAAATTTCCAACTCCGTTTAAAAATTTTAAGTCGGATAGAGACTGACTGATTTACAAATTCATAAGTTGACGAACATTACTGAAAACGGTTTTTTCAGAATAACTTCTGAATTTGAGGGTGTTTCTGAAATTTTTTGACACAATTTCTAATGTACTCGGTCAGCCCTATAACCCACGCTAGGTCGTTTTCCAAGTTTTTTTTTCCATCGTAGCACCGTGTAATTATTGTAAAACTAATAGTTTATATTTTTCACCAGATTTGTTTAAAATAAATTGATACATTTTAACCTTTCTGCCACAATTGGATAAGTGAAATGATATATCCACGTCATGGGCCGAGTGTTCCCCTTTTTAATTATTTACAATGCAATAACATGAACGTAAAAAATTTATTCTATTAAGGTTTTTAAATAAAAAATAATTTATTTCATTTGGATTTTCTATTATATTTATTTTACTAGATTGCTGGGCCTAGTGCTTTGCGTTGAAAATACCGCTGTTATATAAACTATATAAACTTGCCATTAATGAATTCATCTTAATTTAATCTTTTGTGAAGCCTGTTAAATATGTATGTAGTAATTTTAACCCATTTTATTGCAAAACCCATTTGAAATTCAATTACACATTTTACATTTGTAATCATGTCTGTTTCTGTTAAGGACAATTACTCATTAACTTTTGTGTAGAAGTGTCAAAAACAATACAACAATTTGCCAACAACAATCCGGCTGCTGTTCTTGTTCTAGCATTAATCCCATTCTACTGTCGACTCCGTAGAATCCATTATTTTCTCTTCAAAGCTTTTGTGACTGACTGAGTGCGTAAGTGAAATTATACCTGTTTTTTTTATATATACATATGTACATATATTTTGTTAAATACATTATAGAACAAATGGAATCCTCAAACTCAAACAAACGCCTACGAATGAACACTTTGTCAATCTTAATTATAACCACGTTATATAGAGTAGAGTAGAGTACACACATCCATCCAATCGTACACAAAAACTTATGTTTGTATCTATGTAACTACATACTCTTTTTTGTACATGTAATAAGTGAACATGATGTTGTTTGTATTACCAAGTACGTGAACAAGTTACGAGTGCTGATAAACCCTTTTCTATATTAAAAACTTCATACACTCATGTATGTATGTAAGTAAATAAGTAATTTTAAGCGTTTGTTGTTTTTGTTGCTGTTGGTGTTGTCGTAAACAAAAACAAACATTCAGAATTAATAAAATACATTTTTGAATAGAATCCTTTTTATGTATGTATGTGTGCATTTTTTTATTACATTTTGCCATAACAAATCAAAACAATTTAAATGTTAGCATAAACAGGCAACAGTTAACGAGGGCTTGGGAATTAATATATATACAGCTGAGATCAAAATAATATCATCACGACATTCATAGTGTTATATAATAATATTACGTTAAAATTGTTAAATTGATATATTTAATATACTAAACTTTCAAATAAAAAAAATACCATAAATTTTATCATTGCTTCCATAAAGGGTTATGTTTAGGGATAGCACCGCATTCTGTGACATGACGTTGATATTTTAGCTTGAAAAACCACGTATAAGTATATGAAACTACCATTCCAAAGGTCATAATTTCATTGATTTATATCTGAACATGATTTGATCATATAAGATTGAATCATTTATAACAAATATTCAATACATTCATTGATTGATATAGTAGTTAAACAACGGCTAGAATCTCTGTGTTTTATTAATATTATCTTGAATTTTTGGTGGTAATTTAGAGGACATTATATTGTATCAACCAATAGTTTTTTTTTTTTTTAATTATTTGACCAAAAAGTTGTATATTGAAGAATGGTAATGCGACTTTGGAAATTTTACCTTTGATAGATAATATTTTATTGTTATTGGTGAAACTTTTCTAGGATTAAAATAACTTAAAGTTTGTTCTCGTAATAATCAGCACCATGTTTTTTGTTCAGTTTAATTTTTTATGCTGCAATTGTTGTTATTTTGACTGTTGATATGAACGATTATCTACGAACATTTCAACATTCCTGCTCAGATTTTAAGTTATTAAAGTAATTGCGTTTTTTTTAAAAGAATGCAAATTGGTTGGATGTTTCAATATCGGTAGTTTAAACCAATTATCAGTTGGTATTTATATCGATCTTCTGATGGGTTTTATACATAGCAGGAAACACTATAATCGCAAATGAATTGAAGAACAGTTCAATTGAGATATAATTAATAAATATCTTCTTAGTTCAGATGCATTAATTACGAAAAAAATCATACATTCTCAAAAGTGAGTAAACACAAGTGAATTATCTGATTTTTTTTAAGATAATGAAAATCATAAAATCTATCCATCGGTTTAAAAGTTTCGGTTTGTTGCAAATTATGCTGAATATCTTTATCTTACAAAAAAAAATAAATAACAAATAGAGCTAGTTTCAATAATTTTGCGAAATTCCAAGTGCAGGAAAGGTTAATGAAGAAGATTGATGATGAGTTTATACAGATGTTGATACAGATAATGATGATATTTAATTAAATAAATCAAAAATATTTAAATATTTTCAATCTTTCAAATAATTTATTAACATTGTAATCAATTTTATACAATAAAGATCATATTAGAATATACATATATTTTAATTTTAAATTTTATTTATTAATTTATGGCTCTTAGTTTTAAAGTTACAGCTATATTTTAATAAAATAAGTCCATTGCTGTCGAAAAACAATCAAAAAACACTCATAACAGATTACAAATTTTATTCCCGAAATTATAGCTTTTTATATGTATACATTCAATTTCGTCAATAAAATGGTTTAAAATTAAGCCCCACTGAAATATTTCCAATTATGGCTATCGTTCAAAACACTGTGCATCGCACTATAATGACAACTTTTTCTGTGTAAAATTAATAACGACTACAAAATCATGGTATTCAAACCAAGACCTTAAAGTATTTCATAAGTAAGAATAACTCTATTAAAAAAATGGAATTTAACCATTAAAGCAACATAACACAGTACAACATTTTTCAGATCATTGCTTTGGGACTCAATTCTGACAATGAATAATTATGGACCGATCATAATCGCCAAAATGGGCATTTTCAATAGGTCGCAAAAATTATATGTAGCAAAATAAGATGGGCGTTAGACTAATATTCTTGGACATTACAAACATCTGCACAAACGCACTGTACATTCCCCACTATGGTAGTGTAGGGTATAAAAATGTATTGTTTGCCACTTCATCTGAAAATATGTTATCTTCAATTCTGTCAACTACATGTTTGAAAACGGCATAAAATTTTTCTTTTTTTGAATTATCGTTAAGCCAAATTTCAAACAATTCCGCATTTTTTTAAAAAGCAATAACCTAAAAAATATGATATTATTCGAAAACGGCTAAAATTGGTTATTCAATGTAAATGGAAATTGCTTTATAACATTTCAATATATTAATTTGTGATTGCATTCAATCCGCCGATCTTCGCCGAAATTTTAAAAGCTTCCACGACGTTACATTTGGAATACAGTAGCAAGCAACACTTTTAAGGTTATGTTAAAAAAGTGGCTTTATTTCATGCAAGTCAAACAAATGTATCACCTTTTTTAACAAAAAACATTAATACTTATTTTAGTAAAATTGTTATTATTTTAAAAATTATTATTTATTATTATTTTGACCATCACTATTTATGTGTGTGTAACTAACTGTGTGCAATTGTTTTTGTTGATTTTGTTTAAATGATGACTTCAATATCCTGTATTTGGGTTTCCTGTCTTGAGTTTAAATTAAATTTTTAATCACTAAATGAAAAATGAAATTTTACTGAATGCAAACACGAATTAATGAACGAATGTACAAACACATAAAACAGATAAAATTTCATACATTTATCATTTGCACAATAAACATTTTTACGTTCTACGTTCTACATTCTACATACTTTCACACAATTTACATTAATTCATAAACAACACATTATCGCAACAGCCCTTAAATTGTTTCCATTTGACGAAGGGTTGGAGTTTGTAATGAAAAAGTCGGGCAAAAAAAAAATAGAAAGACAACACTAACAAAATTGCAATTAAACATTTTAAAAACCACAGACCGGCCAGACCAGACCAGACCAGTCTACAAAAATACAGAGTTGAGAAATATTTCTGCTCCTCGTTTTTAACCTGTGCCTGTCTGTTAGCATGTACCCATTCAAGTTGTTATGTGAAAGCACACGGAAATCATTCCACAAACCAAGACTCTAAATATCCTTAAATGTTTTGCATTAGTTTGATTTAATGTGTTTATGTTGCGTCATCTTCTTGTTGTTTTTGAACCCACTGTCAGTTTCCGTTTACTTTTCATTAAGAGTGTAACTGACGCCTCTACCTAATTGTGTTCTTATATCTCCACCTTTAATGATAAATGAACTCCCCTATATACACTATTCAGCTTGTCCCACACTCTGTAACACTTTTAAAACAATTTATGTATTTGTGCTTGATTCCTAAGGTTAGCTCTGCCTTTTTGGGCACAAAGTGTTTGTAATTTTTATTTTTAAATGTTACATTTACGTGCAAATGTATGGTGTGCACAATTCGGTGTATACCAACTAATTTTAACCTTTTAAAATTGTTTCTCACTTTTCCAGAAAACAATCTGCCTATAAATTTCTGTTTGGTTGTTGCTGTTGAAAAAAGTGGTGGATATCACCAAATACCAAAGTTGCTCATCTTATTAATGGTTAAATAAAAAGTTCGCACGTGCGTTTGCCTGTGCATCATGAATGACAACCGTGACAGAATTTACAACACGTTACGTTTGCTAAAAATATCTGATAGTATTGCATTTTTAACACGTGTTGTTTGTTCCCCAGTCGTAATTTTTACACATCCATGTCTATTTGTCATGGTCTGACAAGGATTTCCACTTTTTTTAATTAGAACGTGGTTATTGCTTTTTTATGACGTTGAAAATAGAACTCTGAACAATTTCTATAACGCATTTATCAAGCAATAAAACTGTTAAATATAAAATAATACATAGACACAATTTTAAAGAAAAATATTCAATATAACTAACGTTAACAGATATTTATTAACAGTACGGATCAGCGGGATCCTTATACATAAATCTATTTTATATCAAAAGTCAACCATAAGCAAGTAAGAGTTTTATATTCGGCTATACCGAATCTTATATACCCACCACCAATATAATACGGGGAAAAAATTCATCCTCGTACGTCCTTTCCTCGTAGCCCTATAGTGCCCACAACAGACGAATATAGCTAGATCGCCTTATAATTATATAAGGATCCATAATATATATACTTTTTGGTTTTGGAATGACAACACGAAGAGAAAAAATATAATTGTATATGTTTACATTAACCATTTCCAAATTTTTAAAAGTTTTTTTAACAATATTATAGTCACAGTAACTATTTACATGATTGTGGTAACCATAATATGGTTAACTTACGATTCACATGTTTGTATCAATCATATATGTGGTTACAGTTAACAAGTATATGTTTGTGACAACCATTGTTATGTGAATCTTTATATGGTAATATGGTATTCTCAGATTATGATATCAATTAGCCGAGAGCAACATAATATGGTAAAACCTTAATCATACAAATGCTTGTCACAAACATATTAAGACCCCATGTGATCCTTACATTTTAGGTATAAAATGTGTTCAGTAAATGTATGTAAAATCTTACGGAGAATATTTTTGTAGAATATGGTAACCCTCTAAATCCTCAAGACATGGATTCTTTTAAAAATGTGCAAAAACCACCATTAAAACAGGGATTTAAGGGGTTAAAATGTTCCGCAAAAATATTATCCGTTGAATTTTACTATAAGTCCCTGAATACATCAAAACGGAAAATTCAACCAGAAAGTCAGAAATAAGGCATAACAAATGAGAGCATAGGATTAATTTCGCATTTATTAAGAATTTTATTTTAAAGAACATTTTAGGAATAAAATTTATTCAGTAAATTTTGAAAAAAATTCGAAAAAATTTAGCTCAAAATTTCACAAAAAAAAATTTTCTACAGTTTTTTGTTTTTTTTTATTTATATGCGCTGGGGGAGAACCTTTCACAATTTTCATCCGATTTGAATACTTAAAACCATGTTTTGTTAAGAACTAAATTTCCCATATATGTATGTATGTAGATATAAAGTTCTATATCTCCGTAATATTGCACATAGGTCTCCAAGACCCATTTTTTTGGCCAAAACTCAAAACTGTTTTTCCTATATTTGTTATTGGAATATTGTAGCAAATACTTTAGATAAACAAAAAAAATAATTTGTTTTTGCAAACTTCAATTAACCGTTATTCTATGAAGTGATAAAGTTCAATGTTTTAAGTGCAGTGGTAAACAGAAACACGTGGTGTAATTTTTGTTTTCTTTGAGTCACATGTTACACGAAAATAAAAAACGTTTTAAATCAGTTAGTTATGGATATTAATAACGATGGTAAGTATTTAAATTTTTAATAGTGAAATATTCAATGAAAATTATGGTAATAAGAAATTACATAAAAACTTTCATAACCTAAAAATCAGTGATTTATAAAATAAAAATAGTATATAACTTACATAATTTCAACCGATTTCAACGAACCAAAAACGCACAAAATTACAGTGATATTTTGTGCTTACGAATCATCAATAACTTTCTGCTAGTTTTTGCTTATTTTGAAGAAATCAGGAAACTTTTGCATCAAAAATTATGATTTACTCAGAGTTTAGCAGAGTGGAAGTCAAAAACAAGAAAAAAATTAAATTATTAAAAATTTAATAAAATTTATGTTTTTTTGTTATTAATTGTATCTTTTGTTTGAATTCATGTATATAAGTGAATATTTTAGTTTTGGACAAAAAAGGTGGTTCGCCAGACCTATGTGCATTGTACATAACTTTGCTGAACACATTTTATACCTAAAATGTAAGGATCACATGGTTTCTTATGACGATAACAATAAGAGTTGTGAAACTTTAACCAGATGTAAACTTTCAAAACGTCGATACAAGTGTCTTTTTCTTTTGTCTCCTCTATCAAAATTTATTGGTCGGACCTTGTAATTTTGAAAAAAAATGGATTTTGTCGTATAGTGTAATTGGTAGGTATATAGAAATAAAGTATTTAATATTTCTGAAATAAAATAATAGAACAAAAACAAGGAACATAGAAATTACAATGTCAACTACATATGCATTTCACTCGACTGCTGACTACTTTTGTATGCTCTTCATCATTAGCAGTAAGTAGGGAATGCAAATCGATTTTAATCGCAATCGCATCATTTAATTGTAATCATAATTAAATATTGGGATCCAGATTTAGTTATAAATTTAAGTTCCGAAACTTGTATAATAAAGGGAAAACGTAATTCATATGTTTTTTTTACATAATAGGTATAAATAGTGTTTGTGGAAGGAGCTATTTCAGTTTAAATATACTAACATCAAATGTTTTAACTTGGAGCTGGTGTGTATCAAATTAAAATGCGTCACACAAATGATTTCACTTATGCATAGCAGTACTCGTATATACCTAAAGATTGGTGATGAAAGTCCGACTGAAATAGAATTATGTCTCGTAACTGGAATTCATCTTGCAATCATGGATGTTACATATTCTAATGACGTAACAATAAGCTAAAATTAACCCTCCGTTACTCGCAACTGATCTGGTTGATACAGGCAAAAATTTTTTTATTGTAAATTTTTTTAAACATCTTATATTTTAAGCTATTTTTTGATAAAATAATATTATTACTGCATTTTTTTTGTATTATTCTATTAAATACGTACTTTGCATTTAATATTCTTTTTATGTTTTCGAAATAAAAAGTGAAGGATTATTTTTGAAACGCGCCTTTTTTTATTGATATCAATTTGATACATTGCGACTAGTCTCGATTCAAAATGATTGAGACTAACGGAGGGTTAAATCAAATAAATGGATAATTGAACGAAAAAGTAGTTTAAAAAACTCGATTATATTCATAGAATTTTTCGATTCTAGTAACAAGAGGTGAGTTTAACCTCACACAAATGTTTCAGCCACTAATTCTAAGTTCTTAAAACACGGTGCTACGATGAAAAAAAAAACTTGGAAAACGGCCTAGCGTGGGTTATGAGTACACTACAAATTGTCTCAAAAAATTTCAGAAACACCCTCAAATTCAGAAGTTATTCTAAAACAAACGTTTTCAGTGATGTTCGCCGACTTATAGACCTGTAGCTTAGTCAGTTAATGTCAGTTTTAACGGATTGGGAAAGAAAACTGATTACGCTTTAAAATTACATGCATTTTTTGATACATTTGTTAGTCATAAGTATTGTTTTTTTAAGAATATCTAAAAGCAAAAAAAAAATTATCAACTTTTTTGATTTGAGTCGCTTTTCAAAACATGGTTCTAATTATTAAAATCGGATTAAAATTGCGAAAGTTATTCAACTTTTAATTAATACAATTTTTAGTATTTTCTCCCCCAGCGCATATAAATAAAAAAAAAACAAAAACGTGTAGAAAAAAAATATTTGTAAAATTTTGAATTTACAAGGTAAATTTTTTCGAACTTTTTTCAAAAAAGTTTAATAACTTTTGCAAATATAAACCGATTTTATCAAATAATATAAAGAATAGGTTTTCATAGAAAAAAATTAAATTAACTATTGAATACGAAAAAAAAAATAAAAAATAAAGCGAAACTTTTTATACATTTTGTCCATACATTTTATGAAAGCATAATTCTTTGTCTATCCATAATTGTTTAAAATTTTGAAATCGGTATAAAAATGTGTGAGTTAGAGGTACTAAAGTACTACTACCTACCGTAAAACAGTTTTTTCAAAATATCTCGAAATGAATTATTGTAGTATTGAATTTTAACCGAATAAATCGGATCAAATACCACTAATATGTTATAAACCCTAAAAAAAACAATTTTATACTTCTTTTCTTATTCGAAAAACGTTATTGGTTTTTGGCCTATTATATAAATAATACGTGAGTAAGTATATCTAATGTACGAGTTTTAAACTTTGTCCTTTTAAACTATACCTCACCAAAAGTAGATACATCAAATATCTAATGAGGATTCAAATTTTAAGAAACTATTTCGTTACCGCAATGTTGTAAAAGAGGAATTGAAATTCAATACTTTCAATATTAACACCAAAACCGGCTTTTGTTTTTTTTTTAAAGCAACAATATAGCTGACCACATGTAATAAATGAAATTAAAATTCCACAAAAAGATACATTATCGAGCCCTAACCGCAAAAATAACGTAAGCGACATTTTTTCAAAATTGACTTTTTAATGAAAATCGATAGAAAACTTTCGTACGCATCAACACACGAAATAATGAAAATTAAGTGTTTATATATACAGAGATATCGCAATTTCAATTATATCGTAAGCGACAGTCACCTTTTTGCGTTACCGCAAAAATAACGTAAGCGACACACAGTGGTATGAGATAAAAAAAGAGGGAAATAAATCTGTAACTTATAAACCCTTAGTCCGATTTGAATGAAATTTGACATGCGCAAATAAGAGGTTAAGTTTTGAATTTTGACCGGATGGGCCCACTAGGGGTGCGGCCAGGGTATCCCAAAGTAGGACACCTCGGGTATGCTCAATTTTTAAAACGATCCTGTTTCTTCGGCTGTGTTCCGATTTCAAAAAACTTACACATATAGGCGCATATTCAGAAATCATAGCTAAAGTCGGAACTAGTAAAACAGAAACAAAAGTACATAAAAAATTTATAGTTATAGTTTGTATGTAAATCAATTAAAATAAGGGTATGTAGAATGAAATTTTTCAATAGAATGTTGTTGACAAAAAAAAAACACATCTCTAGATTATTTTCTTTTTGTATACATGTATTAAAATGAAATCAATCAGCTGTTTTTTTTAATGTATTAGTAGTTGGCATTTAGTTACAACTTTACCCATGATTAAGTGCTAACTAATTGAGCTAAAAGTAACCAATTGTGAATAACTTAAATAGGTACTTAAAAAAGTAAACACTTGGTGTTCGTTTATGAATATGCGCCATAGAATCTCCTCATCGAGCACTACAAAAAAAACTAGTGGTAGCTAACAATTGTCTCTTACAACTTAGGAGATATACACATTTGAAAGTTACATTTTCAACATTTTTACCCATCCTACTCGTTTTTTTATAACAACGGGTCCAAATATTTCCCGATTTTCTCACTATTTAAAAATTGTGACTGACTCCAAAGTTATATGCATTTGAATTTAAAAATTTTTAAAAAGGCGATTTTTCGCTAGTTTTTTGGAAAAAAAGTACTCGCATAGAAATTAGAGATTTATGTTTACATGAAAGTTATTTATGTTGAATTTTATGTGTATACCAAAATTTTTATGAGATTTATGAACGTTAAAGTGATTTTTGGAAACGGGTCTTATATGGGAGCTATAACTAATTGTGGGCCGATCACAATAACATTTGGTGACATGAATTCCGTATATATAAAACTTATTTGGAGCGAAATTTGTGGATTTAAACATATAAATTAAACATTTATGTCCGATAAAGTCCAATTTCGGTAGGACATTTGTATGGAGGCTAGGTGAAATAATGGACCGATTTAATCAAGTTTCAATAGGCTCCGTTCTTGGAGCCTGAGTTGATCGCTATACTTTAAGGTTGATGCATATCTGCACAAACGCATAATACCCTCCCCACTATGGTGGTGTAGGGTATAAATATTACACTGTTTTATTTTTAGATAATACTAGTATTACAATTTAAGTGTTTACGGATTGTGTTTTTCATGGGGTGAAAAAGGCGGCAAGCGATATTGTAATGAAATGTGTACTGCAATGTACAAATATCTCCTTATTTTAGACGAACGGAAAACTGTGAACGATTTAAGTTTGTATTGCGATAGCTGTGCCTGGCAAAATCATAATAATACCATGTTAACCATGATAGCTTATTTCATTATATAATCCAAATTCATTAAATCTATTAAAATTACTTACTTACTACCAGGTCTTACGATGATACCTATTGATACTATTCACAGCACAATATAATCATTTACTCGAAACCGAACTGTATGGGCTCCTAGTGAGTGGCCTACAGTTATTAGAAGTGCAAGAACAAACCCTTTCGGTTATGAGTGTATATCGTTAAAGCACTCTGATTTTCTAAACTGGAAAATGTTTTCTGATCTGCTTCTTCCAAAGAAAATAAGATTACAATTAAATACAGCTATTTAGACAATAGCGAGGAAAAGACTATTAACATTGATTTAAATACTTCTACGGTGGACCTCCTCCGCTATACAACACAGAATTACAAATTTTGTCACATAAATTCAATGACATAAAAACTCTTTGCAATAAAAATAGTATTCCTCAATATTTTCATAACGATTATATTGGCCTAAAACATTCCCAAAATATTAAAGACGCCTTAAACGAAACATATGAAGAAGATGTGTCTTAATTTCCTAAGCACCTACTATATTATGTTAAATCTTTACTATGATTTATAACAAATGTTTAATTTAAAAAATATGTCTTTTCGAAACTTAAGAAAATATTTTTTCTTTGTAAAGCATTTATCGTATGCGCCACAATTTAGTCTCAGTTGCCTGTAATAGAGACGTTAAAAATAACGTAAGCTCCAAAACAAATTTGTTGCTCACAAAATTAACTTAAAAATGCACTTATCGCATGTATGATACCATTAATAGACTAGATTTTAATTTTTAAAGAAATCCTTCGCACAACTTAACAATAAAACGAAAAAAACTCTCTCCTATAAAATTTTATTTTTGGCGCTTACGTTATTTTCGCGGTTAGGGCTCGTTATAATGAATTGTATCTTCTCTAAGAATGTACATTGTACATACAGTGGTGACCAGCAAATTAAGACAAATACTTGAATTTTTTTTCATCAACTGAATTTTAAGTGCAATAGAGCCAAAACCAAAGGACTTAAGGATATGAAATTTATTATTAATAGTTCCAGTTTCTCAAAAATGTTTGGAGAAATCGGTACAACATATATGGACAAAGATATGTGGAAATACGTTGACCCACCCCAGCGAACATCCGCTGTTAATAACATGATATGACCGAAACTATTTTGGTCCGAATATTTTATAATAATAAAAATATAATGATATAAATGTTAGAAAATATGTTTATTAAAAAAAAAAATTGTTTTTGTCAAGTTGTAGAAAAGTGTTGTGTTCGTGGTGAATATGTATGAATATGAATGACAGTTGAGTGAAACATACTTGTGTGTTAAAACAGTCCTCATGCATACATATTTGTGGAAATATTTGAAAAAAAATTGAGAATCACATATAATTTAGCAAACAATTTTTTGTCTTAATTACCTGGCCACCACTGTATGTCTGTATGTATGTATGTATGTGTGTATGTAATTGCTTGAGAAAAAAATAATAAAATAAAATAAAAACAACAACAACAACTGAGAATAGTAAAATAGTTTAAATAGCAAACAATCTATAAAACTTGTAGAATTCTAAAAACAAAATACCAACAAATGTTTTACAAAGCACAAATATAAAACACAAAGTGGACAAATCAAAAGAAACAAAAAAATTTAAAATATTTTGCAACATAGTACTATTTACGACAAACAACACTTGAACAGTTAGTTGAACGTGCATCGGACGAACGATTTGGGTGGATATGTGTGCTCGATCCTCATAAACATGAATGTCTGTGGAGCCACATACACATCCAGACACATGAACGTAATGTCCATGTGAGGAAAGATAAAAAGGTACGTGTTCTTTTTGTTTGTTAAACATTGTATTTTAAAGTTTAGCATTTACAAAGAACAACCTTGTCCTTGTTGTGGTTTACATACGTGTAGAGACAAAATAACCCTTTTTATACGGTTCTATTTGAAAAGGAGCAATTGGTCATGGAGTTTTTAAATAAAGTTAAATGTTTGGAAGGAGAACGGTAAAATGCTTTCGAGAATATTAAAAAAAAAAATCTAAAAAATTTATTTCGACAATGTTTGTTCTTGCCATCTTTCAAGTAATAAACCTTAAATTTTTTACAGAAAATAGTTTCATTTAGTTCACAAAACTCACCTCAATTTTTAATCACATGTGTAAAATCTTTGAACATTAGTTTTAATGTTAAATATTTTAATAGTAAAACTTATATGTATATAGTAATTAGCATGATGCTAATAGTAACAAGTCGATATTCCTTTCAGTTCTCTATTCAACACAGTGCTAGAAAGTTCATATCGAGTGCCTTTATTTAAATCCAAACTGGAATTTTGATGCGACCAATATAAATTTTTATCCAAAAGTAGAATGTGTTTGGAAGAAATACATGCTGAACAGAAATCTATACAATTTTATATTCGATGTTAAATTTTTGAAATATGGGCATTTCTATCTAATCAATACTTGTCCAAACTTTTAGGTTTTCTTTTAAACAACTCTAAACCAATTATAGAAAAACTAGTCAAGTTATCGAACAAATTATTATGAAATTCCCATATTTGCCAAACTCTACTTCTTTGAGGTGATATTCATTAGGTTCTTGATATATTAAACCCAGTAGTCCTATGTAAAAATCCCTGAGTCCGACTAAAGGCTGACGGAAACCCTTACCATGGTTACAATGTTACAAAATTTCATATATTGTAGTAATATTCTTAATTGTTATATTAAGCGACAACATCAATGTGATAAATCAATGTTTATTTATTATTAAAGGTTTGCCAAAAATTGTTATAACAATGTCAATGAACTTTTAAAACCTAGATGAAAATAAAAGACCTCCTGTGTTTTACAAAATGTTCTTCCTGCTGTCATTGGCAGCAATAAAAATAAATAATCATAAAAATATATGAAATAAAGCAGTGGCAACAATTATAAAATGAATCACTACAAAAACTACAATAGTTAAGTAGGAGTAACACCACAATGCAACACAACTACCACCATAACTTTCACTACCACCTTTATACCAATACGAACATACATGTATCGCCAACTCCCTTCGCTATAAGTCTTCCATTAAATCTAATCGCATTAAATTAGAAATAGTAGAAAGACTAAATGACATATAAACCATTGCTTTAACAATCCTCGTACGTACAATTCACTGTTCGTACAGTCAAATCTAAACTGGGGATTTAGGAGAGGTACTCATTCTGCTGCCTTAATAACGTCGGACTTGGACAAATATAAAATTCAAAACATCAACAAAGAGTGTGGAATACAGAGAAACGAACGGAAGACCGTTTACTCTTATCACAATTTTATCGATTAGCAATATGTAGTAAGTAATAAGTATGGAGTTAGAAGACCTCTGCGATTGACTTTAAGCTTTTTTTTGTGTTGGTTTTCATAGAGTAAGAGTAGTTGGGTGTAGGTTGTGGATGTCAGAGATGGATGGACAACCTGTATGAGTTGTGTTGAAAGGAGCTTGCAATTGGGTGGTAAATGAAAATCACTGGAAATTAATTACAATTACACTCATGACTAAGCGGATAGAAATTGAAACAAACGAAAGCCACACAAAATATTATATAAAAATTTATTTTATAATATTGCAGTGCACCAAAAGTGTCGACGGAATATTCGGTTTCAGATTAGACCAAAATGCCGATACTAAAATTTGATCATTATAGAGAAAATATATTTTTCTCTAATAAGTTTCCTGGACAATCTCCATGTAAAATAGCTAACGGCTAACAGATAATAGCCCTTTAAAAGCCACCGCTCTTCTTTGAATTGGCTTCAACTCTAGATTAATCCTTCGAGCTTTGGCCCATCGTATATATACTACCATTTTCCAATGGAGTGTATATACAAAGTAATATAGAAGGGGAGAAATATATCCGACAGCGTCATAAGAAACTCAAGCACCTAATAGTTTTATTCGTTACATCAAAGATATGGTGATTCCAACGAACGTAACACAGAGTTTATCCTCCAGAACGAAGACCAGGATCAATTTACCCCAACTGGATATTGTTGTAAGGTCACGATTTATCGAGTCATCCATATTAATTCTTGAGAGCATAATCTCAAGAATTAATATGGTCTGTGTTCATATGAATGATAAATATAATTGACATCTGACAATAAATTGGATTTTAAGTAGGCCATATTGTGAACAAATATATAGAATATTATTGCTATGTGAATTTTGTATACTTTTTACATTTTATTACTTTTTTTTCATTTAAATAGTTCGCTGACTAAAAATACAAAGTAACCAATTATTTAATTTTAAAACCATTTCACATACACTGCACTGAATTTACTGCACTAGCAGGGATGAAGTAATCAAGTTTGTTTGCTAATTATTCATCTCTATTTTGAGTCGTTTGACTTACTAACGTAATTAAATTGTCTGTGATAAACTCATGCCATTAGCTTTCGTCTTTTTTCAAATGCTTTCTCTATCGCTTAAACGCATTAGAGTGCATAAAAGAATAAACTATTTATATGTGTATGTAAGTATATGGTCACAATTATTATAGTCCAAGTCGGAGCATATGTCATGATATTTTTAACCATATTGCATGCAAGCATGATTTCGCTTTTTCTCATGTTCATGTTTAATAGAATTTCCAACCATGTCATTCTGCTTTAGACAAATATTAAATGTGTTGGATTTATTTCATTTTCTCGTCGTTCATTGTCTTGTGCCACAGCCAGAGTAAAACTTTGTTTGCTTTTAATGTTCTGTCAATGGAAATCATTTAATAAACTCATGTGCAATCAAGTCTACGTTGTATTTTATTACTAAGACCACACTCTTCCGTATCTACTTATTTGATACTGGTGGCACTTTTCGTGCATACTTAGATACTTGCTTCATACTTGTAGTCATTTGGAAAATGCAAGTCAACCACAGCAATGCATACAGCTATGTGTGTACGTTTTACTGACAGTTACTTTTTAAGGATGTATGCGTGAGAGACAAATATCACTGATATTGCTGCAACCGCTGTCATTGTCAATTTTTATTGCATGGTTACTGCAATTAGAGGGGTAATAGAAGCATTAGGTTTCTATTAAATATCTCACTAATCCCTTTGTTTGTTTCTTTTCATGTGTATAGTATGTGCGTGTATGTGTTTTTCCATCCCCTTCTTAATAATGTTTACATTTCATATTGCATAATTGTGAGGTTTTCCGTTTCATTGACAATTCAGATGTTTGTTTATGAATGTCACTTTAGTGTTTTGGGTAGGATCATACTTTATTTTTAATCAATACACCATGCCTTCGTTCAACGGAACATTTACCATGAACATTTGTGAACTAAAAAAACATAGATTCGGGACTTGACTTAAAAAATAAAACCTAATAACCTGGGCAAGTATTTCATGCTTTTTGCTTAAAAAAATTAGATTTCTCATATGTCACGAATAATTGAGAGATGTCAAATCACACAACCTTGGAGGCCAATTGATAGGTCCATTTCTCGAGATGACGGTAACGGTTTCCATTGACCGTATCGCGATCTCAGGATTCAGTTCTAAAGAAACAAACGGTGCATATTTCTGGATGTAATGGAGTATGTAGGGACTATTGTGTATTGATCTTATTCCTTATGCGGAAATTTTGTTTATTAACAAACTCGTTAAGTCGAAAATAAGCCTCATCGCTGAACAGAATTTTGCGATGAAACAGTAGTCTCTAAGATCGATGTCTGATTTTCAAAGTAAATTTGGATAATTTGGTACACTCAAAGAAGTTCTACATAAACTGATTGTAGTTTGTATAAAAAGATTTCTGTTAAGTTAAAAACCAATGAACATTTTTGTTTCTAAAGACATTAGATTTTTAACTTTTTATACACGTACATGTAAATATTCTAATCAAGCTATGGATCGCAATTCAGAAGATAACTTAATTTGGAAAAACGATCATCTATTGTATCAAGGACGAACACTATTGTGGTAAAATTCAAAATTTAAGTATGTACTCGTATTCTGAAATTATACTAGTTAATTTTATGACTACGTGTCCATAATAAAGCATAACTTATATAAGGGTCGGTTCCTCAAATTACTTTAACCACCATTATCACGATGTCTGGTTTTATGTTAACTTATAGTTATGCTGTCTGTTAAAATATTTTTTGTATTAAATGTGTTAGAATAACACTGGGTTACAAAAATATCTAGATGATTGGATTGTTGCTTAATTAACCTAAACTTTATTATATTGCTTTAGAACATACATATACAGTAGGTTCAGTAGTAATATTGTTAATAAAAATGATACATTTTAAAATTTTCAGATTCGAAGAATGCTGTAATTGACAATCCATGGAGGTTTTAAACCATATATACACCTAAAATTTCAAATGTAAATATATTCTTAAAATAACATAAAATTGATTTATAAAAGAAAAATAATACAAATATAAAGATTAAAGAAATGTAATAGCTTAACTTTTTTTGGAAGTCAATTAGTTTGTAGTTAAAATAAATTATACGACAGTAGTTGTTAGTTAATTCAAATGAAATCTTAGCGCTCCATTTTTTAAATAAATTTATAGTTATTAATAATGATTATTCTGTTGAATTTAACTACATACATACTATTTTGAGTGTCAATCTATTCATGATAATTTGCCAAAGTTTACTGATCATAAATGTTGAAGAGTGAGCGCACTATGGCAGTTCGTTTGACAGTTAACCATTTCGTAAGTTCTATCGGGCTTAAAAAAACACACTTTATTTCTCAAGACTCAATATTAATAGTCAATCCGTTTTGCTTTAGCGCAAAGTGATTTCGCGTGTTTTTGATTTATTGTGTTTACGTGTACTTTTGTGTGTAGTCTTCATATGTATTTAAATATTTGACACCATTTTGAGTAATTTTTTAATTCAACAATAACACTTACATACATATGTAAAAAAATACATAAATGTATTTATTTAAGCGACAAAAAAGTCACATAAATTTGTGTTTTTCAAATTGACTATATTTTTTAATAAAAACTTGTTTTGAAAATTACACTAATAAAACAAAACCCCTTAACCTTTTTCTCCACCTACAAAGTTAAATCTAGCAAATCCTATGTTATTCTGGAGAATATCAGTCATACATTTCATGCTTTCTATATCATTTTTTATTTTGCATTTTCAAAGAAAGTGAATTTGTACATAGGAATAAAGCGTGAAATCTGATTTTATTTCTTTTCTTCTTTGCTGAATGAAAGAATGAAACATTAACATTATTTACAATTTCATTTTTATTTCTTTGCATAATTTAAATAATTTTTTATGTTCTACATAAACATTACAATAATAAATCTAACATAAAAAAAAACCAAGGATGTTATTTTTAAAATCCTTATAAAAAATTGTATATAGTAAAATGTAAAATACAAAATATAAATATGATAATAAACATACATATACATACATATGTATTTCAACCCACTTGTTGTTATGGAATGGAAGATGTACTCGTACGAGAATCGTATTACAAGTACAAGTAATAGCGAAGACCTAATTTAATTTTGAAAAACTCATCAAAAATTTTACGTTTCATAAATTTTCATTTCTCAATTTTGTTTTTGTTTTCAAAATCTAAAAGCAGACTCTAAAAGGAATGAATTCACTGGAACTATAGATAAAACATTCTAAATCTTCTTGATTCATAAACATTATCAGGTCCACCGACTCAAACAATTTAACATTTCTTGAAAACATTTTGTTTTATCACATTTTCGTAGGGAAACAATCAAATTTAACAAATGTAAACAAATTTTGGGTGTACATAGTTACAAGGTAACGGAACTGAACGTCTTTAACTTGCTAAAGTTCAGAACCAATCCTTGCCCTTGTAACTAACTAAGAAGACTCACGACCTCCGACCCCTCGGGGCAGGTGGACACCGGGCAATGATATTATAACACCCGTTATGATATTAGCTAGTGTGAGCAACGCTACATCTGTTTGAGCCAAACTGACTTTTTCGGAGAATAGGGTCAATCAGATTATTGCGCTATTATGGCAGGATAGTGCAAAAGGGATGGTAGCGGATGAACCTTTAAAGGTCAACGGTAGCGCCCATAAGCTTCCAGGAAGCCTACGCCTGTGCTTAGTCAAACAAATAGTGTCAGGCTCCAATAAGATCTTCTTTGTCCTTACAAGCATTGAATCAGTCAAACCAATAACATGAATAAAACGTCAATACAGAGGATAAGTCTTCCAGGAGGTCACATACGTTTGTTAAATCCTCCCGCTTCGGCGGCAAGCTCCATGTGTCTGGGAGGGAGCAATTCATGTTCAGACAGTATTTTAGAAACCTCTACACGTAGAAGAAGAAGAAACAAATTTTACATTTATTATTTATAACCTATTTCGAATGCAAAGTCGCTCAATCGCAACTTTTCTCATTTGGATACTTTTATTGCAGGTTTTGTTTTGATAAAAGTCCTTAAAATCTCTCTGTAAGTGTCAAAAAAGAAGGCATAAGAATCCCAGCAAAAACTTTACTTACCAGCTTAAGCCAGCAAGTAATATTGGAGCAAAGTGATAACTACTTATTATTTGACTGAACACTAGTTATTTTTGTTCGCGATTCTAAAAAATGCATGGGTCCTGCTTACAAATGTACTTACTACATTCAGCACAGGTATATGTGCCTTAGGTGGGAATCGAACCGACACATTGTTTTCTTTTGTTTGAAAATCAAGCTGCTAACTCACTGCTCCATGTACGATCTATTTTACAGTATGTTAACAATGGTTTTCACATAAACATACAAATTAATATAATATGAGCAACAGAATAATTGGCTTCGACTGGTGTTGAACCACTAACGTTTCGTTTTTCAGTCAAACACCTACTCTACTAAATAAAATAATGTGCTGGGTAATCACCACTCATTAAAAATAAATTAAAAAAATATAAATAATTTTTGGGTAAAATCAAAACCATTTTTAAGAGACACCAAAGCTAAATTAAAAATATTGTCTCAGGTTGGCACCGAAAATCACTTCCGTTTATGTCCCGTGCGAATGCCTTAGTTTCATGCAATTAGCATGAAAACAAAAAAATACCCAAAATCATCTTTTTGACTCTTATTCACTTATTCACATAAAGGAATTGCCTATATACATTTTTTTTAAATTTCTACTATAATTGCATTTATTGAAAAATTCGACAAGTTTGTAACTTTAAGTTAAATAATTTAAAAGTAATATCTTCAGTAAAAAACAGCATTCACGTAGTAATATCTTGACTAAACAAACAATATCAAATTTAAAATATTGACAATTTATTACAGACCTGTAACTTGACTATCTACTTACACAATAGTATTTTAACACATTATTAAAACACGATGATGTAATGTAAATAAACATTTTAGGATTTTTTAAATGAATTCTAGAACAGTTTACGTGCGTACCAGATGAACTTTTGTGGAAGAAAAGCTCATACATTTAAAGTTCTGATTATGTGTGAAGTTACAGGTATATGTGAAAAAAAAACCATTGCGCTCGATATGAGGACCCTGGTTAGGATTATTAAACGTAATTTCAAGTAAATAAAATAAAGTTTCTGAAAGTAATTTAAATTTTATTACGAGTTATTTAAAAATAGAAAGCTGTTTAAAATGTTCATTTACAATATTTTACATGACTCATGATTTATTTATTTTAACTTTTAGTCAAGGGTGTTTTGCTTTAAATTTTCAAATCATTTTTGTCTTTTCTTATTTCCCATTGTGTGTTTATTTAAAAAGCAAATCCTTTAATATGTAAAGCTCCGACTCGAGTTTTTTCCATTTTTTTTGCGTTGTCTGTCCATCATGTATACACTTGATAAATGTTATTTTGTTTCCTCACTTATACACACGCACACACATTCACCAAACAAAACTGTGAAGAAAAGGACTCACAACTTGAAACGCAATCAACAAATCCTTAAATGCAAAACAAAGCAAAGAAAAGCCAAGACTTATGAACAACGAAATAAAATCAACAGAGAGCAAAATGAAAAAAGAAAAAAAAAAACAAAGAACCATTTTTTGTTTTCGTCTTGTTCCTTTTTTGATATAAATCGGTTTTGATGTAAGGGAAAAAGCCCATATGTGCTTGTGCCGCACACAGTCAGGAAACCACTGACGAATGTCTGAGTGGCACATTGAGAATGTGACAGTGTGTTGTATTTCATGTGTGTATGGGTGTCAGCTTGATTGGGTTCGTACGTTAAGAACTTAATCCTATTTCGCGGTAAACTGCATAAATAACTGACTGACTCAATCACAAAATGATAGTTGCGGATAGGGAACTCGAAATAGACCAACCGTAAAGTATTAAAAACTTAACAAAACAACAACAACAACAAAAGCATTCAAAAAATTTACAAAAGTTTCAATATTGCTTGAACAATGATGATGCTGACGAAAAAGGAAAAATTATCACTGAAAGAAACAAAGTCGAACAGAGAAATGAATAAGAATGAAATTAATAAAATAATAAACACAATTGAATTGTTAATAATTTTGTTTGTTTGATCCTCATTGATGTGGAAGGATCAAATGGATTTTATGTAGGGAGGTTTTCTCTGCATTTTTTAAATATATTTACGAGTATGTGTGCTGATTGACAATTTGATTAAAGCTTAAAAAAACAAACAATTTCATTAAAAGTATAAATGAGTATAAAAAATATATGCATGTATGTAAATAAATCCAAACAGTTTACATTAAGGGTTGAATGTTTTCCTTGAGAGATTGTGTTTAAGAGTCCCGTAATCGTTTTTTATTTTCAGCCTTGTTGTTGTTGCAGCCTATAGACAGGGCGTAAATGTTAATTCCTTTTAATGGCCTCAAAGTCCTTCTAATGTAAACAATGGCATTAAGAAAATTCATGATTCGGAAAAATAACCACATTTAACATATAAAAATATTTTAAATACCAAAACTACATCTACATATGTATAAAACACATACATATGCCTGTAAGATAACATTAAATACATACATACATACAAACAAACATATTGTTGTTATTTGGTTGTTGGGTTAACTTAACTTGAGTGAAGTTAAGTAAAAGTAAAATTTTCATTAAGGATTAACACAAGGATGCGTTTTTAACACAAATTTATATTTATTAGATATTTATTCTAATGGACGACCAACAACAACACTATCGACAACAAGGACATTAACAATGACAAAAACGACAACGACATCTAAATAAATAAAAACAAAAAAAAACTGAAAAAATAAACCCTAAACATACGACCTCATAATTAAGTCGGTTGTAGATGTGAAATAATGTTTCTTCATGTGTATGCGTATATGTTAGTGTGTTAATATGTAAATGTGTTAGTCTATTTATGTATATGAATGGGGTTGAGGCAACAATATGCAGACACTTAATATGGCCATAATCACTCTATGGGTGGGCATTAAGTGCAATTTACATTGTTATGTATATATTTTTGTATGCCCTTTATTCTTGCCTTTTTTTCTTTCCCTTTATGCCCGATAGACTTGTTTGCAAGGTGTGTTTCTGTAACTTTGTAAAAAAAGACTGAATAAAAATTTAACAAAAGAAATATTTTAACAAGCTACATTTACAATTTTATATCATTCATATTCAAATCATGAAACTTTTTATTTATTTTACATTTTCAATAAAAATTTGCATAAAAATAAAGTTTATATTTCATATTTTATACGGACAATCAGCATGTGAGCTTGTGTTGGAGTTTATGGTTATAGCACTTACTACATTTAACTTAAAAAAGGGACATTTCCAAAAATAGTGCACTGGAGTTTATTTAAGAAAAAAGTATGACAAACCAGAAATTTGTTTTTGGAAAATGGGAGCTATGACCAATTATGGACCGATAACAATGAAATTAAGTCGTGTAATTTATGTCTATATAAAACTTATTTATGTTGAATTTTATGTGTATACCAATATTTTTAAGAGATTTGTGCACATTAAATTGATTTTTTGGTGACATGAATTTCCCATATATAAAACTTATTTGGATCACAATTTGTGAAGATACCTATATAAATTAAATATTTATGACCTAATTTTATCGAAATATCTTCAAAATTTCTACCTGTACACTGTGGTTCCAAATCAAAATCTAGGAAAAACGAAGTTTTTCCAAAGAAAGAAAAGAAAAACGAAGACCGTCCAATGACTATTAATGATTTTTATATACCTAGACCCTACTGTAACTTGAATAAAAGTTTATATTGATATTTTAAAATTTTTTTTTTGGAATATATAAAAAGAGCGCCAAATAAATTGTCCACCTAGATTTTGATTTGGGACCAGGTTTAATCGACTTAGAAAGTGCTTCTTAGTGGATCGGTATACTTTAAGGTGGGTGTTAGACTAATATTTTTGGGCGTTGCAAACATCTGTACAAACACATAATACCCTCACCACTATAGTGGTGTAGGGTATAAATAGGGGTTATCTTAATCTTTTCTTAAATCTCAGTCATTTAGTGCTATAAACGCTATATTGATGTAGCAACCAGTTGATTCAACAAACAGACGGAAATGGCTATTTCTACTCTGATATCTATAACGATCCCAAATATATGAAAAAAACAATATTTTTTTTAAATTTGTTTCATATTGCTTAACCATGCTCATAAAAATTTTCTATAAATATCTTATTTTATTAACTTAAAATAGTTACTCAAAATAGTATATCTTTCAAGATCGTATTATGAGCCTTTAGAACATCGTGATGGCCAAATCTTAAAATAGATTCAATCATAAAAGACATGAAAAACAAAACAAATATCTCAACCCTTTTGCTCTAAGCTTAAAAAACGTATTTTTATATAACAGACAAAAATCATAAATAGTTTGTCTTATGGTGAACACTTAAACACAAACAATTCATACACGCACTCACACACCCGTAACATAAATATAAAGTAGATTATTTCGGTTGTCAGTATGTATTTGTGCTCACTTGAATGTATTAGTGTGTACATATGTATGTACGCTGAAAGCTCGGTATAATGAAAGATATACAGGCCTGTCAGAGAATTCCATTCCGATCGAAAGTGGAATTAATTCTGTATGTCGCTTCTTTAGAAAAAGTAAAACGAAAATTTCTTTCGGAATGAAACCACTTTCAGTTTTCAAAGGGGAATTAAATTAATAATTCTTTATTTTTCTAAAATTTTTAAGCAATTCGTACCCAAAACTTCACTATTGTTTTAATATAAAAAACACTGTAAAATTAAAATTAATAAATTACACGGAATCTGAAGAACCTAAAACGAAATCGATCGGAATAAAAACTACGAAATGAAAACCATTGCGATGAACATGTGTGATAAGCCTGATAATGTTGAATTTCGAACGATCTCAGTTTTCATATAAAATGTCTATTGGCTATTAAACGTACTCAATTTAAATCATATGTTTTTGTTTGTATATACATACATACATATCTATTTATGGAACCTGAGAAGATTTGAAACTGTTCATACAACATTTTTTAAAATTTGCTAGTTTTTTGCCATTGGAATCAAAATCACTACAAATTTATTTTTGGTCATTTTCGATTTAATGAATGGCTATATAGTTTGTGATTATTTGTTTAATTTCATTTCATTATACCCTACACCACCATAGTGGGGAGGGTATATTGGGTTAGTGCTGATGTTTGTAACGTACCAAAATATTGTCCCAACACCCACCTTAAAGTAAACCAATCTTCTCAGTATCACTTTTTGAGTCAATGTAAACTTTGTAATCAAACTACAGGTTGCAATTTCAAAGATAATTCGATAATGTCCCAAGGACGAATCCTGTTGAATTTGGTGAGAATCGACCCATTATTTCTCCTAGCCCCCATACGATTGCCCTATCTGAAACCAAATTTAGCACAAATAAGTTTTATATAAGCCGAAATCGCACTACCATATTTTGTGACGATAGGTCCATAATAAGCCATAGCTCCCATATAATGCCCACTTCCGAAAATCTTTTTAACTTGCATAAATCTCTTAAAAATATTGATATTCAAATAAAATTCAACACAATTAAGTAATATATATTCACAAGTCATGTCACCAAGTTTTGTAACGATCGGTCCACAATTTATAAATAGATCTTATATAAATTTTGAAAGAAAACTGTTTATAATCATCTCCTTGGTGTAGGGTAGCATATGGTCGAGCTTGACTGACTATACTTTCTAATTTATTTTTTATATAATTTAAATATTTTAGATCTAATAACCTTTTTTATGCTTCAACCCATAGAATAAATTATGTTACAAATGAACCGATTTAACATGCTTTTTAATTAGATTTTCGTATATCAAAAGATAAATTAAAATTATGTTTATATAATAAGGAGTTATTCAAAATATTGTTAAATTAATTATTTTGCTAACCTGTAAGGCTGAAATAAATAAAAATAAGTTTTTTTGTAAATCCTCGAAATGTTTTAAATTTTCCATTTTCAGTATTCGTTAAACCGAGCTTCGACTGTTTAAGTGTTCATGTATGTATGTTTTTTATGTACATACATACATATATGTATGTATATGTGTAAGTTGTTCGTGTCTGTGTGTTTCCTTTTTCGCATAAAATTCGTTATTATTTACTTTTTCTTATTTATTTTGTGGTTTTATACTAAAATCTGTCTTCATAAATAACGGTGTATATTTACACACACACACACAATGTGTTAGTATGTGTATTAGGCGGGCTCGCGACAACAGTTACTCGTCCGTCCCTTGAAGAATACGTTAATTTTTTTTTATTTTCGTTCATACTAATGAACGCTATGCAAATGCAAGCGCTCCCAAGTTTTTTCAACTTTTCATACTATCATCTGCAGAAAAAGTATAATGAAAATTTCTTTGATATTTATTTGTAATTATTTGTTTTTCTAAAAGTTTTTATCAATTTCTGCACCAAAAACTTTACATTTGTTTTTATATAAAAAACGCTGTCTAATTTAAACCAGCAATACAGATTTATTTAATATTTTTGGAATTAAGAAATTACAAGGCATCTGAATAACCTAAAACGAAATCGATCGGAATAAAAACTACGGAATTGAAACCATTCCGAACAAAATATGTGACAGGCCTGGATATATCAATATTGTATGTAATGGCTTTAAACATTTCTAGAAGAATAAAAGCAACAAACTTTATATATTGTAATATAATAAAAAGTTTAAAAATATATGAAATTCACAAAATTTTGGATGTTCCAATATCTGAATTTTAAAACTTGTAGATAAAAATAAGTAAAAAAAGGATAATAAAACTTTAAGATTTTACACTATCATCTGAAATATTGTTCATTATCATTATATTATTAATTAACCAAGATCAAGTTTATTAAATTGATTTCTATAGAAATGCAATTTTATTATTTTAAATTTTCATAATTTTAAATCTTATTTCTGTTTTTCACTTTGATGTAGTTAGACGAAGTTTATGAGCTTTTTCAGCGTTATATTCTTTAGTTTTGTTCATTATCTTTATAAAATATTCTGATCATATTTAAATGATAGTAAAATAGTAAAATTATCAAAATTATAAACTAAGAATTTTTATAAATTTAAACTATTCATATAATGAAAATTTATAACAAAAATAAAAAGGAAACCTTATAATTTGTTCTGGCTAACTGTTAGTCCTAGAACAAACATTTTTGGAATGTTATCTTAAAATAAAACAGTTTTTTATGATGGTCGAGCCGGTCTAATTTATATATGAAAGTACTTGTGATTTCTTCATTCTCTTACAAAACGTACTGGTGACTCTAGAACAAGGTATCTATTAGGGTATTCATTCGACTAATGATCGTTCGATTAATCGAATAATTTCTTACGAATAATTATTCGAACAATTTAAAAATGGCCATTTTCGAATAACGAATAATTCGAACAATTTTATGTAGAATAATCGAATAAAACGAATAAATGTTCATATATATTTAAATTTATTAAATTGCTTAAAATTTTTCATAATTTCAAATTTAAATAAGTAATAACGACAAAAATTGTATTGTTTCTGAAATTCCACAAATAACTAAAGACAAATGGACTTTCGGTGACTGTAGATGAGTGTTCCGATAGCTCCTTCTATAAATATATAACTTAGGACTTGAACCAATGAAAATAAAAGGTACGGAATAAAATATTTGTTATTTAGCTGGCGAAATATTAGAAGAATCGCAATTAATAATCACTTAGACTTAGATAAATGTGGAGTTGAATGTGATATAGAATGTGATTTTGAAACGGTCGTCGAAAGTGATATTGAGGATGACATTTATAATGATTACACTGAAATAGATGAAGGCCATGATTTTAAAATATATATAAGTGATGTTATTAACCGCGTATGTAGGTGTTGCAAAATATTTAATAAATCGAATGATAAACACAAATATTGCAAACTAACGTTTTGTTGCAAGAAAAGCATGGAGTTCGTCTTATACATGATTTTGAACATCGTTGAGCATCTTTGTCTAACATGGTAATAAACTATTTGTAAATGCGTCAATCATTCACTGCCTGACTTCAAATTAGCCACGTTCACTGACAATGATATCAAACTATAGACAGATTCCCTTTATTGTGTAATTTCCCAAGAGCACTTTATTAAGCAAAGATTCGGCAACGTTGAGCTTGATGTATAATACAATTTGTTAAAAATAGTGAATAATTAATTTACTAAAGAATTAGTTACTCAATTTAAAACCCGAATTAATGAACGACATCAAAAATATTTGAATTCAGGAACATGTCCAACTAGCTCAAATTTTTTAAACCTTTAATGCATATTGTTGCCAATTGTCTACATTCCAATTCCACATAATTTTAGACGAATATAAGCTTGATACTAATTCAGATTCTAATTCCGAAAAATCAAATGGAGTACGAAAAGATTTAGCTTAAGGAATTCTAAATTAAACTAAGGCTACAGGAAATATAATAAATAAAAATCAACTAAATATTTGATACTTTATAGAAAAATAAAAGTAAAAATCATGCATTTAAGGGTTAAAGCATAGCTCCAAAACGGAAACTAAAGGGTTTGCTAGTTAATTATTTTGTAGAAAAAATTTGTTGAAAATTTAATGATGGACTTTGTTTTCGAATGTTTTTTAACATTATCAATACTTGAATTGTTAACTTTAACGTTATTTTTTGTTTTTCTTTAACAATAAAATATTAAAAAACCGATATCAAAACTTCATTATTTACTTTTTTAAAAAAATTTAAATTATTCGAATAATTCGATTAATTTTAAACATGTGATCGAATTATTCGAACAAGTTAAAATCTCTTATTCGAATTATTCGTTTTATTCGAACAAGAGAAAAATCGAATAATTCGAATACCCTAGTATCTATGTATATGCGAATATTTATGAAGAATGTTTTATCGCACTGGAATAAAAAGGAAACAAAAAAAGAAAATGATATGAAAGTGAAATAAAATTTGCATAAAAATACTCTAAATGAGCTTCATTTTATTTATTATTATATGTACATACTTACATACATATTTGTTGTTGCTTTTGGTCTTCATCTTTATATCTTTATGTTTTATTTTAGTTATTTATTTTATGAACTCGGTAAAATAAACAATTGGTTGGTTGCTCGGTCGTTGGTCGGTTAGAGTGTTTTTATATTTTTGGTGGTGAATATGTGAGGGCGAGTGAAAAATTCTTTTATTGTTTTCATTTATATTTGATGCTTATTTATTCTTTTATTTATTTATTATTATATAATTTACTTCATTATTGTAATGCAGCCAATCTTGTGCATAAAAGTTAACAGTTTAGGAATACATAGTATATTATGACTTAAGGTAGGGTCACACATGACAAATTTTTGCCGAAAAAGACGTAACCACTAAATAAAATATGTACATTTAAATTCTTTTATTTATTTCAAAAACTTATTCTACTTTGGATAGAGTGATCAAATATTCGACATATTCCAAAAACCGGTTTTCGAATAATTCGAAAAAGCGTAATTTTTAAAAACCGGTTTTCGGTTTTTTCAATCAGAAACCGGTTCGAATAACCGGTTTTCAAATTTTTTGTCAATTTATGAATTGAGGTATAAATTAAGCTTAAATATTTTTTTATTAAAACTAATTAAAAAATCATTCAGTCTTTTAAAAATTTATTTAACTTAAATTAAATTTATTTAACACAACTTTAAATTTGTTTAATATTTTAAATCAAAAGAAATGATATATGTATATTAATATAATATTTACACATACTAATAGTTAGTTGTATTTTTTAAAATAATCTTTCAAGAAGAGAATACAATTTAAATAATTTGAGGACACACAATTCCTCAATTTATTTTTGATTAAAAAAGTAACAGCATTGTACCTATAAAAGATTTACTTTATTTTAACTTTTCAAAATTTGTCCAAGTAATCAAAATCTTGTTTTAAATCGCTAGTTGTTGCAGTACTAGTTTTTTTGTGTGGATTTCGAAGTTCTTTTATTGTTAATCTGAGCTGAGCTTCTAAATTTTCAATATATTCTAAACCTATATCTACGTATAGGAAGCTGGAATGATTAAACCTTGTTATTAAAATCAGTAGTGACAATGGCAGTGGTACAGTATCAATGACTTTTTATGATATCCACCAATTTAAAAGACACGCGGTTGGTATAACCTACGTAGAACAGGAACGGTTATACGAAGCTAAATCAAACACGCGCCAGAACGAGACGCAAAATTTTCGAAGGTAAAAAACGAAAATGGGCCAGAAATAATGACAATGACGCTCGACTGCGCCTAGTCCTTGATGAATAACTTGTTAATGGCTTTCAACATGAAATCATAACACACATTTAGATGAAAAGTGTTGTTTAAAGTAATCGCTAATTATTAAAAGTAATCGCAGAATCTTAAAATAAATAAAAAAAATATTCGATTTTGTCGAATAACTCGAAAACCGTCCTTTTGTAAAAACCGGTTTAAAAAAACCGGAAAATTGGAAAATAACCGGTTTGACCACTCTAACTTTGGATGATTCAAAACAAACAATTTAGTTTTATTTGATGATGTTTGATCTTACAAAACACTTGTATGAGTAAACACGTCAAACTAATTAGTGCTAAAAAAAAGTGGTTACGCTTTTTTGAGCAAATATTTGCCATGTGTGACTTTGGAAATATTTAGTAAATTGAATGGAATGATGAAGAAGAAAACAGCAATTTAGGATTTAGTAATTGAAATCAGGGGTTCTCATGTGCTCTCGTGCTTCTCCTTCACAGCCCGTTAATCATTGAAAGCAAGACCCACACTTTTAATAATCTTATATATAAAATAAAAACAAACATATCTATTAATTTTTAATTTTTATCTATACCATCAAGTTGAAATTGAGAAATTACAAATTGATACTATAACAAATTTAAAATAGCTAATTAATATGGACAAAAAAAATAATTGAAATTGAGAAATGACAATTTATATGTATATACATTAGAGTTCGTTTGTGACCAGGTCACGTCATTTGTTTTTCGGGTATCATAATTTTTCTGAAGGTTTTTGCATAAATAAAAATTATGTCGTCCTTTTTTTAGAAAATTTTCATTTCTTGTGGTGGTTCAACGCACCTAAAGACGCGCATTTTAAGCACATTTTCTGTAGAGCAAAAACGGTTGAATATATTGCAAATCTGATTTCACCAGTCGATTCTGAATCAAAAATTAATACAATTGATGTTTTTTGAATCCTTAAAAATAGTTCCAAAAACCCACAACAGGGGGCGCAAATTTCGTAATCAAAATAAAAAAAAGAATTTTAGATTTTTTAAATATACACTATGAAAGGGCATTTTAAGCTTTTCAAAAAGGCACTATTAATATTTACTTTCTATCACAACCCGTTAAAAAGTTATAACTCTAATATACATATGTATAAGAAAACACAAATTGAAATTGAGAACAAAAATTTGTGTACTTTTTATTTTTAAATAATTTTTTATTTTATAAAATACATGCTACTTACGAGTTCGAATTTAAGTTTTCTTAAGCCTAAAGAAATATGTTCATTATTTCTCAATATTAATTTAGGTTTTCTATACAAAAGGTTGTATTTTCTCAGATAGAAAGTTAACAAATTATAAAAAAACACTTCATAAATTATTACTAATCATTGTGCATTGTTTATGTTTTATAGGCTTTTTAATGTTTCAGATAATGCATATCAAATATCATTCTCAGAGTCCATACGTGATCGATACATATAAGTACATAGTATATAACGTTGACAATTCTTTTAATAGCTTCAACACTTCAGACCCAACAAACGTGAACACTTTGTAATATATGAACCAAAGCTTTCGATTTCTATCTAATGAAATCAAGTATT
The DNA here is from genome assembly GCF_958450345.1 of Calliphora vicina. NCBI lineage: Eukaryota > Metazoa > Arthropoda > Insecta > Diptera > Calliphoridae > Calliphora > Calliphora vicina. The sequence goes on along the minus strand of NC_088780.1, from coordinate 1,073,033 downwards.
TATTCTTGAAATATATCAGATATTTCACCAACAGCCAATCATTTAGTTTATTTTAAAAAGAAATAGTGGTGCTTTTTCTGAACATAAAATTTTTAATTTATCGGCAGCTGAGAATGAAATTTTCGAAAATTTTCAAATTAAATTTTGAAGTAACAATTAAATAAACATTACATTAATTTATTTATTTATTTGAATATAAATTGCAGCAGCTGGAGAGGTAAATAAGTAATGTAAGTAAGTAACACCTTGTGTAAATTGTTTGTATTTTTTGTAAAATCAATACTCTACAATTAAAATTATGTAAAACTCTACTAAAATAGAAAAATATGTACAATGATATCAAATTGTCTCACACCTGTCGGTGCCGCCTATTTGGTAGAGAAAGAAGTTACTTGTGGTTTTATTTTTAGTTTATTTGTATAATTTGAAATTCTTTTATGTAGTCATGACACGCCCCCTACACAAAATGCTTGCGTTTAAGGGTCTCATTAAAATGATGACTTAATTTATTTTCAAAAAAACTTATTTGAACAATGAAAGAGTTGTATACATAGCTATATATTTGCATTTGTTCAACTTAAAATTAGTAATAAAACACAATACTACATACATACGTATGGGCAATTCCACGAGAATCGCTACCACGACTTAAATCACAAAAAACCTTGATACTTTTTTTCAAGATGATTTGAATAGAAGAAAATAATAAAATGTTACTATGTGAAAGTATTTAGATCATATTACAATATTTTAAAGCCAAAAATAATAGATTAAACTGATTTTATTTAATTTTTTAATGTTTTAGGCTAAAATTGCGGCGAATACTAGGCTCCCAATTAGCTTGTACATAGTATGAAATGAATTTGACTCTTATTGTTCACTTTTTTAGTTTTATTATAAGAGAAAAATCTGTCACATACGGCATGCCACGTACGATATTAAATTTTATTTATTATAAAATCATCCAAAGATTGTTTTTATATAAATACTTGCTGACCCGACAGACGTTGTTCTGTCCAAATTAAAAAAAATGCTTGTGGTCGATTTGTGAATTTGTGAGAAGCAGTTTGAAATGGAAATATGAGTGATCACAGATCGATTAAACGCTTATTGGCCAAGTTATTAATGAATATATTTATTGTGAGTTTTTATATAAAAAAACGATTTTTGGTCAGAAATATGAATGATCACAGATCGAGCTACTTTTCTTGATTAAACGCTTATTGGCCAGGTTATTAGCTAATTTAGAAATTTTGATTTTTTATATAAAAAATCGATTTTTGCTCAGAAATACGAGTGATCACAGATCGATCTCCTTTTTTTGATTAAACGCTTATGGCGAAATTAGATATTTTTAATCTTTATATAAAAAATCGATTTTTGCTCAGAAATATGTGTGCTCAGAGATCGATCTCCTTTTTTGATTAAACGCTTATTGGCCAAGTTATTAGCGAATTTAGATATTTTGAGTTTTTATATAAAAAATCGCCAAGTTATTCGCCAAGTTATTAGCGAATTTAGATATTTTTAGTTTTTACAGATCGATCTCCTTTTTTTGATTAAACGCTTATATAAAAAATAAGTTTTTGGTCAGAAATATAAGTGATCACAGATCGATCTCCTTTTTTTGATTAAACGCTTATTGGCCAAGTTATTAGCGAATTTAGATATTTTGAGTTTTTATATAAAAAATCAGTTTTTGGTCAGAAATATGAGTGAACACAGATCGAGCTGCTTTTCGTGATTAAACGATTATTGGCCAAGTTATTAGCGAATTTAGATATTTTGAGTTTTTATATAAAAAATCGATTTTTGGTCAGGAATATGAGTGATCACAGATCAAGCTCCTTTTCTTGATTAAACGCTTATTGGCCAAGTTATTAGCGAATTTAGGTATTTTGAGTTTTTATATAAAAAATCGATTTTTGCTCAGAAATATGAGTGATCACAGATCGATCTCCTTTTTTTGATTTAACGCTTATTGGACAAGTTATTAGCGAATTTAGATATTTTGAGTTTTTATATAAAAAATCGATTTTTGGTCAGAAATATGAGTGATCACAGATCCAGCTCCTTTTCTTGATTAAACGCTTATTGGCCAAGTTATTAGCGAATTTAGATATTTTGAGTTTTATATAAAAAATCGATTTTTGGTCAGAAATATGAGTAATCACAGACCGATGTATTTTGCAGATGTATTAGTGGACGTGGACAATTTTTATTTATGTAAAATCTTTTGCAGACCATGTCGCAATACATTAAAAAAATTAGTTAAATCGGTCCAGGCATCCTTCGATTTTAGATATATCGAACAATTGGCGTGGTCAATTTTTCTTTCAGTAAAAACTTAAATTGGATTACTATGATGATTTAAATAAAAAATTAGCCAAATCGATGTAGCCGTCTTCCGATTTAAGATATATCGAAAAAAAGTGGGCGTGGTCAATTTTTCATTCCGTAAAATCCTAAGTATGGCTATGACCAACATTTAAAAAAAAAATTGTCTAAATCGGTCCGGTCGTTCTCTACTGATGCAATTACCAACGAACAACAATATTTAGAAAGAACTTTTAATTATTTGAAAATATAGTAACCTCTGAATGGAACATAAAGACCAAATTATTTTTCAGATACTCTTATATTTGCAAAATATATTCCACTCTATAGGCGTACAAATGTCGCGTACGATGATATGGAATTGTCCATATGAATTTCATGTAGTTTTTAGGTACGGAAGGAGAATAAAAACAACAAGGTAGTTTATACTAACACCGCCTACCCTCTAATTAAGGGTCTTTATCATGCATGAAGACAGACAAATAAAACGAACAATCGACTGACTGAATGAAAGAAAGAAATCTAAATAATGAAGTTGTCTTTTCTGACCGTCTGACCGTCCGACCTTTGGGCGCACAAATTGTAGGGAATATTCTCTTATTTCAGTCGAATTAGTTTCATTTTATTCTTTGTGGACTTTACAAATTAAATTGTTTGAAATGAATTCCAGAACAAGTCACTGAGGTCTTCTTCATATGCACTGCATATAAGTGAGTATGGTCGTGATTATACAGTGGCCATCGCCACCACTATCATCATAATGCACAACAAAGGCAGACAGACATGCACTCAGAAAACAACAAAATAATAGTCGTACTAAACAAATAAGCAGCAACTTTTTATCCAAGATCGTTTTGTTTAACCAATTATAGTTAACTACAAACATACAAGCAAACTTTAAGCCACGGCCACAAACCAAATAACAAAAATGCATGCGTTAAAACTGAAATCAGCTACTGTTTCTTTGTGATTCATTTCGTATCTCTTGAGCATCGTTTGTTTTTTTTTGCGCAATACATTTTCCAACAAAAAGGGAAATTGTGTAAAACGGCTCCAACTCCTTTTTAGCCATGTGAATCACTTGGTTGGTAGCACTCACTACTCTTTCAACCTAAAGATGTGATTGTTAGTTGACTGGCATGATATGTATATTATTGTTTTTCAGTTTCGCTTTAAATTAAGCAATTGTAAAAAATGACGAGCGAAAAAAAATAAAATTGCATACAAAATATGCATTTGGCTTATTCCCATCTTCATAATTTTTAAACATGATCAGGCGAAATTTGATTTGCATAACACTGGCGGGGGTAACACATGAATGCAAACACTCATATACATATGTATTTGTATCTCAAGCGAAATTTGCATAAAATTGTTATTTTGCGTTGCAGCTGCATTTGATGGTTGCATTGTTTATAATTGCATAAAAATCACAATTTCATATAAAATTCAACAAAATGTTTCAAATTAGTGGAATATTTTGTTGTTCTGTTATTATTGTGGCATTTGTGTTTGTTGTTGCGCTGCATCTAAGCTCGAGGCATGAATGTGGCAAAAATCACTGTAAATTCACACAAAATATGCAAAAATCATTGTAAAATAATCGACAGGAATGCGCGTAACAATCGACAACGTAATGAATGATGAAAACATTATTAGGTTCATACAAATACACTCATAAACCACTACAAACATACATATGCATATGTTTTTGTATGTGATTACAGATTCAATATGTAAATTTGTCAGATATTTAAAATATTGTCTTCTTAAACTAATGTTTAAACTGCCACCACTACTTTCAAGTAGCTAAGTTTAAAATTTATTTCTATTTATGTCCTGCAAATTCGAATTTGTACACGATAAGAGTAGATAAGAGAGTTAAGTTAAATTAAACAATATTTTACACCATCCGTAAACAATAACGCTGGCTCGAATCAGAAGCTTTTACTACGGCTATTAGCATTTCAATTTTAAAGTTATATATGTTATATATACAAGAAGTCAAATACGAATATTTACAACAGTACAGGCAAATGTTAACAGCTTAAAACACAATATTATTGTAAATCAATTTAAAAAAATATCGCACCATTTCATTCTTTTAAATTAAGCATACCTTTGCGACAAACAGAAATTTTCAAATGTAAAACTAAAAAGCCCCTTATCATATTGCTCCCACTAATGAACAATAAATTTGTATAGAAATGTAAATATATATTGATACATACATTTAAATTCATATTTACATACTTTATAGGATGGCCCAAAAAATATTTTCGATCTTTCCTATATAAAAGTTTAATTTGTTTTATGAAACCTTTTTTAACAACTGTTTTTTTGGCTTCAGACGTTGTCGAGCTGAGTCAAAGAATATTTTCATAAAAAATAAATTTAAAATGTACATTGTTACCTTAATAACTATAGAAATACCCTAACTCGTGTTTATTATGTAAGCCCAGATTTATATACATAGCCAAAAAAAAAACGAGTTAGAGACTTTCTATACTAAGGAAATGACATACAAACGCATACAATAATATTCAAAATATATTCAATCATACAAGCCAAATTTTTTTTATTTATACAAACAAAAATGTTAAACAAAATCAGTATAATCGGTGTTGTCATAGAATCCAATCATTGTCGGAATCAGTTTTGAAAACGACTTATAAAATCTAATGTAATTTTTTGCATAAAACCGATAACTTTCGATTTCACGAGACCAATGTACTTTTTCTGATTTTCAAAACCGATTCCGACAATGATTGGATTCTATGACAACTCCGAATAATATTTAGTTCATTTATTCTGTATGATTTAAAGATAACAACTCCTGGTATGTATCAATGTATTGTAACAAAAAATTCTAAACTTTTAAAGTTTTAAAAATAATCTAGAACAATTTGTTATCTGCTTGGAATAAGATAAAAAAAATTGCATATTGTTGTAATCAGAAAAACGTAAAAAGGATAATTTTGTACAGTTAACTAACCAGTTATTTTTTATAATACATAGGAATTTGGACAATGGATTCAGATCAATACAAGTGTTACCACCTTAATGTACATACATACATCCATTGTTCATGAGTGAAATGTGTTTGTAGTAAAGGATATTTAAAAATGCATACTCTCATGAATACCCTAACTGCAAATACGCAAAAGTACGCATTCTCACACATATGTGGTTAATATACAAATGTTGTATGCAAATTTTGTTGTTGTTTTTTTTTAATTTTACGAAAATGTTAATTTATTAACAATTTTATGCTGATTGTGTATAATTACATTCCAAAACTCATCAAAAAGCCATTTTTGTATAACAGTAGTTGGCTAAAAAGGATAAAGACAAAAAATAAAATACACACACGCACAGACATACATAAACATTTTTAGCAACCTAAACAATAGTCTTAAATGATGGTCATCAATTCCCTGAAGGAACTTTCATGTATATAAATATAATATTTTGCTACATAAACCTAATTTCCTCCCACATGCAAAGCATACAAATGGTTTTATTGAAAAGGTTTCTGATAAAGTTTTGCTTATATTTCAAAATTTTATTGAATTATTATAAACACAAGCACCCGCATTTACTCACATTGTTATACAACACATACATAGATACATACATTTAAAAATAAATTCTCACAAGCGCACAGTGGGAGAAAACCCTAATTTAGTGGAATTAAATTCGTATTCTCTAAACGCTTGGACTAATTAATTTCATTTATACCTCCTTGCAGGCAAGGAGGTAAGCTAATAAAGTAATGCAAAATGGGTATTGCTACTTCAGTAGAATGAGCGGGAGAGGCTGCTAAACCTCGGAAGAAATTCTATACTATTTTCAATTGTAAGAAATTATTTTAATATATCTTTCAAAAAATTTAAATTTTAGAAGTAATTTTATTTATAGCAAGTAACTATTTAAATCTATAGATTTTGGACATTTACGTTATTGCCGGCATAGGTCGAAATATTCATATAAAATTAAACTTTTTTTAGTTTTATTAATTAGTTTATTTTTAAAAACGAATAACAATTATTAGTTATGAAATGATTTTATTTAATTATTATAAATAATTCAGTTATAATTAAACAATGAAATAAAGAGTAATTAAGCTAACTAACACTTATTACAATTTTGTGAATTTTTATTATGAGATTTTTAAAATTTATTTAAATTAGTCGTCTTTAGAGTCTGATGAATCAGTAGGAAGTAATGGATCCAACTAAAGTTGCCTAACATCTTTCGATAATGGTTCCACTTTTTTATAGCTTGCAGATGAAGTTCAGGACAATGTGGATATAACACAGCGTTAAAACAAATATATTAGTATTGACATAAAACGCTTTGCAAATGTTATATTTTTAATCTAAATAAAGCACTACCATATTCAAAAGGACTCATAATATTATGTCAAATTTTGGTATATGGGCATTTGTTTTTAGCAACTTGTAAGTAGTTAGAATTACATAAATTTCATTTTTATATAATGTAATTACCAATAACACTTCTTATATACAATCTTAAAAAAATAAGGAACAAATTTAGTACGAGATTTTACATCGTCCCAACGATAATAATTTCTTAAAAAAATTATATAAATTCACCTCGCACCTTTTCGCAGCTAAATTTTTCAGCATATGTAGTCTATAATATAGCCTTGATATTGGTAAAAAAAATTGGACTGCATCTCACAGCATTAGTAACTGGCAACCTTCCGAAAATTAAAAAAGTAAAAAAAAAATTCTATAAGAATATGGCCATTGGTTATCATCAGGGAAACCAAAATATGCAAATGCATGTTTTTTCTGGTGAGTCTAATGAGCACATGGATAATATATTTACACGTTTCAGAACTATTTAAGAATTTTGAAATCGATTTGTTAGTGCATATTTTGGCATATTTTACCCTTAAATGCATATTTTTGCATATATTTGTTTTAAGAGCATTTTTATGTCATATTTTTGCGTTTTTAGAGCATATTTTACTGTTTAATAGCATATTTTGACTTTATCAAACAAATTTTTTCTTACTTATTTTCCGCTAATGTGTTACAGGTTTTTACTAGCTTTGTTTAAAATTCAAAAAATTCAAAAAAAAAAATAGAAAATAGATGGCTTTTAACCAAAAAAAAAAATTTAAACAAAAATTCGAAAATGTTTTTTTTTCAAAAAAATTCAAAAACTGAAAAAAAAAAATTTTTGTTTAGCTAAAAATATTAAAATTTTTTATTTTGAAGTATAATTTGGTCAAGGGTATATAAGATTCGGCACAGCCGAATATAGCTCTCTTACTTATTTTAATATAAAATAAGCACTCTTTTAATAATAGCGCCATCTAAATATCAAATTTTAGTTCTAATTAAAACTTAACCGTTCTAAGTGTTAAAGAAATATTGTCTTTTAAATTTGCTCCTATAACATCAGTTGATGTTGAAAGAACATTTTCTATGTATAAAAATGTTTTCAGATCCAATAGACAACGATTTATGTTACCTTACCTTTTTAGAAATGAATTGTATTAGCGGTATTCACACTGTATAGTACTTGGCCTAGCAAAAAAGCAGAAGAGCTATTTATTGACAAACATTTCAATTTCTAATGTATTTTGTTTTTATTTTTTGGATATTGTGCTCATTTACTACATTGCCAGGCCAAGTACTCTACATTGTGAATACCGCTATTGATTTTTTTTAAATAAAAGTATATTTTATGGTTAAAAATTATATAAAAGTTTGTTTTTTTAAGAGCATATTTTTTAAATTTTAAGAGCATATTTTAAAGTTTTTACTGCATATTTAAAGCGCTTAAAACGCTTTTTTAGAGCATATTTCCGGTTTCCATGGTTATCATAATTAGCGGAAAATATATTTTTATTTTTCTGATTTACCAAGCCTCATATTCCTCATACATAAAAAAAGTAAAAATACACCTTAAAGAAAACCTTGTAAACAGGATAGTTTAATAACAACTTTGAAAAAAATTCTTCATAAAAAAAATTTCTGAAGACCACTGAAGTTATTAATAAATGTTAAATATTTTTAAGTACAGCAACAACTACACAGAGAAAACAGATTCGTACTCACAACCGAATTTGTCGCCAATCGAATTTTGTCGGTTGCATGTACTATCGTATAATTCGGTTGAAATTACTGAATTTATGTGGTACTCGTAACTGAATTCCAAAACAATTCGATAGCATTTAGTAACTATTGTGAATTCATACATTTAAAATAATTTGACATTTTTTGTTATTTCTACATACATATGTATGTAATTTATTTCAAAGGAAAGATAAATTAGTAAAAATACAATAAATAGTTTCGAAACATAATTAGTGTATTGTGATATATGTACATATGTTAGTTACTGGATGTTATCCTTCTTCTGGCGATTGTTAGAGGAACCATTTGCAGCAGTTTCAATACATATTATAGCCCAGAAGACACAACAGACCTTTGCGAAAAATTTCTTTTGTTTTTTGAAAACAGACCACTTTCTTATATTCTTCTCAATTTCAATATATCATTGTATAATTTAACTCTGCCAGCGAAGTACCTCAGAGGTCCAGAATTGGAAAAGTTGACTGCAGTTCATCTGCACAGAATTTTTAACAGTAAAAAAAGTATTATTGCAAATATCTTTAAGTAACGATTTTCTTACCGTCGTGACGCTCGTCAACAAGTTAGACAATTGCATTTCAGAACCTAGCATCTCCTTAATGGAAATATGTAGATTTGTACTTATTTTTATATAAAAAACGGCTTTGAAGGTCATTTCCATATACATATTTAATAACTATCAGCAACTGAACTTAATTTGGGAAATATAATTGAGGAAAAGACTCTATTTTCAGCGAACTTTTGGGACCCTCAGTTTCAATTATAGACTGATATAATATTTGTTTCTTTTTTTAGTAAATTTATTTAAAATTTTACGAATATTATATTTAATATTTTTTATTTATCTAGAAAATGTCAAACATTTCAAAACCCGATTTTCGGTTGAGAACCCCGAATTAATAGAAAAACTATAATTATAAATGAATTGTTCAATTGTTATACAAAATTAATTATTTCAACAACCAATATTTAGTACTGAGTCTTTATATACAAAATTTAATTCGGTAGTCATTTTCAACATTTTCAAATAAATTTCAAAAATACATGAATTGGTTTATATAACTAAATTTTCTATTGTAGAATTTATTATTCCATCCCTATTATGTTTTATATATTAACAATACAGATTATTAGTTGCATTTCTAAATTGTTGATAATTGAAATAAAATTATAGTTATTATTATTAAATTTTAATAATTGTAACTGTTTTCCAACCAATCTGTTTTCTGTGTGTATAGATTGAAACTACATAACAATAAATCAAATATGCGAAAGTTTTTTTTTATTTTGCGCCACTAAATTGTTGATTTCTCCCACAGTGATGCGTATTGAAAAAAGACTTTCGAGTTAGTCGAAAAATTCAATTTTCTAAAAAACCGGGTTTAATACGATTTTAACAGAATACACACCAATATCTTTTGTATATAAGCTCTAAAGAAATGCTTAAACATTTATTTTATAAACATAAAAACAGATAGTCTATCTTTACAATTTTTATACCATTCACCTTCGTGAGTAGGGTATATATAAGTTTGTCATTCCGTTTGTAATTTCTACATTTCCGACCCTATAAATTATATATATTCTGGATCCTTATAGATAGAGTAGTCGATTAAGCCATGTCTGTCTGTTGAAATCAATTTTCTGAAGACCCCAGATATCTCGGGATCCAAATCTTCAATAATTCTGTCAGACATGCTTTCGAGAAGTTTGCTATTTAAAATCATCAAAATCGGTCCATAAATAAGGGAGATATGAACAAAAAACCGGGACAACCTCAAATTTTTAGCCTATTTTTTATCTATATCTGGATTACTAAGTCATTAATATAAACAATATGGATATCTAATGATAGATATTTCAAAGTCCATTGCAACGATGTAGATAAAGCTATAGTAAGTTCGACCCAATACAATGGGTCGAGATCGGGAAAAATATTTTTTAACCGAATTTTTTTCATCAAAAAATCTTTTTTGTCATACATTTTTTTCCAAAAAAAAAATTTGGAAAAAACTATTTTTTAAAAAAATTAATTAACAATTTAAAAAAAAAAAATTTTAAAAACAATTAAAAAAAAATTAAATTTTGTTTACCTAAAAATATTTAAACAAATTTATTTTAAAGTATAATTTGGTGAAGGGTATATAAGATTCGGCACAGCCGAATATAGCTCTCTTACTTGTTTTTAACTTAATTTATAATAAATAATATAGCATAATGGAAAGACAAACATAAAAATTTAATCACTTTGAATGCAAGCCAAAAAAAAAAAACAAGAATTAATTAATTAAGTTCTTAACTCAAAATCGGCCTGTCGAATTATTTTAAAATATTAAGCATGTGCAACCATTTCTAGGAAAAAACTGATTAACCGGTTTCGGTTTTTGAACACTCTAATTTCAAACAGAACCTCTAATTACATCGTAAAATATTTTTCATTGCAAAATCCGTTACCGTTAAGCTATCGTTAAGCCTAAAATAGCCTTTCAGCTCAATTACCTTTACGGAAATAACTGAAATTACCGTTACCTCCAATATACACTTACCGATATTCTACAAATAATTTAAATTGTGAAAATACAAATTTCTAATTTCGGTAATAGAGTTTATTAAAATCCACAAAATTTTAAATATTATCATTGTCAACTTATTTTAAATTAGTACCTACGTAATTAAATTCAGGATAAAAATATTGTTACCGCCATAACTGCTATTACCGTTACCTCTATATTACCGTTACCGAAATAATACAAATTAACGTTGCCGTTATTTAACCGTTTCGAATCGGTAGCAAACCTTGGTATAAACAGATACATACATACATACATATGTACATAATTTTATACAAACTATGAATGCATGTATGTAGGTGATATTTATTGATATTAGAAAGTATATTTTTCGTTTTGTTTCGGTTCATGCTCTGCTTGAAAAGCCTTGTAAAAACTTCAATTCTTAAGCCTTACAAAGCTCTCAAGTACATACATTAATTTATGTATGCTTAGGTCCTTTTCCCCGTCCCCCCTCCCACCACTTCAAAAATGAAAAACAAACTTGAGTAATTCATTGAAAATTATGTTTTTGGTTGAGATTGTGTTAGATGCTCCTGACACCCTCACACCTACTCCTCACTCAGGCACAGATGCAGACAATTTTAATATACATACATATGTGTATACATACACGTATGTATGTTCATCTGTACAGATGTATGCATGTGAATACATCATGTGTGGTTGGATTGTTGTTGTTTCGTGTGGTTGTGGTATAGAACTACAAAAATGAAAATAAAATACAAAGAATAGATGCAACAGTTATTTTTTATACTTCCACGTTGAGGTTTTTACTCTGGGTAGTTGTAACGTTAGTTGTTGGTTGTTGCACCATGCAATTACTATTTATTGCATACATATGTAAGTTTTCATTCATTCAAACACACACACACACATACTACGTTTATAGACATGCAGTCCCGCACATTCATTGCTGCAGTAATAGCAGTTTTACATTTTGAAGTTCTAAAAAGGAATCCTTTATAAACACATCCATACAATCACATACACAACCATATGTATTTTTTAATTCTCCACAAAAAAAAATTGAAAAAATATAAATAGAATTGGATAAATACGTATCTATTGAGTATAAATAAATTTTCGTATAAAAATATTTAAAAAAAAGTGATAGAAAAATTGAATACAACTACATAGTAGTTTTCTATACAAGGACTGAAAATAAATGGGAGTGATACGGGGGGAATGCGGTCGATACAGTCATTCATTTTTATTATTACACTACTTTGAATAACATAATAAGCTAATCCGATCACGAACACTTTAGTGTATTCTTTTTTTTTATTTAATCAAAATAAATTACAACTGAAACATATGAGTATTTTGTATTTATTGATGGGTTTATTCTATAAAATGGGGATTTTAAATATAATAATAATAAAAGCAACCATACAAATGCATAAAAGCACAAAAGATGAGGAAGCTTTTTTAATCAGAGCAAATAATCCATCTAATACGAAATGAGTTTTATATGCAACAAACCTAATGCAATTGTTCAATAAGAAAACGTATTTAATATCTGATGTATTTTAGGGGATGTAATTTGGAGTTATTGTCATGATCGCAAACTATCATTGTCGCATACTTCACTTCATTATACCCTATTGGCTGTCCATGTAATCCTTGTGCGCAGAGTACAGGTCGAAATTTTTACGATATTTCGATAAAATTTGGTACATATTATTTGTTCGGCCCAAGGACAAAGTCTATTGAAACTGGCTGTTATCGGTCCATTACATCACCTAGCTCCCATACAAATGACCTCCTGAAATTGGACTTTATCCGTCATAAATGGTTAAATCATATAGGTATCTACACAAATTTCGCTCAAAATAAGTTTCATATACATGTATGTAAATCATGTCACCTAATTTTATGATGATCGGTGCATAATTAGTCGTAGCTCCCATATAAGGTCCGCTGCCGAAAATCACTTTAAAAATAAATAAATATCTTAAAAATATTGGTAACCACATAAAATTCAACACAAATAACTTTCGTATGTACATAAATCACACGACCTAATTTCATGGTGATCGGTTCATAATTGGTCATAGCTCCCATATAAAGCCCATTTCGAAAATCACTCACGAATATAAATTATTGAAATTTTAAAAGAAAAATATTTTTGCTCATTTACTTAGTATTATTTAGGGTATTATATGGTAGGGCTTGACCGACATAGATATATGTATATGTATATCAATACTTATGTCTCGAGAAGACCAATATGTTGCTCTAAGGGCCATTAAGTATCCCGTTCTAGAATTTATTCACCAGATCTCTGTTCCTATCACGCCAATGTACAACCGTAATGTCAAAAAATTAAAGAAGGAAACTTTCAAGGATATAAAAGGATTAAAGTTTATGGCAGTGTTTATTATGTAAAATCTTTTTTTTAATTTTTATACTATTATAGCGAAACATTTTTTTCACAGTTTTGGCTATATTGAAAACTCTACTTTTATTACAGGTGGCTTAATTTTTCGATTTTTTTTAGAAAAATCGAAAACAATTGAATAATATTAGAAATTGAGTAAAATTTTTGGGACGATTATGGATGGCAACCGAACTAATGTTGTGTTGTTTATTTCCAAAATGGTATTACAGATAGCAACTGGCAGCTATAATTTTCTGTCGCCAAATTGGCAACCAGAAATTTGTGGTGGCCCTCTGACAATGCCACTGAAGTTCGGTTGCCAATCATTATCGACCCATTGAGTTATTAAATAATTTTGTAATAAAAACAATTCTTTCATAATGCTTAGCTTGCTTCACATTTTGTATAATGAAATAGAATTCACTTCTTAACTAACAGTCGTATTTAAAGGAATACAAAATTATTGTATTTTAGTCAAGATACTTTTTTGAAAACGAAAAAATGTTTGGATTCCAAACGAAAGTATTATTTTTATTTTGTTTATATTTAATTAAAAATTACTAACAAGTAAAATTTATATTTAGACTAAAAACTAAATTTCTATTTGTCTGTTTACGTACATACTCTCATGGTCTATCATTTTATATGATATGTGGGTTGAATACTTATGAGATGAATTCACCCCATGTTTTAAAATCGGAGTGGTTGTTATGTGGTGATTTGTTTTTTTTTTTTTTTCTATTAAATAAATGTATGTCTTTACATAAACTAAAAGAAAAGTTTTGTTAATTAAAATAAACAATGTTCCGGTTTCTGCATGTCTAATGAATGTTTAGTTATTTGTCTAGATTTGGTTCAAAAGTGCAAACAACCATTTCACAAAGCTGCACAACTCAATAGAAGTAAGGGAATGAAATGGAAAAATACATATTTAAACGATGAGAAAATAAATGCAATAATTTAATACAGTAATAATGTGTGTTCACTTTTGTAAAAAATATACATAGAATGGGTTTTTAAACATAAAGGATTCGATGAATCGTCTAACGTCAATGTGTTGGTGGTGTTTGTTTTTTTGTCTCAGTCACGTGTCCCCACGCTTTTGATTTTTTGCCTCAACTGCGAATGTTAAAGGTTATAATTTTTCCTGGGTCTCAAGAGCAAATCAATCTTTGTTAGTATTTTTTACATTTTTGCTAAGCCCGTTTAGAAATCACGCTATCTTGTATCACAACAACGAGTATTTATTGTCAAGTAGTTGATCAAAATCTTTTTAAACTCTTTCTAAAACCTTTTGCTTTATTTCCAGCACCAACACCAGCACCATCATCATCCTTGTCCGCATCATTATCATTTTGTTTGATGGTGGGATTATAGACCTGCTGTTGTCGTCAAAGTCTTTGCCATTAAAGTCCTTTGTTTTCATCTTTATTTTAATGTTTGTTTGCTGAGCCACAGTGTGCAAAAGAAACTTTAAATGTTGATTAAATATTGCAACTTTCGCAAATATACAAACCAAATTTCAAAGTAAATAGGTGTGAATTTATGTTTCAACATATTTTTCAGCTAATATTGAAAAGTGTATGGTTTTAAAAAAAAAAGTTTTTAAAAATTTTTAAATTATATCCCATATGTATGTTTTTATTATTAAATGATACACAATAAAATGACGCAAAAACATATTGATGTACCACTGTTCTCCTGTAGGTTTGACTTTTTTCGTTTGTTCTTTTTTGTATAACTAGTAAGTAAAGAGTTTATGTTGGCTTTTTACCACTTGGCACACGTTCACTTTCTCCTCCTTGAGTTTTTCCGTTCCTTATGGTTTTTACTGCTATTTGATTTTACTGTTACTAAACTATGCAAAGTTTATTTTGCGTCAAGACATCTTAAGGTCCTTTCATCACTGGCAATGTTGTTTGATTTTCTATTTTTATTTCAAGTTGCAGACTGAATTTACCAACGATTTCAAATGTAAATAAAATGTTTACAAAAGGAATAAATAAATTGATTGTTTATCGCATGTAGCGGCAGTAATCTGTGGGGTTGAAAATACGAAATGTTAAAAAGCTGTATGGTATAAATAAAATATGCTGCTGTTAAATATAAAAAACATTTCATTCGAAATCACATTTATCGTAGAAATGTTATGTATACTTACACATAGAATTGGATGGCTCAATCTATATTATGACCCAAAGAAAAATCTTTCATATTTATTTTTGAAAAATAATTCAGAAGGTCTTAATTTCTTTCTCACGAATTACGACTTTTGACATACTTCCAAAGAAGAAATGCAGAGGTGTGATATTAAACGATCTTGACGGCCAGTCAACAGATCCGTAACGCAATGTTAGCTGCGCACTAAAATTATTTCTCAACATTTTTCACATAACGTTGATTTTCATAATACTGATGAATAATAATAATTTAGTGACATTAATTTCAAATGTAGAGTATAAAATATGAGACAAATTGCAAAAAATACAAATTTCAAAAACACATTTATACGAGAAAAGAGATATTAAATAAACATTTAAAATAATTTAATGACGTACATTTGCAATACCTGAAAACTATTTCACAGGACTCTTGTGCTACAAATAAATGTTCGTTTTACCGTATTTTTTATCCTATTTAGCCATTTGAATTCATGTGGCACAAATAGTTCTTTGCGTGAGCTGTCAAAATGACATTTGAAATTCAGATGTTTTTCACCTTTTATTTTTTTTCGAAACCATACAAAATAAAATACATTTAACAGGTTTTCCAAACATGTGGGCATTGGATACACACGTCTACAGATGTTCACCTTAAGAATAAGGAAACGCAAACGCACAACTTTGAAAGTTTTGACGTTTCAGTCTAATGCAAGTCTTGCTAGAGACTGAAGAAAATAATAAGAAAACTTCAACACATTCAACGGGCAGGCTGACAAGTTTATAGAATGAAAATAAGACAAAGTTTAGATTTTGTTCTGACATTTAAATGTATTAAAACTGACAGCATAACAAGTACAATGTGTGTATGATACACTACGTACTTTCAATCATAATATTTATTTTACACCTTTAATGACATTTAAAACACAATAGTAAAGTTTAACATTCAAATCGAAAGAAGAAAAATGCAATCAAAATTTCGGTGCATACGGTTGAAATTAAATTCATTTCAATTATTAGAAACAGTTCACATACATACATAAAGAGCCAAAAGGAAATTAAAAACTATAAATAAACGTTAACAATTTTATGAATATACAAAATATTTGTTTGTCGAAAAGAATACAAACACGTGTGCCAATATACAATGTATATGTACATATAAAAACAATTTCCACACATAAGTACATATGATTTAGATTTTTTAGCCAAACTAATAAAACATCCTGGCATGGACATATTCAGATGCTTTTCATTTTGTTTATCTAGCTTTCGAGATGCAAATATTAAAAGTTAATGATATTTCTGTTTTATGTTGCTTTTCCGATAAAAACAATTTATATAAAAAAAAACGCCAACATACACAAATATTTGCATATGCATGTAGATTAGGGATAAAACTTTTTCAAAATTGCTTAAAATATCCAATTAGTTTATCATAAGGAGGAAACAAATATGTTAGAAAAGGCATCGAATCTTATCCGTTTAAAACTTGGTACACAAGTTCCTTTTGAACTTGCCCAAACATTTTAAATTCACATTTGCTTGTCATTTTTCTTAACTATAAGCCACTGTATGGTTAACAACATAAAAACATTTCAGATTTTGACCTTATATTTTAAAGAATATTTAATCAAAAAACTTCAGATATATTTTTAGGCATTTAGTATATCTCAAAAACACCCTTTCCGATGAAAAAAAGATAATAAATTCATCTATATCGTATAATTTTGAACATTTTTATTTTAATAATAAGTATAGATAAGAAGTGCAATAATAAAATTATAAATTGTTCCTTATATAGAATAAAAATATCCTTCTTATGTAATAATTTATTAGAATATATGTTATGTAGTTTTCAAAAGTAACTCTTATGACATTCTTAGAATCCCATTTCCAATTTTTGGCATGTTTTTCCCTACAGAATAAACTTGTTTATATGAAATTGAAATACAAAAATTAAGGACATGAATTTTGAGATATCCTTTTTCAAAAGTTTCTAATTATCCTCTTGTTATTAAAAATATATTTGTTTGTGTAATATATTCAGCGATTAATATAAGACTATATAAATAAAATGTAAATCATTTTTTTCAAATATATTTATCTCAAGAACCGACATTGTTCCAATCTGAAGTTTATGAAGTTTTTCAAATCAAAAATGATAAAATGTTATTAAGATAGAAGAATATAGAACATTTTGAACCCGAATGAAATGTTTTCGTTATCAATACACCGGCGGGCGAACAGGTAGTGATTGTTTTGGTTATACCCCTAATGTACATATTTATCGATAGAAACAATAAACAACATTTTATAAACCCATTTACCATTTTCATACATATGAATTTGTAGAATTTATTATTTGCAGTTATTTTTGTATTAATATTTCAAATAGTTTTTAGTTCTGTTTTTAGACTAGTGACACAGTTATAGGTGGTTTATGGACCTTTCGCCACCCACTCGATATGAATAAAGATTAATTAAAACAACAACATGAAAGAAAAACCAAATATTGTAGTAAATAAAACCAATCTTTCATTTTGTAAAACTGCAATGCGATTACTGAGTACACTCATAAAAAGTTTATAAAATTCACACATAAATTAATGAAATTTCGTAAATATGGATACTACATTACATGTAGATAATGCTCATGAATCTCACGATAACTCGATCGAAATTTCAGGATCGCAATTTTTAGCTTTAATTCGGTGCAAATGGAATTAGTAAGATCCAATTTTTCACTATTTTCTCTGTTGTTTTTAATACAATTTTTTATTCTTCACTTTTTGATATCCAGTAATTTATTATACCACACTTTTTGGCTAAATTTACTGTTGCTTTATTTTTGTTATTACTTTCTCTTATTTTACACTTTGTATTTGTATTGTTGGAGTATTTTTTTTTATTTCACGTTGTATGAATGTTAGTATGAATGTATGTATGTATGTATGTATGTATGTAGTATATGTAAATGAATTTTCATACGAATTTGCAGATTTAAATGCGGCGAGCGGTATGGGTTCGATGTGTTGTGCATGCGTATGCATGTTTGTGTGACTGTGTGCATAGTATATTATACGGATATAGAAACATAAGCCGGAAATAAATGTGAAAAAATGAAGTTTATTATTAAAAAATAACTGAAGAAAAAAAACGCATGCTTCTGCATAGTGGAAGCACAAAACAAAAATAATAAAAACTATATTCATTGAGCAACAAAAGCCAAGAGGATATTTTTTTTTTTTTAATATTTTTATTTTCCATTTCTTCGTTTTTTACCGCCAACGCTTTACGGAAATCAAGTGCACTTTATTTCCTAGTCATATATTCTAAAATTCACAACGAACCAACCAGCCAAACCTTCACTGTGAATATTGCACAACTGTACTCGCATCCCAACAAGCCAATCCATAAGCGAAATGTAACTGAATTGTAGAATAGACGTATCATAACCAATTTTCTACAATAATAAGCTTAATTGTGAAACCGCTTCATATAGTAGTAGTATTTGCAATACTTACTAGACATGCACTAAGAACTAGTTTCTGTGATAAAGATAATCTACATTTTTCGTTTAAACATATATTAAACTAAAAATTGTGTTTCTCACTAGGTTTAACTGAGCATCATTGGTCAGTTAAACCTAACTATTGCCATACATATTTATATGAAACATTTTTAGGAATGCACATGTGGTTTGACTAATCCATTAGTGAGAAATACAATCATTGGTTAAATCCCGGCTAAATATGTTTCAGGTTTAATATAAGAGCGTGTTAAGCTACGTTTAACTCACAAGTAAGAAAATATATCTTAGTCAGTTTAACAGTTTAGCAACTGTGATTACAAACGACTTATGCTGGCAATAGTTTTATAAGTGTTGTCCTCTTATTTTGAAGATTGAATTTCTAATTATTTGTTAAAGTTGTTCTTAATTTCATTCTACCTGTTTTGGTCGACAAAAGCAGTTTTATAAATTGTGTAAATGTGGTGTTTTAATATATTACTAGGATCGACCGGTGGCCGAAATTCGACCACCTTTAAAACGCTTTTTATGGAAAAAATTTTGAAACAATTTTTTATATTGTGCATATCTAGAGAAAAGAACCCTTTAAGCCAATTTATTTAAGCCAATATTGGTGGACGAAAAACGTGTGGCCTATTTATAAATAAGATATATAAATAATATAAAATTTATATTTCAAAAGGTAATTAAATTCATATTCTAAATATGCCATCTATATAAATAAAAATCAAATGTCGTTCGTTGGTAATTGCACCAGTACAGAACGGCCAGACCGCTTTAGACAAATTTATGGAACGAAAAATTGACCCCCCTAATTTTACACCCACTTTTTTCGATTTATCTAAAATTGGAAAACGGCTACGATTTGGATAATTTTTTGTTTAAATGATCATGGTAATCCAGTTTAAGTTTTTACTGAAAGAATAATTGACCACGCCAATTTTTTTTTTGATAAATTTAAAATCTCAGGACGCCTGGACCGATTTAACTAATATTTTTTTATGTTCGCAATACATAGTCCGCAAAAGTATTTACATAAATAAAAACTGTGATAAATCATATTTCAGATCAAAATTGTGATCACTCATATTTCTGACCAAAAATCGCTTTTTTATATAAAAACTCAAAATATCTAAAATCGCTAATAACTTGGCCAATAAACGTTTAATCAAGAAAAGGAGCTTGATCTATGATCACTCATATTTCTGACAAAAAATCGATTTTTTATAAAAAAAACTCAAAATATCTAAATTCGCTAATAACTTGGCCAATAAGCGTTTAATCAAGAAAAGGAGCTCGATCTGTGATCACTCATATTTCTGACCAAAAATAGATTTTTTATATAAAAACTCAAAATATCTAAATTCGCTAACAATTTGGCTAATAAACGTTTAACCAAGAAACGGAGCTTGATCTGTGATCACTCATATTTCGAACCAAAAATCGATTTTTTATATAAAAACTCAAAATATTTAAATTCGCTAATAACTTGGCCAATAAGCGTTTAATCAAGAAAAGGATCTCGATCTGTGATCACTCATATTTCGAACCAAAAATCGATTTTTTATATAAAACCTCAAAATATCTAAATTCGCTAATAACTTGGCCAATAAGCGTTTAATCAAGAAAAGGAGCTCGATCTGTGATCACTCATATTTCGAACCAAAAATCGATTTTTTATATAAAAACTCAAAATATCTAAATTCGCTAATAACTTCGTCTATAAGCGTTTAATCAAGAAAAAGAGCTCGATCTGTGATCACTCATATTTCTGACCAAAAATCGATTTTTTATATAAAAGCCCAAAATATCTAAATTCGCTAATAACTTGGCCAAGAAGCGTTTAATCAAGAAAAGGAGCTCGATCTGTGATCACTCATATTTCGAACCAAAAATCGATTTTTTATATAAGAACTCAAAATATTTAAATTCGCTAATAACTTGGCCAATAAGCGTTTAATCAAGAAAAGGAGCTCGATCTGTGATCACTCATGATTCTGACCAAAAATCGATTTTTTATATAAAAACTCAAAATATCTAAATTCGCTAATAACTTCGTCTATAAGCGTTTAATCAAGCAAAAGAGCTCGATCTGTGATCACTCATATTTCTGACCAAAAATCGATTTTTTATATAAAACCCCAAAATATCTAAATTCGCTAATAACTTGGCCAATAAGCGTTTAATCAAGAAAAGGAGCTCGATCTGTGATCACTCATATTTCTGACCAAAAATAGATTTTTTATATAAAAACTCAAAATATCTAAATTCGCTAATAATTTGGCTAATAAACGTTTAACCAAGAAACGGAGCTTGATCTGTGATCACTCATATTTCGAACCAAAAATCGATTTTTTATATAAAAACTCAAAATATCTAAATTCGCTAATAACTTGGCCAATAAGCGTTTAATCAAGAAAAGGAGCTCGATCTGTGATCACTCATATTTCGAACCAAAAATCGATTTTTTATATAAAAGCCCAAAATATCTAAATTCGCTAATAACTTCGTCTATAAGCGTTTAATCAAGAAAAAGAGCTCGATCTGTGATCACTCATATTTCTGACCAAAAATCGATTTTTTATATAAAAGCCCAAAATATCTAAATTCGCTAATAACTTGGCCAATAAGCGTTTAATCAAGAAAAGGAGCTCGATCTGTGCTTACTCATATTTCGAACCAAAAATCGATTTTTTATATAAAAACTCAAAATATCTAAATTCGCTAATAACTTGGCCAATAAGCTTTTAATCAAGAAAAGGAACTCGATCTGTGATCACTCATATTTCGAACCAAAAATCGATTTTTTATATAAGAACATATAAGTTTTTATATAAAAACTCAAAATATTTAAATTCGCTAATAACTTCGTCTATAAGCGTTTAATCAAGAAAAGGAGCTCGATCTGTGATCACTGATGATTCTGACCAAAAATCGATTTTTTATATAAAAACTCAAAATATCTAAATTCGCTAATAACATGGCCAATAAGCGTTTAATCAAGAAAAGGAGCTCGATCAGTGATCACTCATAATTCTGACCAAAAATAGATTTTTTATATAAAAACTCAAAATATCTAAATTCGCTAATAACTTCGTCTATAAGCGTTTAATCAAGCAAAAGAGCTCGATCTGTGATCACTCATATTTCGAACCAAAAATCGAGTTTTTATATAAAAACTCAAAATATTTAAATTCGCTAATAACTTGGCCAATAAGCGTTTAATCAAGAAAAGGAGCTCGATCTGTGATCACTGATGATTCTGACCAAAAATCGATTTTTTATATAAAAACTCAAAATATCTAAATTCGCTAATAACTTCGTCTATAAGCGTTTAATCAAGAAAAAGAGCTCGATCTGTGATCACTCATATTTCTGACCAAAAATCGATTTTTTATATAAAACCCCAAAATATCTAAATTCGCTAATAACTTGGCCAATAAGCGTTTAATCAAAAAAAGGAGCTCGATCTGTGATCACTCATATTTCTGAACAATAATCGATTTTTTATATAAAAACTCAAATTTGCAAATAACTTGGCCAATAAGCGTTTAATCAAGAAAAGGAGCTCGATCTGTGATCACTCATATTTCGAACCAAAAATCGATTTTTTATATAAGAACTCAAAATATCTAAATTCGCTAATAACTTGGCCAATAAGCGTTTAGTCAAGAAAAGGAGCTCGATCTGTGATCACTCATATTTCTGACCAAAAATTGATTTGTTTATATAAAAACTCAAAATATCTAAATTCGCTAGTCTTGGCCAATAAGCGTTTAAACAAGAAAAGGAGCTCGATCTGTCATATTTCTGAACAAAAATCGATTTTTTATATAAAAACTATATAAAATCGCTAATAACTTGGACAGGACAACGTATGTCGTGTAAAAAATAAAACACAGTGTGAATAAATGTTAGTGATTATATTACAAACTTTACTATATATGTAATTCAATAATAATTATTTAATTAGGGAATAATTATTAATTAGGGATAATTAACTGTATGATTTCTAGGAAAAAGATCAGAGGCGATCTTTTCCTAAAATAAAAGAGAGAAACCAGGGATTGGTTGTAGAGGAGATATTATGGATAAATTGTTTCTTAGGAAATACGAGATGGGGAATAGTGTTTCTTAGCAAACTCAAGATGGGGAGAGATTGTTTCTTAGGAAACATGAGATGGGAATAAATCTTATAGGGAAAGAGAAATAAAATATACCAATTGTAGTTTGATTCCTATTGATATTTACACGTTATTTAACAGAGATTTTATTTAAATTTCTGAGATGATTTGAGTCTTCTGGTTGAGATCTTCGGGTTTGTTCAGTTACAGATCAGGAATAATTATAAGAACTTAACTTATTTCAAATGGATGTTCTCAACCAAAAGACCCGTTTAGATATGATACAAAAATTCATTTTACATTGTGGAATATGAATACAAAAAGAAATCTCATTAATTCACAATAATTCCAAGGCTGGAATTACTATGTAATTCTATAATAAAAATATCAAAATTAAAATATTACAATTTTCAACTTTCAACACAGTGTTACTGAGGAATTAAAAGAAATGTTTGAATTGTTAAAAAAAACGTAAGAACAACGATTGGACGATTTTTTAAATTTTGAAAAACAATTACAAGATGACAAACTATTTATGGATTCGTATAAACACATCATATTTTACCATTAGTTTTTGTGGTCTTAACAAGGAAAAGAGCTGCTAACGGACGCATTAGCGGAAAAGCTATGCTGGAAGGGAACAGAGTGCATCAGACGTCATACATTAGTTTTGTAAATTCTATAGGTACTATAATTTCTATTGCGTTGGGCGAGGAGTACAAAATCATTTTTTAATCAATTAAAATCGAAAAAATTGCCCTTTTTTAAGAAATATTTTAAAAAGTTGCACAGTAACTGTTATAGACAACATAAAAAAATAAAAGTTGGTCATAACTGTTATTATTCAATTTATATTTTTTTCATTGTTTTGAAACTCTTATATTTGAGAAATATTTTTTTTTCTTGTCAATAAAAATTACGTTGTAACAAATATTTTTTTATATCATTTAAAAACGTCGTCGAACAATTTTAATAAAGAATTATTAAAATTTTTTAATTTTAAGTAAAATTCATGGGTTCAAATATTACTAATTTAAGAAGACATATGATATATTCACATTTTGATATATACCAGGAAGAATTGGAGCAAGATCAGAATAAAAAATTAAGAACAACAATATCGATGTTCGAAGTTGTTTCGTCTTCGGATTACGATACAGAAAGTGACAGCATATACGCAAATAGAAAATTACAGACCCCCAAAGGCGGATGTGGATATAAATTTACTGAATTACTGGCACACACAAAAGTACAATACGCATTTTCAAAAACAATTAGCGTATATTATCCACCTTTCCCTGCCGCACAGGTAACTGTAGAAAGGGCATTTTCTGTTCTGCGACTTATTTTGGATAACCAACTGAAAAATTAAGATCAATAATGTTAGTGAATTTAAACCAAAGTTCATTTATTTAGTGTTTATATTTGGCCAAATGTTGATTCTTTTAAAGTTGTTATTAATTAAAAATAAACCATGAATTAATAAAATAATTTATAAATATCAAATCTGTCTCTTTTATTGTTTCATTCAGTTAAATTTGTGAATATTAGGGCATACAATTTTTATATTATAACAAATAAAAATATTTCTTAAATGACTGTTATGACCTAAATTTTTTTTTTATTTATTGAAATGTAATAATTATCTATAAGAAATATTTTTTTTTCGTTGTCTATAACTGTTATTAAACAAGGAAAAAAATATTAATTGGAATCAAATAGTTATGGTTAAGAAAAAAAATAAAAGTTGAAATGTAATAGTTATTTTTAAGAAATATCGCTTAAAACTTATAACTCTTATGTCCCTGATGAAAAGGTTTATAAAACATTTTTTTTAAGAATCCTTTCACAATAGTATTCACAACACTTTTCTAAACTTAAGGCTTATGGTAGTAAGTTTGTTGCAAACTATTTCTAAGGCGTTTTGGTTTATTGGGATATGAAAATATAGTTATATAGTTATGTATATGTATATTTAGCTATGTATGTATGTAAATGTTAGTTTTATAGTTTAAACATATAGAAAGGGTGTCCCCAAATGGTCAGAATTGAACGTTCAGCGAAGTCTATAGTATATGGCAACGAGCCCATTATTAAAGTCAATTTACTTATAAGCTATTATACAATTAACAAATGTCAAAATACAAAAATTAAATAAATATGTATATTTGAATAGTGATGGCTTTACTTATTTCTGTAAAAAATAAATATTTTATTAATAAGCTTAGAATAGAATAGATATTGAAATATAAAAACAAGCTTTGACAGAGGCTAGAACCAAACAAGCGAAGAAAAGTAATAAGCTGTTTGACTGACTCCACCTTGTATAAATTCGCCTTGCATTAAATCTTGTGTAAATTTTGGGACATCCCTTAGATTGCATTTGTACATGGTAGTACAATAATAAATGTTTTTGCAACAGTATAAAAACACATACATACAATTATATATACATACAAACATACATACATAAACACAATACAAGGTTATGAAATAAAATTTATGTTTGACAACAACTTCCTGATGATTTGAATTTTTTAATAGAATAAAAATATTTCTTTCTCTCTATCACAGTTTATTTGCATGTAAACTTTTTTGTGTACCTTCACTTTATTTTCAGCTCCATATTTATATTTAAATGTATGTACAAATTATGTATTAATATTTGAATATACATATACGAGTGTCTGATGCTTATTTTAGAAAGTTTCCTTCAACCTTTTTCTTCACGATGTTAGTTTCTTGTTTGACCTAGATGGAAGGGAACTGACACAAGAATAGTCTGGTTTCCTAGAGGACAGTGACCGGTTCAAATTGTTATAATTTATATGCAAGAGGAAAATGGAAACTATTTGGCAGTCTGTAGCAGGTCGCTGA
The DNA here is from genome assembly GCF_958450345.1 of Calliphora vicina. Taxonomy (NCBI): domain Eukaryota; kingdom Metazoa; phylum Arthropoda; class Insecta; order Diptera; family Calliphoridae; genus Calliphora; species Calliphora vicina. The sequence continues at coordinate 1,046,914 of NC_088780.1, read as the reverse complement.
ACTAACCTAGATGAATAAAACTCTATTCCATTTACCACTGGTCACTTATATTAAAATTAATATTATATTAAAAAGTTTGGAAAAAATCGAGTATAATTTTAAACTTAAATTCCAAGTGAATCCAAATGTAATTTTAAAATATCGTATGTTTATGAGAAATTCCAATTAGCCTATGATGTGTTACCAAAATTTCATATGCAATCTAGCTATTCGAAGTATGTTAGAATGAATGTAACTTCTTTTTTAGCGGGTAACTGAAAACACAATTTTATTTCGAATGGAGTTCGAACCGGTCTAACGTATACACATGTATTTTCTTTTAATACTTTCACAATCTTAAACATTTTTAGTAAACTTTTTTTCCTTGATTGCAATATGACTGAAATCGTTTCCTTTTGTTTAATCAGGCTTAACATTAAGATTTTATGCTTGACTTCAAGTCACAAGACATAAAGTCCTTTTATATAAAATCACACTGATATTGGCAACTAATGTCAGCTAGTTTTCCTAGCTACCTGAATTTAAAAATTGTGTCATTCAACCATGTCTAAATATTTTTTGCTACGCATCTTTGAATTTGCTAACAATTCTTGTGGTAAAAATATCTAAAATTAAGATGTTTGTTTCCTGCTACTTTTTCTCCAAAAAATCGATATTTCTTATTTAGATGTCTTGATTTAAATATATAGAAAGTAGTTTGATAAAGCAGCTGCCAATGAGAGGCATTTGGAAAAGTTAAACAGATGCGCTGACATAAAGATGAAATATCCTTGAAATTTCTTTGTTTATTTGTTTTGAAATCAGAGTGTAAAAAATTATCAAACTTCCCTTGGTATTTAAAACTAAATAAAGCCATGTATGGTAAAAATATACATGCACGATGCATATTTTCTTCAAACAACTGCCTCGTAAATATTTTTTGATTTGTTAAATTCATAGGAACTGAACCTCTACATAAGTATATGTACATATGTACATACATGTCTGTTAATGAGTAATTTTACACCTTAGTGTTTTAGACGCCTACATGTTGGCGTCTCAAAGTGCATAAAGTGGAGTGTGTGTTTGCGCGCAGTTAAGGAGCAAAGTGCATTCGTTTATTACTATATTGATCATTTTAACAACAATGTTTAACGTCCTTATTTTAACACCATCATCAACATTATTTACATTATTCTTGTGAAACAATTACAAACTCATGACATGTGTTGAAAAGAAAAGAAAACTGAATAGAATAGAATAGACATTTGAAACCAATTTTATGAATACTTTATGTTACATATTACTTTCAGTTGCAAAGTTATAAAACAATATTCAATTATTCCTTCTTATCTTTTTGTTACTATTTAGATACTTTAACAAATAATTTAAGTGTGTAATGGGAATAATGACGAATTAAGATTAAAGATGCTTAACAAAAAGAGATTTGAAAACATTAAACATAAAAAACTGCTTAGATTTCATGTGGGTAATGTCTGTGAATGTTTCTGTGAATGTATTTTTTCTATGCAATCAAATAAGTTTGCAATTTTTGTCTTAAATCTATCTATGATCTATTATTATCCCAGCTTATCCTTTGGTTTTCTCTATGTAAGCAGTTGTGTATTTAATGATAATACTTTCATTCATTTCAGATAATACAAGCAATTCATTCATTAAGATAAAAATTCTAATTTTAATATTTACCGACCGACTACTTCAAGATGATTTCTCGAAATAAAAACATTTAGAATTATCAGGAATTTTTTCATAAAATTCATCACATTCAAATAATGAAAGTTGAATTTTATTTGAATACCAACATTTTTAAGAAATCTATATTCGATAAAATTATATTCGGAAGTTGGCCTTATATGGGAGATATGATTAATTATGGACCGATCGTTACAAAATTTGTTGGTGCGAGTTTGGCTTATATAAAATTTGTGCTGAATTTGGTTTGCATTCTATATTCTATATATAACTAAGATATTTATGAGATATTTATTTATGAATAGGAGAAATAATGGACCGATTTAAAGAAAATTCAATAGGCAATAGATTAGCTTGTACAAATTGCGACCTGTAGTTTGATTACAAGTTTACTTTAACGCAATATATGGTGATGTAGGGTATAAATATTTAATTTAATAGATTATACAAGTAAAGTTCCCAAAATAGTCAAATATCCGTGCATTCCCTATTAAATAACCGATATGCTTTTATTTAAAATATATAATTCTCATAGTTTATTTTCTTTTTGCTTAAGTATACTGACATCCCATGCAACATAGCGTGAAGTCATTTGTCACTTTAGTGTCTCTAAGTAACCTATAGTGGAGTTACATCGGTACAGTTTCCTAGAAGTGCAGGGTTGTAATAATTGGTGCAATGGGAGAGCAAAAGATGGTCAAAAGTGACAGTTCGTTGATAGAGTACTTGTTTATATACATATGTATGTTTAAAACACAAATATAAACAAAACATATAAAACATTTGCCCAATTCACAATCGGTGTCGTAGCGTTTTATGTCGTAACTTTTTTGGGCAATTGTATTGTAATTAATAAATAGAAAATAATATTAAACAAACACTTTATGTATACAGGTAGGCCTCCATTTACGCGGTTTGTTGGGCCCAAAAAATTGCGTGTAAATCAAATTCGAGTAAAACGAGGTTCTAATTTTTCTAATTTAGAACGAAATGCTTTTGTGGGCCAATAATATTTTATTTCGCGTTAAACAATACATCAGTCACATAACAAATAAGAAATTGGGACCTAAAAATCGCGTTAAATCAAAAATACCTTAGATGCAAACGGACGTTATTTGTACTTTTAAAAACTTAAAACAAAATTAAAGTAAAAAACTGAAATAAAAAAAGTTCTTATCGAAAATTAAGAAAAAAATTTCAATTAAAAAAACAAAATATTCCAATGCATAAAATATATCAAAATATAACAAAAAATTATAAAAATTAACAAAGCAATTTCAAAATAATAAAAAATGCATTCAGTTTTCAAAAAAAATCTGTTATTCGCATCTGTGTTTTCCGTTTCTTGTTGTTTGTTGCCGCGTTATATAAAAAACGTGTAAAAAAAGTCGCGTATTTGAAAAAATGAAAAAATAAAGTACCGCGTAAATGGAGGCTTACCTGTAGTTATATTTCTGTAACAATTGCTTTGTAAAATCCATTTAAATTTTGTTTTTAAATGATTTGTTTTAGAAAATTGTTGATGAACTTTGCGTAAACAACAGTTTAGGTTTACTTTAAGTTCATAAAAATTCATTTGGTACATTGAAGAATTTGTTTTTTAAATGTCTGCAGGTAATACTTTTTGTGTTCTTATTACGTGTATGTCATATTGTTAAGTCCCAACATGAAAAATCTATTGGCAAAAATAATAAATGTTAAATCTTTTAGTTTCTAACAAGAAGATTTTCTATTACAATTCTATGACTTTTAGTTACCTTTAGCTTAACTCCAAAGCCATGAGCTTCCGAGGGTTGTTCCACACACCCACAGATATACACATAAACACATGCACATACGTATAAATATAGTAATGTAGTAAGTAAGAATATAGTGCCTTAAGAATCCCCAAAGGACTTTTCCTTTTTTATTCTGTCGTTTGATTTAGTTTTTTTTTACGTATTTGTATTTCATTTCATTTTTCTTCAATATGCAACAATGGCAAAAGCCAGGTATTTTTATGCGCCACTAATTTCTATTCAACTCACATGTTTTATAGGACCAACAAACAATGTTGGTTACTTGCCAATTGTGTCCAGCCAGCCGTCTTTTGTAACCATTGTTCTGTGCTCTCTTATGACATTGATAACCTAATAAAGGTTCTCATGGTAAGAAGTTTGGTTGGTCTTCCTCCTTTTACTTGCTGAACGAACGAACGAACGAACGAACAATCGAACACTCTGGCCAGGGGGAAGTAAAATAATATTTTGGTTTTAAAGCTTTGTTTGTGTGTTTTTCTTTTCGATTATTTCTGTTCTATAAATTTAATTTCAGGTTTTCATCCCTTTAGAAACTGAAGTTAAGAAAAACGACCTCAGAATGTTTTAATTCATTTTTCTTGTTTCTTTTTTCTAATTTATTGTAGTTCTTTTTCTTTCGGTCACCTCTACCTCGTCTTTAAGTTCTTAGTTACTTTCGTGTATGTAATATGTGGAAAAGTGATAAAATAATACAATTCCTGTGAAGTTCACATGTGTCTGTAGGTTGAAAATGAAATGTTTAAGCTAAATATTTAACTAACAAACAAATGTTACAAATAAAGCGTTTAATGCTTTTAGTAACTTCAGTCCGTCTTCTTGTCCATATGGGATGCGAGTGCATGGAATGTTGGAAACTCGGACGTGTACGTTTGACTTTGGCTCGGTGGCTAGCTCATCAGTGACATGCTGAAGATTCTTTTTGTTTCAATCATAAAAATAATGCTCGTACCATGTGTATGATGAGTGTATCGTATATTCGATTTATTATTGTTTCTTATTTTGTACAATTAATTAAATTAATTTTTAGATTTTCGTATTAGTATGGGGAAAAATGAAAAAAAACCTAATGATTGAATAGGGCTTGTGCGTATGAGTGTGTAGGTTTGTTAGTTCATTTATTTATAAATTTAATTGTAAATAAATGTGTTGCGTGCGGCCAGTAAGAATGTGTAACTGACATTTTAATCAAATTTTAATTAATTACAAATACTTACAACGAAGATGAAACACAATGAGAAACCATCCATGCTTTTACACTAACAAATACAACCACAAACTCACATGTATGCAAAAAGTATCTTTATATGTATATGTATACAGAATCACATTCCTTAATATACTCGAACATATACATAGGTAGATAGTTCTTAATATATGCTGGATACTAATCTAAATTTAATTTAATTTAAGACATATAAGTTTTTATACAAATTTCAATAAAACATAAACATATTTTGACGGAAGTATTTTACAAATTAGTAGTAACTAAGAAAAATAGCTCTTCTGACATAGAACTTAAACGCTTTTATAATGATACCCATATTTTAAAAGTAAAATCATTTCTGTCTCACATCAAATGACATTTACTTTAATATTCACTTTGAGGTCCATCATATCTTTTGTCCAAATTTAAATTTTTAAGGTTCGCATTTACAAATTGATTTCCGAGTTTTATAGATGCTCACGTGCCATTTAGTGTTAAAATACGATTGTTAGAGTTTTAGCTCAATCCGACTTTGCCTTCACCTGCCGGCAAAAGCACTAATTTGATTTACATTTTTTATTATATTAGCATCACTATTTCTGTTTTGTAGTTGACAAAAATTGTGCTGTCTTCAAAATAATCATCTTCATATAAACGTGTGCATTTTATTTTTGACATATTGAAGTTAGTAGCCTGCTGCCTTGAATGTGTTTAATGCATTAGAGAAGCCACAGGAATCAGTCAGGCAGAAGCTATTAGCGATAGCCGTTTTGAAAACTTCAGGACTCTTTCGGCACGGAAAGCCAAGTCCGATAGAGCTAAAACTTTTACCATTATTTATTGCATAATAAGAATCTACATAACTGATTCTATATGTGGTCGAAATTAGGTAAAATTCTACTTCGACAAAGTGGGTCAAAAGATCAATTGAAATATAACTTTTGTTCTAGATGTCTACTAACACAAAAATTTGAAACTCAATTATTTCGAAATGGCAAAAAAAATGATACACTATTGTTTTATTAACACTATTGTGTTATTTTCCATACGCTATAATCAATTTTCATGTAAATTTATAATATGTAAATTATAAAGTTAAGATCTTTTTTATACCATGTTTTGTATGTATTTATGATGACTAAAGTACGCATTTTCAGTAATTTTACATGAAAATTTACATATGTATTTAATAGCAGTAATTTGACATGCATTTTTTAGTGTGTATATATGTATATTCTGAGAAGTAAAATCAATCATTGAATTTAAATTATGAAATTACAAACTGCATGCTATTGTTAAATTCCTGGGGGAATGTTAATCCGATTATTACTGTATATTTTAATATCTTCATTTATAAAATCCTTTTTATCCCTCCTTCGATGCACATAAAAAAATAGAAAATATTTCTTTGTAAAAGAAAATTATGAGCACAAATGATCAATTGACTTCTGCTACACCTTTAGTTGAAAATGTCGAAATGTAACCATAAATTGGCACGTATCCTTGATTCGATTCATCAAATAACTTTTTTTCTTTTGAAATTGTGTATTGAAAAAAGATCAAACTCGAAAATTACTACTGAAGAAGGTGTATCCTACTGCACAACGCCCATAGCCTTGCAAATCTTTTTATATATTGTATTTTTTTTTTAAGAATGAGACACAAATGAACAAAGTAATTTTCTGAATTAAATTCATCGAAATATCAAAGTAGTTTTTCCACAAAAATTTATTCATCTCTTAAACGTTTGAAAGTAGAGATTGTGTTGAATGCATTATAAACCACAATCAATCATGTGAATATGTGCATGTGCATCCTCGTCCTTATCTTCAAAGTCTATTGTTCGGTTCTTATTTGAGGTTTTTTTTGAGGTTTTCTTGTAGTAGCAGGATAATGTAAATGTTAGACCAAAGTTTTTCGTTGATTTGAGTCTTTCTTTAAGGAGTCAGTTGTGTTGCTTGCATGATTTTCCATTTTCCTTTTTTATTTTGTATAAATCGACACCTTTGTTGGTACTTTGTATAGCATTGTATCCTTGGTCTGGAGGGATGTTATTTGTAGGTGTGAAATTCTATCATATATAGATTTTAGATCATGCATATCCTGTTGACGTTTTTCTCTAAGGGTTTTTTCTATTCACTTTTATTATATTTCCATTGTCTATTGTAAAACATACTTTTTAAAAAGGACGCCGCAATGTTTTTTTTTCGTTTGGATTTTTCTTTTCTGAACTCGTGCATTGTTTGCTGTCTGTCTGTCGCTCTGACTGTCGGTATGTGCGTATGGCCGTCTCTATGTACACATATATTATCCTTGATAACATATGTTGGGCAAATGTTAATAGACTCATCATCACCACGTGGTTTTTGTATCGTCATATCGTAATAAATATGTACAATGGGATGGTTTACATTTTAAAGAAATTTGTTGTTTGTTGACAGCTTGATTTGTTTAAAATGCTGACTTTGCCATTTCTTCTGTTTGTCTTTTTAAAGGAGCATTCACACATACATACATCGACTCGTGTATGTATTTGTAACACAGAGGAAAAAAGAAGAGCACTATTATCCTTTTGATCATAAACCTTTCCTTTCACAGATATTTTAGTAGTAATTATTGATAATTTATTGGTTTTATTTTTAATAGAAAATTAAGACATTTTCTTAACCAAAGAAAGCAGCTGTTCTTTTTTTCTTCATTGTCCTGTTAGCCTTTAGTTTGGTTTTAAAAATGTAAAGAAAATATTGTAATAAAATTTTGTTTTTTTTTAGTCTCTTTTTAATGCGAGTAAACCACAATATGTTCATAATAATAAAGTTATACAAGTAGTTTTTATTGCTTTCTCTTCGTTGTTATTCTTAATTCACAATATTTATGACGTTTATTATGACTACTGTCATCTCGAGGAAGATAAGAAGAGTGTAGACTGATAATCTTAAAGTTGTTTATATGTATGTTTGTTTAACACATTTCTCGAGTATCCTACAAGTTATTTTAATTTAGATTTTGTGAAGGAAAACTTGTTAAAAGTATCTCTGTCCAAAGTTTATGGTTGTTATTTTGCTCTGTATAATGATAATCGGAATGATGATTGTAATATACATACATTTTGATAATAATAATATTTTAAAATATGATTCGTATAACGGAATTTTTCCATTGTTGATGTGATTTCATGTACTCACTTGTAAAAAATATTTATTTTCATAAAATTGTTTTGATATAAATAAACAACATTAGGATAAACTGCAACTATATAATTATTACGGAATGTTGCCTTGTTTATTACATCGAGTACAAAATACTTACACCCTTCAAAGGATACATACTTATAAAATAATACATCCGAGATGTTTCATACCTATTAAGGGAGAATACAATTTATTTTTAATTTTATATTTATTTTGGAACTTTAGTGATCGATCACAGGCACATTTTTGTTAGAAAATTGGGTGATCACAAAAAGGGCTTCTTTTCATCTATAAAACGTTTACAAAGTAGGTTATCACAAATATTTTCATAATGAAATACAGATCTCGTATTCTCGATTAAAACCTTATTTACAATGTTATTCACAAAACAACCGTAAGCGCAATATTCAGCTTTTAAACACTGTTTTTCATAGTCTCTTGATGTCAATTATAACAATAATTTTCTATTGATTTTGTTAAACTCTTTCAGTACATAAACATAAGAGCAAAATTGTTGATATCAGTATAGTATTGTTTTTATAATAAAAAAATTACTTTTTAAGTAATAAGCAGAGAAACCGGAAATATAGTTTCCCTGCTTATTACTATAACATTTATATTGTTCATGAAAAACTCAGAAGTTTCTCACCATCCTCATCTATCAAATTTCATGATAAGATTCTGTCATCGCAATGAGTACCGATGTCACTCCAATTAAATATCGAGAACAAAAATCTTGCAATATTTCCATAGAATTGGATGTACACATGATTTTTTTCGAACTCCTTCATCTAGAAGCTCTACTTTAGTGTGCTTATTATCCTTACTTGAATATTTCAGCATTTTTGTAGTCTACCCGTTTTTTTCTGAGTTAATACGAAAGTCTGCACGCAGAAAAAAAATATAATTGGCCATGGTTACTGTAACCATTTAAATAGTGTTACAAGATTTTTAACAATATTATAGTCACAGTAACCATTTACATGCTTGTGGTAACCATAATATGGTTAATTTACGATTCACATGATTGTATCAACCATATATATGGTTACAGTAAACAAATATATGTTTGTGGCAACCATATTTACGATGAATAATTTTATCATAATATGTTGTTCTCAGATTATGTATGATAAGCCTTAAGCCGAGAGCAACATAATATGATAAGTCCTTCATCATATGAATGGTTATCACAAACATATATTTGTTTACTGTAACCATATATATGGTTGATACAATCATGTGAATCGTAAATTAACCATATTATGGTTACCACAATCATGTAAATGGTTACTGTGACTATAATATAGTTAAAAAACTTGTAACAATATTGAAATGGTTACAGTAACCATGCCCAACTTTATTTTTTCTCTGCGTGTGGTTGTTATAATTCCAATGTAACGTCTTTGTGGAAATTATTGCCACAAATATTACAGACGTTAGTTCAATACAATAATAGAGTTTCCTGAATGTTAGATCGTTCCAGAGAAGCGTATGTACAATAAAGTTTGCAAAATTAGAGGTCGATTAATCACTTTTACATTTCCATTCATAACTATTTCTAATAATAATGAAAAAGTACAATACCAACAAACTAATTGTGTTTAGGGCTTAAAGTGTTTTTTTTTTTTCAAATAAAAGATAATTTAAACTAAATACTCTCCCTTTTAATTATTTTACCTGTTCAAAATACATTATTTTCCCAGTCATACACACCATAAATGTACATCCTTTCTCTTTATCTGACATTATAATTAACGCTACGCCCTCCAGGCTTAAGATTTAAAAGAGGAAAATCTTCTGTCTAAATGTAGGTTAATTCCAGGCTGGTGTATTTTATTTCCATTCAAGTAGAAAAACTAAACTATATAAGATAAGGATTTAGTAATTGCAATTAAATTCTAAAAAGATTCTCTCATCCAACAACAAAACAGCACAAAAGTAGAAACAAAAAGAGAAAGGATAACAATAACACGTTTCTATGAGTTTGGGTGTAAGTCTGTACAAGAATGAGAACAGGAGATGCATTTTGCAACCACAGCGTTTAATTTTTGTTTAAACAGAATGAAGTATTAATACATTACGTTGTGGTAGAAGTACTTATTATTTGTTCCTTTATTTTCATATTTTTTACAATGCCAAACCCTAATTAGCAGATTTGCAGTTATTTTGCGGGCTACTTAGTGCAGTTTACAGATTATAAGAAAAATAATTAGTTCAAATAATGAATAGTGTAGTTTATACAACTGTATTGTATATTTACTATTTCAATTTTAAACTAAATGTTAAACTTCTATGATGGAACTTTCTTTATTTTCATTCTATATTGTATAATTTTTGTAAAAATATTTCTTACGTGGACTGATTAAAAAATTAAAAAAAACGAGTTTATATTAAAACCTAAATAAATAAACCTTAATTATAGCATTATTAATTTTTCGGGTTTATATAACTCCAGAAAAAAGTTCCCTGCTGAGCATTTGATAAGCGTTGTAAGCAACACGTGGAAATTAACACCCACCTTATTAAACTTACAAACTAAAAAAGAAAGACGGACTAAGAGACAGACAGACTGAATATATTTAGAAGAATACGAGAGTGTTGAAAATCTAACAATTCAATTTAGAAGATAAACTGAATACATTGAAAAGATATCAAAAGAACAACAAAAAAAAACAGACACGCTTGTATAGATTTTGAAAAAAGAAAAAAACTTATGCAAATCAATTTAGAATTAAAATAGTAAAATACGACTAGGTACACAGCAGCAATCCATGATGATTAAATTTACAATGTCGATGATGATGATGATGATGACGATGGTTTTAATATTCCCCCTACTTAAGATGATTACAACAAATGAATAAGAATGTAAATGTGTATGGGTAGAGAGATCTTTTGGATGGATAAAAGTATGGTGTGTCTAGTGTGTTACCTGTTATCTTGCCGTCAGCAGCACAGTGGGTTACTTTTATTAACACTTAACAATAAATTCAAATTGTCTACTTGTTTTATTTCTTATATATCGTTAGTTAATGTAGAATATTAAAGACAAACAACTAAAAAAGAAACTGAACTTCTTAGTTCAGAGGCAAAAGTTGTACAGAGTTCACAAGGTGGATTAACATATTTCTACAAGAAAAGATTTCTAAATATTCACGTTCTTTCTTTAAGTTTGTAACAAATTTTCATTTAAGCTCATAGAAACATTTAACATCTGTTAAGTTTAATTAAGCTGTTAACTGGGTTATTAACATGTCTTTTTTATTTGAGATTGTTGTGCTTTAATCGTCACCTAATCTTAATTAATAGGTCAGTTGCTTCCAACCATCAATTTTAAACAATCCACCATCATTAGTCCACACTACTCATCATTTTTACATGTTGCATTCACAGCACTCTTCCGTCCATTAGTCTTTTTGTATTTCCCTGTTTGCTTAGCTAGAGCAAAGAAATTTAAATGTGTTAGATGCAACCGGTTTCGGTCTAAACTTATCACCTCTTAGAAATCTTGTAAAATTTTGTGTATTTTTCTCAACTTAAATTAAATTTATTCTGTTGTAGTAGAAATATAATGGATTTTGTTTTTTTTTTCTTTAATTTTAGTTAAAAAGAATTAACATTTTTAATTACAACCAATAAGAGATGCAACTGAAGACAAATAAATTTCCCAACATACATATGTATGTATGTGACAATGTTTTCAACACTTGTTAAGGGAAACAAATAGGTAGCAGCGGCGAGATGTTGGTAAAATTTATTAATTAAGTGACGATTTGTCTATAAATATTTAAAAATATGCAAATTAAGTACAAATTTAAAAATGATTTAGTTAGCTCTTGCATGTCTGCTTGAAAATGTTACAATAACATAATTTTTAAAACTATTTTCACTTTGTACATTTAGCTCGAATATTTCAAGGTGGAGTTGTCAGGTGTCATAGACAATATTAGTAGCAATTAATAATTAGCTCATAGTTCGGCTCATGGTTTATACTCGGAAAAATTTCCAAGGAATATTTATTTAAAAATTCTCTGGATGTAGCCTGTGACATAATCTGGGAAATTTTTAATAACTGAACAATTTTTAAATAAATTTTGAATATTTTATTACCAGCTAGAACCATAATACGACATAACGATTTCTATACATTAAAATGTAAAAATAAATTCTAAATTTTGTTAGAGAACTCTAACGTACGTACATACATAGATACATTTGCATAAACTTATCGTTTTATATTTGATTTAGTCAGTAAAATACTAAATACAAACAAGTATGTACGTTAGAGTGGGTCAATTTTTTCTCGACAAAGCGGTTATCAAAATCGTAATCTACGATGAATTCTAATGGGTCTAAAATCAAAATGGAGCTTCCCATTTTTAACGCGAAAATGTTCATTTCGTATTTTATATTTTTGTTTAAATATGCTAACATTTTATTGAACCTTTTAAGAAACTTGACTATGATTCGGCTTTTTTAAAAGGAAAGAAAGGCAAAAAGATGATTCTTTGCAAATGGAGAAAATTAACAATAAACTTCACCCGAGGATGGTTACAAAATCTCATATTGTGATTGTGCGAGAACCTATAACCGATCTTTTGGGTCACAGTGGGGGAAATGAAAAATAAAAAAGGTGCAAATAAATTTGTAAGTTCTAAACCGATAATCCGATTTTAATAAAATTTCTCACGGCTATAGAGGAGTTGTTACTCAGCTTAAGTTTTAAATTCGGACTTTCAACATTAAGGTGGGGCGGAGCCTCAAGGCCCCAAATTGGGGTGTCTTGGGTATATTAAAAATTAAAAATGATGCCAAATTTTTGTTATCTATCCGCGATTTGGATCCGTAATTTGCAAAAATATAGACCATGTTAAGTAAAAAACATAAAATTTTAATTTTCAATGGTGAATATCTCGTAAACTATTTAAGACAAAATAATGTTATGGTAATATTTTTTGTAGCTTTCTTCTAGTAGATTCCACATATATAGAAATATTTCAAATCGGATAGAGAACAAATTTGCAATTTTGCATCATTTTTAATTTGTAATATACCCGAGACACCCCAATTTGGGTTCTTGAGACTCCGCCCCACCTTAGTGTTGAAAGTCTAAATTCAAAACATAAGCCTAACAACACCTCCTCTACAGTCGTGGGGAATTTTATTAAAATCGGATTATTGGTTTACAACTTACAAGTTTATTTGCACCTTTTTTATTTTTCATTTCCCCCACAGTGACCCAAAAGATCGGTTTTAGGTTCTCGCACAACCACAATATGAGATTTTGTAACCATCCTCGCGTGAAGTTTATTGTTAATTTTCTCCATTTACAAAGAATCATCTTTTTTGCCTTTCTTTCCTTTTAAAAAAGCCCAAACATAGTCAAGTTTCTTAAAAGGCTCAATGAAATGTTAGCATATTTAAACAAAAATATAAAATACGAAAGGAAAATTTTCGCGTTAAAAATGAGAAGCTCCAGTTTGATTTTAGACACATGGTTTCTTCGGAAAACATTCTTAGAATTCATCGTAGATTACGATTTTGATAACCGCTTGTTGCATTTTTTGGCTCCATACAAATTGACCCACTCTAATATACGTACTACTAATTACAATTTGTATTTCGTAGTGCACAAATGTTTAATGTATTGAAAATATTTAATATGATTTAGTCTTTATTTTCGCATACGGTGATGGCGCAAATAATGCTGCATTATAAAAAATTGTTTTCGTGAGAAAAATATTAATTAAATTTATATCTATTTGCTAAAGAATTGTTAGTTGAAATTAATTAAGAATTTTGTAATGGCAACTAAGGTCTAATGGATTGCTGTATTTGATTTAGAAATAAATAATATGTATATTTTTTGCATTTAATTTTTATCAATTCTAATATCTAAACTTATATTCGAATTATTACCATCCTAAAGTAGAAATTGTATGTCCTATAGTGGGTGTAATGAATTCCAGATCAAGCAATTATATCCCAGATAATAAATAAGTCATTATACAACAACTTGTAAGTAATTCGGACGGTAAGTATGTTATTAATTTTAAGTTATTACCAAGTTTGTGCTGGGTTGTTTTAGAATCACACACTATTCGGTAGCAAAAGAGTTTTTTTTTATTTATAATATTGGGAATTTTACTGAGTTAGTCTAAAAAGTGGCAAAACTAACCGGCCAATTTAAATGAATTTAATTCCAGTAAAAATTCCAATAATATAGTTTGTTTGCTTTTAATATTTCGATGATGTCCCTCGCACAGTTTTTGCTTAAATAATAATATATAATTTGGAAATTTGCTGGCTTAATAAATCAATTTGGAATTATTAAAAGCTAATGTACATTTTAATTGAAATTTTATCATTGTAATTGCAGCTATTGTATTTAAAATGGAAATAGAAATGAAAAACATATGTATTTGAATTACAAGTGGAGAACTTATTGTGATTTTAATTTATGTTAATTTTTCTGTATTTTTAGTGTGTTTTTTTTATTTAGTTATGTGGTTTTGTTTCTCATTCAGTTGTTTTGCATTTCAAAACTATATTATTAAAAGCATTTGTATAAACAATTAAAAATTCATTAAATTTTAAATGGAAATCCTCTCATTTATTGCAAAACAATCACAATCAGACTGATGACAACAATTTGTCATGGCACAAAAAAACCAAACTGAATTAATTATAACAACACTTACCGTCGGATGTGAAAAGTAATGAGGGTCGTAGACAGTGATAGATAAATAATTGTGTATATACGATTCGATTTGGTGTTTAATGAAACAAAAACTCATAATTCAATAAAGTTCACAATCATGGTAAAACAATAATTTTATTGTGGATTAAAAGATTGTGAAATGGAGATTGTCACACACCTGCATCTAAATCTTCCAAATAATATTAGAGGTTAAAACAAGATTTTTAGTTAAAGCTACGTTTTACTGAAGAATATGTACATAGTTGATCTATAATATCCTAATAACACTCTGCTACAAAATGATACTTTTTGTCAGAACTTGAAAAGCGACCTAATGGGGGTTATAGACCTAGGTGAGGACATACTAAAACCATTTTCAATGATTTTGAAACACCCTCAAAAATTTGAGTTATTTTGAAAAAACCGTTTTAGGGTAGGTCGTAGTACTTTAGTATCTCTAACTCACACATTTTTAGGCCGATTTCAAACTTTTAAATAGAAATTGTTTATGTTATTATAAAAAGTTTAAATTTTTTTTAAATTTTTTTTCGTAATTTTTCAAATTCAACAATTGTTATTTTAATTTTTTTCTGAGAAACCCAAATTTGTTTGCACGTTGTTTTAAAGACAATTTTATATAGGCAAAAACTAGATATTACTTATTAAAATCGGTCTATATTTGCAAAAGTTATTAAACTTTTTCGAAAAAAGTTTCAAAAAATGAACCTTGTAAATTAAATTTTTTTATTTTTTTTGTCTATTCATATGAGGTGGGGGAGAAAATACTCAAAAGGTATTAATGAAAAGTTGAATAACTTTTACAGTTTTCATCCGATTTAAAAAATTATTAAGAACTAAATTTTATTTATACATTGATATAAATTTTTATTAGCTTTCATATCAAAATAAGCAATGAAAAGAGACTAAAATCAGAAAAGTTGATAAATTTAGTTTTTTTTAACTTAAGGTAGGGTCAGACTACGCAAATTATTTGACACAAGATGTTTCATGTGTTTGATCAAAACTACATCAAATAATTCATGGGTTGATTTTGTGTTCACACTGTACACATTTATTTGCCATATTTGTTTAATCAAACTACACCGAAATACTATCAAACACACAAAGGGGAAAATATATTTGACTTGTGGTCACATTTATGGTAATATTTGTTCTAAATAATTATTAAATAAAGCTGCAAAACAACTTTAATTTCTTTCATCAATAAAAAAGACATTTCTAGAAAGTAAAATATTACCAGATTTTGCTTTACATTTGAAAGAATTATGAAATTTCAGTACTTTTATTTAAGCGTCAAATATTTTATGTTTCTAGTTTGAACACAAAATATTTTTGCACTGCAAACAAGAAAACAGCTGAATTTGGTCAAACATATTTATTTGCCAATATGCAAACATTCTTGTAATGTGACCAATGTGTGACCACTAAACAGCAAATGTTTTCCTGCATTTTGGGTATTTTTTTATTTGATCTTGCAATTCATTTGCAAGATCAAACAGCGTCAAATAACAGCTGTTGCATCATGTGTTATCGCAAAAGTAGTGTTGCTATATCTTAAATTAAAAATCGCCAAATAATGAAAACAAATCGCAAAAAAAAAAGCTTGAACAATTTAATAATATAATTATTAAATGTTTATTTATTAAATTATATTACTATCACAATTCATAATTGAAATTGAATGGAAATGTAATCATGTTTTATACTTGAAAAATATTTGAAATATTAAATATTTTTCAAACAAAAAACATATGGCTTGAATTTATGTTTCCATTTTACTGGAGAATGCTATTGAAATAAAGTGTAATACAACTGTAATTCAATTGCTTGACTATAACTCAAGGCTTGAATTACACTTGCTATCAACTTGAATTCCAGTAAAAATGCTTATTGGTTTTTTAATACATATTATTAATCGAACACGACTTTTTCCAAACTTTTTTCATTCAGAATAAGAACATGTTCACAAATATTGTTAAATTTTATGGAAATGTTTACCTTTTTTATAATAAAAATTTTTGTATGATACTAAAATCAGAAAAGTGAAAAATGCTATTAGACATATTCTTCTTCTGCAGTAAAAAAAAAATTAAACAGATCATACTGTTTAAGAATTATTTTTTAATTACTCATAAATTCATACTATTTATGATGTATAAAAAATTTTCTTTGATTTTAAATTTAATCTGTATAAAATTTCAGTTAATATTCCATATGTACATATGAGCAATTTTAAATTTTGAAAATAGACAAACTCCATGTATAAATAAAAAATAATCAAACATCAGACTATGTTAAACGTATAAAAATATAAATCGCATAAAATTGCAAAAATCGCAACATAGACTTCATGTCTTCAATTAGTTTTTCTCCCAGTATGTCATCCTAGGCTGAATGACTTTTATGTGAAGAAGAAGACTTCATTTATTGATGCAATTATTTAGTGAAAATAATTTAAATAACAAATATTCAAGAAATATTGAATATCTATTTATGTTTAAAAAAAAAATAGTGAATTTGTGTCTTTAATTTAGTACGAAAAATATTTAAATAATCTCCTCTTATTTTTCCGCCATGCTGACCAAATAATTTTCTGTTTTTTTCTATTTGATCAAACAATTATTTTATGAAAGTGTTTGATATAGTGTGACCACACGGCAAATATATTTACTGATTCTTTTTCGCAGCAGTTTGGTCAAACAAAAAGTGAAAAATTAAATTCAATATATGATAACAAAATTCAATAAATCTCTAATAAAATGATTACTTTACAATTCGAAATAAGTGCTTTAACGTTAAAAATATTTGCAAGATCAAATTATATATTTTTTAGGTATTTATGTAGCTAGTGGTCACACTTTGTTCACATTAAGAAAATATTTTGTTTGCCGGCAAATAATTTTGTTTGACTAAAATCATCTGTTTTGTTGTTTGCTCTAAATTTTATTTGTGGTCAGATTCAGGCAATGAAATATTTGACGATAAACGTCAAATATTAGCTGTGTGTGACCGTACCTTTACAAATGTATCAATAACTGCATGTCATTTTAAAGCGAAATCAGTTTAAAATAAAACTGACTGAGTTATAGGTCGTTAAGTTGACGAACATCAGTGAAAACGGTTTTTAGAATAACTTCTGAATTTGAGGGTGTTTCTGAAGTTTTTTGACATAATTTGTAATGTACTCAGCAAGACCTACAATCCACGCTAGGTAGTTTTCCAAGTTTTTTTCCCATCGTAGCACCGTGTAATTATTAGTTAATATTTTATAGAATATACATAGGTATCGAAATAACAAAACTTACGTACTTTAAGTGTGCATGTAATGAAATCAAAACCACATTGAAAATAAATTGGCTTAAGAGAAAAGCCTTTAGTTAAAAAATTTTAAATTATGTATTAGATTGCTTTACAATTTAAGAAAATAAATCTCATTTAAATGTTCCAGCTTAAAATTACTTAAAGTGACATTTTGACACAAATTCGATTTTCCACAATATTTAGCTGTTTTATATTTTAATATAAAAATTTGGTTTTACGTTTTATTATTTTTGTCATAGAGCGTAAAGAGTGAACAATTTGTGGTAAAAAAAGTCATGTTTATTTCTCTCACTCTGAACTCGTATTACGAGTATATAACTAAAAGCATGACAAACAATTTTTTCAATTAGATGTGCTGTGCTGCAGTTGCAACAAATGTTTCTTGTGGTTTTTTAAGCATTTGGTTTATGTCAAAACTTAAGAAGGATTAAAAAACAACCGTCTACAACGACATGAGGAAACAAATATTGTTTTAAACAAATTTAATCATGTTATTACGCGTTTTGTAATGTAATGCCGTTTTTTTTTTTTGGTTTTGTTTCACATCGACGATTTGAGGATTTACTTTATTTATTTTTGGGGATTTTAAAGCTTTGTGTCTGTATGGAATGGATGGATGGATGTTTTGGGTGGTGGTGCTTTCATGTTGTTTACACTCCAAAGTGACATTCAAATGTATACATATGTACGTATGTATGTTTGTACTTCTCTACGATCTCTGTTTAGTTAGATGAGTGTCACTGTCACTTTGCTGTCAGTTTTCGACAGGGGTTTGATTGTTAATAAAATGTCATGTTTTAGTTGTTGCTTCTGATGTTACTGTTACTTCTCTTTTTGTTGGTTTAAAATCATGTATCAAAACATGTTTCCACAAACAAATCAAATCCAAAAAAAAAAAAAAAAAAAATGCGGGTGCCTACTCTGATGATTAAAAATCAATTGTTGTTGTAATAAAAATATTTCATGTCATTACAAGTACAGATCCAAACAAACGAACATGCACCCGTTTCACAATAAAATATTTGATCCAATATGACATTTACGCTTAGCTTTAATTATAGCACTGATGACGATAATGTCAATAAAGTGTTCATATTTTCAAAATTTCATATTTAATAATATTTGTATTTAAAATGCCATTAAAGTTTATTGGCTTTTTATAAATTGCTGTACTTTTGTGAGCACAAGAATGCACTTGAAAATAATTCATTCATTTTTTTAATGGTTACAAATAATTATCTTAATCGTCTTCAAAATAATGTAGAATACGACCCGATTTGTTTTTATAACAGCTGACTTCTCCTCGATAAGTACTGAACTAACTTTTTACTCACTCAAAACTGATGTTGAAATAAACAAACATTATAGAGCATTAAAGCAAAGAACAAGCTAACTTGTGGTTAGCTGAAACTTATAAGAAAAACTGAATAGTTTTTTAGTCACGTGACTCATTTTGTATATTCAAACATACATAATTATATACAAAACGTGATTTTATACAAACTACTCGTTTTAAGCGTTAATCAAATCCAAACCGCGGTTTAAATTGGTAAACATTTTATAATTTCATCTTATATTTAGTGGAACCAATGAATACATTCATTGCTGGTACTGACAATACATTTTATGACATACACTTAATTTTTTGGGCAATATTAATCTCGTTAATAAATTGACATACATAAATTCAGTGAATAAAAAAATACGAGTATAATTTCCCCAAATATATACATATGTAAGTAAGTGTAAATAGAAATTTCAATTAATTTATAGTTTGAAATGATTCGTACTTTAATTAGAACTATTAGAATTACATTACATACTTATGTACTTATGTGGACGCATACATAGATATGCTGCATAATAGCATGCAATATTGAAGTACATCTACTCTCCAGATACCCTACGAGTCTGAAAATCTTTAAAATAATTTGTTGTATTCTAGAAATTCATGAGAACACCATATGTTTATCATTCGAAACTAATTAAAATTGTTGCGAATCGCTTACATTCAGTGAATGGCTGTCTTCGCTTTTATCTTCGATTAAGAGATAATCAGTTCTGTTTGAGTTAGACTTGTTTGGGTTTATTTATTTTGTCTCGTTGAAACATTAAAATCGCGCTTACATAATAAAATCTTGCATTGTTGTAAGTTTGTTCATGTTGCCAACCTTACAAATGACACGCAAGTCTGCAAAATGTTATTCCATTGTATTGTTTTAATGTCTGTGGTCACAAGCAATAACAGCACATGTCATAAATCATCCTTTTCGAAATAAATTGCTTTTGAAAAATCAGACAAGTACATTATAAATATCGAAGATTCTTACACGCGAAATACAAAGATCAAAAGCTTTTATCGGTATTGAAGATACATACATATGTATTTAATAAAATGTAATATATGTAATCTGTTTATGACAAATGTAAATTGCGAAATTGGAAAATTTTATTCGACTTAAGGCCCAACTATAATATGCATACACTAGATTAAGTCAGCTTAAGCAACTGTTCGAATACATATAAAACGTATGTGACAAACTATAATGTACTTAAGAGAGTTTCGTCAAGTTTCGTCAAATTTTATTTGCTTAAGCAAAGAGCGAAGCTGGTCGCACATTCCGTAAGTTTGCTTATTGTATACAAAGAAAAAATGAAAAGGATGAAGAAAATTAATTAAAAAAATTAATTAATTAATATGGCCACCTAAAAGTTTCTTCGGATTTTCTTAAGCATTTGACAGTCTTTTCGTCTTTCGTTGACATTTACTTAAACTAGCTTATGCACATTATAGTTGGGCCTTTAGGCTTTCATTGTAAAAGAATGTTATATTTACATATCGCTCATCGAATGTTTAATTACATTTTACTATTTACTATTTGTGCAGGTGTTTGAAACGCCCAAAAATATTAGTCTAACACCCACCTAGAATCACTTTCTGAGTCGACTAAACGATGTCCGTGCGTCCGTCCGTCTGTCCATGTAAACATTGTGCGCAAAGTACAGGTCGCAATTTTGAAGATATTTCGATTAAATTTGGTACATATAATTTTTTCGGCCCAAGGACCAATCTTATTGAAACTGGCTATAATCGGTCCATTATTTCACATAGACCCAAATTTTTACTTGTCAAATATGTATACGAGAAAACATGAATTTAAATTTTGATGTTTGCAACAAAAAAAAAAAAAAAAACACTCTCACATAAAAAATAATTGACTTTATTGAAAACTGATAAATCTATATGAAATACTATAGAAATAATACTGAGTTATGACGTTGTTGCAGCAAATGAGCGATATGTATATTATTTGATAAATATCTACATTGTTGGCGAAATAAATATAAATATAAACATTTGTTAGTAGAATAGGATAGGATAGTATACCTAACAAAATTCTTTCTAAAGTCGACTTAGGCGGTTATTGATTGTTACCATGAATGTATAAAAGGTGCATGCGCAATCGCATTCCCAGTGTTTTTAACTGCAGACGTACATACAAATTCGTGTAATGAGCACTGCTCATGTTATTTTTCACTGAGACACTCTTTTCTTGTGCTTCGTATGTTCTTATCGCTCCTGACTTATCGAAAATACAATTCAAGTGAGATGATCATCTTAACTGCTTTAGAATGTAAAATGTACGTGGACTCGTTTGTATCATTGTTGATTGTCCCTTTTACTTTAGTGTTTGTCTTAAATCGTTTAGTTTGTGTTTTGTTGTTGTTGAATCTTCTTCATCGAAGTCGTCGTCATTCACATCCCCAGTTACGTCAACATTATGATCATGATCCTCCTTTTGTGAAAAATTCCTTTGAAATATTTCAACAGTCGAAAATCCAAACCAGGCCACAGAAGCGTCTGAGTTACGAGTTGATGGCGCTGAAAGTGACACAAGTCATAAATTCCTCCAGCTTGTTCTCTCTTACAGTGTATACATGTCTCTCCGCTTGTCTGGCTGTTGTCTTATTCTTATTTCACTTTAATTTTTACTGGAGGATCTTCGTTTTCTTCCACTTTATCTACAACGTGACTTTGCGTGTTCATATTTTCCAAATAAATCGCTTAAATTGCCGATACACATGTGTATGTAACAGTGTAATGTTTTTGTCATTGAATTGAATTCTTAAGAACCAAAACAACAGTTTATCATTGTATAGCAGCCATCTATCTTGAATCTAACTATCTAAGCATGTATCTCTCTATATAATTCTGTTCGTTTTTATATTTCATTTGTACGATTCCGTTCATTTGTCGAACGTTTAGTTTTTCAATTTGTTGATTATTTCATTGAGGGTAGTTTATTGTAGGTATGTACGTGTTTGTTTAAACATTTAAAGACTGATATGTGTATTTCTGTAGTTTTGATTAAATATATAAACCCGAACAGTCATTTGCTCCGACATTCAGCCGGTCGCTGATTCTTTATATGAGAAGGGAAAGGAAGTGCTGTCTTTCAGGAATTTACAAACGATTTTACAATTTTTTTTGTTGATGGCGCCGTTTATTATTAAATTCAGTTCATAGGGTTTCCAAGAATAAATATGTACATAAAAAATGTTTCTTGTGGTATATGAATATAGTTTCTTAATTTAAAACAACAAATATGATATTTTTAACAGAAAAAATTATCTTTTAATTTAAAAATAAGCTTGGATTGCTTTTCTGTGAAAATTTAAAATTTTCTTCGCAATTAAAATTGCGGTTTAGCCAGATAGTTGGAAAAATTATTTGCAAACGTATCTTTTTAAAAATATTAATATATCCTAAAATATGTTATTAAGTTTAAAATATCAAAAATATATAACTAATATTTATGTTAACCCTCCGTTAGTCGCAACTAGTCGCAATGTATCAAATTGATATCAATAAAAAGCCGCGTTTCAAAAATAATCTCTTCACTTTTTATTTCGAAAAAATAAAAACAATATTAAATGCAATTTATTTAAAAGAGTAATACAAAAAAATTGCAGTAAAAATATTATTTTTATCAAAAAATAGCTTAAAATTTAGGGTGTTTAAAAAAATTTACAATAAAAAAATGTTTGCCTGTATCAACCAGATTAGTTGCGAGTAACGGATGGTTAAATAAGTCGTTTAGAGACGTAATTGAATTCAAATATGTGAGTAACATAGAACTTAATTACATAGTTGTACTCAGAAATCACACAACCAAAAATATTGGTTCCATAAATAACCCCTGCTCTTAGAATAGACCCAGCCCTTGTTCTTGTATGGAAAGAATTAAACTTACTTTCATAAGAACGAGAATATTTTTATGTTAACATACCCTTGGTCCCACATATTTGTTTGCAAAAAATATGTGGGACCAATTTGAATTTGACCAATTTTCGGGAAATTTTCTTTTTAAACTTACAATATTCAGATTCGATGCGATGCGATGACCAAATTTGGGGCTGATTTAATTATTCTATTTTATCTATAGAATATTTCGGTTTTAGCAACAGATTTACAGATTTATTCTATAGTTGCATGTGTTTTCGAATTGTATTGTTTCTCTGTGTACCGGAAGCGTTATTTACGATTTTTGTTCATAGACGACTTTGATGATTAATATCTTTTCATAAAAATAATATAGCCATTGTTATTTAATCATCGCAATAAACATAAACAACAAACAAAGGATATTACTTATACTTTTTATTATTAATGTTTAACATTACGAAAGGAATGCAATAAAATAAATGTATGTATTAATTTAAGAAAAAAGAAAAGTCGTAAAAAAATATGATCATAAAAATGGCATTAAAATACACCAACTGCAAGTGCAGTTAATAGGAAAACACAAATAAAAAATATATTTCTTAACATAACATTTAACACAAATAAACAAAAATAAAATAATACTGTAATTTTAATTAAGAACAAATTCACACCTCTTGCCACAAACAAATGAAATGAAATATTTTATGAACCCAAAGTGGCTTTTATGGTCGCCTTTTCTTCAGAATTATTACAAAAAACTAAAAACTAAGTGTTCCGTTTAGATACTTCTTCGTGGATATGAATAAACAATGTGGAATTAGTATTAAACAGTTTTCCGTTTTATCAGTTTTACGATTTGAATTTACAAATAGAAATCAAAAAACAAACATCAAATCAAGTGATACGAAAAGTGGCGCTTAAGCGGTCAGAGAGAGTCAGGTGTGAAAATAACATGTGGTAAAAATTTCTGATTGATGATTGATGGCATAGAGAATTTTTACAACTGTTAAACATTTTCAACACCTTGAAATCTATAGATAAGTATACATATCTATACTTATTGAGTTGAAATTTGTCTAATACAAAGAAGGTGTGAAGAAAATATCTGTTAACATATTTAAGCGCCATTATTTTACACAAAAATTAACGAACAAAAGGTGCAACAGTTGGCTTCAGGAAGTGTTAATAAATTAATTTCTACGAAACAAGAAATACTTCAAATTAGTAAAACACAGTTCTATACCACTATTAAATAAACCATATGTATTTTTTCAATAATGCATAGCTACATTATTGAAAAAATACATATCGTCACCTAAAATGCAAAATAACGTAACATCACTTTTCATAAGTTTATAGGAGAAGCAAAAAACTATATAAAATGAAAACTACTTGAGATATTGCAACAAAATTTCAAATTTGAATTACAATGACTCTAGAAGTATATTTTATGAAAAAAAAATAATTTTTTCAAACCACACTTTGAGATATGTGGCTTACATTTTTTTGAATTGTTATTTTCTGAAACAAAAAACGTATCATCAATATCAATTTTTATGAAAAAATAAAAACTTAAATAAAAATATTTTTTTTATTTTAAATAAAAGCAATTTATATATACTTTTTTAATTTTATTATGCTTTTTTTTATTGTAATTACTAACGACTACTTTTTATACCCTTCACCTTCGTGAGAAGGGTATATATAAGTTTGTCATTCCGTTTGTAATTTCTACATTTTTCATTTCCGACCCTATAAAGTATATATATTCTGGATCCTTATAGATAGCGGAGTCGATTAAGCCATGTCTGTCTGTCTGTCTGTTGAAATTAATTTTCTGAAGACCCCAGATATCTTCGGGATCCAAATCTTCAATAATTCTGTCAGACATGCTTTCGAGAAGTTTGCTATTTAAAATCAGCAAAATCGGTCCATAAATAACGGAGATACGAGCAAAAAACCGGGACAACCTCGATTTTTTACCTATTTTTGATCTATATCTGGATAACTAAGCCATTAATATAGACAATATGGATATCTAATGATAGATATTTCAAAGTCCATTGCAACGATGTAGATAAGGCTATAGTATGTTGGACCTACAATGGGTCAAAATCGGGAAAAATAATTTTTAACCCGAATTTTTTTTAATTTTATTTCGGCACAGCCGAATATAGCTCTCTTACTTGTTTAAACTAAAAAAGTTTCTGCATTAAATTTTCATTAAGACTGCAAAAAATATTCAATTGCAACAAACAAATTTATTAAAAAAAAATTATGATACTACCTAAAAAAAGGTAAAAACGATTTATTAATTAATTACTCAAAGCGTATACGTTATTTTGTTCAGGAAAATCATATACTTGATGATACTTTAGTTTCAATTTTGGTTATAACTTGGTTATTTTTGATAGTAAAAGTTTAAAATTTTGTATCAATAATAAAATCAATTTCGAATTTTTGGATGATACGTTGTTTTGTATTTTAGGTGACGATATGATATGTTTTTTCTTTTAATTACAGAGTTCTCCGTTCTTTTCGTATTTTTTACATTCATTAGTGCAATAAAATAATTATGATTTTCTTTTAAATGTTTGCGCTACTGGTTGCTTAATGGCTCTGATTCTAGCAGACTCTTCGCGCTTATGGCTAATTTAGTTTATAGTCTTAAACACTGTTTGTATGTCTGCAGACATCCATCCTCATACAATTCATCTTGTATATGGTATATTTGTTTATTTTATTTGGTGCATGTTGCATGTGTCACCATATGGGACACATTTTGTAATTACTTTATTTGAAAAATTGACATTAAAAAAATCATTTGTTTTTGCAACCAACAAATTGCTTTATTAGTTGTTCTTTTCTTCAGATTTTAATATATTTCTTTATTTATTTTTTTTTTGGCTTCCATTTGCGAAAACCATCTTAAGCACTTTGTAGTTCATAATTTGTTTGTTTTGTTGTTCATTTGTGTTTTTTTCTTTTGGTTTTAGAAAAATCATAAATTTTCTTTATATATATGTACATTGTAGAAGATCTTACACATTTAACAGAAAATATACCCATAGGAAAACTTGTTCATATTTCCAACATTCATCCATTCGAAATTTGCAATTCCAGCTTTTGAAGTTTGTTTCGGTTTCGGTTTTGTTTTCTATATTTGTTTCTGTTTCTATTTTTCATTTACGTTTGGTATTTTTAGAATACATTAGAGATTTGCTTGAACATCTAGAAACATAAATTGTATCTGTGAATTAACTTTTTTTTATTAGTTTAGTGTAGTCGAATGTTTAATATTTAATATGCACAACATGACGGTTTCAGCCTAAAAAAGATGGCAACAGTATGTGGCCAATTGTTTTTGGATAATATACCCAATATACATACACATATCAATTTGTAGCCAACAATTATATATTTTAAAGTTTTATGAAGACTACGAAACCAATGAAATTGGTTGTCAAATTACTACTACAGAACTTCCTTATATTGCTACATCCGAGTCTATAAAATGTTCCAAAAGCAATCTCCGTTAAAGCGATTTGCATGACAGTTATTTAAAGAATAATGAAATCACATCACTAGCCTCTTGTCGCAAATAAGCGATATCTATTTTGAGATCCAGTTCAAGTTATTTAAATATTACGAGTTTTTCTATATAATT
The DNA here is from genome assembly GCF_958450345.1 of Calliphora vicina. Lineage (NCBI taxonomy): Eukaryota > Metazoa > Arthropoda > Insecta > Diptera > Calliphoridae > Calliphora > Calliphora vicina. The sequence continues at coordinate 1,020,089 of NC_088780.1, read as the reverse complement.
CTGGATGACTTATGTATTCCGACCGAACCCGAAAAAATTTATTCAAACTAATACGATACAAACAGACACTTTTCAAAAATAATATTAATTGACGAAATAATTTAATTATCCTAATTTTTTAGTATGTTTCAGCTCATTTCTATATGAATTTTTAGGCCTATTTTTGACTTAATCTGAATCTTAAAACGAATTGGATGGAATCATGGGTAGAAGAAATATATTTTGGTAGTAAATATGAATTTTTGAAATTAGCTTTTTGTAAACAGCAAAAAAATTACCATATTTAATTTGTGTAATTTGTACTTATATAGAAATGTACCATATAAGTAAAATAATATTAAATAACGTTTTATAAGAATTGTTCGTATTGTTAGTTCCAAGAAATTGTTTTGCCTGCAAACTCACATTATTTAGTTAACGGATCATTTATTTAAAGGAAATACAAAATCTTATCAAAAGGTATCAATTTAAGCAGTTTTTCTATTTCACATGATACAATACAAAAATTTTTTGACAAAAGTAAGTCTATCCGTTGAATGTATATGAACCGAACTTTAGTGTATTAAGTAGAGTAATAATTTACCAATTGTTACTCGATACAACCTCATATAAAGTTTGATTTATATACCAAATCAATTAATATTCCGGGGCAATTTGTACATTTAAAGTTCCAAAACGTTAAAGTTACAAAAATCGTAAAAGTTTTTGCTATTTGCACCGTCTTGATAAATCTAGCTAATGTAAGGAATGTAAAAAAACTATATTTATTTCAACAAAAAGTAAATATAAATCTAGAATTTTTTAAGTAGAAAGCTAATATGGCTACAAGATATCTGTGTATCATGGTTGGAATCTAATAATTTGACGAATTAATTTGATAACATCCAAAATACTGTGTGCTTTCTTATTGTATGTAGATAATAAATTTCAACTCAACATTTAATCGATATTTCTCCCAAATATTTTGGCCACTTATTATAAAATATTATTGGTGTGTTATTTACCCATCTATCTCGCTTACGAGCACTTACGTAAATATTATAATGATTTTTTTTATTCCTTTATTCATTTATTTATTTATCTCACATGATATTATTTATTCATGCTGAAAATTACACTATTGAAAAATCCCTAAATCCCAAAATTAATCGAAAAACATAAATTGTTAGATGTATGTATGTGTTTGCATGATTGTATCTGTACGTTGAGAATTGAACAAATAGGAGAAGTGCGTTCTCAACAATAAAAATTCATAAATTCATAAATACAAATAATTAATGGATGGATTAACACGGAATTATTTGTTATGATAGAAAATTAAATTTAAAGCTTTTTACTAAATAAATCACACATTAAAAAAAGAAACGATTTAAATAAAATAGAAAAATTAAACATGTTTAATAAACAATTATACATTTATGCATGTATATGTATGTACTTCTATTTGTGGATATGTAACACATCTTTAACACCTGTTTTATTCAAAAAAAAAAAAAAATTAGGCTCATCTTGCATCGTCCAAATATTCTTTGAATTCATTTGGAGACTTTTATCAATTTAGGAAAATACAATAAAAGAAAAATATAAAAATATAAATATTGAAGAAGTTATCAATGTTTCGTATCGTATATCTCAAATGAGTATTTCCATTAAAATTCGATTCAAACACATGTCTCGATTTGAAGATTGTCTAATAATTTTGAATGTTTACACAATAGTCAGTCGTATCTCTTTTACAAGTGTATCATCGAAGTGATCTTCTTTGCTTTAAATGTATCCTCATCATTATTGTTGTTGTTATTTCTTTTTTTCTCTTAATGTCCAAAGATCTGTTGACTTTAATTTTAAGATAACACGTATTTTGTTTTGGATACTTTTTATTTTCCTAAGTAAGCCGTAATATAAAACAACGACACCATACATACACACTCATCTAATCAACTCGAATACAAATGTCTGGATGTCTACCAAGCAGTTCTACAAATAGTCAATGTATCCCTTATAGATAGTAATTTTCACTAATGTCTGATCACTTGGCTGACTTCAATTTATATAATTTGGGTGCGCTGAGAGAAATCAACGGGTTACTTTATGAATCCCATGTAATCTAACGTGAAGACAATTGTCACTTGCAGTGACTGCACATTATAAAGTAGTTATTTCTCCCAATAGAAGTAATCTATTGGAGAGTTAATTGTCACTTAGTATCCCTTTGTAATCTGAAGTGTTGGTATGATTAAATTTGTTATTTTCATTCCACTTATGGAATAAGCTATTCTAATCCTTTTGCTGTCAATTGTTAAGGTAATCAGTAGGCATATCAAAAGTCTAATTATTTTTCTATTTAATGACTTGATTCTTTACTCACTATTGTTATTATCTGACAAATTATCTTACACTTTATACAATTTTAAGTTATTAGAATAATAAATTCTATTAACTCCAATAATAAAAAATTATAAACTTTTATTAATTTTAACAATTTTATAGCGGTAGCTAGTAATGTAACTGACTCTAGGTAACCGGGATGTGAATCCTATGCGTTGACTACTTCGTACCAACTATAAGGCAACTGCTGTTTAAGACATTCACATTTTCAATTAACTAGTGATATATAAAATCAACAGTTCGGGACAGTTACCAAGAACTGTTAGGTATGAACATACGTATACTTACTTACAAACATATGTATACATTCGTGTCCCTTTTAAAGTCATGAATATTTATATTTTTAATGATTTTTCTGTTTGTTGATAATGTATTTTTTTAAATTTTAGTTAGAAAAAATCGCCAGTTATCTTGTGATAATCTTAAATTCGCTTGTCCAGTGCGATAGGAAATCAAGATAACAAAAGCATGAACGTATCCTTTATAAAACAGGAAAAAGGTAAACATAAACAAGGATATAGTTGTTGGTATCGAAATCCAAGTAGATGATGACACAATTAAAACTAGAATGTCTCCTAAAAAGCACTGGGAATAACTACTTTTAAAGCAATATCAAATTATGCTTGAAGTGGGTACAATCAAAATATCGATATCAGAGACAACATTTGTAAAATAAATATAAATATGTACATATGTATGTATATTGTTGAAATTGTGTGAAACAATTTGTTTTTCAAACAAAGTTATATAAGACTAGCTGATCCTGTGCGCTTCGCCACCCCAATTAGAAGAAAGAAATAGTACTATTAAGTATCCCTTTGTGAATCTAATTGTAAATATCTAATTTCATATTTCTCGGTCCATTAAAGTCTCCTTTTTATACCCTTCACCTTCGTGAGAAGGGTATATATAAGTTTGTCATTCCGTTTGTAATTTCTACATTTTTCATTTCCGACCCTATAAAGTATATATATTCTGGAACCTTATAGATAGCGGAGTCGATTAAGCCATGTCCGTCTGTCTGTCTGTCCGTCTGTCTGTTGAAATCAGTTTTCTGAAGACCCCAGATATCTTCGGGATCCAAATCTTCAATAATTCTGTCAGACATGCTTTCGAGAATTTTGCTATTTAAAATCAGCAAAATCGGTCCACAAATGGTTAGATATGAGGAAAAAACCAAGACAACCTCGATTTTTGACCTATTTTTTACCTATATCTGGATTACTAAGACATTAATATAGACAATATGGATATCTAATGATAGATATTTCAAAGACATTTGCAACGACGTATATAAGACCATAGTAAGTTGGACCTACAATGGGTCAAAATCGGGAAAAAAATTTTTAACCCGAATTTTTTTTTTTTTTTAAAAAATTAAAAAACAAAAAAAAAATTTTTTAAATTTAAAAAAAAAAAAAATTTTTTAAAAATTTAAAAAAAAAAATTTTAAAAAACAATCGAAAATTTTTTTTCCAAAAAATTAAAAAAAAACAAATTTAAAAAAAATTAAATTTTGTTTTAAATTTGTATAGCATTTCCTATATTATGAAATTCTTCGGATTTTTGGAAACTCTTATGATAGCTCTTATTATAGAAAATTAAAAAAAAGTATGCCCTTGGATCTTCACTCTCCTGGGACCATATACGCTTAATTTCAACTTTTTATGTCCATTATTAAAGAAAATTCAAAAAGTCCCATTAGAATATAGAAAAGATACCAAAAAGCAGTCACATGTGGATTCCCACTCAATCGTTTCCATATAAGCTTTATTTCATGTTTCTAGGTTCATTGGTGAAGAAATCACTTAAAGTACCATTCGAATAAAAAAAAGTACCAAAAAGTCTCCCCCTAGAATCCTAACTTACTTAGGACCATATATGCTTAATTTCATGATTTTAAGTCCATTGTTATAGAAATTCCAAAAAAAGGACCATTATATTAAAGAAAAAGTACCATGAAGTATCCCCTAGAATTTTCAATCACTTTGGACCATATATGCTTAATTTCATGTTTCTAAATTCATTTTTATAGAAACTTCAGAAAAGTACTATTAGAATATAGAAAAGGTACAAAAATTTACAGTTGTAGTTTCCCACTCACTCGGGTCCATATAAGCTTTATTTCATGTTTTTAGAAGAAATTACAAAAAGTACCATTCGAATAAAGAAAAAGTACCAAAAAGTCTCCTCCTAGAATTCTCACTGACTTAGGACCGTGTGTGCTTTATTATAGAAAATTCAAAAAGTACCATTAGAATATAGAACAAGTAAGAGAGCTATATTCGGCTGTGCCGAATTTTATATTCCCTTCACCAAAATATACTTTAAAATAAAAATTTTAAATAGGTCCAACTTACTATGGTCTTATATACGTAGTTGCACAGGTCTTTGAAATATCTATCATTAGATATCCTTATTGTCTATATTAATGATTTAGTAATCCAGATATGGGTCAAAAATAGGTAAAAAATCGAGGTTGTCCTGGTTTTTTCCTTATGTCACAGCCATTTGTGGACCGATTTTCTCGATTTTAAATAACAACCAAGCCGGAAGAATTTCTGATATATTGATGTATCATTCGTGTATGTAAGTTATTTGGGGGCTTCAGAAAGTTGATTTCAACACACAGACGGACAGACGGACAGACGGACATGGCTATATCGACTCCGCTATCTATAACGATTCAGAATATATATACTTTGTGGGGTCGCAAATGAAAAATGTAGAAATTACAAACGGAATGACAAACTTATATATACCCTTGGCACTCATGGTGAAGGGTATAAAAAGTACCAAAAAGCAGCCACTCGGGTCCATGTAAGCTTTATTTCATATTTCTAGGTTCATTGGTGAAGAAATTACAAAAAGTACCATTCGAATAAAGAAAAAGTACCAAAAAGTCTCCCCCTAGAATTCCCACTCACTTAGGACCATATATGCTTAATTTAATGTTTCTAAGTCCATTTTTATAGAAAATTCAAAAAGTACCATTAGAACAATAAAAAAGTACCTGTAGTTCAGTTCTCACATTTTGGTACCTAAATATTATCCCCTATTCCTAACACTAACTCACTCAGATACATATCAGCTAACTTTAGAGTCGATAAGTGAAATAATTTAAAATATCAACAAAGTACAAAGTCCCTTTTCCTCCTTTGAAATTTAAAAATATTCCATTTTGCCAAAATTGTTTGTGCTACAGCATGTCTCTAAAGATTAAAATCTGTGTTAATGTGCCCAAGAAAAAATATGTTTCAAAAAAAGTACCAAACTGTTTACCCGGATTTGGCCCAATATACACCTTGGCACTCGAGTTCCAAATAATACCCTGTTAGTTAATTTTTGTATGAATCCAGGAAACAATGTTAAAAAACTTATAAATATTGGCTAAATAATTTCAAACATAATGTATTTTCCCGATTTTATCCCCTTTTTGGTACCTTTTTTATCCCCATTGCGGTGGTAGAATTTTATTCAAATAAATTTCTGTATCGTGGTGGGAGCTCATAATAAAATATTCGTATGTCTATGTCAAAGTATAGAAAAACTTATTTTATGAAAAAGTACCAAAAATAAACACAATTTTTATCCCTTAAGGGTTCGAATTTCCAAAAAGTACCAAACTTGTATTTTTTATTTTTCGATAAGTAAAGCATACGATTTGAAATGTGTTTCTATGTTTATTGGTTTAAAAGACACATAGGGTGCCAATAAAGTACCAAAATACAGTTTTTACCCGTTTTCTCCCCGAAAAGGTTCGAATTTCGAAAAAGTACGAAACACCTATCAGCTTATCTTTTAAATGGATTAACATGCAATTTTGAGTTTTTTAGTTTTGAAGATATAAGGTTACCGAATTTACCCTTTTTAACCCCCTTCACATTCGAATTTCCAAAAATCCCTTCTTATCGGATCGTTTTGGGGAGGGAGGAATCCACAGTTAAAATTCCATGATTCTAGCTTCAGCCGTTTGGGCTGTTCGATGATGAATCAGTCAGTCAGTAACGTTACTCTTTTATATATATAGATTTGGCACTGCCAAATATAGCCCTATTACTTGTTTTAAGCGGAATTTTGGTAGGAAATGTTAGAGATTACAGATTGTTGTTATTTTTGAAAAACATTTTCTACATCATTTCAAATTGAGAAAATTAAATTAATACTGAGAAAATATAATGTCAAGAAATCCAAATTAATATTGAGAAATCCAAATAAATAAAAATTATGGCCCATAATCATAGTCGAACACTAAAGTTGATTCTTTTTAAAAACAACTTTAATATAAAAACCAGCTTTTAATTATTTTGCAACTATAGTCAAAATTAAAGTATGTTTTAAATTGAACCAACTTTAACTGGGTGCCACCTCAAATATAGAAAATGTTTTCATACAATATACAACAAAATATAGACAAGTGGCACCGCTGAACATCTGACATAATTTTTCTTACATAAATAAATCTTACTTTGGAAATGTTTAAAATCCAAGATGTTACACAATTTCGCCCTTTTTAACTCTTTTCAATTATATATACATATGGGCAATTCCATATCATCGTACGTGACATTTGTACGCCAATAGAGTGGAATAGATTTTGCAAAAATAAGAGTATCTGAAAAATAATTTGGACTTTCCAAATGTTCCATTCAGAGGGTACTATATTTTAAAATAATTAAAAGTTCTTTCGAATCATTGTTGTCCAAAATATCTATCGAAATAAGGGTACATATATCGTACGTGACATTAAACTGAAGTCATTTTGAGGTACATGTAGAAATATGCGAAAATTTTCGAATCGTGAGAGGCATTATGTTTTCTTTTAATTTCTTACACTAAACGAAATATTTTTCCTTTACAATCCGTCATATTAAAATAAAAACAATCTTTGGATGATTTTATAATAAATAAAATTTAATATCATACGTGACATACCGTACGTGACAGATTTTTCTCTTATAATAAAACAATATATATTCTGTAAATATACATATGTATACAAAAACTAAAAAAACTGAATAGAAAATATACATACATACATTAAACATGCCAATTAAATTAAAAAATTAAATATAGTCAGTTTAAGCTATTATTTTTGCCAATAAAATGTTGTAATAAGATCTAACTACTTACATATAGTAATATTTTAGTGTTTTCTCCTATTCAAATCATCTTGAAAAAAGTTTCAAGCGTTTTTAGGTTTTCAGTCGTGGTAGTCATTCTCGTGGAATTGCCCATATGATATTCGAATCTTCGCTCTAAACCTTTTAGTTATAAGCGAGACAAGTTTAAATATACACAATTTTATATTAGGTATAAAATATATTTGTGGATTTAGGAACGAACATGCCTTTCATTTGTAGGATCAGTATACAAATTTCAAGTTGAACAACTGACAAGCATTCAATATTGCTAACACAGCCACTAATGTATAGTACTCTCGACTTTCTCTGAAGTGTGTCATCTATTAAGTAATAAGTTCATTAAATTATAAATACAAGAGAAAATAATCTAGCAAAATGCTTCGGGCAACTGTATAAATTAAACAAAACATAAGTATATAGTTACTTTCGACAAATTCTTTGTCAGACACTTGAAAGTCTTTTGAATTCTTTGTCAATTTCATATAAATTTCGGCAACAACATTAGAAGCAAACACTTAAGTGCAATTAGCGGCTTAATACATACAAACAGCGAGAATTATTTAACAGCAACATTGAGACATACATATGTCTGTATGTTAGGAGTAACTCTTTAAAAAGTAACGATAAAGAAAAACAAAAAAAAACTCAAGTCAAGGATAACTATGGCCAGAGGCCTGCGAAGCATTCAAATAACATTTATATCATAATGACTTCATTAGGGTTTGCTAATGTTTCTAATCAGATAAGTTAAACAGAGCAGACTCATGCTCGCACTAACTAATACCAGCAACAACAACATAAACGTAGGCAAAACTAAAACTAATATCCTGTCTATACAGCACAAGGAACATTTGGAACACATGTGTATTTATGTGTACATACTATATTTGAATTTGATATATGAGGAGCCGCAGAACAAAAAGTACTTTTTCGCATCTTTTCAAAAATTGTTTTTTTTGGTATTTTTAGAATATTTGGATTGAACTCTTCTAGAAACCATCGAGTCAGCAAAATTTTTTTAATTTTTTTACTAAGTAAATGGGTTCTAAAAAAACAAAACGTACACTAGTGTTTTATAAAACGAAAATAAAATTATTTAATTTCAATGTGTAATTGCATAAAAAAATACTTTTTAATTTTGTTTTTAACAAAACGTACCTTTTTTCTTTATTTTTTAACAAGAGGTTCTATTTCCGATGTTAAAATGGTTTTATATCAAACATCATTAACATGTATCTATTGATAATTAAGTAACTTGTTACTATTTCCAGGTTCATACAGTTTTTTTAGGTGGCGAAATAAATAAAACTCATTTTCCCAAAAATTTTAAATGTGCGAAAAAGTACCTTTTGTTCTGCAGCTCCTCATATGTAAATATTTATAAGAAAGAATTGCCTAAAGTTCTTTCGTACATATGTATGTATGTATGTATGTTTGTATTTCAAATAATGAATGACGCCATTTAAAGTAAGTTTTCACAAAATACTTATGTACATATAGATCATCTTGAATAATGAACGATATAAATTATATATAGCAAAGACAGCAGGAATAAAACAGACAAGACAGATGCATCCTTAGATAGATGGAGGAGTATCAAATGTTTAATTAGCTTCTTATTGAGATACAAACATCAAGATCAAGAACAAGCTGTCTGTCTGTCCAGTGCAATATGTTCCAAGTATTTCATGCTCTGTTGTTCAAAACTTGAAAATAACAAATTGCCCAAGATCACTAAACGGCACAAACTAAAAGGACAGAGAGATTCTAACTGACAGGTTGTAGCTAGCAAACAAATCATAATAACACCTGAATGTTTGATACAATTCTAATGAAAATGTTCGGCTTTTTCATTTGTACAATTTTAAAGTATCCCGTAATTCGAAGATCTTACAAATGATGGACATCATGTCGTGATCTCGACTGACTGATACAGCTGAATAACAATTCAATTGATGATGATGATGATTATAATTTTGCACAATTCAGTTTTTTTGAGGTTTTCACGCACAACTACGAAACAAGATAGAGAGAGAGAGGAAATGAAGAAGCCCAATAAGGTTTTTAATAATAACAGGTTAGATACATACACAAACACGCTAGTTTATACACCCATACACTTGCTTAGTGGTTGTATTGTTCTAAAAACCAATTATCATGGGATTTTGGTTAAAATATAAATGAAAATGTGTTTGACTACCTGGTCGTAAATGGATGAATTGTGAGTGCCTGTGTGTGTAGCACCAAGAATAAAAATTTAATAACTTAATTTTTCGGTTTCGTTTTTTTTTTATTTTTTGTTGTTTTCATTTAAAATGTTTTTGTTGTTACAATTGCTGTTACTGTTTTCAAATGAAACACCACAGGTCTATAATTATTGGCGTCCGTTTTATGGTTATATACACTATCAAACTGTGAGTTGTCTACATATGAACATGTTTGTATCCTTTTGTATTTAACAACTAAATTTACTCCGTTTTTGCCTTTGTGTTCAAAACAGTATGTATCTATGTATCTAGAGATATATGTTAGATTGTATTTGTTTGCATCGTGCATTTGTAATTAATTTATATCATGGTTTGAGTTTTCCATGGGTCATGTTACCACTTACATTCGAACGTAACATTTATGTCTACCAATGACGCCACTGAGTTTGTGCTGAAAGTGTTTTCGAACTAATTTCCAACGTCAGTGCACACTACGGGGGTCCTTAGACGAAAGGAGCAGTTTACTGAAAAATTAAAATATGTATCATTCTTGTTATTTTTAATAATTTTCTACCAGTTAGTAGTAGCTTTATCGTTTTCATAGCAATTGCTGTTTATTACTTCATTTCTATTGTTTCAATTAGTAAGATTTATTACGATTTTGTGTTTTATTATTTGGACTATATACATACATACATACATATTCTTAAAGGGTAGACACATAATATGATTATATTTCTTTACGACTTCAACCCTGACCATTCGTCTCTAATGAAAATTTCGTTAAATTTCCACTGAAAATGACACAATATTTATTATGACATAAATGAAAATATGTATCTTTTTGACGAAATTTGATGCCGATGGCATTGCCTTATATTGAAGATGAACATTAAAAAAATAATTTCAAACAAAAAACTAACAAGAAACATGTTTCGTTTCAAGTTTTTTGTCAGTTTTTGGGAGATTTTGATATTTTATTGTCTTCACCTAAAATGACAACCATCCATCTTCCAAGATCGATATGAGACAGTGACATTTCTCTTTGTGTCAGTGCTGAAGACCCCCCATTGTAAGAGTTTAAATGTTCTATAACTAGTGTGTCGATGAAAATGTTGAAAGACTTTTTGTTTTTAAATACATTTTAGCAGCCATTGTGAAACCGCTTATAATTGATTTTGTGGTTTAAAGTCTTTAGAACAGTTTTTGGTTTCTTATGATTCTATTTATTGTGTACATATGTCTAGCATGAAAATTCGAATTTTTGTAAAAAGATTTTGCAAAATGTAATTAGTTTTAGTAGACCTTTAAAAGCTGTAATTTTGACAATAACATATACTAAATACACAGTCATGCCCCTGAGATATCCACCGATATATATTTTTTCATATACAATTTTCAACGTTAAAAGTAACCCATTGCGGCAACACAACAAATCTCCTGTAGAGCTGCAGTTATGCACTGTTAATTTAGTAACAGTTGTAATGCCCACAACTCATAATTACATTGTGGCTGCATTTAAGCGTGAACTCTTGAAGAATATTTGCAATTTTAAAGATAATCCTTCAAAGTCGAAGTTCAATATCCATCCAAGTACCTGCATTTCAAATTTTCTTTTGTTTTTGTTTGATAGTTCTTTTGCAAATTACACTTAAGGCCTTTTTAAATAACTTTTCACCACATAATAAACCCGACAAATCTGCTTCGCTACAAAATTTCTAACGTCTTGCTAAAAATAATTTTATAGTCAGAAGATGTTTGTTTTAATAAAAATTCAAAATGTTTGGACGAGGAGTTTATATTTATTTAGCCATCATTCTTTACAAATTCAAAAATTATATAAATAAATTTTTATTAATGTGCAACTGTTGTGTTTATTTAAAAACAGAGACACTCATCGTACTCATACAACTGACCAATTTTTCATATCAACCCATATCAATCCATATGTTACGTTTTTTTCTCATTTATTTTTTGTTTTGCTTTAAATAAACAATTAATACGATTTCTTAATTTCTTTTGTCTACTCGTATTAGTTTTCTTTTTCTGTTAGTTTTCTTTTTCAATTTGTTATCTTTATGACTCTATCTTTTATATCTCAAGGCACTTGAAAAATCTTTCATTTCGATTTTCATCGCTTGGTCCAATTCAATTCAATTCTTTTGTTTAGTTCTATTTTGAACATTTTCATTTCATGCATCTTCAAATTTCCCTGATTAGAGAATTGTTTAAGTGTTATTTTTTCTTTAGGTTGTTATTCTACTGCATTTTGAAACCAATTTTATAAAATTCAACATTTTCAAGTGTTTGTTTTTTCATTTATACGTTTTGTCTGGTTTCAATTTGTTTCAAATTTGTGAAATGTATTCCAAAAAACTGTTAATGTTTGTATGTTTCCATTATGAATGGTATTAGTTACAGTTGTGAAATGGCATTAAAGTGCTTGTTATATTCAAGGACTTGAAAGGTTTAAACTATTAATGGACCATATGGTTTCAAGGCCATATTAAATATGACAACAAAGTCTTAATATTTTTTAATAGTATGCCACTTAGACTATTAATATTCGGTTGCGATTTATATATCGTATATGTTCAACTTAAAAACTTTAAATATTAATACATGGACTCTCCATTACTTATACATTGGCACAAAAAACGTTGACCCAGTTACATCCTAGAATTAAATATTAAGTTAAGGCAATTCCAGAAATGTGAAAACTACATGTTTTAATATCAGCTACATTTCTCTCTTTATTTAATTTTGAATCCGACTACAAGTTCTAGAAGTGATATCTGGTATCTCGGATACTTTCCCCATAATATGCAATTATTTCTAAATAATATCGAAGACCTTTGAATTATATAATTATATTGCTAGAAAAGTAGTAGTGGTATAGTTAAAATTTGATCTAAATGTTATAAATGTTATGTTGAATATATTCAATAACTAATTTCCTGTTTAACAAAATGTTTATTCTAAATCAATATTTCGAATTTATACCAAAATGCTCATATTTTCAAACATTTTCTGATTTTTTTCATAACGTTTGGGAAAAAATATGATTTGACTACACCACCATTGTGGGGAGCCTTTAATGAGTTTGTGCAGATGTTTGTAACGCCCAAATATATTAGTCTAACACCCACCTTAAAGTATACCAATCGACTTAGAATCACTTTCTGAGTCGATTAAATGTTGTGCGCAAAGTACAGGTCACAATTTTGAAGATACTTCGATTAAATTTGGATGAAGTCTATTGAAACTGGCTGAAATCGGTCCATTACTTCACCTAGCCCCCATACAAATGTCCTCCCGAAATAGGACTTTATCGGTCATAAATGTTTAATTTATATATGTATCTACACAAATTTCGCTGCAAATAATACACAGAATAAAGATATTCATAATTGGAATGAATTTTGTAATAAATACTATTAATCGAACTTGACTTTTTTTTACCAAACTTTTTTCATTCAGAATAAGAACATGTTCATAAATATTATAAAATTATACATGAAGGAAATTTTAGCTTTTTTTACACAAATTTGCTGATATTTTATATTAAATTGCATTACAATTGTATAATAGCCCTATATTGGCCAATCTTGCAAGATGTATCTAAAAGTCTAAAATGTAAAAAATATCATTAAATATCAATTTAGATTAGAGCATTTTATCTTCTTCAAAAAATTTAGCATATTTTCTCATTTTCTAGCTGAAAATCATAAAAAAATAATCAATTTTCCATGAAAAATTTCAAACATTTTTGAATAACATAAAAATATACAGTGCCGAACTTAAGTATTGGCACAGGATGCTCATTGTACTTTAAGGTCGATTTAAAGGCCATATTTTTGACATTTTTAATAAAAAAATATATTTATCAGATAGATTGATGAATTTCCTACAAAATACCACCAACTTTATTTCAACAATTTTGCAATATTATTTACTAATAATAAAAAGACGAAAAATTCCCCAATTCCGTCGAACAAAACTATTGGCACACTTAACCAGATTCTTCAAATTTTATCAATCTATCCACTTTTTGTTCATAGAAAATGCCATTTTATCTTCTTTTATTTAACAGTTTTCGTTTATAAAACTGTTAATGTCAATTTGTAAAAAATTTGCACAATAATTATCAATTTTGCTGAAAATAGCTAACAAAAAAAGGAAACAACAGAATCTGAGCGCAAAATCATTTTTCACATGCACAATCAAGGAAAATCGTATGCTGAGATTGTAGAGATTATGGAAAGGAGCCGTTTTACAATTCGGAGTATCGTGACAATGACCCCAAAAATTCGGCCTATACTGGACATATGTGGCTTTCATACAATATTTCGCATGACCTACCACACCCTCCACAATCTCCGGATCTCAACCCAATGGAGCATCTGTGGGAAGAGCTAGATAAGCGAGTGAAAAAGGAATTAGTTGAAGAATGTCAAAGTATTGGGTCAGATATCACAAACAAGTTGGTGGATTCATCCCTAAGCTACTCGAGGCAGTTATAAAGCAAAAATCACTTGCAACTATATACTAAATTTTGCAATGTTGCTTCCTAAATCAAATGTTTTTTTTAGCTTTTAATGAAGTGTGCCAATAATTTTGTTCATTGAAATGAAGTATTTTTTATGTTGTTTTGTTATTAATAAATAGTGGTATTTAATTGTTGAAATGAATTTGGTTATATTTTATAGGAAATTCAACAGTCTATCCGGTAAATATATTTTTTTATTAAAAATCTCTACAATACTGCCTCTAAATAAACCTTAAAGTACAATGAGCATCCTGTGCCAGTACTTAAGTTCGGCACTGTAAATGAAAATTGAAAGCCTCCTAGATTTGGCATGAAAATAAAAAATATGAAAAAATCATACTATTTAAGAAATATTTTATAAAGTTGATGAGTTGAAATCAATGAAAGTAATTCATTTCATTTAAGTTGAAACTTTTTTCTGTGTACGAAATTCATATCATTAAATTTTGTTACGATCGGTCCATAATTAGTCATAGCTCCCATATAGACCCGCTTCCGAAAATCAGTTTAACGTGCATAAATCTCTTAAAAATGTTGGTTTCAAATAGACATAAATCAAACGACCTAATTTCATGGTGAGACCTAATTTCATGGTGATCGGTCACGAATATAAGTTATTGAAATTTTAAAAGAAAAATGTTTTTGCTCATTTACTTAGTGCAGGTTATTATAGTTTTTTCTCCATTGATATACAAAAAGACCTTTTATGGGTAACATCTTGACAAATAAAATTAATTATTTCCCCCATAATAAGTTAAAAATTATGTCGTAGTAGTAAATTGAAGACCTAATTATACCTTTGTATTTTTATCGTATTCAGCACATCAATAAGAATCAAATGTGTGGTGTTTGTTTCATGGGAAACTCTACGATATATTGTAAATGTCAATAGGCAAAACTTTATAAAATTAAAACGATGGCTTAATATAGAAAGGTCGTATCTCAACTTTTAGTTACTTTACAGGAGAAGGAAAAAACTCAATAATATCAGAAAGTGAAATTAAAAAAAACTAAAAATTTTTAAAAAAGTAGTTTGTTTTATTAAAAACCAAAAAATATGCATTCAACTTTAAATGAGTTAGGGGGTTTTCTTTCAAACGATTTTTTAAATGAGTTAGGGCTTTTTTATAATTACTGTAAATCTGTTATTCTTCAACATAGGAAACAGAATTTTTTTAAGGGAGGTCTATTTGAGTTTTGTCTACCAGAATATGTAAAAAAGCCGATTTTGAAAAAAACGAGATACAACCTTTCTATATTAAGCCATCGAAATGCTCTTTAATTTTTTTTTTAAAAAATGTTTGTATTTTAGGTGGGATATACCAAATCTAGGAATTGATTTCGGATTAAAAGGTGACCAGGAAATCTAAAACTGCTCAAGCGCTATTCGGAATAATACTGAGTCTTTGTAATGGCCTGTTACAATTTTGTTAGTTGAGAATCGAATATACTCAAGCATATGTATGATTAATAATATATACATATCTGACTATAAGCTACCTATAAATAAACCACTTTAAGATCATGAAAATCATTATAGTCCGACTTAAATCTTTGTTTTTCAGAACCAAATCTATTATTCAACTCAACCTCCAACAAACCGAAACTTTGAAATTTTAATCGATGGATAGATTTTAGGATTTCATTATCCCAAAAAAAATCAAATAGTTTTTGGTGTTTACTCACTTATGAGGCTCACTGTATAGTTGCAAGTGGTTTTTGCTTTATAACTGCCTCGAGTAGCTTAGGCATGAATCCACCAACTTGTTTGTGATATCTGACCCAATAGTTTTGTTCGACGGAATTGAGGATTTTTTCGTCTTTTTATTATTAGTAAATAATATTGCAAAATTGTTGAAATGAAGTTGGTGGTATTTTGTTGGAAATTCATCAATCTATCTGATAAAAATATTTTTTTTATTAAAAATATCAACAATATGGCCCTTAAATCGACCTTAAAGTACAATGAGCATCCTGTGGCAATATTTAAGTTCGGCACTGTATATGATTTATTTTATAAAATATTTGTGATTTGAATTAATTTTTGATTTAAATTTGACATTAATTTCACTCCTCTACCAGATTATAAGAATATTTGTGTGTATGTACTGATCGATGAAAATTCGAATCAATCAAGAACATTATTAAATATGTATATGTAATGCATAATATTTACATACAACACTTTTGAATTTTCGTTTAATATTTTGCAGCTAATAAATAAAAGAGAATCCCTTTATAATTCAATAAAAACCCCAGAGATTTGCTTTGCAAAACGTTTTTCATTTTTCTTTAGCTTTTTACGATATTGTTGTTGTTGAATGTCTGTTTGCGAGCATGATTTTTTATCCATCTTACATCTAAATCCAATTAAAGTAGCTGTTAAGCTATAAAATGTTGTATAAATGTGCGTTAAATGTCAGCGTGTTAATCTTTTACAACCCCATGTTATTTTTCATACTAAACACTCTGACTCTGGTCTGGTCTATTGCGCGAGTTCTTTCGGTTAGTAGTGGGAAGAGATATAAATGGAGATGGAGTAGATTAACGTAGACAATAAACTCGTATGATTTTCGTATGGTAGTTTATCAATTCATGTACACAGGAATTCCCAAATGATTTAGATTTTTTTTCTTTGTTTTCTTGTTTGTTGCGTTCGATTTGTTGTTTCGGTAAAGTCTATGAGAAGCTTTTTAACGAATTCAAAACACGCAGTAGATTTACGCCATCCATTGTAGACAGTCACTTATACATTTCTCACTCATTCATTCATTCATTCATTCCTTCATTTTCTCACTCACTAACAGAACTCAGCTCATCATCAATGGAAATACTCGTGATAGATTTAACATACTGTTCCAAACCGTAGTAGTACGATTGAACTTGCTGGATAGAAATGGAGAGCAATATGTATCATTTTTTTGAGTTAATTTTTTTTATTTTTTTTTGACAAACAACTGACATCCATCAAAGTCAGCATGGAGATCCATCTTTTGGGGGTGCAATTGCCTCCCCAGCTCCATGTATGATATTGTGTGCTTCGCTTTTGCTGCCGATTCTATTATATTTTTTTTAGTCATGAATGACGTGAATTTATATTAAGCTGTGATTGTAGGGGGAGTTTAGTTTAAATACTTCTACATCCATAAAAACTCAGCAGGACAAAATGAGGAGATTTTTTATGTTGTTACTGTATGTTCTTAGGACCGTCATCACATTCACATGTTGCATGTTGGCGATTAATGTCTTCCAGATGTGTGTAGAATACGAAAAAAAAAAAAAGGAATTTATACAAGTAATCAACATAGTTTTGCTATTTTGTATTTTTACTATGTAAGCATTTTTAATAACTTCATCAGCAGCTGAACTTACTTTCAAATACCCAAAGATATATGGAAAAACAATATAAAAATGATTACTTATTTTGCTTAAACATTTTAGCATGACAAATTGTCGATAAGATCGAAATCGTCACAGTTACATGTACTAAACCACTCATCATTATTATCAGGTTGAATGTGGTATAGCCTATAGTTGTAGTTAAGCAAATAAGTAAAACTGAAACACAGTGAAGCAAAAACAAACTCTGGGTATAGGCTCGTCGTTTACCGTACGTATATATGTACATGGGTACAACCTCCGAAACCTTTAATAAATACTATCAACAGCATAATTACTTATTGCCTTTATAAGCATCATTTTAGTCATCAGCACTGTAGAAGCACAATGTCTACAATGTATCAATTAGAGTTAACTTTAATCGAATAAACAATTAGTTTTTTTTTTTTTAGTAAAATTGTTTTATGCTAAATTTTTTATAATTCGAGTGATTGATTAATTTTTAAAATTTTCTCAATTATTTCAACGAATAAAGAATATTATTCGAATAATTTAGTAAAACATATTTAAAACTCGAAAATTTCTAATAATTTGTAGGCTAACAATGAAGAAAAATACAAAATTAATAAAATAATAAGAATTACGTCTTTATAATTAATATTATGTATTTCCATACATATGTATCAGGAATCTAAGCTAAATTTCTGTTCTGTAAATCGAGTGATTTCAAAAACAAGGCATTCGTACAATTTTGAACATTAAAAAAGGTTTGTTCACTCAAGAGTAAAACGAGAAAATGATTAGGATTCAATTTACAGAACACCTAAACATGTGAATTCGTTTTACAGAACAGGGTATAATTAATATATTTTTATATGAAACGTATACGTGTTGAATTATATTTCGATACTTACTTCAGGAGTATGCTTTATATAGGGACTAGGGTAATTTTAACCATATTTTACAACATAATCATGAGATATAGACAGCGCATTTGTGCCAGAACATAAATTTCATCACGTTGCCTTTAAAATTGCGAAAAGGTTTTCTTGTTTTAGTCAAGTTTAATAATGTTGCAATCTTTAGATTTTTATCCGAAAAAGCCTATATAAAATAAATCTAGAAATTAGTTTCTTATAAAGCTTCTTATGATGAAAATCGTTGTTTATAATTATAAATTATGGGATTTTTTATATTATATAATTGATTTGTTCTTCAATATTTCTGTCTACGTAATTTATTTTTTTTGAGATTCAGACAATTATTGATCGAATAATTTTTTATTCCAAACTGAAAAATTGTTTTCATTAAAACAACAATTATTTTTATTCATCTATTATTCGAATAACAACCGTAGTATCAATGCATCAATTATTGTTAGTGCATCAAGCCAAGGATGATATCAGCTCCGCGATCATTCATTCAGCTTCAAACCGCAAACCACAACATGTGTTCGCTATTTTTTTCTTGTTGGCTGACTGCCTGCCTGTCTGTGGTTGTGCCAAAAGATCTATATTTTTTTGGATCAAAAGCAGGGCGTTCATATATTGTTATGTTTGTGCACAAGATGATGATGATGCCATACGAACAAAGATCTATTCATACGGCATGTGCATTTTTTTGTTTCTCCCCACCCTATTAGTTCTTTGTTCACTGCACGTTGAAGAAAACTGACAATCATTTCGTTTTCTTCTTTTCATTTTTGATCTTTATCGTTCATCAGGCATTGGTTGGTTGGCGGTTGGTATGGTATAAACATATAATGGTTTATGGTTGTTTATTATTTCGAACAATTTTTAGCGATCGTTTAATGCCTTGATGAATGTTTATTATGAGTGTCAAATTGAGACATTAAACGAACAATTTCAGATGATAAAAATCTATTTAGCATATGCTGCAACTAGAGATATACAAACAACGAATTTAGATGATGTTGTTTGTCGTGTCAACTTAAGACATTGAGCAAATATTTAATCGAAATGTACGAAAGTTACTGATGAAATTCCTATATAGTATCAATTGTATCGACATTCGAAGTTTTGAAGTTTACTAATTTTTTTTTTCAATTTCGCACATCTTCGATTTGAAATAGTTTTTTTGTGGTACTATTAAATCCAATTGTGATACTATTAAATCCAAATAGCAAATAGATAATAAGTTACAAACGTTTATATAATTTTGGCAAGCTTAAAATTTGTATGAAAAAACATTATTTTTAACATATTTTCTGCAAGAACGTAGAATTTAACAGTATATTTTAAAAACTGTTTATAGTTTTGAAAAATATGGAAGTTAGTCTCTTAGTACCATTTGAGTACCATTTGTTATTTTAATGTTTAAGGATGTTTGCAGGATTCTGTATGGAATTGAAAAATTTTTATTTTTAAGTTTATTGTCAGTAGTTTTTATCATCACTACTTATTGCATAATCCCATGAATATTACGAGTATTATGTGCTATATTCATGGTTATGTACACATTATTTATATTTGCATTTTAAATATGTGCTAGTCTAAAATCCACATACCACATGTGTGGAAAACAACACAAGAGGGCAGTAATGTAATTTAGTATATGTAATTTAAAATTCCAAAGTATAGCCACCACAAATATCTCTGTTTTGGAATTTCATTAAATACAGTTTCATGGATCCTTAAATGTTTCTTAAATTTACTTCGACACATTTAAATTAAGTTTTTTTACATTTCAAGCATCTTCTGAAAGTTAGTGAAGAAAGGAGGAGAATATTTTCTCCTTCAATATTCTGTTTCTGAAATGTGGAAGCACTCATGCACACATCCTCTTGGATGTTCTAGAAAATATACTTAAAATATGCCTAACAGAATAAAAAAATGCAAATGTACCGCTTTTAAAGTTAGGATTGACATGTTGTAACATGATTCCCAAAATATTTCGTCTGATTGATACCATTTTTAAGAGCTGTACCGCTTTAAAAACACAAAATATATTGATTGCTTAATTTTAAATAATGTTTTATGGTCGCGATATTAAGAATTTTCCAGTGTTCCAGTAGGGGTCCTAATTTCTCGGACATTTTCCTTTCCCGGGATGAAATTAAAAAATTATTTTTTAATTTCCCGGGAATGAAATTATCTTATATTGTAATAAAATATATATTTTTAGTTGTACAACTTTTTAAGGGTTTCTAATTCAATAGTGGCATGTGATCGGTATTTTCAAACTCGTACTTAAGAATTTCGACTTTGTTAAATCTGTAAAACATACGTAGTTAGTTTCCAATGAAAATTTTTCATCAGATTTAAGATCATAACAATCGAATTTGATTCACTCTAATTTTTCTACTGTGACTTGAGTTGAGTGAAAAAAAATCTTAATGCTTCTTTGCCAACTGACTATCTGTTGCTTGAACCGAAAAAATCTATGGATATCGCTTAGGAACCCTAATTTTGTCTAATTTTTAATGTCATATATTTTGGACTTTTTCATCGTACATTTCAAATTCGGGTATTATCGATAGGTCTTCTCCGATGTCTCTGATGTACATATGTATCATAAATAATCTTTTTAGCATGTTTTGAACTCAACACTACTAAATAAATACACATTTACCTGACTAAACTAAATATTTTAGAAAATGCTATCTTCATATTTTGCAAATATGTAGTTTTATTATTTTGGCTTAACATAAGTAGGTTTTTTGTTATTATTTTAATTATTTTGTTCTTAAAAATACTTCTGTATTCAGAAATATCGTAGCCTACCAAAATACGACAAATATCGGAACAAACCAACCAAACTACCAAAAGTCAATTTGTTAACTTCAAACTACCAATTTTGGTCCAATTGGACCAAAGCGGCAACGCTGGTTATGAGTACTCTTATATAATTGACCTTTTTGGTAGAAATAGAAATTCCACACATAGAAATTATATATGTGTGGAAATCCACACAATACGGTATGAAGTAACTCAATAGCAAAGTAGATAGAAAAAGTCAGAAAATTTCATGAACATTGCTTATAATTTTTTTCAGAATGTAAACAAAAGATTAATTTTGATTTATTTTCTCTAATTTTATACATGTACTCATGTAATTAACATGTTGTTCAAATATTGACACTTAGTCAACTCAATAATATCGGTTTATTGTTATATTAAGATTCCGAAATGTTTTGTATTTGAGTCATTATAATTATATTTAATTTAATATGCTTTCTTAAATAGTTTTTTTTTTTTTTTTTTTTAATTTTAACCATAATTGTAAAAGCTCTCATATTATTATTTATGAATATCCGCAGTGGTCACATTTCGTCCACATTGCAAAAAGCAAATACATACATATGTATGTATATATTTTTATTTTATAACATTTCTCTTTCATAAATAAATTCATAAGTACGTGTTTATTCGTGTTTATACACAATACACCTGCCCTTCAAAAATAGATTTTCTTTGGATGTGTCTTATTTTCTTCATTAGTATCTTAAATAGTGGGACCAGGGACCGAACATGATAGGCTATTTACCTGAAAGAAGAAGTTCTAAAAGTAAAAATGCTAAATTTTAGGTCAATCGCACGAGAAAACGTGCCGGAAATCGATTGAAAGTTATAATAAAATACAGGAATAACGTGTTCTCGAGTCTTGCATCAGTTAGTTTTAGATACTAAATATCAAAATAATACCCATCCAAAGCAAATCTATTTCATAAAGACAGGACTAATACACCCGTAATGTACATATACACACACATACTTACATATTTTTAATGTAGTTTGTATAGTAAATGAAAATATCCTTCTGCTCCTGTGGAGTGTTGGTGCACCGCACTAAATGCGAATTCTCACACAGCAAAAAGTATGGTGTTGCTATTTATTTTTTGTTCCTGTTCTTTTTTTTTGCCAGAATAGCTTTTAACAAATACAGTCAGTACTTATACAGTTTACCTTATTTTAACCAAAAAAATTAAAAAAAAAAAACATTAAAAGAAAATGAAGAATTTGACCACAAACATGGTTGCCGGACTTAAACTATTGTAGCAATTGTGTTTATTTAAATCATTTTAATGCAATATTCGGAATAACAAATTTACATAGTACTCATAGTGAAGCGGATAATTATATTAATTACCCACATTGGACAGTTTGTATACATGTTAACTATAAGTTAATATATAACCAGACATCGTGTGTTAATAAGTAATATTCAAAATATGGTGTCTAGTTCAACGCCATGTTAAATTTATATTTCCCTTTCATAATTCAAATAATTAGATCTGTATCAGTTCCTTTTGCCCTTGGGATTAGATTGATATGTGATCTTATATTTATACTTGTTTAAAATAAACAGTTTTGTCTAACTTACTAGTTTGTGCAATTTGAGAAAATTTTCCTAAAAATGCTCACAAACGAACCAAAATAGCTACTAAATTTGTACTTAAGGAATAAACATCTGGCAACTTGGTTATAAATTTATGCACCAGAGCTCTGCAGAGTATAATAGATGGAAACAAAGAACAGTTGGAACTGCGAGTTTAACACAAACAACAAAATTGCAACACAAATACATTGATATTTTGCAGATTTCTTCTACCACATCCAAGGACGAAGATGATGATAATGAAGTGTGAATTTGTTAGTCGCACTGTTTAGCGTTTTACTTCTTAATGCAGTGACTCTCCATAGTGATTCTTATATACTACGTAAGGACTGGGAAGTACAATGTAGATATGTAGATGGGTTTATGAATGTGCGGTAAGCAGTATATAGAGTGCTAATGAAACTAAGTTGGCCACAAGGACATTCTTGGGCTTGGATGCAATTAAGCAAACATTTTTTGAGCTCTTACAAGGTCAACAGAAAGGTGTTCTTTTAGTATTTGCCATTTACTCCGAGGTTATCCGATGGTTTCTTAATAATTTTTTTACTTAACCCAATGACCAAATGGTTGTGAATGCCTCACAACAGAGACAAATGGCAAATTATGACACGGTTTCTTAACAAATTAACACGTTTTCTACTCATTGAAATTATTGTACAAAAAAAATCGTTTGTTAAGGCAATTCTCCTCCTTAAATAACTTTTATGAAACCGTCAATACTGTTAACTGAATTTATATGTAAACGTTTAAGAGAGTAAGATTGCAAACAGTTTAAATAATAAGACTGTGCTAGTCGAAAAAACTGTCAAGCAGGGCGGAATTTCGTTTTTTTTCAGTTTATTCAGTAAACTAAACCGTTTTTGAGTTACGCAAATATAGGTTGTGCAACCTCCTCCATTTTCGAAATAACGGTATATCTCGATAATACGAGCTAACCTAAAACAACGGTTAGCACCACTGAATTCAGCGTACCCGAATTATTTTAGGCCGCTGGGTGCCCCTCTTGACTGTAAATTTCGAGCATAGTGTAATTAAAAGTAAATTCTTAAAAATTTAACATTAGCGGTATTCACTGTTAAGTGCGAATGGTCTAGCATCATTGCAAATGCAAAATTTTACCGTAATCCAATAACAAAATACACACAAAAACCTTTACAATTTTGCATTTGCAATGATGCAATACCATTCGCACTTAACAGTGAATACCGCTCTTATTTATTTTGCATTTTTCATATTATAAATTGTTTTAAAAACAATATAAATACATAAAACATAGTGCAGTTAAGCCAAAATATATCTACACAGAAAAAATACTCATGTGTAACATATCTCGCAAAATTGTATTTTAAAGCAAAAAGAATTTTAAATTGTATTTTTTTGCCTCTAATAAAGTCAACCCTTGTAAAAACAACAAATTAAAAATGATTTATCGGAGGGTATTTATAAATTTGTAGTTCGGCACAGCACTCTGACCTTTTATTTTTGGTATTATCAAAGTGGTATTGCTAATAATTCCCGAACTTAAATTCTTTTAATTTTCCATTGAACTAAAATTGTTTTACTAATTGAAAAGTTAAACAATGTCTTCAAAATTTTTAGCTAATGTATAAACAAATATTAGACGACATGTTTACTAGGATAAATGCTGAAAAACAGAAGAAAAATCTAATGAAAAAAAATTATGATCAAATAATTTCCCATAAATGTTTGTTTATCATTTTATTTTGTTGTTGTAATAAGGTTGGCTGTATGTATGGATGATGGTGCTTAGAGGCAGCATCGTTTAATTTAAAATAAACAGCGGGTAGTCTTCTTTAACACAACATCAAACATTTATGGAAATTGCCTCAACATGAACATCAGTTTGAGAAACTTCATCAACAACATCGTGTGATAATGCCAATAGAACAATTAAGAGACACATTCAAACTAATATAAAGAGCTGCTGCAGCAGCAACAACAAATTTGTCTCGCCTAACAATTACATGTCATTTGTTAATGTCACTGACTGGGACATTTAGAAAAACTAGGAAAATATTCCCTCAAACTACAGCAACAGTCACAATGATCGAATACTATTGTAGTTTTATTAGCTACAATTATAAGAGATCATAAAATTGATATTTTAGATGACACTCTAATATATCCACACATGCATACATGTGTATGTATATGCATGTATGTATGTATGTATGTACAATATATTTTTTTTCTGTTTATACCGGCTAGAAAATATTTAGATTTAAAGGAATTTATCTATAGAAACTCGATTATATGTGATCGGACCCCTATTTGTTCATACAGCTGATTTTTATGTTTATTTTATTATTTTTATTTCAATATCAAATACACACTTGCTTGCCATCCCTATTTTCTGTTCCATTGTAAGTGATGAGTGATCGTAGTTCCCAACTACAAATTATGGAAAATGTTGAGTTGTGTTGAATGATGGATTTCTCGGCATCACGTAATTTTTTTATTGTGTGAATTTTGTGAGTAAAACTACATAAATTTCAATATATAGAAAATGTACACACTAGTTTCTTTTGTGAGAGAAAAAGTATCTTTTGATAAATTATATAAAAATGAAAGAAATAAATATTAAACAATTTGTTAAGAATTTAAATTTCAATTAAAAACAACACATTGTTGTGAATATTGTTATTGTTTTTGTTGTTGAGAGAGGTCGATATCAAAACATTGTAGGTACGAGTATGTATCTACAAATATGTACAATAAATATAATAGCAAGAGGATTATGATGAATTTCACTTTTATTCATCATTATTATTAAAATCAACAAAGGAACATCAATCTTCTATTCTGATGATTTATGCCACATAAATTTAGATACATTCGTGTAAATGTAAGTTAGAACTTGAAGGGCTGTGGAAAGATGCATATTTCTATGTATTAGAATGCGTGTATTTAAATGTATGAGGATTTTGTTATTTTAATAAAAATATTATTTATCACTGACCTGATGTTACATTAAATTTAAAAATATTTTCGGTTAATTATACATATTATTCATTTATGAGTGTATGTATCATAGACTAAATACATAGAAATAAACAAAATTACTTTCTTTTCATGCATACGGGTGATACAATAACAAAATACATGGTAATTTGGTTTTTGACAACATTCTTAGGTTTTTCGCTCTACTTATCTCGTTGACATCTGTGGTCTCTATTTCAATAATCCCTAAATTGGTGACAAAGAAAACAAAAAACTAAAATGAGAAAGCAATCTAAACACAATTTATAAATTTGAACAACATTTTTAAATCAAATTTTGTATGGAAATTTTGCTTTAAAACTTTTTAGAAATAAAATTAAATTCTCATATGGGAGTTACTTGTCTACATACAGTGCTACCGCAAGTCCTAAATGTCTCTATGAAAGTCGAATTCCGAAGTCATACATATTTTATATTCAATAATTTGCTGCTTTCGGTTGTAAATATTGTAAATAACGAAAGCCAAGAACGTATAATACTGTAATATTTTTCATCAAAAACTGTCAAGATGCAGGGACAATAATAATTGAACCAGACTGTGTTTAGACCTATACTCGTCCAAATCGTTAAATTCTCAAAACTATGTTTTCAACTTTAAGTGCCTTAATATGTTGTTGTTGTTAAAAATGGTTGGAACAAAAATAAAGTTAATTTTTTAAAATTTAACTGGAAATGTGTATACTTATTTCATAAGTACTTAAGAAATATTTATGAATAATAATAATAATAATAATAACAATGATATCATAAATGTATGGGTATTGAAACTAATATGACTCTTAACGGTTTAAACTGCTCAATTGGTTTCGTTTAACGTACATACACACACAATCCTACAGACCTAAATAATGTTAAAGCATAAAGCCCTAATCCAACCGAAACATTTCCCTTAAACAGTTGACCACTATCTTATTCACATTTTAAACGTAATTTCAATTTGTGTTTTCCTTTTGACAAGCGTAACTTATTTAAACATTTAGTTCAAACACTCCCTAACGATATAGAAAAATTGAAATGTCATCTTAAATATTCAGACAAAAGAAAATTCCAAGAACTTTTTATAAGAATCGCCTCTTGTGTTTGTGTGTGTGTAACTACGTGTATATGTATGTTTGAGTTTGGAAAACACATGCGAAACAGCGAGACAAAAAGACTATTCACGCTTTAATGACTAATTATTGACAAACTAATCAATACGTGGCCATACAAGAATGTCATGCTATGATGAGCTGTCATAAAACAAAAATCATCTAAAAACGTCAAATGTCAGAACAGGACAATATGAAGCAAAAACAACAATAACGACATAAACGTTCTATTCTTCTTATAATGGTTAACTGCAAATCACACACTCTCTACACTCTGACTGACATTGAGTTTCAGTTTATGACTTGGTAAATGTTTGTGAAAACTGACAAGGTTGTAAATAAAATGGATAGGAAAAATGTACCTACACATCTATACATTACAAATCTAAATTGTATTTAACATTGGAACATTAAAAAATTCACCAACTTTGGCAAGGAAGAAGTACTGTTGCGTTCGTTGGATTGTATCCTTGAAATGGAACCGTATATAAATAAATTATTACCGGTTTAACATTCTGGTTAAAAGTGCACAATAAGCCACTTTCAAAACTATATTTACGATATTTTATAACACATTTTACACATTTCACCATGCATCATAAAAATGTGTATTAAACCCATGGCCCCAGGGGTTTTTTCGAAATATATATAAAAACTTCACTTTCAACTTGATTTATTTTCCAACATAATATTAAATTTTATATACTCGTACGAGCAATGTACAGTTGGAAGAGTCGTGTAGAATGGTCTACACTAGAGATGTCATAAAGTCAAAACTAATTAAAAATTGCCTGTTTATCTTTATAGACTTTTGTACATTTTCATTTCTCTAACGAGGCATAGAAAAAGAGTTTTCTTTTAATCTGCATTAATTATAAGGAAATATCTTGTTTTATTAGATTTCCTTGTTAAACACGCAACAATCTTTATTCTTACATACATGTATGTGTATTGTTTGTCAGATAGTTTATGAGCTGTCATCTCTTTTTAGATGGTGGTAATTACTATACACATGTAAATTTTTCTAAGTATAGAACGCACAAACCATTTTATAATAAAAATAAAAATTAGATACAACAACTCGAAAAATACATGGCAACCCCCAAATGAATTAAACTTTTACTTTTGTTTGTACTGATGAAATACAAATACATACAATAGGCGCCACTGTACTATTTGTAAAGATAATGACACTGACGATGACGACTTTAATATAAATAATTTAAATTTATAAATATAATTTTACCATTTTACTTCATACAAATGTACATATATATGTATGTATGCACACATATGCACCCACACACCCCCACTTGTATGCTTTGCATGCAAATACATACTACATTAGCTTGCAGTCGTTAAAATTGTTTGAAAAGTGTTGGTTTGTTTCGGATTACGCGGAACAATGATTTTTTGGACGAATATCAGGAAAACGGTTTCGATTGGACTCTACTAGCTAAATAAATGAGATGTAGTTCTCGACACAGTCGATTTTCATATTCAAAATGTTTACTAGATATGTTAGATTAGTTTTGCTACCATTGCGTTTTAGTTAAATTTTCGTGATTTCCAAACCCCTAAAATCAATTATTAATATGTTCAGTACGCTCTATCTTAGATTTTCATGAATATTAGTATTTGCAATTTTATAGACATTTTTGTAATTTCTCTATCTTAAAAAAAATTTCTGAATTCAAACCCCTCCTTTGAGTAATTACTTTTTAATTCAATTATTTTGTATAACTTCCACTTACAAAGTATATTTTCTTACTAAATTGGATATGGTAATTACAAATCTAACTAAATATTTTAAATTGATTGAAGCATTATAGAGATATCGCCCATTTTATGTTGATTTACAAGTATACATATATTTGAGCGGGAATAAGTACTGTGTAAAACACATGTCTTCCTAATGTATTAAACCATGTCTTCCTAATGTATTAAACCATGTGTAAGTAATTTTGAACCGATTCACTTAAAATGCTGGTCCGCTTTCAACACCCACAAATAAATGGAAGAATATATACAGGATGTGAAGAGCTTCAAATTCCCCAGAATATAATTCTTACTACGATTACTTGAACAAGTTAAAATCCAGAAAATTGTATCTAATTATAAAACCATTATTTTACAATACTAATTGTTTTTAAATCATACTACATATTTGGAAAATTTTAAAATAAATTTTATGTAGAATTTAGTAGCGTCCTTAAAAATATAATAATATTCCTTTTCTCCTGAAAACTTGTATTTTCTAAGAGGGGGTTTAGAATATAGTCCCTCGATATATATTTTTATATAGTACTAGAAAGACAAATTATAAAGCTAATAATAACTTTCTGACAAATATATGTAAAAATAAATTTAGCCTCAATAGGCTAAACTGGCTATTACTAAAATCTATTGATTTTTATAACTAAATTTAAAAAAAATATCACAATGTTCAGAATTACACAATTTTATTTTACTTTTTTTTTATTTTGGTGAAGGGTATATAAGATTTGGCATAACCAAATATAGCGCTCTTACTTTTTATTTACTACTCTCTGTTTATAATTATTCTGAGGATTATTATTATTATTCTTTCTGTTGGTTTCTATGAGTAATACGAATTTCCCTGTAGATGTTCGCCATATGTTAGGACCAAATTTGTTTACACTTAATACATGTTTGTGTTGTTTTCCGTTTAAAAAATATTTCGTACAACTTTTGAACTGTTTAGCTGTTTGAAGGACGTTTTTCAGAAAATATTAGATTATCGATGGGTGAATTCCAAAATGTATGTATGCAATGCAGTCATATAATTAAAAAAAAAAACTTATCTGTTTTTACCTTTTCATACATTTTGCGATATGAAACATTATCAATGTTTACACGGTTGCGTTAAGAATCGCTCGACTTCTTAAGGTTGCATTGCATAGATACATTTTGGAATTCACCCGATGTTTGTACTTTGGATTCCTTTATTGATTTTGAAGACAAGATTTTAGTCGGTTTATAATTCAAATCTCTCTACAGACTAGACTTGCCAACCGTCCCGTTTTCGACGGGACAGACCAGTTTTAGAGTCGAATGTCCCGTGTCCCGGCGATACTCTGAACGGGACGCCATTTGCCCCGTTTAAAAAAAAACATAACTTTTTCATTAATTACCACAAAAAATATAAAAAAATCAAAAATTGGAAATACCGATAAACAAGGATGCTTTATTTTCTGAAATATAGTATTTTCTAAAAACTGAATATCACTATTTAACAATATACATAGGTACTTAGTGCATTAACTTCTATGAGTTTCAATTAACTCATTAGTAAACATTATTTAACTTTCATGAAAAATAAATGGCACGATACTCGCTCTAGGATGCTTGTACCTTTAGTTAAAGGTGAGTTGTTGGTCCATTGAAATGGACTGAGTTTGTTGAATTTATTACTTCAAATAATAATAAAAAAGCTGATAAAAGCGATTAAAAATGTAAATTTTAAATTATGGACTGAAATAGGTAAACTTTATTAAATAACCCGCTGCTCGTTACTCCTAAGTAGTAAAATAAAAAAAATTTTAAAGATTTTATAAACTATTTTTTTAATGAGGTGAAACAAATTAGGTAAAATTATAAAAAATTAATTTTCAGACAAAGTTTGAAGAATCTCGCAATTTTAATTATACAGATATTCAAAATTTACTATGTACTTTGAATGGAAAGTTTCACACCCACTGTTCCTATCTATACCATTTTAGCTAAACTCTGTACAGTGATAAGAATTTGATTCATACAAAATTTAAATACATTACAATTATAGTACTCCAGATATTCGAAATTAACTATTTACTTTGTATGAGAGATGCCACGCCCACTAACACAATAACATTTTCACCCAAAAAATGTAGAATAGTAAGGGTGATATTAGGGCAAAATTTTAAGACTTCCACAATTATAGTTCTCCAGATATTCGAAAATAACTATTTACTCCTGTATAAAGTTCAAAGACTTTCACAGTAATAGTTCTCCAGATTTCACACAATTAAAATTAATGTGTTATTGTTGATTTTAATAAATAAAATAGGATAATAACACTGCTTCAAAATAACACTTTTTGTCAGAACTTGAAAAGCGACCTAATGGAGGTTGCATGCCTAGGTGAAGAAATGCTAAAACCGTTTTCAAAGATTTTGAACACCCTCAAAATTTTGAGTTATTTTGAAACAAGTGTTTTAGGGTAGGTAGTACTTCAATACCTCTAACTCAGACATTTTAAAACCGATTTCAAAATTTTAAAAAATAATCTAAGAAATTGTTTAAGTTATTAAAAAAGTTAAATTTTTTATTTTATTTTTTTTTTCGTAATTTTTAAAATTCAACAATAGTTATTTTAATTTTTTTCTATGAAAACCAAATTTTTATTGCACAGTGCTTTAAAGACAGATTTATATAGACAATTACTTATTAAAATCGGTTTATATATTTGCAAAAGTTATTAAACTTTTTCGAAAAAAGTTATTTTTACATTTATATGCGCTGGGGGAGAAAATACTCAAAAAGGTATTAATGAAAAGTTGAATAACTTTTAAATTAAAACCATGTTTTATTAGGAACTTTTCTTTATACATTGATATAAATTTTTATAAGCTTTCATTTATAACTTACAAATGTATCAATAAATGCATGTCATTTTGAAGTGTAATAAGTTTTCTTTCCCAAAATGTTAAAAAAAATAAAAATTGAACAAAAACTGACTGAGTTACAGATCGATAAGTTGAAAAACATCACTGTAAACGTTTTTTTCAGAATAACTTCTGAATTTGAAGGTGTTTCTGAAATTTGTTGACACAATTTGTAATGTACAGCAAGTCCTATAACCCACGCTAGGTCATTTTCCATGTTTTTTCCATCGTTCTCTGATCATTTAGTGGTGTCCCGTTTTGGAAATTTCAAAAGGTGGCAAGTCTACTACAGACTCTATTCTGTTCAAATTAGATCTTGTTTTGCTAGCATTTTGAAATAATTGCAAGCCAGGATTTCAGCAAGAGGAAATTAAAGTAATAATGCAAAACATGTGCTGATCAAAAATGTATGTTTAAAAAAATTATAGCGTAACTAATATGTATGTATATTCAGTATGAGTGGTTTATTAAGTATCTTATCTTATCTTATATATAAATAGGCCACACGTTTTTTGTGGTACACTTTTAAGTATGTTATTGTCCTCCAATATTTATGAAACATATATGGTTTAAAAGGTTATTTTCTCTAGATATGCACAATATAAAATTTATTTTTAAAATTCTTTCCATAAATGTGGTAAAAAGCGTTTTAAAAGTGGTCGAATTTCGGCCAGTAGGCGATCCTAGTATATATAAAACACTAACTACATATAAAAATATTTAAATAAAACTTAAAATTTCATAAATTTTTTTAAATATTTTGATTGTAATTTGTCTAAAGTAACTTACTAAAGGCCAATAAATATATTAACAAACGCAATAATGTTTAAAAAATTAAGTCGGCAGATTGAAAAAGAAAACCAACAATTGTTGCAGTCTAAAGACATAAACAACAAAACAAATCTAAAATGCTGTTACATTGATATTTTGCCGAAAGTCAGCCAATATTATATTTTTGTAACTTTTGTTTAAGTAAATAATTAAACAATGATGGGAACTATTTTTTTATTTGTAAATACCGCAACAATTTACAATGTCAACCAAAATCAATAAGATCAACATCTACCTCATTCATCCAGATTATAGAAATATAAATGAAGAACTTGTATGGTAGACAAGACTGACAGAGTAGAGGATTTAATAACTGTTTTGTTATTAACACAATTGATCAGTGATGTGGAAGGAGAATTTGTAAAAAAAAAATGTAAGGAAATTGCAAAATCAAAGATGTCAATTGTTCATGAACCGACTTTCTTTAGATTCCGTAAGAAAAATCTAAAGAAATAAAATAATTAAAACAAAGAACAGAGAACAAAGAACTAAGATGAGGTAGTGGTAGGTTTTTTATTCTGTTTTGTCATCTCTTAGCCAAAGATTATTTCCCGAGCTACCTGGTTTTTATCATTATTTCTTTTAGAAAAGTCTTACAAGATTGTCAACTTCTTAATTTCATTTGGTGTTTGCTGCATTGTTAGGAACATTATTGTTCTATTTTCGTTTTTAATGTCATGTTGGCTTTTAAATGCGGCTTCTTTTGCTCTTCATCTTGGTCTCGCTTTGAGGTATTAACTTGTTTTATGACAAAAACAAAAATGTCACTGACATCACAGACTCTATACCGCTACATTTTTCAAATTTCGAGATTTTCGTAGCAATTGATCTAACCGCCGCCAAATGATCCCTATTGATATGTGTCCGTCCATCCGTGATGGTGTGAAATTGGAAAATAAAAATAACATGTTAAAGGATTATGGCGTCATTCTCGAATTAAAATCATTTGTCATCGTAATTGACTGTGTTGTTTTCGATTAGGCGTAAATAAGTCTGGCCTCTAGCTTAGACATTTTAATTAAAAGTAATTAATGTTTTTATTTTCATCATAGGCTGCCCGGTTAAGTAGTTGATTACATATTCAGTTTCCATATGAATGATTTATTCAGTATTCTTCTACGCACCAGTCAATTAAACAATTTAATAATTTTGGAATTTCCAGATTGGCGATTTTTTCTACTAAATTTGTGAAATTAATACCAATTTATTAAAGTACGAATAGTAAATTACATCAACCATAATTTCCTAAATTCGTCAAAACAGAAATTTTAACCATAAATAGGTAATAAGTAATAAGTGCATATACTTCAATATTTTGATACAGTGTCTTCTAAAATTTTGTTTATATTATCTGGGGGAACCATATGAATTATGATAAATGTATGTGCTATCTCATAGGGGTAAAGTTATGAACAAGTTTTTTAACATTTTAAATTTTGTAAAGACTTTTTGAAAAGAACATTTACGTTATAATTTAGTATGAAATCAGCAGCGAATCCAAAACCAAAAATTGTTAATAATAAAAAAAAAAACAAGTTAAATATGTATGTATAATATTTAATACAGGCGCGGAAACATTTGCGCCTGTAATGCGCCCGAAGTAAATTTTTTTAATATATAAAAAGGGTTTTAAAGCCAAATAAAATAAAAGTTGGCATAGACCTTGGTATTGATCTAATTAAAATGGTGATGTTTAACATAAATAAACATGAAATATCGAAGGTCGTAGGTCACAAAATTTTGTCAAAGAGCATTTATACAGTTAAAAAAACCCGCCATAATTTAGAGATACAATTCCTTCGCGCGAACGGTTTCGACATAATTGAAGAATATAAAAAAATCGGACTTTTTAATACACTAAAGATTAATGCATTAAATGGATAACCACTAGAAAATAAATATGTATAAGAACTGCAGAATATGTGTAGTAATGTATGTATATTAGTGTGGAGCGATAATGTATGAAACATTTTTTGTTTTCAACGGCATAGCCATATAAAGTTTTAATGAGTAAGTTAAACGTACGAAATATTACTTAACTGTTTTGATGTTTTGAAATGCCCTAACACAATTTAAAATCAGAAAAATTAGCTATTTTTCATTAAACAAACTTATATTTTATAAACTTTAGTTTATGTTGAATATAAATATTTTTATGTATTGTTAGGTCAATATAATTATATCCAATAATTAAAAAAAAAAAATTTTTACTTGAAAAATTAAATTCATATTTTATATGTTTACAACCCACATATGCCGAAGTGGGTATTTTTATACACAATCCATAAAATCGCACTTGTAGCTTAGGAAAGTAGGCATAATCTCTTGGTTATTTTTTTTTAATGATAGAGGACATCCAAGACTACTAGACATAAGGAGGGCATTGGGGACTTCCACTCCCTACGTTTTCTAGAGCCATTTATTTTTTTATTATTAATTACAGGTATATTATTATTACTAACAGGTATTCCAAAATGATTGCGAGAAAAAAAAACGAAATTAGCACTACCCCAATGTATATATATGTATGTATGTATAAATAGAAATACTACAATCATATTGTCAGTAATCCAGACAACGTTTGCTTTTATTTCTCTTGCATAGAAAATGCATCCAATACTGTGAGCATATGTTTGTCTTGTTTTATCTTTTTATATGAGCATGAATCTATCTTTCTGACTTTCATATCATTCGTTTTCTTGTTCGTTATTTATGAATAGCAGTTGTGTGTAGTAGTGTTATGGATATATAGTGCAAAGATTTTCATTTCCGTTTCCGTAATTGTCAGTCATGCCAAAAATAATAAAATAACTAAACTTTTACTACAACAGACACGCAAATAACCAACCAAACTTCGCCAGCTTAATGCTACAGAATAACAAACGCCAATAAAAAAAAGGGGTATCTGTTGATACATCTGACAAAAAATAAATCACAAATTTTCAACATTTTATTGGACTTTACAACTTCGAATACTTCAAATTGATTTAAGCTCAGAAACATACTTGTGTTTCTTTATTTTAACTGAACAAGAAAGTCTGATAATTTCTTTTATTCGTTATTGAGTTTAATTTTTTTTTATTTCAATTTAACAACATTGCCAAATTGTGCATAATTTAATTAAAACATGCTCAGACAGAAAGGGATTTCACAAAGCGTACTTAAAATTGTTTTGTAAGGCAGCTGTTGGTTCTAATGGTTGGCAAAAATCTAATTGAAAATATATGTATGTATACGAATATGAATAGTATGTGTACATACAACTGTTTAATATTTTTGTGGATTTCAAAGTTTCGTTTTCATTTAATTATACTTTATTTGAATCTGTTCATTACATAATAGAAATATTTTATACAAAAAGAGTGAAAAAGAATTGAAAAAAATAAAAAAGTAGTTTTTAGTCACCTTGAAGAATTCGAATATTTTTATTTAATTTTTGTTTAATACATATATGTAATCGATTCCACAAGTATCCTGTAAACTAAAATCAATCTACCAAAGTTTGGTAGAGTTGGTGTATAATTGATCAAAATCAAGCACAAATAAGTGTTATTTAAAAAGATACACTAGGGAATACTACGAATATCCGGCCATAATAAAAAATTTTATTTAAATGTCAATTGGGTATGATATGAGTATCACTGAATCTGTTTAAAACAACATATCTTAAAATTTTAGCAAAAACACATACATATGTAGTTCCTCAATCAGCAGATTCAAATTTCTAAGAGTTTCTCTCTATTAACCCTTTAACACAAAGTGCTACAAACAGTTGTCAACAGTTGTATTTACATCTGTTAAAACAAACACCTACTTTCACTTTTTAAAAACAAATCTAATGAAATGAAATATAAAACAAAAAAAAACTACAAATATTCTGTCCAAATAATTTGTTTGCATATGAAAATTAAACGTAAATCCGTTCGGTATTGTTTGTTCACTTTATCGTTCATATAAATATTCAGGCATACAATCACACTTACTCGTACATGCACATACTATTTGCAAATACTACATCCATACATACATATGTATGTGTGTGCAGCTTAAATTCATAATCCTGCATGTGGCATATACAAATATGATCCTATAAAATAACATCGGCAACAACAATAGCAGCAACAACAAATGAGACATTTCCATGTTAGCCTAAATATGTATATCCATTTAACAAGAACACACCTTGAAATTTGGTCATGCCACCGCACTTACTTGTCATATTTTGACCATTATCCTTATATTGTTTCTACTGAAATGAATCTCTTTCCTGCTTTATGTACATATTTACATAAATGGCAACAAATGTACCCACACTCACATTTTTATAATTAATAATGCCAAAGGATAATCCTAATGTTTGTTAAAAGTATCTACACACCGAGCCCATGTATTTGTTAATAACTCTAACAACTTCCCAAAAAATAAATACTTTTTGTTTTATTTTAATTTAAACTACATTAAGTTGAAGGTAAAATTTTAATATAAATCAAATGTGTAGCAAGTAAATATCATAAATGTTTTTTTTATTTAAATAAATTTTACAAAAAAAAAGTAAATGAATGAATGAATGTACACAAAAACTGTGAAGTGGTTTTTAACTAGAAACGACTGTAAATGATTTAAAGAACTTTCCTTGTAATTTACACAGAAAAGTTATAGTTGCTAGTTTTTACACAAAAACATTGTTTTTTTTTTTTGTTTAGCACAGATTTGACAGTTTTTTTTATTATGAAAAAAAAAGTTGAAAAAAATATTTGTATGTGAAAGTAAACTAATTTTATAGTAAATATGGGTCAAAACAATTGCCAGTGAAATTACACACAAATACAAATACATACATTAGAGTGACAGCCGATTTTTTTTTTTTAGATTTCAAAGAGTGCCGGGTGGAATATTGTGACACTAGGCCTAAATGTTAAGTGCTGAAAATTTTAGCCAAATCGGGCAACGATTTCTGGACGCGCATCGAGGTCAAAGTTCAGATATATGCAAAATTGTACTGTTAATATGGAATAAATAGGTGAAACTCGTTAACTTTCTGCATTGTTTTCTAGAAATATATAGATTTATTTATATTAATGTTAATTACATTAAAAAAAAAATGTTGGAAATTAACCCTGTATCTCCTTTGGTTCAAAATGACCCAAAAACTGTATTATCGCCAAAATTAGAGAAAAATGCAAATTTTTCAGTTTTTGACAAAATTTTGCTACTAAATAAATACTTTTGCAATTGAATGCAAAAGAATCGAAATATGTACGTAATTATCGTTGTAATGAGATATAAATGACAAAATTTGATTAAAAAATTTTAAAGTTATTACAAATTCGCCAGACCATTAACGTGTTTCAGGCCACTTGAACAAAAAATTTAGGAAAAAAATTAAGATATTTCGAGAAAAATTAAAATAAAAGCTCATTTTTACTTAAAATATGTCCATATTTACTTGTATATGAGTTTTTGTCTTCGTAGGATATCGTTAACCTATTCGCAGGTATGGCCAAAAAAAATAATTTTTTTTAACGGCTGTTTCAAAACTCCATTTTCAAATTTTTAAAAATTTTGTTAAACAAATTTCAGACTTTTTCGATCATCACATTGGGGTTTATTGGGATCAAAATAGGGAATAAAAATATGAACAAATTATGTCAATACCTCTTACAGTTTTTCCGTACCTGCGATTTAAATTTTGCGATTTTCAAGAAAAACTAATTTTTTGTCCATATTTAGGCGAATGAGTCCAATTTCCTTACTGTTATAAATTTTAAGTAAAACCTATTCATAATATTATAGTCCTTGTAATTTTAAATATGTCCTGAAAGTTTTACTAAAATCGGAAAACGATAACCTTTGAATTGTGAAGGTCAAAGGTCAAATTTTTCAATATTTTGAATTTCTAATGAAAATATAGCGAAATGTTATATATTTTTGGGCCGATTTTAATGCAGCTTAAGGAAAATATAACATAAAGTCCAGAATTTAAAATAACAGCACAAAAATGGAAATTAACCCTTAGCAGCACTTGGGGTCCAAATTACCCTCAACTTTTAAAATCACGAAAAACACAACCATTTTGACCCCAAGTCCTCTTAAAGGTTAAAATCCATTTTTTCACTGTTGTTGTAACTGCTAGACCCCAATATATATTTTCCTCAAGTTTCATGAAAATCGGCACAAAAATATATAACATTTCGCTATATTTTCTTTAGAAATTCCAAATATTGAAAAATTTGACCTTTGACCTTCGCGATTCAAAGGTTATCGTTTTCCGATTTTAGTAAAACTTTCAGAACATATTTAAAATTACAAGGACTATAATATTATGAATAGGTTTTACTTAAAATTTATAACAGTAAGTAAATTGGACTCATTCGCCTAAATATGGACAAAAAATTAGTTTTTCTTGAAAAACTCAAAATTTAAATCGCAGGTACGGAAAAACTGTAAGAGGTATTGACATAATTTTTTCATATTTTTATTCCCTATTTTGATCTCAATAAATCCCAATGTGATGATCAAAAAATTCTGAAATTTGTTTAACAAAATTTTTAAAAATTTGAAAATGGAGTTTTGAAACAGCCGTAAAAAAAAATTATTTTTTTTTGCCATAACTGCGAATAGGTTAACGGTATCCTACGAAGACAAAAACTCATATACAAGTAAATATGGACATATTTTAAGTAAAAATGAGCTTTTATTTTAATTTTTCTCGAAATATCTTAATTTTTTTCCTAATTTTTTTGTTCAAGTGGCCTGAAACATGTTAATGGTCTGGCGAATTTGTAATAACTTTAAAATTTTTTAATCAAATTTTGTCATTTATATCTCATTACAACGATAATTACGTACATATTTCGATTCTTTTGCATTCAATTGCAAAGGTATTTATTTAGTAGCAAAATTTTGTCAAAAACTGAAAAATTTGCATTTTTCTCTAATTTTGGCGATAATACAGTTTTTGGGTCATTTTGAACCAAAGGAGATACAGGGTTAATTTCCAACATTTTTTTTTAATGTAATTAACATTAATATAAATAAATCTATATATTTCTAGAAAACAATGCAGAAAGTTAACGAGTTTCACCTATTTATTCCATATTAACAGTACAATTTTGCATATATCTGAACTTTGACCTCGATGCGCGTCCAGAAATCGTTGCCCGATTTGGCTCAAATTTTCAGCACTTAACATTTAGGCCTAGTGTCACAATATTCCACCCGGCACTCTTCAAAATTTTAACAAAAATTTTTTTCCATACAACTGATTGTCACTCTAACATACATGCATATGTAGATGCATATTTGCTTATATGTGTATGTGCCAAATGAAATATTAATGTTAAGGGGAGCATGACACCTTAAATAATAAATTTTGTTTCAAAAACACTCATACTTCTCTCTAATATTAAATATTTAGTGGAATATCATACATTCTGTACATTGTTTACATGCATGTCCACATATTTACATACCTATGTATACAATGTTACTTACCTTCAAAGCAATTACAAATATATAGTATACATTGTATGTAGTTATCTATGTATTAGGGTGATCGGCCCGGTTTTTAATAACCGGTTTTTTTTAAGGTCGGTTTCGGTTTTTTTGAAAAGCTCACATTTTGAATATCGAAGAAACCGAGTTTTTCTCCTCGAATAGCCGGTTTTTTTTCGAAAATTATATTTTTATGAGTTTTAGTGTATTCAAATCTTTAAAAAATATTCAAAATCCAAAAAACTTAAAAAAAAAATACTCCAACTATTTTAGAAGACTTTTCTTATTTAGAAAAATGTTACAAGCCATCTGGAAAGCTTGCAAACTTACTCAATGCTTTCTTAACTATGTATATGTCCTGCAAGTAGACTGAGTGAGAGATCATTTTCAATGTTTAGCTTTATAAAACCAAACAAAAAATCCATATACTCCAAAGCATTTAAACTGTATTTTATTCCTAAATTTGATCTTCGGGTCAAATTTAACTCAATATAGAAAATATGTATAACGTAGTTGTTGACATTTGAAATTAAATAAAATTCATAAAATATCGAAATTATCAACTACTCACTTTTAGAAAAAATTCAATTTTAATTTCAAAATGGGTCAAATTTGACTGAAGACCTTGTGAACGTTAAAAGAAGTAATCAAAATTAGAATTAAAAAGTATTTAAGCGTTTTAAAAAGGCTTATTTTTTGTTATTAAAATACATGTAGAATACATAAAGAATATTATCATAATTATATGATCTCTTTTTTGCTCTGTTATGTTTTTTCATGAACTGTTTTTGTTTTAATAAATAAAACTTTTATTCTTCTTATTTTTAGGCGTTTTAATATTTTGACAAAAAACCGGTTAACCGGTTATTATTAAAAAACCTAAACCGAAACCGGTTTATATTAAATTGCAATTTTTCGAAGAAACTGAAACCCGGTTTCTAAACAATTTCGAAGAATTGATCATCCTACTATGTATACATACATATGTGTGCAATATTTATTCATATTTGATCAGACACATAAAGGAATATATTTACTATATCTTTATTTAGTTGATCTATGGAATTCAAGTCACTTCTAGAATATGAAATAGAATTATCGAAACAAACTTTTCGGTTCAAACAGATACATTAAGTATACAAATAAATTAAAGCTGCAGTTGCTTTCTATACCGCAGTTTGAAAGCCAATAACTTCATCACTATTATTCAATCAATTTCATCATTCATAATTCGTTATTTCATGTATATATGAACCATTTATTTTGGTATTGTATATGGCCATTTGTTATTAAAATGACACGAGTTTAAGCCTTTTAGGGCCATTATTACAACTTGCCTTTATAGTTAAAGGTAACATTAAGCAATAGAAAAAGGTACCCTTAAAGTTAACTTTAACTATAACGGCAAGTTGTAATAATGGCCCTTAGTGTTTCAAAAATTTAAATATTTGTAAAGTTGATGTCGAATTTTATTCATTAAGATTTGAAAAATTATGAAAAATAGTAGGACTACAGTTTAATTATACCCTACACCACCATAGTGGAGAGGGTATAATGCGTCTGTGCAGATGTTTGTAACGCCCAAAAATATTGGTCTAACACCCACCTTAAAGTATAGTATAATATTTTTGAGCGTTACAAACATCTGCACAAACGCATACTACCCTCCCCACTATGGTGGTGTAGGGTATAATAAGTTTTATATATACAAAATTCATGTCACCAAATTGTGTTACGATCGGTCCATAATTAGTCATAGCTCCCATATAGATCCGCTTCCGAAAATCACTTTAACATGCATAAATATCTTAGAAATGTCGGTATATACACTAAATTCTACATAAATAACTTTCATACAGACATAAATCACACGACCTAATTTCATGGTGATTGGTCCATAATTGGTCATAGCTCCCATATAAGGCCCATTTCGAAAATCACTCAGGAATATAAATTATTGAAATTTTAAAAGAATAATTTGTTTGCTCATTTACTTGGTGTAGGGTATTATATGGTCGGGCTTGACCGACAATACTTTCTAACTTGTTTTATTTGATGATATTTTATCATACAAAACACTAGTAAGAGTAAACAATGTCAAAGTCATTTGTGCTAAAAATAGTGTTTACACTTTTTTGGCTAAATATTTTTTGGTATACTGTACGAAAAGAACTTAATATTCTAAAGATCTGGTTATATATAGAAATACATGTGTATGTATATTTACTACATAGATAGACATGCATACACATAAATTGCACATGTATAAATGTATATTATATAATAGGACAGATTCATAGTTTTTGGATGCAAACCATACAAAGCAGGACATGAAGTAACTCCCCCAATTCACCTAGATATTCAAATTAATATGTGTAACTGTATGTTTATCTGTTCCTTATAAATTCTGTCTGCTATTGTTATTTAGTCCATTGATATCAATATACTATACATGTGCTTGTGTATTTATTTACATGCTATGGGCGTCAAAAGTGAATAAACATCAGTGAATTATATTTACTAGCATAACTCGGTGTACTTCGCTACCCCTACCCTAGTAAAATTAAAAAAAAATATGAATGGAAATACGAAAATAACACATACAAAATTTGAGAATCTCTCAATTACAGTTCACTTGATATTGGAAAATAACTAACTAATTTTGTATGGGAAATACCACTCCACTGCTCTGATCCCACCCATTTTTAAACCTTTTATGTAAATATCAAGCTTTACTTTAACTTTCTTTTATTCTTTCATTCCTACTAAGCCGATCATGCTTAGCTAAACTTCGAACATGGAACAGAAATAAATTCGTTTTTATCTAACCTCCGTAGAATGGTAATAAATTGATTGATACAGAGTTTAAATTCTTTTAGAATTATAGTTCTCCAGATATTCAAAATTAATTATTTAGTTTGTGCCACAACCACTAATGCAATCCCGACCATTTTCAGCCAATCTGTGTAAAATGGTAAGAGAGCTATGCGGACAAAGTTTGAAGAACCTTGCAATTATTACTTTTTATGGGTGGTGACTCACCTCTTTTTTGTGTGCTATGCCCTCTAATCTAATTCCGTCTATATTCAGCTAAACTCCGCACAGTAATAAGTAATTATTTCTCTATAAGTTTAAACACTTTTAAATTATAGTTTTACAGATATTCGAAATTTATTATATACTTTGTATAGGGTGTGCCACGCCCACTATTCCAATCCCGAACAATTCCAGCGAAACTATGCAAAATTATAAAAGAACCATTTAGACTAAGTTTGAAGAATCTTGCACTTATAGTTCTAAAAATATTTAGAAATAACAATTTACTTTGTATGAAAGGCGGCTCACCATTTTTCCGACCCGTCCCATTTTTGATTAAACTTCATGCAGTGATAAGTAATTGATTCGTATGAAGTTTGAAAACCGTCACAATTATAGTTCTGCACATATTATAAAATAACTACATACATACATATTTACTTATGTAGGTACAATTACATATTTACCCCCATATGCATAAACAGTTTTTAAATTTGTCAAAGGTTTATAAAACAAATTTTGAACGGAAATTTAGTTTTATAAACCTTTGATAAATTTAAAAATTGTTTATGCATATGGGAGTTAGAAAATAATAAAAAAACACCTTCAAAATACATATATTTTCGTGACTTTAAATTACTAAAGTCTTCTTCTTTGTTTTCTATAACAACTCTCACTTAAAACAGAGCGAAATCAAACTGTTTAATTGTTTCTCTTATTTATTTACAACGACAAATTGGACAAACACGCATTGCTTTGTTTACTTTTTAGCTTAAGGTTCACATGTACACGTTTTTGCATATGTGTTAGTAACATCTTTAAACGTTTATAACTCCTAAAAAAACTGAACCGATTTAAATAAAATATATATTCTGCACTTCTGTGAATAAATCCCTTTAAAATGGTATATTTCTTGCCCAAATTGAATGTATAATGTGAGCGTAAAAGGGGTCTAAAGAAATCGACTTGCCTATTAATATTATGATGTCAATGTTATTTTTAGAACCGACTCTAATATTCGGTTTAATCTGCCACAAATCAAAACTTTTAAATTTTAATCGATGGATTCATGTTATGATTTTCATTAAATTAAGAAAATCTAATAATTTTGGTGTTTACTCACTTTTGAGGCTCATAGTATATACTACATTAGGGGTGCCCAAAAAATGAGCTGTAGATGTTGCCAATTAAAATGAAAGTTTACTTTATTTAAGGAGACAATTTTGTGAGCTGAATCAAATGATAAAAAGTTCCTCTTTAAATTTTATGTTTTTTTTTATATTTCTTGCAGAGGAAACATATGAAATATTGGTATAATGTAAAAGCTATTTCCCATTTTTACAACATTCAATCGATTTCCGGCACGTGTTCCAGTTATCCGATTACACTTAACTATTGCAGTAGTTAGTTTTACTAGCTACTAATGAACAAAATACGACCCATCCAAAGCAAATCTAGTTTTTAAGGGCACCTCTAATGTGCATACGTATGTATTTATATGCATAGATACTACAAATATGCAAATACTTATGCGTGTATTTTTATATGGTCTATAGACGTTTTATTCTTTTCTATTCTATAC
Organism: Calliphora vicina; assembly: GCF_958450345.1. Classification (NCBI taxonomy): domain Eukaryota; kingdom Metazoa; phylum Arthropoda; class Insecta; order Diptera; family Calliphoridae; genus Calliphora; species Calliphora vicina. The sequence goes on along the minus strand of NC_088780.1, from coordinate 975,385 downwards.
TATTCTAATTCTAACTGAGTTTCAGTTTTTGTTTTTGCAGTTACTCTATTATGTATAAATAAGAGTATAATATTTCTGTTATCCTTTTCCGTTTTAAATTCACTAAAATTTGCATTGAATAAAATATGTATGATATAATTTTCATTTTTATTTTGTCGGCTAGTATTTATACTACACACATTCTATGTACATATGTATGTATGTATATTCGCATGAGATATACATACTACATACAGATAGATATATGTATTACACATTACAATAACAATAATAACAACAATAGAAATTAAACAAATAAATAAATAGTTATGTAAATATGTACAGATATGTATGTGTATGCTTGAATGTTTGTATGCATTTGTTTCTTTATTGCATATAAAAGGTGGGATGTTTTTACAGGTAAAGCAGGCAAAAAATAAATAAAACCAAAAGATACAGCATCAGTATCAGCACATTTGTTTACACACTTTGTTTAGTTAAATTTCGTTTGTAGATGCTTTGGAAACATGGCCAAGAAATCTTAGTAATTAAAATTAAAATTATAAGGATAGATGGTGCAAGCCTAAAGTATCCTTTCAACCATAAAAAGGTGTTAATTTTCAAATAATAGTTGCGGTGAACCAACTTACATTGTTTAAATGAATGTATCGTATTTCCACTAAATTTTAGTAAATGTCTGTTTATTTTTTCAATAAATACGAATAAATTATACAGAAACATTCTTAAACTAATGAATACATGAGAAGTTTAATGTGGCAAAGAAATGAAACAATTTTAGGAATTTCGAAGATAATTTGATTTTTCCACAAAGAAGAAAGAAATAAGAAAACACAAGATTTATGATACCACAACAATTACATTTTGGGTTAATTTATCAATAATGTATCTATGTATTTGCGAGTGTTAGTATGTATGTATGTATATCTATGGATGCCTTGCTATATATGGATGCACATTTGTTTGTTTATAAGAATATTCTTATCGAATTTGTTATTTATTTTACTAAACATAACCTCTTTTTTCCTTCTGACCTTTGGTCTTAACCTAAAATAATTTACTTAAGGGTGGTTCCTTCCATTCCATTACAGTCCTCTTTAAAACAACACTTGTCGTGTAAATGTAGTGGCACTTCCTTCCTGCTAACAGCTAGTAGAGCTTTTCGTAACGTAATTGTATTAGAATTGATTTTTCATTTCTATTCAAAATAAATAAATTGTTATAGTTGCCTTTATAATTTACTTTTATCTTTATTCTTTGCAGTTAAGAGTTCGTTTTCGCCAAAAGACAAATGTGCATTAACGCCTTTCTCACATTCTTTTCACAAAATCGTAATAGCTGGGGTGGTGGGTTTGGTCCATCTGTGTGTTTTTTCTAAGTTCTGTGTATAAGAGGGCGACTGAATTGTTCTTTTTTTGCATCACTTATTTTAGGTGGTTGAATTTTTTTATTCGTATTGAAATTTGGGGTGTTTTTAAATTAGTTTACATGGGTGCGAGTAATGGATTTTCGAATTTCTAATCAGCCCCTTTATTTATTCTAGACATTGTGCCTTAAATTAATGTTTTGTAATTTTTCCAAATAATGTACTTACAAGTAAATGCATTATAAACAATTCGTTACGACAAGTGACACCGGAGTTTTAATCTGTAAAAATAGGAAAAATCGTCAGAAAAGTCATATTAAATCGATTTAAAAAAAAAACTAAATTTAAATGATTCAATTCAATATTTTCTGATTTATTTTTATAACAATTTATAATGCGTGGTGTACACTAAATTTTGACTCTGACTGTATATACATATAATGCGATTCTAGCGAATCAATTTTTTTCTTTTTCGAAATTCTTTTTAGTTCTAATCTTATCCAGTATTTTCGAAAATATGATATAACTGAATATCTTCGTTTTGCAATTTCTCGCAGACTATTGACATTTAGTAAAGATATTACTTATTATTATTATTTTATCATACATTGATGAAGACAATGAAAACCAAATTTTTTTAAATAAATAAATTTTTTGAAAAAAAAAATAACCTGGGCTTTCAAAATGTAATAGTATATGTACATTAGAGTTAAAAAGTTATGAGGCTTCAAAGTTATTTATTTAACAAGAAAATAAAATTTGGTAAAAAAAAGTTTAGAAATTTTTTTTATTGTTTGCCTTAGCAAAACATTTTTAAGGACACACAACTTTTTAACTTGTTGTCACAGAAAATATTAGTACCGATTTGATAAGCTTAAAAAAAATACTTTTTTTTATTTTTTTATGAGATTTGCGCCCCCTGTTGTGGGTTAGTGGAACTATTTTTAAGGATTCAAAAAACATCAATTGTATTAATTTTTGATTCAGAATCAACTGGTGAAATCAGATTTGCAATATATTCAACCGTTTTTGCTCCACAGAAATTGTGCTCAAAATCCGCGTCTTTAGGTGCGTTGAACTACCACAAGGAGTGAACATTTTCCAAAAAAAAGGACGCCATTATTTTTATTTACGCAAAAACCTTCAGAAAAATGATGATACCCGCAAATCAAATTTTTGAAATTAACTCTAATGTACATACATACATACATATGTATGAATGTCTGTTCTCTCTATGGCAACAGAACATAATGTAATAAACACTAAGTTACATTTTGTTTATTTGTTGAAATTTATTGATAAATTATAGACAAACGGAAAAACCAAATCACCATATAAATAAAGCGCATTAGCAATGAAAATATTGTGAACCAAAAACACCAAAATGTGGTTTATGATGAAGCAAGTAGAACTCCGGCGCGTACATACATATGAATGAAAGACGTAAAAAATAGAAATTATTTGTTTCAATATTTTGTTTGTTTTTTTTTTAATGAAAATATTTCACACTTCATAAAAAAACAAATTAAGGCGAGTGAACAGACAAATTACAAGTGCAACATTGAGGTGTTGAAATTTTATAAGCGATAACGCACATACAATTGAAGGCAAGAAAAACAAACCATACATGGACTTTAAGAGTGTATGTACATACGTATACTTTTACATTCAGTTTCAGATTTCAATAGCAAACAAACATTCAACTAACCAACATTTAATGAACAACTCATACACAAACACACTCTCTCGTAATCAGTGATAGAAATCCTTAAACGATTTGTTTATAAACATTTCACTTTTCAACATTCTCGTCTAGCAACATATTGTGTGTGCCGCTCTAGTATAGGAGAAGCAACTGTTGCAAGTAACTGGTTTCATGTAATTCACTAAAGATTTCTCTTACATCGAACACAACATCTCTTAAGTTGTAATAAAAACAAACAAATGCGAGAGAGATTGCTACTTATTTACATATACATATGTACATTTATTTTATACATCTCATTTTTGCTTTATTACAAAAACATTTATTTGGGGCTTTTGGAGATGTTCTCCAAAAAACAAAATAATTATAATTTACTCTGACTTCGACAATATTACTCATCACATCACATGTGTGTGTGTGTGTTTGAATGTGAGTGCATATGTTTGATATGATTGTGGCAGCACAGCACTGTTGTAATGTACATTTTGATGATTTTTTATATGATTGGTGGCAGGCAGGCAGACTAGTGGGATGACTTGTTGTTTTCGTTGACTCTTTTACTTGATTTTGCTTATAAATTAGAGTAGAGACATTGACCTTGATCATCACAATGCCGTATAGTTGGAGTGTCACTGTAGCTATTATTGAAATTGTGGCCATGTCGCATGATACTTGCAACAAAATGCACTATAAATATATGTAATATGTAATAACAACATTCAAGTAAGTCATCATTGACGTTCTAAAGTTAAAATTCCGTATTATGTCGCTTGTTGTTATTTTAAAATAATTTTAATGTTCCAATATTTTTTTATGGAACTCCAACAAGACATTAAACTCAAATTTAAATCGACATAGATTTTGATACTAATATAAATAAGTGGGGTTTTATTACAATTTCTTAAATACATATACATATGAATATGTACATGTGCTGGTGTATTGTCGCACTTTTGTGTCCAACTTATGTTTCTTTACATATTGTCTTTAGTCCATTTCCAAATATTAGTAAATTTTAATGTCAAAGCACTCGATTGTCCCCTGGCAAAAATAGAATGAGAATGCTGCTACATATATTTGATAATTGTCTCAATGATAAAAAACATGAAATTTTTTTTTAATTTAAATTGAGATTTGCAATGATCCCAAAGGTCAACCAAAGAGAAGCTTAACTAATAATAATTTAACTTTTTTATAAAACAAAGTGTATGTGATATATCGTACAAATGTCTTATTCGTTTGAAAGGCCTATCGGTGCCATTATGTATGTATTATAACACAGTGCATCCGAAGTATTCAATTTTTCATGACTCTGGCGCATAAATCAGGCTGAATTTGACCGATGGCATGGTTTATGTTGCATTTGAGGGAAGCTTTGTTTTGTAGCTTATGCGCATAGACCTGCGACTTAAGAAACCCCCACATGAAAAAGTCTAACGAAGTAAAATCGCACGACCTCGGTCGGTGGCCAGTTCACATCACCTACAGGTGAGATGACCATATCTCCTGTTGGCTATTGGTAGACCCTTTATTATACAAATTATAAAAGTAATGGATCGTTAGCCAAAGTATGAAATTTTGTTTTATTTCACAATCTGAAAGCTTTAGTACCAACCCGTTTTCGAATTGGAGTTACATACTTAACTTTTGAATAATATACGAAATTGACAAATTTTTCCTTTACCAAAACGTTATTAAAAACGAAGATATCTTAAATTGATTGATCACTGTGCTACACCAAAAATATGCAGGGGTTTTCAAATAGTAATTCTGTTTTAATGGAGTCCAATGCTGATGCCAACACCTTGTTAATTTTTTTGAAAACCACAAGAAATTATCTTTTTTATATCCTAGAGTGCCTTTTAAAATACCAACATCTATACGAATATCACATAAATTAGGCAGTTCTCAATAATAGAAATTTTCCAGACAACTCTATTACGAAGTGAATGTGCTCAGAAAAGTTTTTCATTCTCTTTTTTATTTGCGCCTCTCTTTAAAACTCCAACTCTCTCCAATAACATGTGATAAATTACTCAGAGATATTAAAGAGTGTGATTTTTCTCTCTCTTTCGGTTTGTGTTCATTCATAGCGAGTTTTTATATTATGGATTTCCCTTTTATCAATCTACCTGCGATGCATTAAAACAAACGACCGACCAGGCCTGCTACTAAAAACTGAATGTGAGTGTGTGTGTGTGTCTATATCTATGTGTGTACGAAGAATTGTACGTAAACATCAGTGTTGTACGAATGTTTTTTGTTTTCTTTTTAGCATCCACAGGAAACATTTTGTTCTGTAAGTGTATGGGTTCGTGACGAGTATATCGTCCGTATTCGAATAGAATTTTCAGTCGTTTGTATGACTCTCGTTTTGTGAATGTTTAACAAACAGTTACTGACAGCAAGTCGCCGGATAAAGACGTATCTACGCGTGAATAGCGTTCTGTAGTTTAAGAAAATCATATAAAACGTGAAAAACTAAAACACATGAAAATACATACATATGTATACAAAAAATTAAAGAAATTGGATTTACGAAACAAAATAATATACCAAATAAAATTTCATTGGAAAAATATACATACATATATGTAAATTGTTTATTAAAAATAATACTACTAAATTCATACAAAAGAATATAATTGTTTAAATAAAATAAATTTTAAGTGAAAATAGTGCAAAACCAAAGTGAATGGAAGTGTCTAGTAAAACATCAGCGAAGGAAACATAAATTACACTCATTACCACAAACACTTTTTATTTGGATTACACATCTTCTTTTGATTTGAAATACACATCACCACGACCACAAAGACTGCAGCGTCTAATAAAGGATTTCCTATTAATATAGTTAAAACAAATGTAAGTTCTAATACTAAGATTTAATAACAACAACGAAATAAACAAAAAAGTACAAGAATTTATCTTGTACTCGAATGTTTTTAAAATTTCAATAGCCCTGGCGTCTCGTTCTGTTATCATTAATTAATATTTGTTTACAAGACTTCTCTTCCATAATCACATTGTACCATATTTTCTATGAAAAATATGTTTTTGTACATTCCAACAGTTTGGCACACTTTTTTAAAAAATAAAAACACAGTTCTGGTCACAATTTTGCAAGAGTTTTACTCAAATCTAAAATATATGCACTGCTGTTCAGCTTGCTATTTTTTATAGCACAAGTGTATTTTTTTCAGTTGAGTGCTTATCTTGAATTATTTTATACTGTTAAGTAAATATTAATATAAATTACAACACAAGTATTTCTTTCTATTCAAATGCATTTAACCCAAATATATTTAACCAAAAAGTCTTTATTTTTCACTTTATTGTTTAAATACTTTAAACATTTTGGAAATGAAAAAAAAACTTTAAACGTTGCCTTTGCTGTTGTTTATTTTAATTATGACAACTAAATGCAATATTTGCTAAAGCCATAAAACACTCTCAAATAACCATCCATCCAACCTACCAACCAGCCAAGCTCTTTTTCATTTATCATTCGTTCGTTTTCTTATTCTAAAGGTCTTGCCACGTTCATACATACTTACGTACGTACGTACGTACATAGATACATGAATAATAATAAATAATGATGGTTTTATTCCTTCTTTTACAATCTCTTTAAAAACAAAGTAAATTTGCTTAAATTATTACTTAAGAAAACGGCGGTATTTTAGTCTCACACACAACCACACACAGATAATCAACACATACAAAACAAATAAAAACATACCAAGAAATGACAAAAGCAAAGAAACGTCTTTTATATTGTATTTATTTAGCAACAAGTGCTTTTGCTATCTAGCAGATGAGAAATAAGTCTTGAGATGTTTACATGGATTTGTTTTTTAAATTTAGCCGCTTTAATAGCTCTGCTAATCCTTAAATAAACATGTCACATCCATTCTTAAAAATACTACAATCGGTACTGGTATCTTAAGAATATACATTGCAAAAAGTTCAATTTATTAAACACAGTTATTTGTTATTAGTGAGTGAAGTGAAAAGAAAACTAAATTGATACCATAACTGGGATACCATGTTAAAGGATTTATCGATATTTCAAGGTGAAACGCCAAATAAAGCAGGAAATTACTTAATCAAATCCCATTTCATGTATTTTGTTGCATTATCATCATTTAAAAGCATCCTGTCTTCTAAGATGAAATGTGTATGGAAATGTCATCATAAATATAAACATGAGAAGTTTTCAAAGAAAACATCAGATATATTCAGTTACTACTCAGTTACCACTTTACATAATGTTAACTTTATCGCGGGTATTTCTATTTCTAAACAGCAAAAAAAATAAGCAAACTCACACCCATAACTTTGATTTGTTTTCAACTTCAACTTTAACATCTATACATACATGTGTATATCTTAGATTTTTATCTATTAACCATATTTTTAAAATATGATTATTGTACATACATATATGTGAGGTGATTTGTTGCGTTGTACGTTCAATGTACGTACATATGTACAGTGTGTATGTTTTTATGAATTTGGTTTTATAGGTTTCTTTACACAGGTAGTATTGTGTTTTTTAACAGACAGGTTTATATTAAAATGAAACGTGCTTGTAACAGATACCTTTTCCCAATACATTCATACAATATACAATATACATATGAACGAAAATATATTGAAAGATACTCACAATTTCCTTTTCATTGTAGGCCCCCAAAATAAAATGAATTAATATTCAGAGTTTGTTGTTAATAAAATGACAGACAATTCTAAAAAACCAAAGAAAAAAAAACTAAAAAATTATGACTTTATTAATAAAATTTATGTTTTAATAACTTTATAGAGTTGTGGAAAATAGCCTGGGAACCAAAACGCGTTTCCTTTAGAATTTAATTTAAATAGAAATGATCGTAAAATACTTAATATTACAATAATATTTATTGATTTGAGCCGACTTAATACCAAGAAATTGAATTGAATAAAAAACACCAGATAAGCTAAATTTGATGTAACAATAATTCTTGACTGTCATTTTTTTATTTTATATTTTTATAAATCATTCAGTTTCACTTAGCATTCAATTTTAAAATTGTTTAGCATTTCATCTTATTGATTTAATTTAAATGTGTGAGTGGCTTTAATTTTAGAGCATCTAATGTTTAAACTAACATTTTAACTTCAGGTAAAAGCAAAAGGAAATTTTATTTGTGTATGTCTAACTTGTCATTCTTTGGGTTTTGAGTTTAGGGGGCAATTAATCAATTAAATAAAATGTTCAAATAAAGACATCTATGGTTATTACTTCATTTATTCGAAATTGATATCGTAATTTTAAGGGTGTTTTTACTTCCTAAACCCCGTCACTAATGCAAAAGATGAACACATACATATGTACCTTTATGCACCCATTGTCTGTAATTCGGTTGCATGGAAAACAATTAGAAAATCAATATTTTATCGACAAACCACTTATTTTTTGTAAAAAAAAAAATAATTATTCCAAAACTTATTATTATGTTTAAAGTACTTGGAAATAATTCAGAACAGAGACAAACCACAATAATTGAATAAACAAACAAACAAACGATTTAATTAAAATGCAATGACATTTCGATGGAACACTAAGAAAATTTACACAGTCACCAACAGCTGGAATAAAAATCTTTAAGAAAATTGTTGAAAAGTATTTGAATTTAAATCATAAATTATCGACGCTAACAAGCAGCTGTTAGGGCAAACAAAAAAGCAAATTTTGTAAAAGAAAATAAGTTCTTCTCTTTGCCCTTTAGCCCCTCTTGAGTATGGTCTATTGAAATGATTTTCATTTCTTCTTTTAATTTTAATTTTATTTATAATTTTATCTTGAACTTCAAGAATATAAATTCGTTTTTAAATAGCTTTAGCAATTACTTAATTGGTTTCATTTTCTCCGACTTTTTATCAGTCATTTCGTTTCTTTGCGTATGTATTTTCCGTTTCTGTTTAATTTTTTACTCCTACTCTTTTGTACACATTTTTGTGTTTTGTTTAAATTGTTTGTTAAGAAGCATCATCATGATATCTACTATACCTTTTGAAATTGATTAATTTTGGGTAGACAGTCAGCAGTATATTATTTTGTCTTGACTCAAGTTGTATTTTTGCTTTTATTCTCTGTATCTTTCTGTATGATTTTCGGGGACTCTTTAAGTAGAGTATTAACGTCTTGGTGTGGATTTTTTTTGTGTTCATCTTTTGTATTTCTTTCTTGTAGAACTTTGAATCTTCCTAAGGGAGCTTAAAGTCACATAATATGCTCATCATCATGACTTAATCTAAAAACAAATCGATTTTGTTTTTCTTACTTTTTGATGCCTTTGTTTGTCCGTCGTTTCTCCTGTTTTGGTGTCTTTAAATTTATTTAATTCAAAATGAGATTTTCGAATGCTTGTTTTTTTGGAATTATTCAAAATTTGTTTATTTGTTTATGCCACAATGCACGGTATGTCTGTGTTGAGAGGAGAAGTTTTTTTAATAATAATTATCATGACAATGTTTTTAAAATATCATTTCTAAATCTTGAAATGTTAGTATCCAGATCTCCTGATATTTCTTGATGTACAAATGTTACAACTGTAGTGGGAATCGAATCTTGAGTTTTATTTTAAAGGGCAGGGTTTTTAAAAAAGCAGAGGCTAAAAAAACGATAAAATGTAAATAAATAAAACTATAGCAAACTCTAAAAAAATGAGCCGGATAGTAGAAAAGTTCAATAATAAAAGACTCTTCACTTACAAATAAATTGAACATATGTTGCGGATAGGCTTAAACATAAAAGTAATAATCAAAATAAATAAGTGTGTAAGTGCATTTACCAATTGATTGCGCTATTTCTAATACTTAATTTAATAAAAAAATTCAATAAATAATAAAATTAAAGATGTTGCAGTAGTATTGTATTAGGGTGGGTTAATCATAAAAAAATGTTTTGCTTTGGAAGGGTGGATAAATTCTAGCTAGCCTTGATATTTTATAAGTTAAATTTATGATGTGAAAGTCAAATAGTTGCGATTTTATCCTTCGGTCGTAACTAGTTAGATGACAAGAGTTTGTTAAGATTTTATATAATTTTACGATAGTTTTTCCCACAACTGCAAACATTTGGTTAAGTTTTTTAATTAACATGTGTTGTAGATTTATTTTCGTTAACTACTTTAAAACGTGCTAAGAATAATAATGAGGAATTAAAAGGTCAATGGTCAATGGCAAAAGAACATAAAACGGAAGAAATAAAATGACTTGAATGAAACCAAACATTATTATGAACACACACATGAATACATGAATTTAACAAAAGAAAATGACCAGACATAGACAATACCCTATTATCCCTTAAATCTCTAAGAAACCAGCTGATTTATACAGCTGGTATTTTTAAATACATATTTCGTATATAGAATTTGCAAATTTATTAACAACATTTTCTTCTGATCTTTTCTCATTTTAGAATTAATCCAAATCGAGGAACCAAAAACAACAAACACAACAATAAAAATGTTCATAAAATGACAAAACTTTAATAGTTAAAAACAATTTTTTTTAAAATTTTATTTTCTTTTAAGCCACCCTTATTTATTTTTTATTTAAATAAAATAAAATCGGCTTTTCCTTTTTAATTTGAACTAAAAGGCCTAAGTTGAATACTTTTTTGTTACAAATGTGGAAAATGTTTGACGATATTATTGAATGCAATGAATGTGGTGGTCCTTTGGGCCCACCACCAAAATTCACAGTACCACCACCTCCTCGGCCACCCTCAATGGCTGCCTATGAGGCCTCTACGAACTGCAACGAAGAAGAGATGGCACTGAAAGCGCAACAAGCCTGGGACAACGATATGTGTGAAGCAATGCCGGTAAGTAAAAAAAAACAACCTTTCCCCTCAAATCAAATTATGCGAACATGAATAATTGCTTCAAAGCATTGTGTGTAAATTGATATAAAAATTAAATTATTTATCAAAAGGATATTTTTGTTAAATAATATTACCTTAGGGCATCTGCATCAACAACAGAACACCAGCAATAATACATAGATATTAATGGATGGAAGTACAATGTATATATTTTTTAATGGTACTAAGAGAAGTTAATGAGAAACCCTTATAAAACTTTTAACAATCATAATGATAAATACAAACCCTTATAATTTTTGATTATCACCAACACATCTGTTGTGATTGTTAAATGTCAAGTATAATTGAACCAACGAAAAAGGGATAAAAACCGACTATAACTTTAATCAAATATGATTTAAGAAATTATTGTACTTTTTTAAATAATTTATCAACAAGTTTACTAAATACAAAAACAAAATATACTCATAATAAATATGCATAGAAATTTTCGAATGTAATCATAAATCTTTGGGTGTTATTTTTTTATTTCAAATTTGACAGCTGTCATATTAACTAATATTTGTCAAGAACAATTTCTTCCAAACAAAAACTATGTATGTACTACATATATGTATGTGTATAATAATATAGAATTTGTATGGGATAGATACAGTTGCTGAAACTGTTAATAAATCTTTTACATTTGATGTCAAAAAGTTTAGCAAAATCATTTCTTTTCATAAATAGTACATATCTAAAAATGTAAAAAAAGAAGACAAAAGTTTTCAAGACAACAGCTGTTTAAAAATTGAGACCTTAAATACTCGAACTACGTTCAGTTTATTTTTAAAGAATGTAAAAAAATAAATAACAAATTTAGGTTTTAATGTTTATTTAGGATTAGTTTGAAATTTAAATTCAAAAACAAAAAAATAAAAAATTATAAGGAATTTTAAACAAACTTCTCAATAAGTCATCAAGTGTTACTTTTGTAAACAATGGGTTTAAAAAAAATGAAACAAGCGCACACACATCCACCTCCACTAGCATTTAAATATTGAATTGTATTCAAGTATTTTTTATTGAGATGTAGTTTCTTTATTGGAACGAAATTCATTCAGTTAAAGGTAAAACTAAAATATTTACATAACACGTTTCCTGTTAATAACAAAACGTAAAGTGTAAAAGGCTTCAAATACTTCAGTTGTTGATGTTGTTTTCTTTGTAGTTTGAGCTGCGAGTAGAAATAAAGAAAAGTTAATATCCCTAGAGTAAATTTACAATGGGAAAATCGAAAGTTAAATTTATCAAAAGCAAATTTTCAATGATTGTCTTGATTTCTATTTCTATACTTAACAAATCCTGTGGGATTTTAAAATTCAAATAAGCTTATTTAAAAGTAAATAATAAAAATCAGACCAAGTTAAGTCTGGATACGTTTTATATACGTACTACATTGATATAATATTTATTTTATATGAAATTATTACATTCATTTATTTAAAACAAAAGAAAATCCTTTATTTTTCTCGTCTCTTTTTAAAAGAAACAAGACATCATTATCATGAAAATGTTTTTACGTGTAAAACTTATTTTGTTTTTTATTTGTTTTGTAAAGAATAACTAGAAATCTATCATGACTATGATATTTTCCACACGACAAATTTATTTTACACACACGTCTACACTTGATGCATACAAACATACACTTTCCTACACATGTATTCTTATTTTTCTTATAAGTAGATATTTTCCTTCATTCATTCTTTAGTTTATTTGTGTGTGTCTGAAAATCCTTTAACAAATACCCTTACATCTTATGGGGAACAACAAAAAGGCTACAAATGTACACATGTATCTTTAGGAGTTGTTGGAAATATGTATGTATGTATGTATGTATTTTATAAAAATGAGTAAAATAAACGAAAATGATGTGACAATAGTGTTCGCTTGTATTGGAGGAAATAAAAAAAAAGATATTTGTGAAAAACTGCTACTACTACTGCTTTTTATTATATGTACATATTTGAAGATTATTTTTTAAGCCAAATAAAAACTTTTCATTTGTTAACCTACTTGTGACACAAGTTTAAAAACCAAAAATACAGTTTGAAAAATGTGGGTTTATATTTTTGACGCAAGAGTAAGAGTACAAATATTGCTTAAATAGGTTTTAAATTACAATAAATTTTATTTATAAAAAATTTAAATCCTATTAAATTAACAGCAAAATAAATATAAAGAATTAAATAAGCTCTTAAGCGTGGTTGTCATGCGTTCATATTGTTTGCTGAAAACTTAAAAATAAAAGATTAACAAATTAATAATTTTCCTTCATTAACAAATAATCTGGGGATTTTATTTATCGTAAATAGCCAATTGGTTTTTAAAATCAAAAATTAATAATATTTTCTTAAAAATTAAATAAACAGAAGTACGAATATTCATTCCACTTTTCAGAATTAAGGTCAAGGTATACATACGTATGTATAGCAACGTGTGTTTGAATGTTATAAAATAAAAAGCAAAAAAATTGTTGAACGGAGAACTCATTCCACTTTATTGTGCACACTTTTGCAAGCTGATTCATTCATTCATTTTTCATTTTTATGTCAAAACCCTTTTTCCGTTTTAACTATTAATTCCAAGTGGATTTTTTTGTTTGGCTTATTTGAAATCATAAGGAAGCCCTTAAGTAAAACAACTTTAAGAGAAATGAATGAAGATTTGACGAAATAGAACTAAACATCATTACACGGTTTTACGAGCAAAGAACAGTAATAAACTTTGGGTAATTTGTAAAGACAAAACGAAATGAATTTCAGAAATTGTTGGAGAAAAATTAAATGGATTCACAAAAATGTTTGATTTATAACCGTTATTTATACATACATAGGAATATATGTATATATGTACATACAATAGAAGTTCAGTTATCGTAATAATAAAAATAAATGACTACTGGCTTTTTAGATTTCAATTACGATACGATAAAAAGAAACACACTGTAGAACTAATAAGGAAAAATTAGAAAGTGTTGGAATAACTACCAACCAATAACTCGTATTATGAAAGTGTAAAAATACAATAAGTAAATATGTAGTATGTTATGGTATCTATTTCTGTTTGCTTAGACTTATCAAATTCCTATACGGTAGTCAGTTAAATAAAATATTTTAAACCAGGCATGTGTTCCTTTCCTGGCGACAGTTGTGATAAAAATCTTCAAATGCGAGTAAATAACTAGAAAAAATTCCATTCTTTTAAACTGAAAATATTTTCAATTGAATTGAAAATGAAAAAAAATAATCTTTTAATCATACGTGTAAGTAGGTACAAGTATTGAAAATAAAAAGGTAATAAAACAAATATTAACTTTATAAATGTATGTTACACTTTTGTATCTTTTGGCCGATAAGCTGAGTAAATATGAAAATGAATGACGTGAAATGGGAGCATGTTTACAATTGATTTTTGCCATTCATTCATTTATTTATACAATCATGCATGATGCATGCACACAACTTGCAGTAGCCAGCCAGCCAGCCAGCCATACTTTACAAATAAACTCTCGTCCTACATTCGAATTTAGGTATGAACGGAAGTGTATGTGTTTTTGTGTATGTACCCTCTTTTTCCCCCAAATTTAAAATTAACCAAACATTAAAATTCTACCAGTTTTATTTGTGTTGCCTCGATTCATTATTTTTACATCGATACATTCGTTTATTTGTTACAAAAACTGGAATATGATCGATTAAATTGTTATCAGAAAGAAAACAAATTCCAAATGCATGAATTGATATTTGTTTATTTAACTGTGTCCCCATAAAAAAATAAATATTTATAATACACTCTATGAAAACCAAAAACATTGAAACAAAAATGATTAATTACCACACATCAGACGCGGTTTGATCATGGTTTTCATAATAAGAAACGGCCACATCCACTTACAGTAGTAGTTCAAACTTTTACTGATAACATTTTTTTTTATTTTTCTTTGTATTTTTTGTAATTACGAATATTTTTGATTTTTTTAATGAATTTCAAGTCAAGCTTCTTATTAGAAACTAAGTAAATAAATCAATTTTATTAAGTATTAAGAAATTAATAATTTTTTGAGGTTTTCTAAATTACCATAACAAAGCTATTTTATTGTATATAAAAAAAACTCAACAAAATTGTGAGAATTATTTATAAAATCAAAGTTTGTGTGTGTATTTCTTTTCTTTTTTTTTTTAATTTTCGTATAAATTTATAGCTTTTCCCTGGTGACCTTTGGTTGCAACATCATTAAGCATTTGAAATTTAAATGAGAAAAAGCCTTTTGTTTTTGTTGACTGTGAAACAGACAAAACATGTACGAGTATAATAAAACACAAACATAAGAAAAGAAAGAAGGTCATGTTTACAAAATCTACTTTATCTATTTTGACAATAAAAGATTAGAAAGCATTATAAAAAAAGCTTAAACTTTAATAAAATATTATTTTAAATGTATATTTCATCTTATTTTTTTTTAATTTTTTTATTTGCAGATTCTTGATGCCAGTTTTTATAGCAGTCAATCATTACAAACATCCGCCATGATTGCTGTCTTTTCACTGCTCCTGGTTTTAGTTGTTTTAATATCATCACTCTTTGTATGGAAGTAAGTAAAATTTAATATATTGTTAATATGTATTAACAACAAAAAAAATAACTAAGTGTGAAAATAAAAGTGAAACTTGACATTCAAGTCTCCTTAAACAAGAAGAATTAAAGAAAAAATGTAGATAAGTAGGAGTCAAAACATCTTTCAGCAAAATGTTGGGTAAAATGCGCGAATGATGGAAACAAGCTTTTAAAATAATGACTTGCGTTTTGCCACACATCAGCCTGTGTATCACATTGTGTTCTTTACGTTACTTCTTCTCATGTAGCTCACTACTAATTCACTATTTATGGGCTATTTAATAAACAAATTATTATAAAATAACCTTAAAAACTAAATCTTTTCGGATTCTAATAAATTTTGTTTAGTTTGTGTTTATATTTATTGTATGTTTCTGTTTATATTTATATGTATTTCATTGGCTAAACAACAATAATAACAACAAAAAACACAACAGCATAATAAAAATAATAATAATAATAATAGTAATATTTCTTTTACACGCACAAGAAAACAATATACTAAATATACTTATAAACAACCTTTAGGCCTTCTATATACATACATACATACATCCATACATACATACGTATTTAGATGTCTTGTTAACATAAATAAGACCATATAAATAAAATAACATTTAATTTTATTTATGGGTAGAACTTTTTCCTTTCAGAGAAATAAGTATAGAAGGAAACTTCACTCTATAAAGGACATGGTCTTTTTAAGCCTAGCATTACTTTTGTAACATTTCGCAAATCCATGTGTTTGTAAAACTATCTCAACGCATGAAGGCTTTTAATCGATTTGACTTTAAATATTTCGACCAACACCAGACAATTTCACAACCATTCGTTACCTTTTTAGGGGTATTTCAGATTCGCACAGTCTCAAGATTCTCTTATTTGTTTATGGTAAATTATAATTTTGCCTACTTGTTCATAAACTCACACTAAATACGTTCTATAGAAGCGAAGATACCCGCAGATAGAGTAGTATTCTTATAAATGATAATGGTTTTATTTCTTTCCTACAATTTCGCTCAAACATTTATTATACAATATAAGAGCACGCAGACAGACATGGCGAATTCAAACACAGATACAAAGTGTATTCGTTTAAAGAAGATGAAGGAAAAGACGAAACAAAATAAGAAAATTAAAGTTTTTATGATTTTCCCGGGGTTTTGTTAAATTGTTTTGAAATTGATTTTATTTATTCATAATGGTGCCAATGTATTAAAATATTATTCAGTTATTATGTATTGTGGCTGTTGTTGTTGTTGTTGTTTATTTAACAACAAAATCAAAACACATACTCAGATGTAGATAAACATATGCAGATGTACATAGATAATTTTCATCAAATATGTAAGTGTTTATTTGAGTGTGCTAAATAAGTATAAATGTATAAATTAAAAACAAAAGGTAGCCAGAAATACACTTGGAAAAACAAATATGTAGCATGAGTACATATTATAAATATTTATACAATAATAAACATTTAAACTTGTACAATGTACATGCATTATTTAAATTAATTACTTTTTTCAAAAACCATACAATTTAAATGTGAAAAAATAAATGTACAAAATTGTATAATTTATCATTTCCCTTTTATTTTAATCTATAATTAACATAAACTTTAAATTAATATTAAAGTTAGATAAAACGAAATTGTATAGGTACATATTAGTACATACTCACTTACATATGTATGTATACAACCATATGAACATGAAAATGTTGCATTTCAAATTATGCTAATTAGATGCCAACACGTTGTGGTTATAAAATGTTTCATTTTTTATTTAATTTTTTTTTTATTTATTTTATCATGTTGAGCATAGTTGTCAACAAAAACCCACCTATTCATGTTTTAAAACTGGACTTGAAAAGTGTGTGTATAGTAGATGGTTGTTGTTGGTAAAATAGATTGATGTTATTGTTAAAATGCTATAAAAATATATGTTAACTAGGTTATTAATAATACAAATGGCTTAAAGCGAAAAATAAAAGTAATTTGAGACCCCGCCAAAACACTCAAATAAACAATTTATAATTTAACAATAGATTTATAGAAAATTTTGAAATCATATTGTATTTTCTTCTTTTATTTGCCACTTCATCGTCTCCATCGCATTTAAACAATATTATACCCTTGAGTGTTATCAATCGAAATATGTATATGCATATAAATTATAATTTATAGAAATATGTATATTGTAGTATGTATGCAATTCAAAGTATTAATATAAATAGATAGATAGATAGATATATTGTTTGTTAATATAACTTGAAATTTATTTATTTTTTGAATATCTCACCGTAATAAATATAAGCCTTTAGATCACCTAAAAGGGAAACTGAAAAAATAAACAGTTTATAGCCATACAATGGTGCGTGTGTTATATAAGTAGGATATTGATTTATTCCACACATACACAAGCATAATTATAAATGTTGTTTCAAAACCCCTGAGTGTATGCTTTATTATTATATTTATTCATACATACACACACACACACTCACACTGAACTGATAATTCAGTTTTTAAATTTATTTTTTTTAAGACAATCAACACCTTTCTTGTATGTAAACAATTAATTTCCTTAATTTTGTTAAAATTTCCTAAAGTCTTCCTTTATTAGCGTGGTAAACCACCACAATGTAATTTGTCGTTAATTTAATTCACTTGAATCTACATACATACATACATTCATACAGATACGAATTATCCTTAAGGGATCCAATCTTTTAAATGTCAGTCATTTCCATTATACATCCATTACGAAAAACAAGAATTTAAAAAAGAAAAAAACCTTTTCCATTTTTCAATCTTCTTGAACGAAGGGAATTCCAAAAAAATAAAACAAAATATAGGAAAAGGATGTTATAATTTTTCATGTCATGTTGTTTTTGAAGCCTACTTCTTGGCATGTTTAATTTTTAATAGATTTACATGAATATATGTCTACATACATACATACATACATACATACATAGCTACACAAACATGTAAATAAGGCTTATTTCATAAACGTCTAAAAGACAAATGAAAAACAAAAACAGCAGCAAAAGCTAAAAAAAGAGACTAACTGATTGACTGAAGCACAGACACAACAAGAAGCAGTATTTCTAACGTATTCCAAGTGGCAACCCACCAAACAATGGGAAATAAGCACATAAACATTGTTTCGCAGGTTAAAAATAATAAATTAAAACAAACTTTTCTATAAATGGCATGATTGAAATAAATAGGAATTCATTCATATTTAAATTGAATGTGTGCTGGAGTTACATACTTGTTTTGTCGTTGTTAATAATAAATGCTGTTGGGATATACATATGTAAATAGCTCTCTATATAACTTCATTAAAGATGAAAAATTAAATTATTTTATTTTATTTGCTTAAAAAAATTACAAGACTTACAAGAAGCAACTAAACAACATCAACAAAATCATTGTTGAACATACTTTTAAAATGTTAAGCAAATATTAAACATTAGAAATCGATTTATCTTCTTGACTTCATCGTTCTCTTCGGTTTCTGCTGCTGCTACTGCTGCCAAGACCATGTTGTCTTCGGTATCATGAAGTTGTTGCTGCTGGTGTAGTTGTAGTTGTAGCTTTATAATAAGGATCTAGTCTATGAAGTAGTAATCTATGAAATGATGCTTAAAACAAATGAACATCATCTTACAATGGACAAATAATGTCTATCATATTATGGTAGACTACTTAGTAAAGATGTTGCATACATATGTACATACATATACATACAAACATATGTATGTACATGAATGTTCGTAGTAGTGGTAACAGTAGCAGTGTTCTAGCAGATGAGTGGAGTGTTTTATCTTAACACAATGATTAAGAGACGACATTGAATAATAGAAGACTATTAGGTATTTTATTTGTAGCTAAGTAAACTTTTCAAATTGAGCTTATTTGCAAATTGACAAAGTAATGAAAATTACATCTTTCTCTTTATTAGTTTAAATTTATTTATGTTTTGTTTTCTTCTTCTCTTTCATTTTAGAAACAAACGAAAAGTGCAAAACTTGTTACCCTGCAAAACACCCACCAGAGGTCCACATATAACCGGAGCATTGTCAGCACTGGCATCTGGACACTCAGTAACATATGAGGATCCGGATGCTCATTTGGGTCATCACCGACCTTTGGTAATGAGACATCATCACAATGTTGAGGTAAGTGTACAACTCATAATATTACGACATTTAGATGTCAAAATAAATGTCAAATTCATTAGATTGTCTGCCATTCATGCCATTCCAAGTCCTTTGTTTTCTTTTAACATTTCCTGCGTTTGCGTTATTTACATTGCTGCTTGTAGTGAAATTCGAAACGCTTATAGGATTTCATTATTTCCTTCAGTCCTTAGCTGAACTCGTGCATAATAAGTACGTATGTATGTATGTACATGAATGTGTAAATGTGTTTTCAATACACAAATGAATGAATAGAAGTGTTTTGTGTGATATTTGATTGTGTCGACATTTTTATTTCCGCAAAAAAGCGGTTCACTTTTGTTTACTTTAGTTAACCTTGCTAAATGTCATATCATCATCTTTGTCGTCAGTATCTTCCCTATTGTTGGCATTATTATTGTGGCAATGATGTTCATAATTGTCATGTTTATTATCTGCGTGTTAAGTTCCTTTCATTCTCTTTTTCTTTGCTTCAACACAGATTTTGAATAAAAAGTTATAATTTTTTGTCTTACATTCTTTATTACTTTAAGAAATGCCCTTTTTACGAACTGATGTATTTAGGCATTCTTGTTGTTATTCCTTAAAGTTATATTGTTTTATACATTTAACTTTGCTTTCTTTGCAATTTTTCTTGAAAAGTAATACATATTTACTTGTACAAGAATACATAAGGGGTTAAAATGTTGTTTTGCTGTAAACACTTTGTCTACCATCAACTACAATCTAAGAGAAATGACAGTGAAAGCGTAAATAGGAATAAAAGCATTGAAATATGTAAATATTAAAATAAGACACTTACATCCACAAGTGTACATACAAATAATTTAAATTATGATTTAAGCAGTAAATGTGACCACTACTAAAGATTTGGTAAATATAAAAGGAATAAGTAATCTTTATTCAATTAAATTGCTGGTGCATACATATTTACGTCTGTACGTACAATTGTATCAACAACTGTATTCATTTTAGTGTCGTCCGCTTCAACTCTGCTGCTGCTACGTGATTGTGTATGGGTTTGTGTTTATTTGTGTGGATTGCTATCAGTTCCCAGCAGTTTTACAAGTAGTCAATGTATCAGTAATGTAGACAGTAATTGTCACTCCAATTTATATACATATTTTGGTTATTTGACCATTATGTACTCTTGCATAGGGAAGTCAAGTGGTTACTTTATATATCCCAGGTAACCTAACGTGAAGTCAATTGTCACTAACCAGATATGCAGCTAGAAAACTAACTGGCACTATGTAACCGGTATGTTAATCCAATGCGTTGACTATCTCGCACCGCTATTAGGTATTTTCATTGTAAGCTTAGGACACGCAGATATGAAAATAAATATATTCGTGGCTATTTATGTAACCAGTGGTCACCGTATGTGATAGGTGAAATTACTAAATCACACAGAACTGCTGGGTTGTTAAGTAGTTTTTATGTTTCTGTTAGCACACACACACAATCATATCAACAACAACAAAATGGAGAAATAAAAGTAAAATGTAAATGCGTTAGACCCTCAAAGCTTTTTAAAACAAGTTCTAAAGGATTATAAAACATTTGTGCATTTAAGAGGACATGGAAAAGTATTTTTAAAGCTCGTTTTTCTGTACAAAGATAATTTAGAAGTATTAAAAAAGTATTACTTAAAACACTATGACCACATAGGGGAATGAATGGCGGACAGAATGTGTAATTCTAATTTAATTTAAAGTAAATTAACGATTTTTACTCATTTTTCAATTTAATATTTATGTGTATTTTTGTTTGTTTTGTTTTTTTTAGATGTTGCATAGTAAAGGTATACATTATCCAAGCGGTTATCCCATGACCAGATCTCCACCATTTTTGGTCAGCAATTCACCAGGACCCGATCCATATCGGTCAAATGACAACGTATACGAAGAACTGGGACCGAGTCATGATTCAGATGGTGAGAGTGAACCTCCCATGCATTCCGATGATGATTTTGCTGAGGACGAACTCTCTTTGCCTGGAGAGCGTTCTTTCAACAAATCTACAGACACTAATAATGCTACAAGCGCTGTAACATCAGCGTTTCCCGACAAAACAGAACCTAACGTAGCATCAAGTGGCAATGGTCCAGAACGTAATAGTGTTCTGTCTTCGGCTTCCTCTACACAAGATGCATCAACAGCTACGGCTGCCTCATCTAGTTCGTCTCACAACAATAATTCGAATGCAAATAATGGCAATGTTTGCGCTACAACGACGACATCCAGGGGTGGAGCTGCTGCACTTCTATCCGGAATGCTAAGACATACCACGGGCCGGAAAACTTCAACCAATGGAGCCAGATCAAAGAATGATCGCAGAATTCCACCTACTGAAGATTTGAACACTTCTACTTCTACAGCGGAGGTGGGTGATCTCACACCCATGCAACAAATGTATGACAATTCCAGCAATCTTATGGCATTAGGATATCAACAACATCAACAGCAGCAACCTGCACTAAACTACCCACACCCACAAAGTTATCATCATAGCCTGCATCATATGCATAATCACAATAACAATAGGAATACCAATGCTCATCCTGTGCCTCATTTTTACAATACTATCGAGAGTGAAGTGGAGAGGAGAAATCGCATTAATGCTCAATTGAAAAACTCTTCGAATCCTGCAGTGGCTACCATATTTCGTGAAAGAATACAGTATCCTGGAAGTGCAAGATATCAGCAACACTATTATGCTGGAAATGCTCCAAATGGTCTCTTAGCTGCCTCTATGAGGGCTAGAACAAATCCGAGATCTATGGACAGAAGGAGAGGTCGTGTGGGGGCACCGTTGGATCCAGTAGAACCAGCATACGGATACACGGAGCCTGTTTATCACCAAAACTATCACTACGAGTCTTGTAATACACCAAATGGCATGCAACAACGTATACCACAACACATGACTGCATACCCAACCTACATCATGCCCGAATATAGTTCAGGCAGCATATCGTCCTACAGACAGCATCAGCATCACCATCCTCATCATCATCATCCTGCCTCGCAAACATACCAAAACTCGTCGTCACTTTATGGTCACGGTGATTCTAGTTTCGGTTCAGACTCTGGCTACAGTCACCATACACCAGCATCCTCAATAGGACGACATGATTATGATATTGCTATGCCAATACCTCCAGCGCCACCTGCGCCCACGCAAAAGCCACCCAGCAAGCTAGCCAATGCTTTAAGCTTTTCTTGGAATAAAAAAAAATCTTCCAACACAAACTCCATGAATATGCAACCCAATACCAACAAAACACCTGCGCTTTCGACATCCACAGCAACAGAAGCTTCCAGTCCCAACAATAACAGTGGTGCGTCGACCATTACCTCAACTCTGGAAAACACATCGTCCTCTTCGAGCGGTGGCCTACAATCACAAAATAATAACGAACTAGTACAGGCGTGAAAGTAGAGTAGAACTGAATGTGGCAAAACATTTTTAGAAAATATTTGTGCCCAAAATAACTCTGTAGACTTATTTATAGTCCTTTCCCCATCCACCCAAAATATAGTCAAATCTAGAAACTAAGTTTATCCAAAAATATTGAAGACGGAACAGAATCCAACGTATCATTAGATTATTTAGATTATAAACATTCATAAGTACTTGTAAATACTAAAACCAAATTATTTTATTTAAGTTTAATTATGTATATATCCAAAAGAGCTTTGTACGATTACTGTTATAGGCATTATATATATTAGTCGTACTCGTTCTACTTACTTACTACTACTCCAACTGACAAGTATTGAAAACAAATACGAAACTCTAAACTAAGTATAAAGAAAACCGATTAAGCAATAACATTTAGTCCAAATACAAAAACAAAATCTATTAAATCTATCTTTGTTATTGTTTTAGTTATAAGCATCATTTCCCTATCAACCATATTTCATTCTCTTCATCATCTTGTAAATAATTTTTTTATTTTTATTTTTATTTTTTTATGTATTTGTTTGATTTATTTTCAAACCTAATAATTGTGATTGTTAACTTTGTATAGTTTTACTTTTGTTTAAACATTTTTAGATTAAAAAAAACTAGTTAGTCCTTAATTTCTTAATTATCAACATTACCATTTTTTATTATTATATTAATAATAATTTTGTGTAAAACCGTATACTATTTTTGACGTTGTTACTTTATTTACAATGATTATTTATTTTAAAAAACACTAAAAAAAAAACTCGACAAAAATAAAAAGACAGAAAAAACCTTTTCTGAAAGTAAAAATTAAAAATTTTCTTTGTTTTTATTCGCTTGCATTTATTTTTATTATTATGTATTACATA
This sequence comes from Calliphora vicina, assembly GCF_958450345.1. NCBI lineage: Eukaryota > Metazoa > Arthropoda > Insecta > Diptera > Calliphoridae > Calliphora > Calliphora vicina. The sequence goes on along the minus strand of NC_088780.1, from coordinate 951,242 downwards.
TCGACTTTCGCAACTAAAATACAATAGTACGGTTCACTCGCGATAATATGAACACCCCAAAATATGAACACTTTTTACACTCATAGGGTACTCTAAAAAGCTTTTTAAAATATCAACAGCTTATTTTTGTTTTTTAACGTATTTTATCTACACAGAGTTGAAATCTAAATCAACAGGGTAGTGGCTAAATTCTAATTCAACTGCTTAATATTTTAGACTTTCCTAGCTGTAGATGGGAATTAGATGCCATTCGCAAATATGAACAATCTTGCAAAAGTGAACTGGCCTGGTTTTAATTAGTTCATATTATCGCGAGTGCACTGTAACTATTCGATAGTCACAATGAATTTGTTATTAGATAGCTTAATGTATGCTGCGGTTTTATTGTATAGTTTGAATATATAAAACAGGTTTTTTTTTTTGTTTCGTTATATTTTTCTTCTTTAATACTTTGAAGCTAAAACTTTAAAATTATTTATATACCAGCCACAAACTAGGCTGCTGAAACATATGTGTATGTTAATCACTTCTGTTATTAACAGATCTAATGGGTTTCAAATTGGTTACCTACTTCTAAGTTAACGTTTAAATTGATGTATGTAAATGGAGAAATTGTGAATGAAATCTTCATTTACACCAACTGGAACTATTATTGAAGCATACTTTAGGGCAGTTGCATTAGAACGATAATCACTCTACAAAACATATCAACATTCATACATACATATACTATGCTTAAAAAACATATTTATAATTCAACACACATTATTAATTACTTCCGTTTATTTTGGAAATATGTATTTATATTTTTATATCTAGAAATTACTACATACCTATTACATACACAAATCTATGTATAACTAATAAGTATATGAGGCTTCCTAAAGACTGTTAACTATTATTTAATTTTAAAATAATAATAATAATAATCACTACATTATTACGAGTATCACTTAACTTTGCTCTACTTTTCCATTTATTATAAAAAATATTAAATAAAATCTCTTTATATCTTCATACTACTTAATGTACAAATCACTATGCAATACAAATTGTAAAACGAAACTCATGTGAGTGATGATGGAAATCCTGAGAAATTTAAATATTAAAACTCTATTTAGGTTGTAAACCACTGTAATATAGCATGAACCCTTTAACATTAATATAATATTTACGTACATTTTATTAGATATTATATTAGTTTTAAATATTAAAAGTGACATTTCCTCTGACATTTAACAGACATCCTTTCCCAAGTCTTCCCCCAAGCCCAAGCCCAAGCCCCTGCCCCATAACTTTAATGAGCACATTCAGTGAATCCTATAATTTAACGAGAAACAATTAATTAATTAAATAAATAAACAAATAACTAAATAAATAATGAATGATTAACAAAAATATTTAAATAAAATCCATTCGTATGTAAGTATGAATAGTGGCGATAAACAAAAAGATCAAAATACATTAAATAAAATTAAATTAGTTGTTAATTCGAAATGATCATTTAAGTGAAACAACAATTATTAATAGAAACAAACTGTACAATAATAATATTATTTAAAAGAAATTGATGTGATTTTTGTATTTGCTTTCTTAGAAAATACACTTTCTTTACTTTATTTAAACTTTAAACAACTGATTTTTCGTTGACTTCTTTTTTAAACAAAAAGTGTCTGTTGCATCTGAACAATCATGAATATTGTGTCGTCATGTTATAGAAACAAATATGTACTTTTGTAATCACTAACCAACAAAAATACATAAAAAAATTTAAATTATACATACATACATACATACATATATACAAAAAATATATCAAAATACCTACAAGTAAAAATATTTGCGTGTTAAACAGAAAAAAGTACACATACACATCCAGGTATACAAATATGAATATGAACCATTTCAAAAAGGATCAGGAAGCGTTTAATTTATTTTATTATTCTGACAAAAATTCAGAGCATTCCATTTGTAAGTACTTGTTTTTACCAAAGCCAGTATCAATCTTTCAAAACTTCAGTCAATAAGAATATTCGTGATTTAATAAATTTATAGTATAGGTAGTTACTAACAATTGTTTTGAATAAAATTTAATATAGGACGACGAGTATGAACATTAGACCGTACCTCAAAAACCAAATTCGCCGTACACCCCCTAATAAAATGCAGTTCTGCAAGACAGTTTCGAAATTTTTTTTTTTTTTGCCGAACTTAGGGGTCGCCTTTTTACATTTTTCGTTATATCTTTGCAATTTACAGTCGGAACTTAAAGTATGATATATCAATGTTTTGCCAAGTATACCGTTCTAATATTTATCCACCAGATCGTTGTTCCTATCACCCTAATGTACCTACCCCCTAATGTCAGAAAATTTAAGTTCTCAACAAATCACTAAACTTTTGCTAACGAAGTAATTCGATATTACCTCCACAGAAAAGTCTGCATTTACCGTCGTATGTATGATGTAACGAAATCGTGTCTTTTTGTCAATGATAATTCGACAAAATTTGGTACAAGCTTTTCTATTGCTCCCAGAATGAAGTCTATTGAATTTTGTTAGAATCGTGCCATTATTTCTCCTAGCCCTAGTTATATCTTCTTTATATATATAATTCTTCTGTACGTGTGTTAGTAACTAAACTCCTCTTTAACGGCTGGTCTTATTTCGATGAAATTTGTTGTGTGTGTTTGAATGGGTCCCTGGATGGTTTAGATTCACAATTGACCTATATAGGAACAATGGTCAGAGCACCTCCCATACAAAGTAAAAAAAAAAAAATTATTATTGCATATGTGGAGTACTATTATATTGGCAATTTTCGAACTTTGTGTGAGCTATAACAGAACAACGTTTGCCGGGACAGCTATTAGTTATATAGATATCCGAACGAAATTCAGCACAAATAAGTCTTATATAAGCCGAACTCGCACCACCAAATTTTGTAACGATCGGTCCGTAATTAGTCATAGCTCCCATATAAGCCCCACTTCTGAAAATCACTTTAACTAGCATAAATTTCTTAAAAATGTAGGTATTCCAATCAAATTTAACAAAGATAAGTTATATATATATATACAGAAGTCATTTCCCCAAATTTTATAACGATCGTCCATAATTAGTCATAGCTCCCATATGAGGCCCACTTATGAAAATCATTTTAACGAGGTTTCTTAAAAATTTTGGTATTCAAATCCAGCTGCCATATACATACATTTTAAAAGATAACTGTTAATATTTATATTTATCATCTTCTATGTGTAGGGTATCATATGGTCGGGCTTGACCGACTATACTTTCTTACTTGTTGTTATTCTTTTAGTATAATTAAATTTTAAAGTATTTCTGAAGCAGTTATCGAATTACTTCGTTAGCAAAAGCTTAATGATTTCTTGCAAGCTTTAATTTTTTGACATTAGGGTGGTAGGAACACAGATCTGATGGCTAAATAGTAAAACGGGATACTTGAGGTCAATGGAACTTAGAAAAAAATATTTGTGTTCTCGAGACAAAAACGTTGATATGTCATGCTTTAAGATCCGACTGTAAATGCCAAAGATATAACGAAAAGTGTAAAAAGGCAAAACAAAATAACATTTTTTTTTTCGTAACTGCCTTACAGAAATACAATATATATGGGGGTGTACGGCGCACTTTTTTTATTTGCTTGTAAGGTGGTACACTCTAATGTACACGTGTATGTATGAAATTGACTTTAGAGTAAAAACACAAGCTTGAGGAGCGGTATGCATTTGTTGTTATATCCTTCACCAAGAGTGGCAGCTATTTAGGGACAAATATTTGAATTTTTTTTTATCGACTGAATTTGAAGTGCCGCACAGAGGGATTTTGTTGCCAAAAAGTCAAATTTTCAAACACTTAATTTCAAAAATCAAATTATGCAGTTTTGTAGAGAAATGTTTAAAGATGAAATGCACACTTATGGCCGCATTCATAAACAATTTTTAAATTTAAACAATATTTAAAAATCAAATTTTGTATGGAAATTTTGCTTTAAAACATTTTTTAAATTTAATTTTTTTTATGAATACGGGGGTTATAGTTTTAAGAAAAATTTTATTTTATTTTTAAAAAATTGAAGTAAAGTCCATGCAAGGGTGTTAGTGGTTTATATATGTATAATTTTCCTAATAATACCATTTACCTTTAACATATTTGAAAAATATAACATTTCATCAATAAAAAAAGAAAATTGTGGGGATACCATAAACCGTTAAGAATATATGCCCAAATATATGAGTCTCTAAAAATTATTTTATTTTTGATATTCCATGGAGTAAACAAAATGTAGCCCCACTTTCCCCCAAGCTATTTCTTTTATAAAATTAAAGGTGGGAGTGTATTGTTTCGATAAAAAAAAATAGTTTTCGGAAATTTTCGGAACAGGATGAATACTTAAAATTTTTTGTCGAATAATAAACGAAATATCGAAAAAATTCTTATCTATGTATGGGTTTCGTGGGCTGTGGGCGTGACCGATTTAATTGGAACTCGGCATGCGTTCCTTTTTTGTTTCAATAAATGTGTGTAGCGTTGGGCGTAGACGATTTTGATAAAATTTAATTTTTTTCTTAATTTAGTCCATATAATTCTCGGTGCCAATGCACAAAAATGTATTGCATTTGGATTGCATGGGCGGTAGGCGGTGGGCATTGCCGATTTAAATAAAACTTAGCATACGTTCTTTTTTTGTTTCAGAAAATATATATACCAAATTTCTAGACTTTTACTTGGATAGGAAAAATTTTATGCGAAAAAATCTATTTGGATTGTATGGGCAGTGGGCGTTGGGCGTGGTCGATTTTGATAAAATTTTATGTTTTTCTTAGTTTGGTCCATATAATTCTCGGTGCCAAATTTCAGCGCACTACGACCACTCCTTATAATTTTTGAAAAATTAATTGGGAATCACATGGAATATAGCAAACAATTTTGTCCCTAATTAGCTGGCCACCATAAGTTTTTCATTCTGTTTCTATATTTCTAAATTTTTCATTTGCGACTCCATAATGTATGAGTGTATATGTATAGATTCTGGATCGTAATGGATAGCAGAGTCGATACTGCCATGTTCGCCTGTATGTTGAAATCAACTTTCCATAGTCCCCAAATAATTTACAAACATGATTCATACATCAATACATACAAAATAATTTTAAACCAAGTTTTTTTTGCCAAAATTTTTTTTCAAATTCATTTTTTCACTAATAGAATTAAAAAAAAATTTTCACCAACAAATATTTCAATATTTATTATAAAGTATACTTTGGTGAAGGATATTTAAGATTCTTCAAACAAAGAATAAGATAAAATAATTTTATGCAACACAAACAACAATATACAAATGACAACAAAATCCGCTCCGCTCCGCTTCATTTAATTTACATTTTCTCTGAGAATCGGAATAGGCATTAAAATCCGCAAGCTTGTGTTTCTATACTTAAAGCGATTGCTGTGAGGAAATAAATTAATGGTGGAGTATTAAAAAATTCACGAATAATTGCTATGGCTTATAGTTACAGCTGGCCACCAAACAAAACTGTTTAATTTTGTCTTCTAGAGTAAAATCCAAAACAATTTTCAACGCTCAAAACTAAATAAATTTTATATTTCTCGATTCCCTATTGAAATTTAGATGTAAATATCTTATATAAATGTACATTAGTTGAATAATAAGTTTCTCGCCAATTTCGTTTATCCAAAAAATCAATATGAAGAAGACATCATTTTGTTTATTATTGAAGATAATTTAAGTATAAAAAATACAAAAGGTGTGAATCATATCAGAAAATTAAAATTTAATAAAATAAATTATAACCCCTTCCTTTTACAAATTGTATCATTTTGTTTACTTTCTCCAATACTCCATTACTTACATACATACATACATACAACTAATTAGTAATAGGTATTTATATTAATATAATTTTCCGTTATTACTTATCTTTATATAATTTCAGACTTTTTAGCGTTGATTCCAACAAATTGTAGACAAAACTAATGAATAATGAAACGATTTAATCGAATTTATATTTTTAATACTGAGCAATTCAATGAATTCACAAAACTTAACCGAATCAACTAATTGTTAGCATTAAAGTAGTTGAAATTTAATTTTTTTCATCATAAAAAGTATAATTATACAACTATTAAGCTGAAATACATACATATGTACTAATAGAGTGCTGGAGAAATACAAAAGCAATTCAATACTATACAAATAATTAAGATAATGAAAGAAAAACTAAACAATACTTTAAATAAGGTAAATAAAATAATGTAAAACAAACAACAAAACATATGAAACTACATAAAAAAGCAACAAAAATAAAATAAAACTGAAATTGAAATTTTATTATAAAATATAAAACCCAAGCCTTTTTATTTTTAATTCATTTTAGTAGCAGATAAGAAGTTAAACAAAATTTTAATTCATTTACATTATATCACAACTTACTTAACATCTGTAATTAAAATGTTAGCTTTTTTAAAGAAAAACAAGTAAGAAAGTATGGTCGGTCAAGCCCGACCATATAATACCCTACACCAAGTAAATGAGTAAAAATATTTTTCTTTTAAAATATCAATAATTTATATTTTTGAGTGATTTTTGGAAGTGGGGTTATATGGGAGCTATGACTAATTATGGACCGATCACCATGAAATTAGGTCGTGTGATTTATGTGTATATTAAAGTTAACTATGTTGAATTTTGTGTGTTTACCAACATTTTTAAGCGATTTATGCACGTTAAAGTGATTTTCGGAAGCGGGTCTATATGAGAGCTATGACTAATTATGGACCGATCGTAACAAAATTTGGTGACATGAATTTTGTGTATATAAAACTTATTTGGAGCGGAATTTGTGGAGATACATATATAAATTAAACATTTATGACCGATAAAGTCCAATTTCGGGAGGACATTTGTATGGGGACTAGGTGAAATAATGGACCGATTTCAGCCAGTTTCAATAGGCTTGGTCCTTGAGCCGAAAAAATAATATGTATCAAATTTCATCGAAATATCTTCAAAATTGTGACCTGTACTCTGCGCACAAGGTTTACATGGACAGCCAGCCAGCCAGCCAGCCAGCCAGCCAGCCAACCAGACGGACGGACGGACGGACATCGCTTAATCGACTCAGAAAGTGATTCTAAGTCGATCGGTATACTTTAAGGTGGGTGTTAGACTAATATTTTTTGGCGTTACAAACATCTGCACAAACGCATAATACCCTCCCCACTATGGTGGTGTAGGGTATAAAAAACACAGTGACTGAGAATTGTTGTTGTAATCTCTCCGAATGAGAGCTTCAAATGGTATAAAGGTGAGTTAAAATGTAGATGCTTGGATCTTTATATTGGAAGTAAGTATTATCATCCTCTTCAGAAACTTGAAATTTGTAAGATAAGGATAATAATCTATTAGATAAGGATAATAGTTAATTCTAATGCCGTACATAGGCTTTGTTTTTAAGAAATATTTGCTATACAAATGAAACCATGTACAATGTACATAAAATATTTAGAATGAATGGAAAACGCAATGTTAATGAATACAATTAAACAAAATGACTGTCTTTTCACACTTATCGGTGATACAGTAACAAAATATATGACAATACATTCTCATGAATTAGGTTTTTAACAGCTGACTACAGTTTGTTTTGCCAGCAGTTACCTAACGTTCTTAGAATTAATATATAAAATATTTATTTATAAAAAAAATAAAGTAATTGAGTTTGATTTACGAATGAAATTCAATGTACTTAACTCATTTTTTTTAATTTATTGTATGTTTTTTTTGTGTCTGCACAAGTAGAGTTTGTAATTATTCAATATTTTTTTAGAAATATTCAACACATATGAATCATTTATGTATTAGTTAATACCATTTGATAAATTGACCAAAATGTTTTATAGAATTTTATCGACTTGTGGTCCTATTAATTTCGTTGCAAATTGTGGACATCATCTTTATTTGATGTATATGTATATGGGGCATTTCATGTCAAGTGAACCAACTTTTAAAATCGATGTCTTCCGACATAATTTTTCAACAAGATCGGCAAAAAATTGACATTTTGTCCAGATGTTTTTTCTTATCCATGTAACTTATTACCTATTATTCTTACCAAAATGTGTCTCAAATAGTTTAGATAGCTCTTCTTTAATATTTCGAAAAAAAAATTTTAATAATTTTTTTCCGAAATAAAAACTTTTTTGACTTTCAAAATAAATGTTTTGTAACTCAAAACATCAAATTTTTTCAAAATGGACCCTTTTTTTGCTCAAAAGAAAGCTTAGAACTATTCCTTTAAGACCTATGTGGTCGCTTAGCGGGATGCGAGTGGGATATATATCAAAATAAATATTTTGTAACTCAAGACATACAATTAATTTTTGACTTTTTTTGCAAAATCTAACTTTTTTCCAAAATGGGACCTTTTTTCAATTTTTTTTCCTCAAAGGAAAGCTTAGGTCCAAATCAAAAAAGTTTTCGATTTTGCAAAAAAAGTCAAAAATTTTATGTTTTGAGTTACAAAACATTTATTTTGATAGATATCGTCAAAAAAGTTTTTGATTTCGGGAAAAAAATTATTAAATTTTTTTTATTTATTTTTTTTAATATTTTTTTCGAAAGATTGAAGAAACAGCTATATAAACTATTTGGGATACATATTGCTAAGAACAATAGGTAATATGTTACATAAAACAATATAACTAACCTTGGTGCAAATTTCTTCCCGATCTGAAGACATCGATTTCAAAAATTGGTTCACTTGACATGAAATCCCACATACAATTACCCTTTAACACGGTGATGTCATTGGAGTCAAGTCAGGTAGAATGCGGACCATAAACACTTCTTTTTTTATACGTTTTCGTATCAGATTTAAATAAGTTTTATTTACATAAATCTGGATTATCTCTACTTAATATAATTTTTTTAACATTTCTACAGTGATCAAAAACGGGATTTGTCAGAAATAAAATAAAATTAAAATGTACTTATTAATATACATATAACAATATTTTATTGGGACGTTAATGTAACATGAGTTAGTTTCGGCCAACAAGTTTCAAGAACAATACCGGGCGAAACTTACTCCTTCTTTAAAGTTCTTTAGTTTAAGAAATGACTGGCACTATACAGAGAGAAAACAGATACGTGATAGCAACCGAATTTGTTACCAATCGAATGATTCGGTTGCACACATAGAATTTGTCAGTTCTAACCACAGAAAGTCAGTTGATAAAGAAGAATTTCAGTTGAAGCAACCAAACTTTATTTACCCTTTCCAAAATATTGTAGCCATAACTGTAAAATTCGGTCACTAAGATAGAACCATTCGATTGGCAACAAATTCGGTTGTTAGCACGAATCTGTTTGATCTGTGTAATATTATTGATTCTTGTTGCTAAGTTATTCTTGTATATATTTTTCAAGATAGACGGTTTGATTTTTTTTTTTTAATTAAAATATTTTTTTAATTTGGTTTTTAAAAAAATAAATGTTCAACTGTTTGATTGCCCTAACTTTATTTCTGTTTTTTTAAATTTAAGGCCGTATTCATAAACTAATTTTAAATTTAAACAACGTTTTAAAATCAAATTTTGTATGGAAATTTTATTTTAAAACATTGTTTAAAAATAAATTTTTTTTACGAATATGAGGAATAAAATTTTTTGCGAATTCCCGGGAGTTCCCAAACCCGAAACCCTAGCATTGACAGATGTCCCTCAATGATGAATGGTCCCACTACTATCCTAGTTACAACGTTTGCTACCAAATATATTACAAATTGTCTTTAAACAATTATTCTTCTTTCTACAATGACCAAGTCGTGTTTATTTTAACTTTCGTGGGGTTTCTATATTTGGCGACTTAATCTCTACCAAGATTAGGATTGTCATTCGAAAAATCAAAAGAAAAACATATTTTTTAGTCGAATAAATATATGTATTCGAATAATTGTAGATTAATCAAATATACTTATTTTTAAGTTAAAATTTGAAAAAATGATTTATAGAAACAAAACTGTTGACAAGACTATCTTAATAAAACAAGACCAATAGTTTATAATTTTATTCCAAGTTGGTTACATTGTAAATTGTTTTAGGAACGACTTTCTACATTCATTTTCCAATCGACTTATACAATTAAATTGATGTTATTTTTGTAATATTTACATTCAAATATTATTAATTTTGTATTTTTGTTCATTGTTAACAAACAAATTATTAAAATTTTCTGGTTTTATTAAATTATTCGAATAATATTTTTTAGTCGTTATTCGTTCGAATAGTCGAGGAAATTTTAAAAATTGATTTATCACACGAATAATAAAGAAATTATAAACTTTTATTCGATTAAAATTAAACTCGAATAATTGACAACCCTATTAGTGATAGAATAAATAACTTATCTTACCACAACTCTTAAGAAAATGTTGGGAAATCATTAATTCTCAAAAATTGTTATTGATACCCATATTGACCATGTTTTAAATATGATATTTAGCACAAATTTCGAAAATTACTTACTATAAATATTTCCAAATAGTAAACATTTCCATAAATATCACAATTCTTTTCAAATGATATTTTATGTACGAACGGTTCCCACTAGACTCAAAACATTTTCGGAAACATCGTTCTAAATATTTTGAATATTCTGCAGAGTTCTCATCTGAGTTTAACAAGTACATAAACTCTGATGCGAACTGATATATTTTATACATTCTAGTCTACTTTAGTAAAAGTAGTTAACCAAGTATTTCAAGCAAAAGGAGCAGGCCTTATTGCAGGCCAGGTGAAGATTTAGTTATTGAATTGGTGGCTGAATTAATTTCCAAGTGGTATTGCTCATATATATTTTAGATAAAAAACAAAAATATTAAAGAAAAAAAACATAACAGAAGGTTAGATTTTTTTTTGCAATCACTGAATTTTTTTTATGAGTACAATTGAGCAATTATATATTTTTAATTAACTCTTGAACACATAAAAACATTCAAGTAGTCGCCTCTTATCCAAACGTACCTGGAAAAAGATTAAACTTTGGAAAATGAACCTTTTAAAAAAGTCCCCAAAAATGACTAGAATTAAAAAAAGAAAAAAAAACACAAGACATGTGTATAAATTCAAAAGAAGAAGAGCATTTATTACTCATGCACAAGTTCGAGTGTAACGGGAAAATGGCTTAATACTTTCATTAACGTTCATACAAATATACATACATACATATACTCTGTATATGTATGTACAAATCTATAGTATTTGTGTATGTATGAAATAATTGTTATCTTATTGGAGCTACCACAAAATAAGCTTTGGTATGAAGCCCACTTGTAGGAAAGATAAAAAATCATGAAGAAGATACTGATATACTGATATATGTATACGACAGAAAAAAAAACATTGAAATATAAATTATTATAAACATTATGGTTGGAATTTCAGTCATATTTTCACAGACGACCGATACGGGTGAACAACGCAAACTAGTATATAGAAAGACATTCATTCCTTATTCGAATATAAAAGGATATTAGCGATTATATATATATAAATTAAAATATAAAAACTCAGTAAATACAAATAATTATAATAAAAATGTTTCAAACTAAAATGTTGGCTGTAGCCTTAGTTGCAATTGTGAGTGTTTTAGGTATTCAGGCTCAATCTAATCCACCCACAACATGTCAAACAGCTACTGGCATGACAAATGTCAATGCCACTTTGGTAAGTTTTAAATACAAAAAAAAAAAAAATAAAAAATAACAACACAGAAAAGAAACAATGTTTTTTTTAATCAACTGATTTTTAAACATAGTTTGCTGGAGACTGGTATGAAGAATTCCGTGCTCCTGCCAGAAATGTTTCCTGCGTTCATATTCATGTCGATGTTGTCAATAATCAGACGCAACTCAAAGTAATGTCAATGTATTCTGCCTCACAAAGTGGCTTGTTGATGGATAAAAACACCCAGGCCAATGTAAACATTAGTGAGATCAACGCCAACACTGGATTCAATGTGACCTACAACAATACCAACGGTGTCAACGCAACCTACAAAATTTTGAGCACTGATTATAATACGAATGTCGTTTTATGTGGTTTTACCAACACAAATGATCCCTCAACCTCATTCGGTGTAATTTTAACTCGCAAACAAATTGCCAACGCCACCTGGTTAATGGAGGTTAAAAGCAATGCTTCCCAAATCCTTCCCGGCTTCAATGATAGCTCCGCCGCCAATATAACACAATCTATATCGTAAGTTATAACAAATAAATTGTGAACTTTTGAAGATTAACTTTTAAAATTAATTCTCTTTTCCAGTTGCTATGCTAACTCTGCTACTACTTCAGTTCCCGTTCTTGCAACATTATTTGCAGTCTTCTACGCCCTTCTCAAGTTTGCGTATTAATCGCTAAATAATTATGTACAATTATTTTAATTTATTATATTTCAATTTTTAAATAACTTCATACATATGTATAAAACAAATAATGTTGGACAGAATTTTTAAACATTTAAATATTCTATAAATAAGAATAATAAAATTCCGCATTAGTGTCTGCACAATTGCTATAAAATCGAAAGTACAATTGTTTGATTGAATATTCCCTTATTGACATCCTCGAAAATGTATAAAAATATGAATTCTAACGTCTAGTCATTTACAGACTAATGTGCTGTTTTTCTATAGCGAATGAGCGTTTTGAGTGGACGTTTTACATGTATTTTGTTTTTGTTACAATAACAAAACACATGTTAAATTTCCACTCAAAGTACTCGTTCGCTATAGAAAAACAGCCCATAATACTACATATTAGAGTTTTGTTCCACCATTACATCTCTTAATTTTCAATTTGTTAAATAAACATTGTTCGTTGTTCATTATTCATTTTCCATTTTACTTTTTACGTCTTTAATATTGGAAATTGTTCACACCTTGATATGAATGTATGTATTTGTAAGATACACTCATACATAATTAATTATTAAACTTTTTATGTTGTTCTTTTTTCTTTCTTTTAATTGTCTCGCTACCCAATTCCCCACGAAATAAACCAACATGGTGCAAACTGTTAAAACTGATAAGATAAGAATAGTATTCGTACCCAACAAGAAACCCCTTCTCATACTCATAAAAACGATTACAATTTAACACAATCAATATAAAGAAACCAAATAAACAATGCAAATATTGTGTGAATCATTTTTGTTTTGCAAAAACAAATTAATTTTGTTTTAGTTTTTATTATTTTGATAAGAGCGGAATAAAAGATAAATTAATTTTTTTTTGGTTTACTTTATCGGTATGTATACATGTATCCATACATATGTATGTATGTATATAAGTTGTTTTGGCATTCCAAATGCACTAGGTACACTGGCAGGTAATAGAATAAGGTAAGTAGGCATTACACTTGAATCGATTGTAAATAGAAAATAATGAATAAACTCATTCAAATAAATACTTTTAAGAACTTTTTTATATATTTTTCAAAATACAGAAACTTTGTTAAAAATTAAATTTTTAGCTAGCCTTTTGGCCATAAATGGCAAAAAACTCTACTTAATTTAAAAAAAAATGCATTAGAACATGTAAGTCTGTTTAGCATTATTTTAATTACATTTTTGTTTCAAATTTCTAATGCTACAAAAATGGTAAAAACAAACAAGCGAATCAACAAGCTATTTGATTTGTTGCATTAAACACAGAAACAAATTTTAACACGAATTTAAATTGAAGGAATATACATATATACAGTGCACTCGCGATAATATGAACTAATTAAAACCAGACCAGTTCAGTTTTGCAAGATTGTTCATATTTGCGAATAGCATCTAATTCATATCCACAGCTAGGGAAGTTCAAAAATTATTAAGCAGTTGTTCATATTTTGGGGTGTTCATATTATCGCGAGTGCGCTGTATATTATGAAATTAAACATGAAGTTGATGTTGTTTATGTGCTTATTATACACTTCACCATGAGTGGCAAGGGTATATATAAGTTTGTCATTACGTTTGTAATTTCTACATTTTTCATTTGTATATATATTCTGGATCGTTATAGATAGCGGAGTCTATATAGCCATGTCCGTCTGTCCGTCAGTCCGTCTGTGTGTTGAAATCAACCTTCCAAATCTCCTAAATAACTTACAAACAAGATTGATACATCAAAATCTCCGGAATTCTTCCGGCTCGGTTGCTATTTAAAATCGAGAAAATTGGTCCACAAATGGCCGAAATATATGCAACAAACCCATGTAAATATATAATAGCATAATAAAAAGAAAACAAAAGTTTAGTTGTGTGTATATATGTATGTAGAATCTACACATCTACATTGTAGATGTGTGTAATACACATTGAGTATATTCACCAATTCTATTTTGTTTCTTTGTAAATCTTATTCTCTAACAAAATATAGAGAGTTGTTTATAATGTGTTCTCATATGAGCAACTCTATCATACGTAAACAGCAGTGTTGCCAAAACTTTAAGACCATATCCCTCCAGATTGCACTTAAAATAAAGCCAGTAACAACTAAATCTTTAAATAAAACCATTGATTAAAACAGCTAGATTTTTATTTAACGATTTATGAAGCAAAACTGCTTTAAAACAAAAATAATTCAATTTTAAATTAAAATGTGTGCCAAAACCGTTATATATTAAAATTAATTAAGATCAATCCATTAGAAATTATCATTTTGAGTATATTTCTGAGGTACCAATTAAAGTTAAAAACTTTCTTGAGACTTCAAATTCGTAGCAAACAAGTTCTTTACTTTGATTGTACAATGACTAAAAACTCGCTCCACATTTAATCATGGCATACAAATAATTTGCAAAGTAAAATCAGCTAGTTCAGCTAGTTTTATTTTCTGCGGAATCCTGATACTAGAAAAGCTTAACCCAAAACGATGTAGTATTTGAAAGATTTGTCCACCTAAGTAATAATGTAGATGTTATTGAAGATTGTCTATTGTAAGAATATGACAACCGTGTATACGTAGCTTTAGGCTTAATGTAATTTTCAAAACATTCGATTTAGAACTGTATTTATGTTAAGTCATTAAGGCGCTTAGATTTTTTAGATATTTGCCAAACACCATTTATCGATAAACCACAAAAAAAAAAAATATATGTAAAAACATACATACTTTTAATAACGTTTGAACTAATCGAGTCTCCATCGAATTTTTTTTTGCACGAATATAGTAGAGAGTTTAGGTGTCCTCATACCGTGTTCTTTATTAATATTTAACACCGCGATCTATGATATTTTTTACATTGAAATATAAACTCCGAAAATTGTCCTTTAACCTTTTGGAAGTAAACAATTTCTTTCACACCATTTTAAGAACAATATCGTTGGCTTTAAATTGGAGTAAAAAATTATACTGGTCTTTGAGTAGTTTCAAAGTTTTGCACAATTATGTGCATATAATTTTAGACAAATTTAACAAATTTTTCAAATTTCAAATCGCAATATTTTTACATCGAAATGAGTTTCCATTGAAAAAGTCACTGATATGAAGAATATATTATGTATGTGGTAAATTTCATTAAAATCGGAGATGGTAAATCCGACTACTGTCCGCTTTCACATGGATACTGGCATACACTTAAAAATATTCGAAAAATTTTATTTTTCTTGTTTCGTTTATATAAATACAAGATATAAAAAAGCTAAAAACAGCCAAATGAAAAAAATTTGCAGCTAGAAAAACCACTTAGCGGTTTTTTCCGAAAAATACCCGCTAACGACGAAAAAATACCTCCAAATCTAGATGAAAACCCGCCGTTTTGGCAACACTGGTAAACAGTACAAACACCCAACAACAACATTCTACATTGTAGAATGTCCTTGTTGGCTAGAATCTACAATGTGGAATGAAATGAGAATTACAAATCAAACACACGCGTGCATAATTTGTATATGGGGCATTTCATGTCAAGTGAACAACTTTTGAAATCGATGTCTTCCGATCGGGATGAAATTTGCACCAAGGTTAGCTCTATTGGATAGTAACTCAGACACAATTTTTCAACAACATCGGTCGAGAACTCTCTGAGTTATAGGGGGTAAAATTTTGACAATTTGGTCAAACAGGGGTTTTTTCTTATCCATGTAACTTATTACCTATTGTTCTTAGCAAAATGTGTCCCAAATAGTCTAGATAGCTATTTCTTCGATCTTTCGAAAAAAAATATTTAAAAAAAAAAATAAAAAATTTTTAATATTTTTTTTCCGATATCAAAAACATTTTTGACTTTTTTTTTAAATTTTTTCTCTTTTTTTTTTTTTTTTTTTTTTTTTTTCTTAAAATAAAGTTTAGATATTTTCCTTGAACACCTACTTGGTCGCTTAGTGGGATGCGAGTGGGATATCTATCAAAATAAATATTTTGTAACTCAAAACATAAAATTTTTGACTTTTTTTGCAAAATCAAAAACTTTGTTGACTTTTTTTTTTCAAAATGGACCCTTTTTTAATCTTTTTTTTAGGTCAAACAAAAGCTTAGATATTATCCTTGAAGACCCTTTTGGTCGCTTAGTGGGATGCGAGTGGGATATCTATCAAAATAAATATTTTTTAACTCAAGACTTACAATTTTTGACTTTTTTTTTGCAAATACGATTTTTTTTCCAAATGGGCCCTTTTTTTTAAATTTTTTTTGTAGTCAAAAGAAAGGATATCTATTAAAATAAAAATGTTGTAACTCAAGACATTCAATTATTGACTTTTTTTTTGCAAATTCGAATTTTTTTTCAAAATGGGCCCTTTTTTAAAAATTTTTTTTTAGTCAAAAGAAAGCTTAGGTCCATTCCTTTAAGATATTTTAGGTCCCTTAGTGGGATACGAGTGGGATATCTATCAAAATAAATATTTTGTAACTCAAGATATACAATTTTTGATTTTTTGGCAAAATCAAAAACTTTTTTGACTTTTTTTTAAAATGGGCCCTTTTTGTAATTTTTTTTTTTGCTATAAAGAAAGCTTAGGCCTATTCCTTTAAGATGGTTTTGATCGCTTAGTGGGATGCGAGTGGGATATCTATCAAAATAAATATTTTGTAACGCAAGACATAAAATTTTTTTAATTTTTTTTTGCAAAATCAAAATTTTTTTCCAATATGGGCCCTTTTTTAATTTTTTTTTTTGCTCAAAAGAAAGCCTAGGTCCATTCCTTTAAGATATTTTTAGTCCCTTAGTGGGATGCGAGTGGGATATCTATCAAAATAAATGTTTTAACACAAAAATTGTATGTCTTGAGTTACAAAACATTTATTTTGATATATATCCCACTCGCATCCCACTAAGCGATCAAAACCATCTTAAAGGAATAGGCCTAAGCTTTCTTTATAGCAAAAAAAAAAATTACAAAAAGGGCCCATTTTAAAAAAAAGTCAAAAAAGTTTTTGATTTTGCCAAAAAATCAAAAATTGTATATCTTGAGTTACAAAATATTTATTTTGATAGATATCCCACTCGTATCCCACTAAGGGACCTAAAATATCTTAAAGGAATGGACCTAAGCTTTCTTTTGACTAAAAAAAAAATTTTTAAAAAAGGGCCCATTTTGAAAAAAAATTCGAATTTGCAAAAAAAAAGTCAATAATTGAATGTCTTGAGTTACAACATTTTTATTTTAATAGATATCCTACTCACATCTTCCTAAGTGACAAAATAGGTCTTAAAGGAAAAGACCTAAGCTTTCTTTTGAGCAAAAAAAAATTTTTAAAAAAAAGTCCCATATTGGAAAAAAATTTCGATTTTGCAAAAAAAATTAAAAAATTGTTACAAAATATTTATTTTGATAGATATCCCACTCGCATCCCACTAAGGGACTAAAAATATCTTAAAGGAATGGACCTAGGCTTCCTTTTGAGCAAAAAAAAAAAATTAAAAAAGGGCCCATATTGGAAAAAAATTTTGATTTTGCAAAAAAAAATTAAAAAATTGTATGTCTTGCGTTACAAAATATTTATTTTGATAGATATCCCACTCGCATCCCACTAAGCGACCAAAAGGGTCTTCAAGGATAATATCTAAGCTTTTGTTTGACCTAAAAAAAAAGATTAAAAAAGGGTCCATTTTGAAAAAAAAAGTCAACAAAGTTTTTGATTTTGCAAAAAAAGTCAAAAATTTTATGTTTTGAGTTACAAAATATTTATTTTGATAGATATCCCACTCGCATCCCACTAAGCGACCAAGTAGGTGTTCAAGGAAAATATCTAAACTTTATTTTAAGAAAAAAAAAAAAGAAAAAAGTCAAAAAAGTTTTTGATTTCGGAAAAAAAATATTAAAAATTTTTTATTTTTTTTTTTAAATATTTTTTTTCGAAAGATCGAAGAAATAGCTATCTATACTATTTGGGACACATTTTGCTAAGAACAATAGGTAATAAGTTACATGGATAAGAAAAAACCCCTGTTTGACCAAATTGTCAAAATTTTACCCCCTATAACTCAGAGAGTTCTCGACCGATGTTGTTGAAAAATTGTGTCTGAGTTACTATCCAATAGAGCTAACCTTGGTGCAAATTTCATCCCGATCGGAAGACATCGATTTCAAAAGTTGGTTCACTTGACATGAAATTCCCCATATATTAGAGTGCGTTTGGTTTTTTTATTTTTGTTGTTATTTTTTTTCAACATACAATTAAGGTATACTTTGGTGAAGGGTATATAACCCTTTAAGCGCATTATTGTTTTTTGGAAAAAAAGACCTTTGTTCACAATTTATGCTGTAACTTCGGAATCGATAAATTAATGAAGAAAATTGGAAATTAAAGCATACTTAATGTGCTATTAAAAATTCAAAAAATAAATTTATTATATGTATTTATTTAGTATAAATTTAACTTAAATTTTAATTTTTTTTTTTCACAATATTTTATAAATTTAAAATTTTTTTCATAAAAGTCACAAAAGAGAATATTATACATTTTTGTAATGAATATACATAAATTCATAAAAACACAGCTGTAACTTTGAAATCAAAATAAATTTAAAGAATAAGTTAATATGTCTTCCTATTAGTATAAATTTGTATGCAGTTTTTCTTTCACTAAATTCAGTAAATGTAAAAATTTAAATTTAAAAGTTTTGGGGGAATTTTTAGTTTCGTTTTACATTTTTAATAAAAAATATTTGTATTATTTTGCATTCTCAAATACATCACAAATATCCCAATTATCATAAGCTTCATCATAATCATTATCTTCATCATCATTATTATAATCTTCTTCATCATTATCATCATCACTATCTCCATCGTTATCATACTGGTCTTGTAATAAATGACATCCAGAGTTTTTACACAAAAATTAAAATAAAAAAAGGACCGGGCATTGTCTGGACTTTTTTTTTCTTAAATATAAGCTGATATCCTATACTAAATATTCTAAAATCTATAAAACTAATTTCAACAATTACTAACTTAATACTTGTGGCTCATTAAAGCGGAAATTATCCCAATGTTGGACCTTTTTTAAAAAAATTATTAAAAGTATATACACATAACTTTTTATAAGAAAAATTTTACTATATACTTTAATACCTGACGTTGAAGGTTCCATTATAAAATATTTACTTTTAATAGATTTAATACTAACAATAATAATATATAAATAATAATCGCTTGAATTGTAAAAACGTCCAATTTATCACATTTTTTAAAAACTGCAATAATTTGCAGACCGCTCACTGAAAATAAAGTAAACAACTTAGTTGATTTATTTTTATAGCTAGTGATATAGAATTTTATCTACTTTTACCCTATACCAATATTTATTATAAAACCTTTATTTATAAATTTCAATAAATCATCACTTTTATACTATTTGAACACAACGTGCAGCGCCTTTAAAAAAAAATCTTATATTTTTGGGTTTTAGTATGTAAGTTTTTTAGAGTGTGAACTTGAGACTGAATAAAACTTTTGTTTCATACTTGAACATGTTCTATAAACTCTCATTTTTCAATATCTTGTTTCGTTTCGAAATTGTATTAGTTAAATTTGTTTTAAAGGTGCTGGTTGAAATAAGCTGTGAGCCATTGTATATCAAAATAAATATTTGAAATCAAAAGTATCCGGTTTATTTAAAGGAAATAAACCACCGTTTTCAAAAGGTAATAACGTAACAAAAAACGCTAAACTTCTCGATTTTTTATATTTTTTGTGGTAATTAATGTAAAAGGTATGTTTTTTTTTCAAAACGGGACAAATGGCGTCCCGTTCAGAGTATCGCCGGGACACGGGACATTCGACTCTAAAACTGGTCTGTCCCGACGAAAACTGGACGATTGGCAAGTCTAATTCATACATTTCTTCGTTATGCCTGAAAAACATAAAATAATTAAATTAAATAAAGGCGATTCATTATATATGTACAAAACTGAATGAAGTACAACATTGCTGCTTTTGTTATCATTTTACTTCATACGAAACGAGTAAAAGCAAAAACGCTTAAGCAATGAAATATATCTTAGTTTTGAAAATAACAGCTCTTGCGATTATTTCGTAAAATGTTTATATTCAATTTTATTTTTTACTTTGAACATAAAATGTAGCTCTATATAAATGCGCCAGAGTGTGTTCATAAATATTAATACCATTCAATAAATTGTATTTATCATGTGAGTGCTAAATGATTTAATTGCGAAGAAGTGATTTATTGTACAAGTTAAAATTATGTCCGTCTTAATTACCAATGATAAAGGTATTTCCTGCTATACAATATACTACATACATCCATAAACATTCGTATGATATATTTAAACATACATACATATGTAGCAACATTGAAAGTCGAGTATCTGAACTAATAATGCTAACAGTAGGTTACAAACTACTACTATCTAAAATCAATAAAAATATGCATAATTGAAAATGAAATATGTTTCTATCATACTCGTTCATACCATGTCATCCATCCGCAGTTCGGCAAAATATTAGGACAATCAAATATCGCTAAAACGTGCCACATCGGTCCTGAAATAAAAAATATGTATATGTTTCGAAAATATTTTTACATGAAAATAAAATTTCTATTCAGCATACAACAATTTCTTAGAGAGTTCTGATTAAAATTTAAAAATTTATTTTTTCGAACA
This sequence comes from Calliphora vicina, assembly GCF_958450345.1. Lineage (NCBI taxonomy): Eukaryota > Metazoa > Arthropoda > Insecta > Diptera > Calliphoridae > Calliphora > Calliphora vicina. Next base: position 930,070 of record NC_088780.1, on the reverse strand, counting down.
CTATTAAGTTCATACATCCACTTGATATTTTACATTTTGTTCTTGGAATAGATACTTATAGACTTATAATATCACAGTAAAGAATTGTTATCAGCTGACAAGCTACAAGAATGGAAGGTGAATTATTTATTATCTTTTATTTATATATGTATGTATATATAGTTTACATATACATATGTATGTAGTAGAAAATTCGAGACATTAATTTGTTATTACAAGTGTACAAATGATAAATAAATATTTATCAAATAATGCGAGTATGAAAATTAACATTATTTTGGGCTGGGTCTTTTTTTCTTTTATATTGTTACGTTTTAACCTTTTCAAAACGCTGGTTTATTTCCTTTAAAAAAACCGGATACTTTTGAATTCAAATAAAAGCCGTTTAGTAGTTTAAAAATTGTAACAACTCTTTATTTATTTAAAATGTACAACAACAACAGAATTAAATAGTCACTCAGTGTTTTTTTATACACGTTTATAAATTCGCAGAAATAAACACACTTTATAATGTACACGAATTCAATTGAAAAACACAACACACTTTAAGGCACTCAGTTGATGTTTATTCGAAAATCGTCTCTGATAAACTCACTAACGACTGCAACCTCTGCCACTATTTATAACACTGCATTACCATCTAGAAAGCTCTATTTCTACAATGTTCCTTAACTGAATATTCGAATTCAAACAGCGTTGCCAACTTACGATCAATAGTCAACTGAAAGCTTTTATTTAATAATGCCCACAGATATGTTACAGTTTGCTATTACAGCACTGTTATTTGAAAGCATTATGCTACTTTTATATCAGCCCTTAAAATCTTTATATTTGAATTCAAGTACAATTTCGTAACAATATCTAAAACTAATAAATTAAAATTTTACATTTTTTTATCCAGTTTTCCATTATATGGCGGATTTCTGGTAACTGATACTTTAAACATCCCAGGTAATCAAGAGTGAAGTCAATTGTCACTTATGTTTCTATAAGTACACAGAGAAAACTGATTCGTATTCGTATATTCGAATGATTCGGTTGCTCACATAGAATTTGTCGGTTCTTTCAACAGAATGTCAGTTAATAAAGAAGAATTTCAGTTGAAATAACCAAATTTTTGTTACCCCTACTAAAATTTTTTACCCACAACTATAAAATTCGGTTACTAAGGTAGAATCATTCGATTGGCAACAAATTCGGTTGCCATCACGAATCTGTTTTCTCTGTGTAATCTCGAGTTTAGTCACTTTAAAGGTTTATTATACATATATAGCACTTTTTTGTATGTAATTCGTACAAACTGGATTTATATATATATGTATGTAACCTAAAGTAAAGTTAACTGTCACTTCAAACGCTTCCAAAGTAGTTATTTTACCCACCAGAAATAACCTATTGGAAAGTTGTCGAAGGTTTGGTTACAAGTAATCGGTTATTCGACTGATGATGATGTCTTCATAGCTGACTATTTGAGGTAAATTAGCAGCTGTACATGTTGAAATAACTAGTCACATATGTATGTACTAGTGTTGTCACCCTAAGTGATAGGGAAATTAACTAGTTTCGGACCAAAGTTTCACCAAGAACTTCTGGGTGTGTTTTTTAAATAATGTTACTCATAATAATACGATATTAATGCCAATAAATTATATTTGTATATAATAATAAACAATTTATACATAACTTTCTCAGATGTTGCATAATGCTAAATACTAGGGTATTCAATTAATCGGGTTTCTGGTTTAATCGGTTAATCGAGCAAATAAATAATCGAGATTTAATTTAAAATTATTCCATTAACCGAATAATTTCTATTTTAATTTTAAATTGAAAATATAACAACGAATTTTGTGTACAAAAATATAAAAAACAGAAAATAAGGTATTTGAGATCATTTTTGTAAACATATCGCCAATTTGCTGCAACAACGTCATAACTCAAAATCCGTGTTTTTTGAACTGAGTAATACAAAATATGCGCCGTTCTATAATCTTTAATATAGTTTCATCAGTTTTCAAAAAAGTCAATTATTCTTTGTGTGAGAGTGTTTTTTTGTTGTAAACATCAAAATTAAAATTCAAGTTTTCTCGTATATTTGATAAGTAAAAATTTGAGTTAAATACAGATTAGAAAGATATTAAAATCTGTTATTTATATTTCTGAAATCGCATGATTTGTTCAAAATTTATTTAAGAAATAGTAAATGTCATAAAACATTCAAAGACGTTTTTCTCGAAACAACTTTTTTTGAATTATGACGTTGCTGCAGCAAATGAGCGATGTGTGAGCTTTTTAGGGTTTTAGTGAGATCTTCTGAAATAATCTTTTATAAAAAGAATATGTATAATTTAAACGATTTTTTCTTAAGATTTAATAAAACTTTTCTTGGAAAAAAACTCTCTCGCTGATTGTATATGTTGGTGAAATCAAAAGCATGATAAAGAATATTCCTTTTTGGATTGTTTTAGATTTTGATTAATTTAATAGTTTCGTTTATTAATGATAAAAGACTTATTTCAAAAAAAAAGTTTCGTCTATACATGTTGCAAAGACATGTAAATTAAATATGTCAGTTGTTATACATACTCACTAATCATGTTTATTGGAAAAGTAATTTCGCTTAATCGGTTAATCGACACAAATTAGTCTGTTTATTTGTTATTCGAAATCGGCAATTTTAAATTATTCGAACATTTAACCGTCCAAAATTAATCAGTTATCCGATTAACGGTTAATCGATTGAATACCCTTACTAAATACGTATGTAAATAGTATGTATGAATGACCTTGTTAGCGTCAATTAATTCAATATACATACTTACATATTATTAAAACATTAAAAATATTCCTTTTATATAAAATATGAGCAATAATATATTCTATATTATAATACTAAATTTAACTTTAATTTATTAACAGTAATTAAAGAAAACATTTAACCAAATAAGCGTAAACACCTTTTTTAGCAAATATTTCTGTCTGCTTCGTATCTAGTTCTATGTAAAACATTGTTTTTTCTAATAATCTTTTGCTCAAAATAGTGTAAAATATATTTTAATTAGTCGTTACATTTTTTCCATCAATTGCTTTTCTTAAATTCCAACAGTGTTGTCATGTGTCTGATAAACATTGCACTCAGCCCTTCCAAAGTGTATCTATATATATGTTAATGAGTTAATGAGTTTTTAATATTAAAAACAAATCAATTACAAAAAACACAAATCAGTGGTAGATATTGGAATATGACTTTTTGTAATTTTATTCACCAAATATCGCTACGAAGTAGTTAATCATACATTATTTAACGTTCAACGTATTCGAACATGTTCAAGTTTTTGGTAGCAATTGGATTGCTGATCCTTGCATATAACTCAGCTGAAGCCCAAAATGCACCAGCTCTATGTTCAGATTCGCCCAGTATGAATTTTAATGTTACACAGGTATGTCAAAAACATTTAGAAATGTTTTATAACACTAATTCAAATTCGTAATCACACAGATGAGTGGAGTGTGGTGGGAAGTGGCTCGAAAACCATCACTACCTGTTCTTGCTTGCGTAAAAGTAAACTTTACAGAGATACAACCGGAAAATGTCTTGGAAATAGCCACTACAAATATAGTTTCAAGCTCTTATTTGTGGGTTAATCAGACCATGTACGCCAATATATCATTGGCAAATGATAATGGTAATAGTAATGGCTACAATATTTCCTATATTGATGGAATCAGCACCACTAAATATACCGTCTATAAACTCTTGAATACCGATTACAAAAACTATGCTTTGTTTTGTGGCTATACAAACGCCACCAATAATGCAACGTCTTTCGGCATAATACTGACACGTGAACGTTATCCAAATGCGACACAACTCACTGATATAGAAGAGACTGCCTCTTCTCAATATTCGAATTTCGCTTATGGTTCGCTGCCATTGGTTACGCAATCGCCAACGTAAGTATTTTCAAACTTAAAAAGTATAATTTGCCCGTAATTGAACAACAAAAAATGTTTAACATATGAAAGATAATTTTCTCTAGAAGCTTAGGTTTATTGAAAATGTTTAAAAAACAGTATTTAAATAGGGAAATATTTTAAGATATCGGAAAAAGTACTATTATTTACCCAATTTTACAACTTTCAATCGATTTCCGGCACGTGTTCTAGTTAACCATTTTCACTTAAATTTTGCTGTAGTTAGTTTTAGCTACTAACGAACAAAATAAGACCCATCCAAAGCAAATCTGTTTTTAAGGGCATGTCTAATGTACATATTTCTTTTCAGATGTTATGCCGCTGGTGCTGCAACTCAATACTCAATGTTTGCGACAATATTTGTATTTTTATATGCCATTCTGATTTATGGCATCTGAAGAGGCCATATTGTGAATGTTAACAAACAAATAATATCAATAAATAGACACATAGAAAAATGTATTGTTTTATTTTTAATAAAGTCTGATAAGAATGTCTTAAAAAATACATACATACATGTTTGGCTTAATTTTATTTTTAGAAATACGCGTAAGGAAATATTTTGTATCTAGAGTTTGAAATTATCAAAACAACTAAAACACAAATATTTAGGAGTAATTAACTGTAGAGTTCCGCTAACAGGAATTCCCCTGAAATCAATTGTTTATATTCCAGGGAAAATGGGAAATTCTAAATTTAAGATTTTTGTTTTTACAACATAACAATTTTTATTATTATTTGTTTCAATCAAATAGTTTTATCGTTTATATAATATAATTACAAAACCTAGTCTACACAGAGAAAACAGATTCGTGATAGCAACCGAATTTGTTGCCAATCGAATGATTCTATCTTATTGACCGAATTTACAGTTGTGGCTACAATATTTTGGAAGGGGTAACTAAAGTTTGGTTGCCTCAACTGAAATTCTTCTTTATCAACTGACTTTCTGTTGTTAGAACTGAAAAATTCTATGTGTGCAACCGAATCATTCGATTGGCAACAAATTCGGTTGCTATCACTAATCTGTTTTCTCTGTATAGGTATTGTTTATTAAATGCATAATTTCAATTTTAATAAATAATATTGATAGTTAAACCTTAGTTAGCACACAGAGAAAACAGATTCGTATTCACAACCGAATTTGGTGCCAATCGAATTTTGTCGGTAACACGTAATTCGATTCAGACTACTGTTTATATGGTATTCACAACTGTTAATTAAAAAATAATTCGGTTGGAATAACCAGCAATTTATATATATATTAACATTAGACTGGCCCAATGAACTATAACTATAATTTTTAGATTCTTAATTCGATTGGAACAGTTTTCAGCTGGTGTTTTACTACAAGTGTTAGGTTTACATCCATGAAAGTAAAACAGTCTTCTAAGTTCAAGTCTCAGAGAAATTTGGGAAAAAGAGAAAACACCCAAAAACAAGCCATTGAAAAAATTGGCGGGTAATGTGGTACACCATGTTCTTTTAATATTATATACCAAACCGCATAACCGATACATAGTATTTTAATTTGTAAATGAGTTGCGTTTTATTTAAATCATCTTTAATGGTTTACCAGAAGCTCCTCAATACATTCTTCGCTTCGTAGGAGACATTGAATGACTGATGCGAAAAAATTTCCATTTGTTGTTTCTAGTAGCTCAGATAGCGTTCTTCAAATCTTCCGCTGCCCATATTCATACTTCACATTTCTTTGGCATATTATTTGTTTGAAATTCTTTAGCTATACCACATTAGCCGACCACGTGGTTTAATGAAATTATTATAAAATTAAACATATACACTATATTGTTACATATGTTCTTCAATAGCAAAATATTCCCATTTGACCTTAAAATTAAATTAATGAAGTTTAAAACACCTGATTGTAGAAAAAAATTAATTTTTAACAGATCACAAAAAAAGTCTACTATAAGATAATGCTGATTTTTTACAACTGACTATTTCCATGACCTGCAAAAATGAAGTACACTCACCCAATGTGAATTTTCTGAGATCATAAAACTCTTAAGCTTGGTACCGCTACTCCTATGCTCTTAGTTTTAGAGAAAAGCAGCTATACCACATTACCCGAACTTACTCTATCCCTGCCAATTTTTTTGAACTGATTTTACCAATTTTCAACAGCTAAAATTTCAGATCATTAGAGTAAATATATATGGCTAAATGAAAATAAAAAAGGCTAAAAAAAGGGCTAAAGGCTAAATTAATTTTTTTGTGGCTAAACAAGATTGAAAAGGGCTAAATTTAGCCCTTTTTGGGCTAAATTGGGAACACTGCTTTAGTGGTACATTTCTTTTGCATTTTCATTAATAATGGGCTGAGTGTGAATACAAAATGTGGGTCTTTATGGTACTTTTTTAATTCTAATAATACGTTTCGAATGAGCTATAATCCACATTACAATGAATCAATTAACATGAAACTAGAGACATGTTATCCTGCATTATTATTAATTCACAAAGGGATATTAAGTCTCCCTTTCTATTTCTTTCTTCTAATTGAAGTGGTGAAGCGCACCGGGTCATCCAGTACTCCATACTTTTATTGGATATTTGAAAATAACTAAGTCTTTGTTAAAAACACTTTGCATTCTTTTTTTTAATTAAATAAATAAACAGTCATTTGAATTTCAATCTTCAGGAAATACTTGGATGAGTCATTGGATGAAAAAGTTTGTTTTTCATTTCTAAATTTTTAATTTTTCTACTGAAAATATATAAAATGTAAAAACCGAAGAATAATTGTCGGTTTCGGTTTTAGGCCTTGAAAAACCGCGGTTTCGGTTTCGATTAAAACCAAACACGAAACTCTAGTAATACCCAAACCCTAAAAGTCATGTGACTTTAATATGTTTTTACTAATTGTGTAAAGCAAAGTGCAGGCGCGGATCTCGCTTATAAACATAAGGTAGGGTCACACTTTTTATTAGCACAAATTTGTTTGACGTGTTTACTCTTACAAGTGTTTTGTAAGATCAAACAGCATTAAATAAAATAAAACAAAATTGTTTGTTTTGAATCATCCTAAGTAAAATAAGTTTTTGAAATAAATAAAAGAATTCAAATGTATTTTATTTAGTGGTTACGTCTTTTTCGTCAAATATTTGTCATGTGTGACCCTACCTTAAGGAAGGTAAATTTAAAAGATTTTCCAACCCGCTATACAGGTTGAGGTCCTACTTTAAAAAAAAATCGTTAAAAAAATTTACTCAAATTTAAACAAAATTGTGTTTCTTTTGCCCACATAGTTTTGCCTTCGCGTAGATACGCACCTGTGTTAATGAGTTTTTAATTTCAGGATTAATTTAATAAAAAAAGAGAACTCAATTAAAAAGATATGACTTTATGTAGTTTCAGTGGGCAAATATCGCCACTATGAAATTGCGTTCACATTAATTAACGGTCAACCCAATCGAACATGTTAAAGTTTTTGGTAATAATTGGATTGCTGCTCCTCGCAAATAACTCAGCTGATGCTCAAAGTCAACCAGCGCTATGTTCAGATTCGTTCAACATGGCCTTTAATGCTACTCAGGTATGTCTAAACTACGCAGAAATATTACTGAATTTTTTAAATATATTGACGATAATTCATATACTCAATGGCACAGTTAAGTGGAGTGTGGTGGGAAGTTGCTAGAAATCCCGCACTAGCTGGTCTTGCCTGCGTAAAGGTCAACTTTACAGAGATACAACCGGAAAATGTATTGGAAATAGCTATTACATACGCAGTTTCAAATACTTATTTATGGTCCAATCGAACCATGTATGCCAATGTATCGTTGGCCAACTCAAACGTTTATAATATGAATGGCTACAATATTTCGTACAATGATGGAACTTACACAACTAAATATGCCGTATATAAACTCTTGAATACCGATTACGAAAACTATGCTTTGATTTGCGGCTATACAAATGTCACCAATACGGCGACATCTTTCGGCATATATCTGACACGTGAACGTAATCCAAACATGACACAGCTCATTGAACTAGAAGACGCAGCCTCTACTCTATATTCTGATTTCTCATTTGGTAACATGCCATTGGTTAATCAATCATCATCGTAAGTAGTGCCTAACTGATAAACATACATATTTAGAACCTTATTTTCTGATTTATTTTTCAGATGTTATACTTCTGATGCTGCAACTCCATACTCAATAAAAATTGCAACACTATTTGCCTTTTTGTGTATCAGTGTGATTTTTGCCATCTAAAGGCATATTATGAATGTCAAGAAACAAATAATTTCAATAAATAAACACATAGAATAATGTAAATATGTATGTATGTATGTATGTACTGAGAGTGATGTCTGATGATAAGAATGTGACAGGTTTAATTTTATATATACGTGTACGGTAAAAGCATGTATCTATGTATGTAGAATTTCAAATTATCAAAACCAAACAAAATTTCCTATGAGTAATAAAAACAAGTAAGCGTAAGTCAATAAAAAAATTGTAAAAATAAAACGTTATTGATAACTTCAGTATCCAATCTGCAACAGATATTCCTTTTGTTAATGAAAATGTATTCTTCATTGTGGTAAACTGAAAAAAACTTTATTTAATTTAATCGTCTTTTAAACTTTTAGGTATTTTTCTCAAATTTGTAGGCATAAAAGCTTAATTGTCAAAAATAATATTTTAGTAAACATTAAAAACAGAGATGGAAAATAACCCAAATTGTGATTTATATTTTTGTGATAAAAATAAATCACTGAAAATAACAGTTATAAAATGATTTCTATTTAAATGGTTTGGTATGACCTTTATTCGTTTTTGTTGTTTTTTAATGGATTGGTGTGAGATAAACAATTCATTTGTTCTTGTTCTTAATAACTGTTACTTTCTCTTTTATTTACATACAATAACATATTAATGAATGAATTAACATAGTAATGAAGTCTGAGTAACAGAAATGAGAATTTTTTTTTAAATTGCACAGAGAAAACATATTCGTGATAGCAACTGAATTTGTAGCCAATCGAATGATTCGGTTGCAGACATAGAATTTTTCAGTTCTATCAACAGAAAGTCAGTTGATAAAGAAGAATTTCAGTAAAGGCAACCAAACTTTAGTTACCCCTTCCAAAATACTGTATTCACAACTGTAAAATTCGGTCACTAATACAGAATCATTCGATTGGAAACAAATTCGGTTGCTATCACGAATCTGTTTTCTCTGTGTGTTATTAATCTTTTGATAAATTTTGTATATTTAAGCGTCGATTTGCATCAAATGCGTTTTTGCTATTTATTTTTCATGTTCGCAAATAAAAGTCACAAGCTAACCTTTACGAAAAAAATAAATTATAAATCACTCATCCAGATTATTTGTGTTTGTTTCTTTTCTGTTTCTCTCAACCCCAAACCTAAAATTTTCTCGAATAAATCACTCTCTCAGTGATATACCACAAAAAATAATTTTTAAATGGCTGCGAATGAGAATTTACCATTGAAATGAAAATGAACTCGTTATTTTCGGTCTCTGATTAAAAATGAACACAATAGTTGTGTTCGCGTACTTGATAATTTCTAATAATTTGTACAAATTATCACCTGAAGTTACGGGATTCCGTTCGTTTACTTTTAAAAACTAGTAACGAGAGAGCAAGAGAGTGTTAGAAGTGACAGTTTGTAGACAGAGAACATGATATTTTTTTATTATTGCAAATGTAAACAAAACAAAAAAGTTGAAAATTAACACAATTTACAAGTCTTGCAAAGATAAGAAGTAAAATAACACAAAACAAACGTTTTAAATTGATTTATAAGAAAATACAACTTATTTCTACAAATTGCTGTTCGCGTCCTTTTTTGGATATTTTTTTTAGATTGAGAGTAAATGTATATTTACGCTCTAAATTAAAGTTACTGGATAATTTTTACTGGAAAGTTCGCGAACATACTTAATATCTTGCATTTTGTTTTAACATTTTAATATTGGTCTGAAGATCAATTTTCGGCCATTTTCACAATGTACGATTATTTCATTTTAACCGGAAAATTAACTACCTGTCGGTTTGTTTAATGGGGACCATTTAACCAACGGTTACCGATTTACGTTTCACCATCATTTGATTACATAACCAAAGCATTCAGTAGAAAGTATGGCAATAATGCATACATTTGTTTACGAAAAATAGTGTAATGAAAGATTGAAATATAAAAAATTGTCTAAAAGACGGCATAAAAAATAATAATTTGTGTTTTCTTAGTGGTATAATAAAAAAACGTATAAAACTCAAAAATATTAAATATTAACTGTAAAATTTACAGAACAAACTGAACAACAATTACTGAAAACCAACAAGGAAAAGTGCACATTTGTTGTTTGGTTTGTAAGTGCAATATCCAGGTGGTATATGGATCACCCCGTGCAAAATTTACTTTTCTTCGCTTTACACTTTTAAAAAATATAAATGTTTTTCCATGTTCTTTTATTATATTTCTTACAATTAAGATGCTAACCGGCGAAATTTATTCGGTTATATTTAACAGCAACTTTGTTGTTAAATAGTGTCAGTTAAGAATTAATCGTACATTGTGAAAATGGCCGTTAGTCTGTTTAAACTGTCTGTTTTCATTGTGCTTGCAAATGATGATAAACGATGAACAAAAAGCACCGTGTAACTATTTCAAACATTTAAATTTCCTTCATTTTTCTTACTTTAACATCATGTATATGTGTAGAGTTTAAATAGTTTGAAAACTTCTTAAAATGCTTGTCATACTGTAGAGATAAAATGATGTCATTTTTCTCGAAAACTAGCACTAGTTCACAAGGTATTTGGTTTTTTATGTTTGTTTGATTTTCTTTTTTATTGAAAACTCATATGTAAGACATTTTAAAGTATAAACACAATCATTCACGTATACACATGCAAAAATACTTAAATAGTAGATACATGAATCTTTACACAGCATATACTATAGGAACTAGAGACGAGAACGACTCTTTGTGCTAAGAGAACTTGATTTATAAATCACTGTTCTTTTAAATAGTGGCCGTGATCACGGTTTAATAACAACAATGTTAAGAAGAATACATTATTTATTGTTTTCATTTTAAAATAATTTCCAAAATCTACTGTTTTAAAAAAGTCAGTTAATGAAATATTAGCAAAATAACAGAATTAAGCATAGACCAAAAGATTGTTACTTAATATGAAATGGATTTCATACACACTCGTATAACTAAATACGTATTAACAGTATGTTACAAAATGTGAATGAACGAAATCTAACAGTATATTCCCAACTATTTAACAGTATAACAATCTAATGTAAATTTTGTTATCAGGATTGATTTTTGTTCAGTGTAGTATACATACACACATATACGCATATGTATATACATGAACATGAATATTATACGAACTTCTGATTATTTGTTGTAGTTTATAATGTTGTCATCATCATCAGTGTAGCCAAATGAGAGGATTTCTCTTCAAATTTGGAATTTCGTGATTTGAATTTGGGTATCTTAACAAAATTTGGGTAAAGTTATTACACTTTATTTCACCTTTTTATTACACTTTAAAAAGTCCTTAAGTTTAAATAATTATTATTTTAAAATTTGGGGAAATTACATGCAACTTTTCCAATTTTTGGGGATTTCAAACGTTTAGACAGTTTTAATTTTAATTATATACTAGCTAACTATTCATATTTTCAGTAAACAAATTTTAATTTTTAATTGTATTTTTATGAACAATGGAAAGGAAAAAAACTATACCTGGGTTAGTTTTCTTTAGTTTCGCAATATCTTCAGTTAAAACCAGATAACGAAAATAATTGTTATTAATGTAATTTTCAACTGAAAAATCAGTATGACTCGTAAATGCACACGCAGAGAAAAAATATAGTTGTGCATGTTTACTGTAACCATTTCAATATTGTTACAAGTTTTTTTTAACAATATGTATTATAGTCACAGTAACTATTTACTTGGTTAATTTATGATTAACTTGATTGTATCAACCATATATATGGTTACAGTAAACAAGTATATGTTTGTGACAACCATTTATATGATGATGGATGTAGTAGATCTTTATATATGTATATTTCCTATTACTATTATAAACTTTGTTACTTTTAATTTAATACTACTCATTGAGATTACGAATTTTGTTAATTATTTTTTTGTCATATATGTAAATATGTAGAAATTTTCATTCGAAACTATTTCTCAAATATATGTATGTACATACACTGACCGACTAAATTCTACGTACGACCATTATTTTCGTAACTCGCGGATTTCTAAACCGTAATAAGTAAAAGTTTTTTTGGGCGACCACTTCTCGGCTTGCTTTAACTGTACCAGTGTTTTCAAAGTAACTGAATATTTCTTGATCTATAGACTTACTAAATTGCCCTGCTTATCTGTTAGTATTCCAAAAAAACAGGACATGCTGTGGTCGTATGTAGACTTTTGTCAATGTTTTTTTTATTGTTTTTTATGAATAATTTTGCAAGTTTACATTGCAACAACATTTTATTTGGTGCATATCAATAAAAATAGATTTCAAACAAAACTGCATTATTTTTTTATTTACCGGGTTTTCTCTCATAAGGTGGCAAAAATTGTGGTCGTACGTAGACTTATGTCGACCACTGTATGTATAACATTAAAAATATTATTTATACAAAATTTAAATATAAAATAAAATCATCAATTCTCTTCATATCAAAATACATATATGGGCAAATTCCAGAAACAGACTACCAACAAAAAAATTTTTAAATGAATCAAACACGAAATTTTTAATTGTAATATTAGACTAGATATGTATATTATAATTTATATATAAACAAAGTGTATTTCTATGGTTATTCATACAAAAATACACCAAATCCAACACTAGCGCAGATATCTTAATTTTATACAAAAAAAAATAATTTTTTAATGTGTTTTTATCATTACTTAAATGTTAACAAGATGGTTCGATTGACAGCTATATTTTTGACCATTCAATTTAAATACAAATAAATTTTGAGTAATTTCACTTTGAATGGAATTTTTCGCAACTTCTCACGGAAAAGGACATACTTTTCAAGCATCTGGATAATTTGTAACGAGCGTCACTAAATGTTCTCGGATTTTTATAAAAACGGCAAATGTTTGTTCATGCAAATAAGTTATATTAGAATTCTCTTTCATTCATCTTTCTTTTAGGAATAAGATTTTGTGTGCTTTATTATGCCAAATTCGCTAAAATTACGGTTAAACACTTCAACGTTTAATGTTACTTCCAAAACTTTGCGATCAATTATTTCATAAAATATTTTGTTCATCAAGATTAGCAGTAAGCACGAATTTTTAAAAGCAATTTTGAAGGAAAAAAGGTCAAGATCCAGAAACAAATTTCCCGGCTTCAAATTTAAAGAAGAAAAGGTCAAGATCCAGAAACAAATTTCCGTGCCTCAAATTTAAACTGAATATCCTTTAGAAAACTCAAATATTTATCATCAAACGAAAATTTATCAAAAATAAGTATACTATCCATATCGTAATTTCCTTAACATCATTATCAGTTATAACAGTTGCAAAAACTCAACACATTCATACTTTTGCACAAACACAATTGTGTAATTTTACACATGCATAGTGATTGTGTTAGTGCAAACATATCACTGTTACTTGCATGTGTAAACGCCAGGTAAACTCATTACTAAAAAAAAACTCACAAATTTGAATAGCTTATTGTTACTTGTTTGTTTATTGTTATTGTGTGTAAACTCTTCCTTCGGAAATCATATGTTAGTACATTCACCAACTTCATCTCGTCATAATTCTACAACACAACCCGACATACCATATTATGTTGCTATCGGCTTATGGATATCATAATCTGAGAACAACATATTATGATAAAATTGTTCATCATGAATATGGTTGTCACAAACATATACTTGTTTACTGTAACCATATATGTCTATGGATACAATCATTTAAATAGTTACTATGACTATAATATTGTTAAAAACTTTGTATTTTTAATACAATTTTCTAATTTTTGTGTGAAAAAATCGTCAACAATTCTTACGAACGAAATAAAAAATTAAAATCTGAAATAATTTTTAAAATTTGATTTATTTACATAAAACTCATAACAGTTATGGTTTCTTGTTAAATCTATAATTTAATTTAATTTTTTTTTATATTTGATCTATAGCTACAAATACAGTATTAAACAGAATAATGCATTATGGTCTTTAACTAAATAAGTTCTCCTTTCTACAAATATTATCAAAATAAAATTTCAAACTCAAAAATTATACAGCCTCAGGATCAGACTATCACAGACAGAATTTCGGGTTTTCAAAAAATGGCTTCATCTGAAAAACGGGTAATCAGTTTTTCATTATATAGATGGAATCGGTCAAGGAAGCGAAGGAAGTTTTGTAATTTGGTAGGTTTTATTTCAGCACCCTGAGATATTTTCCATACGATAATAAGAATATGGTAACACTGATTATCATCATCCTTTTGCTCCATATATGAGTGTGAGTAAATGTGTGTGTATATGGGTATATACTCATGCGAGCGATAATATTGGTACATAAATGAAGTAAAGCGTGCCATAGTGCAAAGTTAATTCACACGTCACCGTTACCTTGTTTCTCTGATGCGGGTGTTGAGGTTGTTTTCTTGTTTTTGTCGTCTTATTTCATTTTTTTTTTCTTTGAACTTTTACTTGTACTTTCATTGCAACTTTGTAAATTGTTGTGAATGTGTTGTTGTCTGCTGCAAAAGCCTCTGTATGGCGTTGCAGGGTTGGCTCTAAAGTATTAAAAACCCTACTTCTTTCAAAACCCGGGTTTCGTTATTCGAAAAATTTAATTTTATTTTTTATTTTTACTAGATATATAGATACATTTTTACAAATAAGGAACAATTTTAAAAATACATAAAAAGGCATATTAATCAAAATAATTTTTTAATTTAATAATTAAGTTGTTTGCAAAGATCAAGATCAGTAAAATGTGTCAAAAGTATTTCCAAATATAAACAATACTTAAAATGGATATTCAAAGGATGTCTGAATATCCTACATAAAACTGTTTTATAAATGAATAATTTGAAAATATCAAATATACGAAACCGGTCGGTTTTTGAAATAGAAAAAACCGGTTTACCCGTCTCCGGTTTCGGTTTTTGAATACTCTAGTTTGCTAGCATATAAACACACTCACCATTAAGGTTAATACATACACACACAAGTAAATATGTATACAGATAAATATGTACATATGTATGTACTTATTTTGGTGCTTGTATATAAATGTTTTCTAGCGTGTGTGCTTGTTGTAATGCAGCTGTTATATTCAGCATGCCACATTAATTTTAAATATATTTTCGCATGTTCATCTTATTTTAAACTCCTTCTTACATTTAATTTTCCTTTTTAAAAATTTGAAAATTTTTGCAGGCAAAAATAGAAAAGAGAAAAAAAAAGTTTAAAAAATGAGGTGCAATTTTCTTAAAATAAAGCCTGTGAAATGTACATTTTCATCTTAAGAACGCACTCAAGGACATTTATTAAGAACTCATTGTACGTATGTACAGCTGTAGCGACCACTCCACAAAAATCTACTAAAGACGACGTAATACATGGGTTTAACATATTCGTTATAGTTGCATAAGTTGATAAAAACACGTTAAAACTTATTATATATATATCTGATATTCAAATAGAATAACCGCCGGTATAAAATATTATATCTAGTGTTAAAAAGGATAAAATCGATACTGAAGGCATCGTGTAAAGTGGAGATATTTTTTGAAAAACTAAATAAATGATTGGTATTCATTGTAATTGTATCCAAATATAAAGTGTTCATTTCGTATTTTGCACTGTTTTATGCACTTCTAGCGGTGCTTTTTCTTAAAGCTGTTTCTTTTTTCATTTTTCTGTTATAATGATTATAAATTTCTATCACGTATTTATGGCCATGATGATGCTGCTGTTGATACTGTTGATGATGTTGCAAAAAATCCTTTACATTTTACTAAACCAAATAAACTCTTTTAGGTTTTCTTTTTTATTCGTTTCGTGTGTTTTCTTTAAGAAAAGGAAATATTTTACATACAAATAGAAGACGATATCTGTCTGCACTTATTTTTGAAATGGAAAGGAAGGAGAGACGAATCATTAAATTATATTTTTATTGTTTTTCTCTTCTTTCTTGTCTATGCAATATAACAGTTGTTTAGTCTTCGTAATTCTTAGTGACTAAAATTAGATTTTCTATAGTTTCTTCTACTTTTAAGGATTTGGTGGCAACTTTAATATATGTACATTAGACATGCCCTTAAATTTGTTCGTTAGTAGCTAAAACTAACTACTGCAAAATTTAAGTGAAAACGGATAACTAGAACACGTGTCGGAAATCGATTGAAAGTTTTAAAATTGGGTAAATAATGGTACTTTTTCCGATATCTTAAAAAATGTCCCTATTTAAATACTGGTTTTTAAACATTTTCAATAAACCTAAGCTTCTAGAGAATATTATCTTTCTAACAAGGTATAAAACAATAATTTTTAGTTTTAGCTGCTAATGAACAAAATAAGACCCATCCAAAGCAAATCTATTTTTTAAGGGCATGTCTAATGTACATGTATGTACATAAGGAAGGTCCCGTTTATATGGAGCAAAAAAAATCTAGTCGACGTTTATGACTAAAAATAAAGTTTACTTCATTTTAAGATACTTTCTAACTAAAATTGATACAAAATTCAAAAATCTAAGTCGATCATGGTAAATAATCACCAAACATTGGGGGCAACCTAATGTACAACGATAGACGTTCTGGAGGAAGTCACACTATTGCAGTGTGGCCGAGTTAGAAATTTCGTCTGGTTTAAAAGTGGTAAGAAATTTATTATTAATATATAATAGTGCATTTACACTTGTAATTTTCAAACTAGTTTATGATCATAAGCTACTTTCATAAACAATACCGTTTACATCAGCATTTTAGACAGTTAAATGGTTTATTTTTGACAAGTCATAAAACAGCTGACTTCAATATAAAAAAATTTAATAAAAATATGGACATACCTTTCATTTTCGTTGTCCATATTATATAAAAAACAATTTTTAATAAATTTTTTAAACTTTTTCTTACAGTTTGGCTATTTTTTAAAAGAAAACTGTTTTTATATTTTTGAGCAAATGTCAAATGTTACCAGCGTTGCCAGAAAAATGTTGAAGAACAGAGTTGCATTAGCAAAAACTAGTTGTTTGTAACTAGTTTATCTCAAAAGCTAGTTACAAACATGTTTTTGTTTTGTATGGATAAACAAGGTTCTCAAACTAGTTTATCACCATAAACAACTTATAACATGTTTATGGCGTAGGTGTAAATGCACTATAAGAAATTTATATTAAAATCTTAGAATAATACTTCGTTTTATTTTATTATAGTGAACACTTTTACTCTTTATTAGTTTGATACATATTGAGCGTATGAGAAAAATATAGGACAGTAGCAAAGGTTACAGTTCATATCAACTATTACACAGAAAATGTCTAACTGTGCTACTTTTAGGATTTTGATTTGTTTTAAAGGAAAACATATTTAGCAACACTGAATGGAGTATTTATATCCGAAGAATTTACTATTTCTAAGCACACTTTGTTGTGGCATTATTATAATGACTATTGCAGCAGAATTCAACTTTTACCTGACTAGCATTTCAAATGTTTGAATAAATTGATGCAGAGAGTGTCCTAGTCATAAGATACATACTGAATACACACATTTTTAGTTGTAGTAATGTTGCATACAATTCATACAATGACTGAAACACAAACATCTGTGGTCGTTTTTAAATATACTTATACGATTCATTTTCTGGCCGACATATCAAAAGGTTGGCTGTATTTAGTCTAGTCTAACCCTTATTCCCTAAGATACGTATACAATGAAATATAGAAGTGTAATATTTATATAATGAAAACACAAAATATGTTGATTCATTACGTCCATGTGGTGTGACCAATACACTATCGGTCAAAACACATTAGACAAAAAACATGCATTATTACTATTTCTATAGGGAAATAATAATTGCATGTTTTTCAAAACGAAACACAAAATCGTAAATATTTTCGCAATTAAAAAGCAATGTCACGAGTAATACACATGTATTTTAAATACACAAAGTTTCATATGGATCATACGGTATGTATATGTTTACACGTGGAAAAATGTCAAAATACATGCCACAAAATACAAGCAATACATGCCGTCTGATCCTCCCCCCCCTCTTAACTAATAAGCAAGCTACATATTACATTGGACAAAACTGGTTATGTATTTTAATTTTCAATAAAATTGCAAATGAACATCATTCTTAACTTGACGTTTAGCTGATATCGCGCCAGCACAGTCGCCCGACCTTAATCCTATATAAAGTATATGGGAAATAGTAAATAGATATGTAAATCGGGAATTGGTATATCGAGATCCAAATAAATTGTATCCAGCAATAAATGAGGCATGGTCATATATTCCAATGACAACAATATGGAATCTTATTAGTTCTATGCATATAAGATGTTTGTAGAACAAATCCTTAACGACAATAGTGACAATGTCGATACGTTTATAACAATGAAAAGTTTCGCTAAAAGTTGACAGGACACCACATTCAACACAATGTCGCTCATCTTTTCGTTAACAGTGTTAGATAGATATTAAAACATTCAAGACATTCTCGCTCATCTTGTTATCAATTGTGTTTGATATAAGATATGTCTAGAGTTTTTATCCCGGGAATTCCTGTTACAAATTTCCCGATTCCCGGGATTTTTAGTCGGGAATCCCGAGAATTAAAAACTGACGAAAATACATAGAAAACAAGTTAGAACTCTGTTTTTTTCACCAATAAAAACAGTGAAAAGTTTTTTATTGTTTTTTGTTTATATCTTAGCAATGATAGACCGCTTATTATTATTTATGTATTTGGGGTTTTTCGTATGAAAATTTAAAAAGAGAATTCATTATTTATAGAATTTATTTCTTATTGAATCATTATAATTTCTTTAAATTTCTTCTTCAAATCCAAAACAATAAAAGCTTCAAAAATGTATTAAATGATTAAATTTTTCTTCAATTAAAATCTAGTACAAAAAGGTTTAAGGCAATTTTTTCAATTAATTTTGTAAATGATTTGATTTAACAAAAATTTAATCATTCAAAATTTGAATAAATTCTGTTATTAATTAACTTTAAAATTAATTCAGTTTAAACAAAGACTTTGGAATGAATCTAAGAAATTAAATATTAGGAATGGATTTATGGAATGAAAGGCTGACATTTTTTAATTACGGATTAAGGTTTTAGTGAATTAAGCTCAAATTTTATTAGCTAATGCGAAGTTCTGATATTTAATAATTATAACACTATGTTTTTATATGAAATTTGGATATAATATTCCTAATTTACAGTATCATTATATATTTCGGGAATAGCCGGGTACGTGGGAATGTAGAAAAAAGTTTCCCGATTCGTGGGAATCAAAAAAGGTCGGGAAATTAAAAACCCTAGAAATGTCTTATAAGTATAAATCGACAAAGACAATGTCGTCTAAGACGATTTTACCAACTGATTTGCCAATCTTCTGGAGAATCAACATGTATCAAAATATTTAATACATCTTTATTATCAACCCGCTTATATTTCAATCTAATCCAAAATTTAAATTAAAGTTTATATCAT
This sequence comes from Calliphora vicina, assembly GCF_958450345.1. Taxonomy (NCBI): domain Eukaryota; kingdom Metazoa; phylum Arthropoda; class Insecta; order Diptera; family Calliphoridae; genus Calliphora; species Calliphora vicina. The sequence continues at coordinate 910,322 of NC_088780.1, read as the reverse complement.
ATTTAGAATAAACTTGAGTATTTGGCATTTTATAAACCTTTGTAACGTCAAACTCTACATTGCAGTCAAATTTTCTAAAATTTGCATTACTTTAATTAAGTGTAAAGACCGATCGTTTGCTACCATACGAAAAGGACAAAGTAGATTTTATTTTAAGATTGACGGTTGCTTTTTTTGAGCTTTCTTGCAAAAACTATTTTTTTTAAATTTAAGGAAAACATTACATTTGAGTCAGCTAAGCTGGCCACAATAATTTCAAACTCTATCATTTTAATTACAATTAAGCAAAAGCTGTACTTGTAAGATTTTTGTTTTAAATTCTACTATAAAACAACATAACCCTTGAGCACATTGCTTATGTATTTAAGTATCTGCGACGCAAAAGAAATAATTTTTAATGAAATTCTCTAGGAACTATGAGTTTCGCATTTATAGTTTCCACAATATTCGTTTAACAAACAAATAATTTAAAAGTTCGAATATACTAATGTTAATTGTATTTGATGTAAATTCAAATATAACCATTTATAGAATAGCTTGACATCTAAATAAAAATATTCTTTATATTATATATGTACATACATACATACATATGTATTTATGTTGGTATAGGCTCTAATTTTTTCTTTAATTTCTGCCGACAGATAAAACTTTAATTTACACGAAATTTGTAGTAATTCTTGTGTACATATGTATAACAATTTGAATATTCTTTTCTTATCTAATCCAATAAATTTATTATAACGTAAATAAAATTATCACAATACCGAAATATTCTTTAAATTAGTGAATGTTTTATTAACAATAAATAATTGCTTAGAATATTTTGATTAAGACTAAATCACCATTGTTTTCAAACATTTGCTTATTATTATCCATAAACATTTTGAGATATTTTTATTCAATTTTGAATTGCACATGAAATGCGTATAAGTAATAATTACAAATCATTCATACGTGTTCATTAACCGCTATGGTGTACAATTCATTTGAACTAGCACTAGTTTTCAAAAACTATAAGAGAAGTGTTAGTCAAAAAACTTCAATCAGCTACATATTTTGAATTTAGTACTCTGTAATTTCAATAATATAGTTATTATATAATGCAAGTATATGTCAAAGCAAAACCATTATGGCTCCTGAAAAATATGGCTTCTTGAAAATTGTTAAAAAAAACGTAAATTTTTTTCTTAAAGTGTATATTAGTTGTTATATAATTGTTTTGAACTAAGCAATGTACAATAGCGGTATTCACAATGTAGAGTACTTGGCCTGGTAATTTAGTAAAATAGCACAATATCAAAAAAAAAAAAATAAAAACAAAATACATTAGAAATTGAAATATTTGTCAATAAATAGCTTTTCTGAATGATATAAATATATCTATACTATATCTTCCAATCAATCCAAGGGAATTTCTTGAGATAATAAGTTGAAAGGACTATATCTAAAAAAGGGACATTTTTAAAATTCATAAATAAATTCTGAGGATAATCAAATTACTTTACATTATCCTGCAAAGTTTCAAGGTTTGCACTGAATGGGGTTAAAAGATGTGAATTCGTTAAAACATCCACTTAACTATTTAATTTAGTACTGTAGATAGAATTTACTATATAAGCCAATTTTAAAAAAAACATTGTGAATACAAAATCAATTTTCTGAAAGTCTAGATCACACTTAATAATTTCCACGTACACATTATTTAATTTCTATAAAATTACCAATTGGATTTGTTCTCCAGACCTTTCTTAATTGATAGAGCAACCAGGGCGATATTTCTAAGCAATACAAAAACAATATTTCTAGGAAATTAAAAGTAGATAATCATCTAGGTGAAAGAAATCACTCGAAAAAATACGGTATTCCAAAATTAAGTGATGAAAATATGACATACATACATACATATTTTATTTGAATGTACTCATTTATGTATCTAAATTATACACAGAAAAAATAAATTCATAGTTGGAATGAATTTTGTAATAAATATTATTTTTTATCCCAAACTTTTTTCATTCAGATGAAGAACATGTTCATAAATATTATAAAATTGTACATGACGGAAATTTTAGCTTTCTTTACGTAAATTGTATGATATTTTATAATAAATTGCATTACAATTGTATTATCTAATGAATCAGTTCAAAAAATTTTGCATAATAGCCATATATTGGCCAATTTTTTAAGATGAATTAACAATCAACCATAAGAAAACATATACATATAAACCATTAAACATTTCATCCTTTTAACAAAATTTAGTAAATTTCGAGCATATTTTCTCATTTTGCAGCTAAAAATCATAAAAAATTTCAAAAATTTTTGAACAACATAAAAATATAAATGAAATTGAAATAATATTTTTAAAGCCTTCTATATTTAATTTGAAAACATAAAATTTTTTAAAAAAAAAAACTTACTAGCGGTATTCATAATGTAGAGTACTGGTAATGTAGTAAAAGAGCACAATATATAAAAACTAAAATCAAAATACACTAGAAATTTAAATGTTTGCCAATAAATAGCTCTTCTGCTTGAAATCATAATATTTATGTTGGAACTTTTACCTAAAGAACCAGTTCTTTTAAACTTGAATTTCAAGTATACATACATATTTAATGGAATAGAAGGTAAATTGAATTTGACATTTAAGAAAATAATTAATAAAAATATAAATTGTAAGTAAAATACAAATTAAAATAATAACGTATATGGTTTAATTAGTTTTTAATTGCATTGGTTAGTTGTTGTTGTTCGTTCGCTGATTTTCAATTCAGCAATAAAAAATACTTTACAATGGCAATAAAAACTGAAAAATAAGATATTTTTTGTTGCTCATTGACGTATTTTATTTTATCTGATGCAAATACGATATTAAGAAAATATTGCTCTGATAACATTCTTTCAAACTACTCGAATAATGATAGCATTTCCCATTACAACTAGAAAAATTTCATACGTATATGTGTGCAAGTATGTTTCCATTTACTCACCTATCAGGGATGTCGGTATATAAAATAATTGTTTAAAATTTAATATTTATCGTACATTAAATTTTACTGTAATGGGCCACTCATTATGTGGGTCATGAATGTGGGGGAAAAGCATTCAATTTGCTTCTAGATTTTATTAAAAATTTTAACTCAAATAATGTGTTTGTCTTAAGTATTTATTTAGCATAAAATACTATTTACTTACCAACACATACATACATACATATGTATATATTTAATAAAATGTTTATACGTATAAACAATAGGATGGTTCCAAAAAAAAAAAATAAAAAAACTGAGAATCTCATGTAAATCTATAAAATAAATGAAAAACTTTTTAATTAAATTACAATGTTTGTGAATAATTATAAACTAACTAACTAACTAACTAACTAACTAACTAACTAACTAACTAACTAACTAACTAACTAACTAACTAACTAACTAACTAACTAACTAACTAACTAACTAACTAACTAACTAACTAACTAACTAACGGATAATCTTAATAATAAGCGCAATTGGAAAATTCAGTAAAATTTAAGAACAACACAACTTTTCTTGGTTCCATACAAACGGGGCCACCTTAAAAACATATTTGCTAGAACAGGTGTTTGCTATTTCAACTTCCAAAAAAAAAAAAAAATTTAAATATTGGAATATTTATGCATAAAAGGTGAATAATGTAATAATGCACGTATTCACCAAAGACTCTTTCATTTACGAACTTACAAGTAGACACACATAGTTACATAGATACGTCTACATATGTAAGTACAATATTGGCAAATACTACGTACTCACATACATATACATATACTTATATACATATATATACATATATATGCATGTAACTATGTATAGATGTGTTCACTAACACCGAAGCGCGTTGTTAGAACATAAAAATTAATGTTTACTTTATTATTGAACATTATTGAGAAATTTTAATGGTTGTAAAATGTGAACGTGTGTATGTCGAGAGTTCATAACTCGGCATATGTACGTGTAACGAGTATAAAAAGTAACGTACTGCTCTTGTTTACATACAAAATTATTCAGATCATCATATACATACATAATGCAACTTATTTACATGTATTGAGAACAGATCATTTCATCGAATGGATTCATTCGAAAATAAAACCAAGGTATGGCTACCGATTCAAAACGATTAAAGGAGGTAACTGTAACATAGATCTGACTAAAATGGTTAATAAAGTTTACAAAAATTAAAAATTAGCTTACTATGTGATATTATATTACACCCTTTTTGAATATTTTTTTCATACTAGGGTATTCAGTAATGATCGAGTAATGATCGTTCGATTTATCGAATAATTTCTTTTTTCGAATAATTTCTTATTGGAACAATTTAAAAATTACCATTCTCGAATACCGAATAATTCGAACAACTTTATATAGAATAATCGAATAAATGTACATAGATATAAATATATTTTAATTTATTAAATTGCATATTTTTATATATTTTCCGATCACTTTAGATGAGTGGTCCGATAGCTCCTTCTATAAATATATAAATATTACAGCAAGGAGTTACAATTCTAAAAACAAGTCGTTCAAAATGTTTAATTTACGACTTGAACCAATGAAAATAAAAGGGACGGAATGAAATATTTGTTATTTAGTAAAAAAAAAGGCTGAATGATTTTAGAATTGATTACATAACAGAAATTTTAGCTTCTAAACTTGAATTTACTCATTTACTCATGATGTCCCACTAGCTCTAACTTTTTAAAGCATAGCTCCAAAACACAAACTAAATAGTTTTCACATCAATTGTTTTGTAGATAGTTCGGGAGGGAATCTGATCAGAATATTTCTGATGAAAATTTAATGATGGACTTTGATTTCGAATGTTTTTAATAATATTTTAATATTATCAATACTTGAATTGTTAACTCCACAGAAAAAATTATATTTCAATTCAAACATTTATCACATATTGAACTGGTTTCAATTATTTCATAATTGAATCAAGTATTCATGTGCTCAAAAACAAAATTTTCTGATATTTTCTATTGAATTTTGAGTTTTTAATTTGATAATTTTGACAATTGAATATACAATTTTCGTTATTGGTTGAACTTTAAATACAAAAATTATTGAATAGATAATTTTCGTAATTGAAAACACAAAAAATAACAAAAATTTTTTTCAATTACGAAAATTATCTAATTTTTTTTCTCATCGCGTCTAATGCCCTTTTAAATTAATAACAGCACGGTGTAGATTTAAATAAATTCAATTATTCAAATAAAAAATTGTAATTTCATAATTTGAAATTATTTATAGAATACATTATTTATGTACCAGCAAAAACTAGCGCTAACCAAGAAACAGATTTCCATCCAGGATCAGTGATGGGAATTGCGGAACAAAAATTGTTGACACTATTTTTAAAAGTTGTTTGTATTAAAGTGGGCTGTAAAATAAAACTAAAGATTTAATTCTTTATTAGATCTTTTAATATTGATAAAAATGAGAGCGTACTGGGTATAATGCGTATTTCCTAAACAGTTTTTATGGCTTTTTTTATAAGCCTGTGATTTGAATTTTATTTTATATGTGTACGAGTACAAGTGTGTGGATTTGAGCAAGTACAATAAAAATGCATTAAATCCACTGTTCCTTAATTTTGTTTTTTCTACTTAAACATTAACAAAATCTTTCACATACGTGGTTAGGATTTTAAAAATCTCGTTCTCATTTTTTTCAACGTTCTAAAATAATGTTTCATGTGCGAGTATTTGTATTTATGTAATATAAAAATGTATGTATGAATGTACATAACGTAACATAACATATATACATACATACATATATGTATGTATTTATGTTATTTTGGTTTAAATGTACATATGTATATAGTTTTTATTATTGTTACAGCTTAGATGGTTGTAAAAGTGTAATTTAAATGGCCTCCCAAGGAAAACGCATATTAAGACTGTGCAAATACAACTTATTCGTTAGTTAAACTACCGATTACAAATACAGCATGGCCGAACTGGGGGCAAATCACGGCATTCGATATCGGGTGCACGTTCGTATAGAGACAATTTTCGATGGACGTAATTTTTTGGATCACGGTAGTCGATCGTAATTTATGTTACCTACTAGTATTTTTTACATTGCTGAAGCATATGACAATAAGAAAAACAAAACAAAAAAGGAAAACAAAATAAATAAATTTGTGATAAATTGTTAAATTGTGAAAAAAATGCAGAATACTTTTAATAAAAATTTATCCAAATGTTTTTTGTATTCCTCATCATCGGCCAGTGGCAAATTTCAGAATGTTTTTTACTTTGATTAGCACAAAGTACCATGTGCAAAGTTATGAAAAACTTAAACAAAATACAAAACAAATTGTGACCAAAAATTTTACAATTTTAAATAAAATATGTATATTTTTACACTAATTTTGAGAAAATATCAGAAAAATATATATATTTTTATTTTTTTATTAATTTACTTCATTGTTTTGGTTGATTTGTTTAGTTTTACCACAAAACGGCAGTGTTTGTTTCTTTTCGATAAGAGATTACCAATCGAGTACAACTTCGAGTAAATACGTTTCGATAACGACTGCCGTGATCCACGTTAACTACATTTCGATGACAAAATACTCAATTTCGAATGCGGTGATTTGGCCCCTGCATTGCATCGAGCGGTGTCTTGTTTTCAAAACGGGTATATTTAATAGTAACCTTGGTTTGTTTTTCAATATATATATAGTTCTGTAATTTAAATAATATCGAATTAATCGTTATACTCAAAATCAAAGCTTTACATTTTAAGCGTTTTGAGTAGGTAACAAATTGGAATCGTGCTGATAAATGTATACAAATGATCCCTTATAAAAGTGCTCACTCACTTATTTTTTAAGTTTAATTTTTATGTTTCAGCATAAACCAAACAAGTAATTGTTACTTATACGCCACATTTTCTGTGTTAATACATATGTAGCATACTTTTAAAAGTACTCACATATGGGCAATTCCATATCATCGTACGTGACATTTGTACGCCTACAGAGTGGAATAGATTTAGCAAAAATAAGAGTATCTGAAAAATTATTTGGTCTTGTTCCATTCAGAGGGTAGTATATTTTAAAATAATTAAAAGTTCTTTCGAAATATTGTTGTCCAAGATATTGAGCGAAATAAGGGTATATCGTACGTGACATAAAACGGAACTCATTTTGAGGTACATGTAGAAATATGCGAAAATATTCGAATCGTGAGAGGCGTTATGTTTTCTTTTCTAGAAACAACTTTTGGATGATTTTATAATAAATAAAATTTAATATCGTACGCGACATACCGTACGTGACAGATTTTTCTCTTATAATAAAACAATATATATTCTGTAAATATACATATGTATACAAAAACTAAAAAAATTAATAGAAAATATACATTCGGTTTCAATAAACAATTTGACAATAGCAAAAAAACAATCAGAGTTAAATTCATTTCATACTACAAGCTAATTTGGTGTCTAGTTTTCGCCGCAATTTTAGCCTAAAACATACCTAAAACATTAAAAAATTAAATATAACGGCCCATAATCATAGTCAAACTCTAAAGTCGGTTCCTTTTAAAAACAACTTTAATATAAAAACCTGCTTTAAATTATTTTGCAAATATAGTAAAAATTAAAGCATGATTTAAATTAAACCGACTTTAACTGGGTGCCACCTTAAATGTAGAAAACGTTTTCATACAATATACAAAAAAATATAGACAAGTGGCACCGCTGAACAGCTGAACAGCTGACATAGAAAATTAAAAAAAAAACAAGTAAGAGAGCTATATTCGGCTGTGCCGAATCTTATACACCCTTCACCAAATTATACTTTAAAATAATTTTTTTTAAATATTTTTAGGTAAACAAAATTTAATTTTTTTTAAAAAAAGTTTTTTCCAAATTTTTTTAAAATTTTTTTTTTTGGAAAAAAAATGTATGACAAAAAAAATTTTTTTATGAAAAAAAAATTCGGGTTAAAAAATGTTTTTCCCGATTTTGACCCATTGTAGGTCCAACTTACTATAGCCTTATCTACATCGTTGCAATGGACTTTGAAATATCTATCATTAGATATCCATATTGTCTATATTAATGACTTAGTAATCCAGATATAGATCAAAAATAGGTCAAAAATCGAGGTTGTCCCGGTTTTTTGCTCATATCTCCGTTATTTATGGACCGATTTTGCTGATTTTAAATAGCAAACTTCTCGAAAGCATGTCTGACAGAATTTTGAAGATTTGGATCCCGAAGATATCTGGGGTCTTCAGAAAATTTATTTCAACAGACAGACAGGCGTACATGGCTTAATCGACACCGCTATCTATAAGGATCCAGAATATATATACTTTATAGGGTCGGAAATGAAAAATGTAGAAATTACAAACGGAGTGACAAACTTATATACATATACCCTTCTCACGAAAGTGAAGGTTATAATAAACAAAAAATGTAAACAATAAAAGTAACCGGTACAACTAAAAAAAGTTGTTTGTGATGGAAAAATGGAAAAGATAAGATCACTATCATATTTGGGATATTTTGGTACTAGTTTTTTTGATAACTGTTCAATAATTGCAAAATTTCTGCCAATATCTTGTAACTTAAACATTTTTGACTTTTTGTCGAAGATTTTTACTTGGCGAAGAACAGCTGATACTATTGTTAAATGAGTTAAAAACAGCTTCAGCTAGTTTTAAATTTACAGTCGACTTTAACGTCAAAAGTATATTTAAACTTGTCTATGGTAGACCTAAAGTCCACTCTTAAGTAAAGAAGACTTTATTTCACTTACAATATGCTTTATTTTTGACCATGATTATGGGCCAATCAGTTTAAACTATTATTTTTGTCTTTAAAATGTTGTAATATGATCTCGATATTTTCACAATTTAACATTTTATTATTTTCTTCTATTCAAATCATCTTGATACACAGATGGAAACAAGTTTGTAACAAAATGTTGTCAAATCAAGAACGAAAGTATACAAATACAGGACGTTGTCAAATTACGAACGGCCTCTTTTCAAATCAAATAATGGTTATGGCTTAACGTAATGCTTTAGAAAGGTAAAGTAATTAGGAGTGATAATTTATATCAAGTAAAATTATATAATACATATGTCTAACTTATTATACATAGAAAAAACTATTTCCCAAACAGTTTCAATTCACATATTTATCACATATTGAACTGGTTTTAATTATTTCATAACTAGCTGACCCGAGAGACGTTGTCCTGTCCTGTCCTAGTTATTAGCGATTTTAAATATTGTGAGTTTTTATATAAAAAATCTATTTTTGGCCAGAAATATGAGTGATCACAGATCGAGCTCCTTTTCTTGATTAAACGCTTATTGGCCAAGTTATTAGGGAATTTAGATATTGTGAGTTTTTATATAAAAAATCGAATTTTGGTCAGAAATATGAGGGATCACAGATCGAGCTCCTTTTCTTGATTAAACGCTTATTGGCCAGGTTATTAGCTATTTTAGATATTTTGAGTTTTTATATAAAAAATCGATTTTTTGTCAGAAATATGAGTGATCACAGATCAAGCTCTTTTTCTTGATTAAATGCTTATTGGCCAAGTTTTTAGCGAATTTAGATATTTTGAGATTTTATATAAACCAATCGAATTTTGGTCAGAAATTTGAGTGATGACAGATCGAGCTCTTTTGCTTGATTAAACGCTGATTGGCCAAGTTATTAGCGTTCTCTACTGATGCAATTACCAACGAACGACATTTGAATTTTATTTATATAGATAGATAGATTGAATCAAGTATTCAAATCAATGATCTTTTAAATTTAATTTATTACCAAAAATTAATAATTGGGTTCGCAATCTGTTATTGTTTTCAGGCATGAGAGCAGTGCGATCTCAAAATAACAACAAGGCGGTGTCATAACAAGAACTTGGTGTTCTTAAAATTTTAAGAACATCTGTTGTCGAAATAAAACGAAAATTAATGAACGTGCTTAGCAAACTTTTGACAACGAATGGTATGTATCTGTTTCGGTATTCTCTACTGGTTTTTCCCTCGGTGCACAATATTGGTGTGATGAGAATGACGGTAAAGATTTATGTTTAAAAGTTGTATACTATAATTTGTTCCACGTTTCGCGAAAACAAAAAATCCTTTATTATTGTTGGCATAATTTTAAATTAATTTAAAACGAAACTTTTAGAAAACGTCCATACACCTACAGTTAAGCATGCCACATATGGATATTATTATTATTATTATTAGTGCGTGTGTATTTAATGAATTACATACAAACATATGTAGATATGTATAAAAATGGAAGTTTTCCCCTTTAAAATACTGCCGAAATTGTTAGATTGCTGTGAGAAAAAAGTATACATAAGTATGTATGTGAAAATACATAAAACAAGTTTTTGTTAATGAATTAAATAAATTTAGGTTATGTAAATTGCGATGAAAACTTAAAAGTGATGTAGAGAAAAATCTGTCCTTGACAGCTGGATGTGAAACAATAAATGCAAACACGTCATAACAATTCAGTTTGTTATACCAACATACAATTTCCTTGTTTAAAGGCAACTTCATTCAAAATTTTATATTGTCAGTTCATAGAAATATCTATGAGTTTTTATTTGGCTATGTAGAAAAGAATTCAAATTTTTACACACATCTACATATTTAGACTAGGGTAGCTTCAGTTGCTGATGTGCAAAACTAAAATAAAAGTTAACTTCATTCTAAGATACCCCATAAATATTGTTATTCTTATGCTTAGAATACGTTATTGATAGATAATCGTAGTTTTAGTGGTCCTTTGAAATTAGTCCAGCTCTCGAAAACCAAGTCATTCATCTGATATATTTTGAGAAACGTAATGGTTAGTATAACCATTTTTTAAGACTTGACCATTTGCACCTTTTGTCTACGATTCGCTCTAATATATGTATATTATTTTTTAAACACAAACAATACATTCGATTATTGTGGATTTATACTACCAGACACAGCGAAACATGTGATATTTCAGAAAATCTATTAATATTCATATTCATATTTTGATGCAATTCACAGAATTGATGTATTTGTTGTTTGGACCAAAATCAACAAACCAGACAGTCACACTCTAATTGACAATGAATTCATTTACAAACATAAATATATATGGGGCATTTCATGTCAAGTGAACCAACTTTTGAAATCGATGTCTTCCGATTAGTTCTATTGGATAGTAACTCAGATACAATTTTTCAACAAGATCGGTCGAGAACTCTCTGAGTTATAGGGGGTCAAATTTTGACATTTTGGTCAAGCACGTGTTTTTTTCTTATCCATGTAACTTATTACCTATTGTTCTTAGCAAAATGTGTCCCAAATAGTTTAGATAGCTCTTTCTTCAATCTTTCGAAAAAAAAATATTTAAAAAAAAAAAAAAAATTTAATAATTTTAATTTTTCCGAATTAAAAAACTTTTTTGACTTTTTTTTAAAATGGGCCCTTTTTTTCTTAAAATAAAGCTTAGATATTTTCCTTGAACACCTATTTGGTCGCTTAGTGGGATGCGAGTGGGATATCTATCAAAATAAATATTTTGTAACTCAAAACATACAATTTTTGACTTTTTTTGCAAAATCAAAAACTTTGTTGACGAATTTTTTTTTTTTTTTTTTTTTTTCAAAATCGACCCTTTTTTAATTTTTTTTTTAGCTCAAACAAAAGCTTAGATATTATCCTTGAAGACCCTTTTGGTCGCTTAGTGGGATGCGAGTGGGATATCTATCAAAATAAATATTTTTTAACTCAAGACTTACAATGTTTGACCTTTTTTTTTGCAAATACGAATATTTTTTCAAAAAGGGCCATTTTTTAAAATTTTTTTTTAGTCAAAAGAGAGCTTAGGTCCATTCCTTTAAGATATTTTTAGTCCCTTAGTGGGATGCGAGTGGGATATCTATCAAAATAAATATTTTGTAACGCAAGACATACAATTTTTTAATTTTTTTTGCAAAATCGAAGCTTTTTTCCAATATTGGACCTTTTTTTAAAAATTTTTTTTGCTCAAGAGAAAGCTTAGGTCTTTTCCTTTAAGACCTATTTTGTCAGTTAGTAAGATGTGAGTGGGTTATCTATCAAAATAAAAATGTTGTAACTCAAGACATTCAATTATTGACTTTTTTTTTGCAAATTCAAATTTAAAAACTTTTTTTTTAATCAAAAGATATTTTAGGTCCCTTAGTGGGATACGAGTGGGATATATATCAAAATAAATGTTTTGTAACTCAAGACATACAATTTTTGTGTTAAAACATTTATTTTGATAGATATCCCACTCGTATCCCACTATGCGACCATAGTGGGATACGTGTTTTTTTTTTTGCTCTTTTGACCATTTTGAAAAAAAATTCGTATTTGCAAAAAAAAAAGTCAAAAATTGTAAGTCTTGAGTTAAAAAATATTTATTTTGATAGATATCCCACTCGCATCCCACTAAGCGACCGAAAGGGTATTCAAGGATAATATCTAAACTTTTGTTTGAGCTAAAAAAAAAATTAAAAAAGGGTCCATTTTGAAAAAAAAAGTCAATAAAGTTTTTGATTTTGCAAAAAAAGTCAAAAATTGTATGTTTTGAGTTACAAAATATTTATTTTGATAGATATCCCACTCGCATCCCACTAAGCGACCAAATAGGTGTTCAAGGAAAATATCTAAGCTTTATTTTAATAAAAAAAGGCCCATTTAAAAAAAAAAGTCAAAAAAGTTTTTGATTTCGGAAAAAAAATATTGAAAAATTTTTATTTTTTTTTTAAATATTTTTTTTTTCGAAAGATTGAAGAAAGAGCTATCTAAACTATTTGGGACACATTTTGCTAAGAACAATAGGTAATAAGTTACATGGATAAGAAAAACACCTGTTTGACCAAAATGTCAAAATATATAACTCAGAGAGTTCTCGACCGATCTTGTTGAAAAATTGTGTCTAAATTACTATCCAATAGAACTAACCTTTGTGCAAATTTCATCCCGAGCGGAAGACATCGATTTCAAAAGTTGGTTCACTTGACATGAAATGCCCCCTTTCTTTTACATACACACAGTCATGTTATTAACATCATACTTTTTTATGCAGTTTGGTCATTGATTTCAAGTTTTTAGTCCCTACTCTTAGACCCTACCACCCTACTCTTAGACATCACCACTCTTAAACTGAAAATATGTAATATTTATTTTTTCTGTGATTTATTTTCTACGAGTATTTTTCGTTCGTTTTTACACAATTTTTGTTCAAAGCAAAAATCAATTTTTGAATTGACATCTTTGTGTCAGCCATTTTCACCAAATCTGTAGGTTTCGTTTCAATGAGAAAACAACAAGGAATTTGTTTGTAAATTTAGAACTAATCTTTATCTACCTGACCAAAAATTAGTGTTGATATACATACATACATATATATTAGAGTGGCCCTTATTTTGGATTTACTATGCTCTTAAGGTCCAAAATGGTTCTCCATCATATAAAAACGAAATGCTCATCATTTGAGTTAAATCGGAAAACATTTACAAAAAGTCTTTAGTGAGCGAAGCCGTATTTTATACAACAAAACGGACAAAACCTTTACCGTTTTTGTAAGCACTTCACTTTTGTTGGGAGTTATTTTACAATGTTTGGGACTAATCTTACTCAAACCTTACGGAACATATGTCATTTCCATTTTGGGAATCTTTATCTTTAATTTTTCAATATGAAAATTTATGACATCATAACTTCTTAAAGGGTAGTAGTAGAATAAATATGTTTTTACCATTTATCTCTGCAGTTATCACATTCTTATCGTGTGTCGTAAAAAATATTTTTTAATTTGTTTGATATAAATGCATTCTTAGAGTCTGAAATAATGATAATTTTTTCACTTTTTCGTCTAGAATTAAATGGTAAAGTATGTTTTTAAAAATATTCTGCTGTTTTTGCTCTCAAAAAAGAGTTGTTCAAAATTAGAGGTTTTTTAACAGGACAACCGAAAATATGCAATATCATATCTTTTACTATGAGTCGTATTAAGATATGAGTTTCAGATAATTTAAGAATTTTGGCATCGATTTGTTTGTTACACAGAGAAAACAGATTCGTGACCGAATTTTACAGTTGTGCCTACAATATTTTGGAAGGGGCAACTAAAGTTTTGTTGCCTCAACTGAAATTCTTCTTTATCAACTGACTTTCTGTTGTTAGAACTGAATATTTTGCTTTTCATATAATATTTTTGCATAGTTTACTCATAACAACATATTTTTGTTTAATTCATTGTTTTCATTGTAAATATTATTTTTTATATTTACATAACTATTTTGTTGAGGCACGTGCTACTTAAACAAAAAAGCCAATAAATTAAAATAAGTATATGACAACATTTTACAACATTTTTCGATACATTTTCAAAATTTGAGAATATACATATCCATCGAAATCTTTGCTTAGTTTAAATCACGTCGATAAATTTACACAAATTGTACAGAAAATGGATATCAGTAGACGTAATAATGAATACAGACATATTGAGTCCCAATTAAAAAAAAAAAATCTTTTTTTAAAGCTCGCAGTCTTAAATAGATCAAATCAAAACTATAACAAGGTTTTATCTCCCTCTGAACCTAAACAATTTGGGGCACATAGATTGAGACAGCAAATATTATTGGGTAGTTTGAAGTATTAGATAGTTTAAAAAAATTAAGCAAATCAAAGAAACTACGAAAATCTATTGTAAAACAAAAACAGTGCCTTGAAAACAATACAATGTATTGGTTGTCAGTTAAATGGTTCTAAGGCTAATTAAGTTCTATTTTTTTAAAAAAACATCTATTTACAAAAGTATTTTTAGAAGAATTATTTATTTCAAAATTTTTTTATAAAACTTTTAATTTCAAACAAAAACAAAATATTTTTAAGTGCATATTTTTTATATGTTAAGAACATATTTCTCACTGGTTACCATCAAAAAATGTATGATATTGCTAAATCAGAATACAATTTCATTTTAGAAATTAAGCATGTCTATTATAGCCAATAGGCACCAATTTCAAGGACTGGAACATTTTGTTTGAATTTTACTTGAAATTAAATATTTTCAAACAAAAAGCATATGGCTTGAATTTATGAAAATAGTTATAATTAATGCCTAGTTTTATTTAATATACTTAGGGCCATTATTACAACTTGCCGTTATAATTAAAGTTAACTTAAGGGTACCTTTTTCTATTGCTTAAAGTTACCTTTAACTATAAAGGCAAGTTGTAATAATGGCCCTTAGAGTATATCCATTTTATCTATCCATTTGTCTATCAAATGCTTCATGCATGTTCTTGATCATGTATGTATCTCATGAATTTCAGTAAACGAATTAAATTCTTCAATGATTCGTTATGTTTGTTTAATAGTTTTTTTACAATAATACAGGTACTGATTGTTTAAGCATACAACCATACTTTTATGGTGAAAATAACTAAATATTAGATTTGTTCGAATACATTTCTAGTAAAACTAGAAAAATAAAAAATATTGCCAAAAATATAAATAGCTAGGAACGAAATCCGAGCAAATTTTGTTTTATTGTTGTTATTTGGAAAAATAAATTTCAACAAAATATTCAAGTGCTTGAATTTTTGGGTCATCGGTACTTATTGGGATATTATAATTTTTTGATCATAATATGATATTTTATTACACAAATAAAAATCAGAATATGTTTATAATACACTCTTAAATAATATCGCAATATATAAATTTCATTAAAATCTAAGTGGGTTACAAATGAAAGGTTTTTCGATCGTTCGTCAAAACTGTGATAAACCTGTATGGTATGTAAAGGTTGATTTTATTGAATCAATTTTTTTACATTTCCAGTAAAAACTTGTACTTAAAACTTTAAAATTTTTACAATCCCTAAACCAAACTTTTTGTTTGACCTTATTACTGTACTTAGTAGCCGTCTATTTCTTTTGTTTTTAATTGTTTCCTATTGTGTATGAGAACAATAACAAGTGTCTCCAAAAAAAGCAAGATTAACACCATTTTCTTTAAAAATTTATTGAAATTATAAAGATCAAATTGTTTGTCTTATTACGACATCTGTTTCAATGAATTATCAAAATAGTTCGTTATAATTAAATGATCATAATTTAGCAGCATCCAAAGCCCAGAGAAATATCAAAACAATTTATCTTCAAGTTCAAAAATTAAAGCACGAAATGTAGAGGTAAGAACAATGTCAATGACAATTTGTATAAAATAAGAAAAAATACTCATTGATACCGAAGAGACATTTTTGATGCCGACGACTTAAATTAGCTTAAAGAGAAGAATCAAGAGTAACTGAGTATATGTGTACCAGTGTTACCACATCATATGTAATTACACATATTGTGTGTAATTTTTACTAAGATATATCGAGTCATAACAGCAAAAAAGACGTAAGCGCCAAAAACCAAATTTTACAGGGGAAGGTTTTTTTTAAATATCCTTGGTTGAAGTCTAAGTATTACGTGAAATTGAGTATGTATGCACAGTTACTTCATAACTATATATTGCATTTATTTTATTTCTTACGTCTTTTTCGCTGGCAGTTACACCCTTCCAATTTTATTAAAAACACAACTTAATGTTTAAATTTATTTATATTGTTCAAATTATATTCATTTACACAAATTCAATTTAACGTTTTTAGCCTTAAAAGACTAATATTAATTAATTTGTTAAAACTAATAAAGACGTAAGCGCCACTTCTTGTTCACAAAATATGTAGAAAAAACAATAAATTGTACTTACGTCTAAATTGTTTTTGCTGTAAAATCATAACGGTACATTATATAGCGATGGTATTTTATGAGATAATGCGAATGATCGAGAACTATCGATATTTATCAAAAAACGAAAATTTATAATCATGGCTCTTACGTCTTTTTGGCGGTTATGGCTCGCTATAGCCCATGTATAATAGAGATTTTGATTTAATAGATTTACTTTTATTATTTATATATTGTCATTATATTCAAAGCCATGAAAACTTAAATTCATAAAATCAGTATTCCACTAAAGTCCTGGAACTCTAAATTAAATATTGTGAAACATGTGTAATTTAGGAACCATTCACATGTAATTTTATAGTTTTCGTGGTGGCAACACTGATGTGTACATAAGTATATTGTTAGTGTTGTTATAAGTAGTTAGTGTGTACATATCCATATGTATGTACCACAAATATACATATTATTACTGTTATTAGTAGGTACATAGATATACACATAAGTATGTATGTATGCTTTAAGATACTTTTAAGAAAACGCTATTAGTGTACACTTACAAAAATAGCACAAATTATTACTCGTTAGATATAATTTTTTAAGCAAATACCAACATGTTTTAATTCAATTTTCTAATTATAAAAATATCTATGTAGGTATATTGTATTGGTGACAATAATAACAGAATTCTTGTGAAATTCATACTTTGTTTATTTTTTCAATAATTGTTGAGATATACATAAATTAATTCCATTGATGCCATTTTGTTTGCCAATTCTGATTATACCTTAATATTGTTGAATTTTTTTAAAGTGTAAAAAATACACACAAACCTAGTGAATTTCATACTTTAGAAAAATTACTCTATAAGTTTGAGTAATCAAACTATAGTCATTTACGAAAGAGCAAAATCCATTGTATTATTGTCACTAGAATGCGCGTTTAGTAGTATTTTTTCACATTTGGGCTGTACCGCGCTTTTACTTTACAAAAATCTGAAAAGATGAAAACATACAAGACAATAGAATTTGTCGTCGCTGTGACGTTTGTTTAATTTATATTTTAATAATAATAATTTACACTTTTCAGCTGTAAGTTTGAACACGTATCTCGATTTGTAGGTGTAAAGAAAACGGCTGGAAAAATTCTCAAAAATAAAAAAAACAAAAAAAAACAAAGTGCAAATTTAAGTGACAAAAGGAGATGTGAACTGATGGTGATGATTTAAAAAACAAATACAAAATGCCAAGCTTGACACAATTTACTTGATTAAAAAATGCGAACAGATAAAATCACAATCAGTTTAAGAGTGAAACACGACAGACATGTTTGAAATTCGATAATATAAAATTGTTAAGATATTATAATAAAATACAAAGTGGTAGTAATTGTTAATAATATTTTTAAATACACATTAGATATCGAAACGATAATAAGATTACACTAAACTGAATTAAACAAAGGACACAATTCAAACATGTCAATACATTCGTCTCGTTCATTGCCCACATCTCCTCTGGCGGCAACGGAGCCAATGGAGCAAAGGCAGATGTTGCGAGAGGGTCTGATATCTCCAAAACCCAAGCAAATTGTTTTCACAACAAAATCAGATCGATCACCAGCACAGAAAACTAAAAACTTTTTCCGCAATCGGATTTGTATGCTGAACTGGATCGGAAAGTACAATGTGGAATGGGGCATAAATGATGCCATTGCTGGCATCACATTGGGTCTGACCATTATTCCCGAAAGTATCGCCTGTGCTCTACTGGCAGGACTACCGGCTCGTTATGGTTTGTGTTCCGCCTTTATTGGTTGCTTTATTTATCTATTCTTCGGTTCTATCGACAAAGTCATTATCGGACCTACCAGTCTTGTGGCGTTGGTCAGCGTTCAATTTACGGTGGGCAAACCAATTGAATTCGCATTCATCTTAACCTTCTTGAGCGGCATTGTACAATTGATTATGTCAGCGCTTCAATTGGGTAAGTAGAAATAGACAACGCTAATATTTAACATACATATATATTAGGGTGGTCCATGCTAACATAGAAAAAAAAATGTTTCAAGAAGAAGTTACGCCACCCCCTAATTTTGTTACACGTACCATTCTTATTATGTATTCAAAATTTCAGTAACATATCTTACAAAAATCCTGAGAAAAATGTAAACAATGTATCAAAAATATTTTTTTTTATTCAGCAAATAATGAAATACTAAAAAATTGTCAATATTAATTCAATTTTTTGTTCAACTTAAAACTAATTTTGTTAACATCATTTTGAAAGTTTCAGTAGAAATGATCTTTCTTTTCTGTTCAGTGACATGAAGCAAAAATCGTTTTTCCTTTTCATTGTTAGTGAGTATCGTATTGTAATATTCAAATAGTTTTACACCCCACACCCCAACATTGTCATCCCAAGCCTCAGGAGGTAATTGCAAGAAAGACTCCATGATATCTAGAACTGAGAGCATTTTCAGCGTTCTACTTTCGTTTTACCTATTATATCAGGCAGTATTTTCCAATCCCAATGTATTACAAGTGGATACTTTGGGTCGAATAGTTCTTTTATATTCGCATTGAATTCTGTTCTTGCTTTTTTTCTTGCACGTCGAATTGTGTTCCGAGAGATTGGGAGTGAAGCAGGATTACAACCAAGTTCGGCAGACAATGGAATAATCTGTCGCACTGCTTTTCTGTCGGTTATTTTGTTACCATCCAGAGCGCTAGTAATACGACACTTTTACTTGTAGCAACCTATGTAAGGCAACCACAAAATCATCTTGCTTACCCTTCAAATTTGTACATGCACTCGATGTGCTACTACAGCTTAAATCAAGTTCTATTACTTGGCTTGACACTACTGAGATTCAAGCATTATGTTCAGCGGCATTTTTTCTTAATTCTTCAGATCTTTGTTTTCGTTTGAGACTAGGTTCTTTGGTCTTTTCTAACTTCTTGTCAATCGATGTCATGATCATCTTACGCTCGCTTGATCCATTTGATCCATGAGAATCTCTCTGTCTTCTGCAATTTTTATTGAATTCATGGCGTTTGCATGGGCGATATCGAAAAGTTTGTCTAGCTCTTCCTTAAACAAATGCTCTCTATTTTTCTGTGCTTGAGAATCTCTTGTTTTATTTTATTTTAAAAGCAGCCAGTTCTTCTGAATTTTTATAAGTTTTTCAACGCAGTGATTTGGTTGCCTGGTTGGAATACCAGATTTGCTCCACACTTCTACGACTTCTTGAATAAGCATATGCACAGAATCTTTCACATTTCTTGATTCATTTAATGTGTGGTGATACCGAAGTAGAACTTGCCGAAGAGTTGGAAGTGGGTTAATCCTTACTAATGACTGAAGATCCCGACATCCAAGTAGAAAAATATCGAGTTGATGAACTCATTTTATTGCTGTGATTCACTGAGTTTAATTGACCATTAATAAAACAAGAATATCGAACAATTTTTGAAAATATGCTTTTAGGTTAACTACTAGAAAAAATCAAATCGTGTAAAAAATTATTGAATAATGCATTGCCATTGTCTAGCTAGTCGGGAAGGTAGAGAAAATTCGATCAGTAGAATCCGGTACAAACGTAAAAACAAACAGATAAGGAGAGGTAAATAAAAGCATTTAAAAATAAAAATCAAACATTTTTCTCAAAAATTTCTAAAGCAGCACTCGATTGAGCACCCTCTTCCGGTAAAGCTAGCCAACTGAAATTTTACAATGTTATTGCTATGGATACATGTTACAAATTTATGGGATGGCCAATCTGAAAAACAAAAAAATAAATTTTTGGACCACTCTAATATATATCTACTAATACAAACTAAATCATATGCTAATATTGTAATTTCAAACAATTATGTTTTCTACAGGCATACGGAAATTTCATTTAGCATGCGATATTTGCTAACAATTGACAAGTTGTTAATAAGCTTTGAATGGAAAAAGGTGTTTATTGTGTAAATAAATACTTTGCTATGAAATTGTAACATGATCTTGTCACTAGAAAAATTTCGGTATTCATACATTGACTCATGTGACAACTTGAATTCTCCATAAATTTAGAAGAATGCATTCTTCAATCAATTTAAATACGCGTACATGTGTGCCGAAGTGTGCTTTTCTTTTGAAAATGTTTATAATTTCTTGTATCATTACATTTTTTTTTTTCTAAAATTGTGAATTTTGTTAAATGTTTCTCCACATAATTTATGATAACTCAAAAAGCGTTAGACCGATATTATTGAAGTAAACTTAGAAAAGTTAAAATTTACATAGCCTTTAATCTGTTAATATATTGCATTTTAATCGGCTCAGTAGTTTCGGAGTTAAATTACCAAATTGGAGATAAAAATATATTTTTTACGTGAAAATAGTAAATTTTTGTGTTTTAAAAAACTCATAAAAAATCGAAAACGACAGAACTTGTTCAGGTTTATTACTTTTTCGCAATGCTGCATATAATAGCAACAAAATGAGATATCGATCATTCAAATCGATTGATCTTTTTTCGAATTTATTCACTATTAAGTGAATTCGCTTATTTTCACAAAATTTAACTATTTTGTTTGATATACATAAAATTGAGTAGTTAATGTTCTTCTTTCGATTGATTGGAAACATTTTCCCTATGATGTACAAATGTTCACATATGTGTATATTGCGTTTCAATCGGCTCAGTAGTTTCGGAGTTATAATAACAAATTCAAGAAAGAAAATATATTATTTACATGAAAATATCTAATTATTTTGAATTAAAAAAATCATGAAAAATCTAAAACGGCAGAAATTATTTAAATTTATTGCTTTATTGCAAAGGCACATGTAATAGGAACAAAACGAGTAGCGATCATAAAAATCGATGGATTATTTTCGAATTTAATCATATTGTATATGCGTACAAGCGTGTACTTTGAGTATAAATTTGACATGTGTTTTGTTATTGTAACAAACATTTTAACATCTTTACGAGTTTTTATATAAAAAATAAATTTTTGTTCAGAAATATGAGTGATCACAGATCGAGCTCTTTTTCTTGATTAAACGCTTATTAGCCAAGATATTAGTGATTTTAGATATTGTGAGTTTCGATATAAAAAATGTTTTTTTTTTCAGAAATATAAGTGATCACAGATCGAACTTCTTTTCTTGATTAAACGCTTATTGGCCAAGTTATAAGCGATTTTTGATATATTCAGTTTTTATATAAAAAATTTAATTTTGGTCAAAAATATGAGTAATCTCAGATCGAGCTCCTTTTCTTGATTAAACTCTTATTGGCCAAGTTATTAGCGAATTTAGATATTATGAGTTTTTATATAAAAAATCGAATTTTCTTCAGAAATATGAGTGATCACAGATCGAGCTTTTTTTCTTGATTAAATGCTTACTAGTCAAGTTATTAGCGATTTTAGATATTGTGAGTTTCAAAAAAAAAGTTTTTTTTTAGAAATATAAGTGATCAGAGATCAAGATCCTTTTCATGATTAAACGCTTATTGGCCAAGTTATAAGCGATTTTAGATATTTTGAGTTTTTATATAAAAATTCGATTTTTGGTCAGAAATATGAGGGATCACAGATCGAGCTCCTTTTCTTGATTAAACGCTTATTGGCCAAGTTATAAGCGATTTTAGATATTTTGAGTTTTTATATAAAAATTCGATTTTTGGTCAGAAATATGAGGGATCACAGATCTAGCTCCTTTTCTAGTTTAACGCTTATTGGCCAAGTTATTATCGATTTAAGCTATTGTGATTTTTTATATACATAATTAATCGAATTTTGGTCTGAAATATGATTGTATGTATTTTGCAGATATATTTAATAAGTGGGCATATTAGTGGACGTGGACAGTTTTTATTTCTGTAAAAACTTTTGCGGACTATGTATTGCGAACATTAAAAAAAAATTGTTAAAACGGCGTCCTGCGATTTTAAATATATCGAAAAAAAATTGGTGTGGTCAATTATTCTTTCAGTAAAAACTTAAATTGGATTACTATGATCATTTAAACAAAAAATTAGCCAAATCGTAGCCGTTTTCCGATTTTAGATAAATCAAAAGATGTGGGCGTAAAAGTAGGCGTGGTCAATTTTTCATTCCGTAAAATGACCAACATTTAAAAAAAAAATTGCCGTTCTCTACTGATGCAATTACCAACGAACGACATTTGATTTTTATTTATATAGAAGAAGAAGATAGATTTTAACATGTTTTTGATTGTACAACAAAATTTTTGTTTCATAATACATATACAGAGTTTTGCATATTGAATTTATTATTTAGTTGTTTGTTGAAACTTGTAACTGAATTTTATTTTTAATGTTTTTAGTTTTCAACATTATTCTTTTTTCATATTTCTATATAAATGCATATTATTACTTAATATTGTTCATATTATAATGCCAAAAAGGCATTTCCTATTTCTATCTTTTCAGTACATGTATGCATAGCTGTTAAATAATGATTACTAATCATAATAATTAGTAATTAGATTATTTTTTTTTCGAAAGGTGAAGTAATGATTAAATTACGATTATATTCAGATTCGCAATATTACTAATTGATTACAATTACAAATAATCATGATTACTTGCGATTACGAGAAAATAATCAAAAATAATCAAATGTAATCAAAAAATAATTCGACTATTTTCAAAGATTACTCTTGATTATTTATTTCATTCTCGTAATCGCAAGTAATCTTGATTATTTTTTGATTATTTGTAATCGTAATCGATTAGTAATCAGAAATTGTTCTAAAGAGAATTATATAATCAATTAAATTATTTTTGAAAAATAATCTAATTTATACTAATCGTAATCCGAAATTAACAGCTA
Organism: Calliphora vicina; assembly: GCF_958450345.1. Taxonomy (NCBI): domain Eukaryota; kingdom Metazoa; phylum Arthropoda; class Insecta; order Diptera; family Calliphoridae; genus Calliphora; species Calliphora vicina. The sequence continues at coordinate 886,639 of NC_088780.1, read as the reverse complement.
TGCATGTATGTATATCACAGCCCTACTATAATGATTTATTTAATGTTTACCTATGGCATTCTCCCCTTTCAGGTTTTATATTTGAATTTATATCGACACCTGTTATTAAGGCATTTTCATCAGCAACAGCTATATTGGTGATTGAATCTCAGTTAAAAGTGCTGTTAGGCATTAAGTACTTAGTGGCTGGTTTCATTGAATCAGTTAGGACACTCTCAATAAGATATCAAGAAGCTAATTTTGGAGATTTAGTGATGGGAATTAGTGCAATACTATTTCTCATCGGATTTGAGGTGAGTGGGTTACAAGTTATTAAGTAGATAGATTACTTTTCGAATCAATTAATTTTGCTTTACAGTTTTTGGAAAAACTAAGTTACAACCCCAAAATTGGTAAAGTGGGACGCATATGTTGTCGCTATTTGTCTTTTTCTCGCAACACATTGATCGTATTGATTACTGCGATAGCATCGTACATATGGCTGGAAGTGGATACCCAAGTACCATACGCTTTAAGTAAGAATGCTCTTTCTGGTTTGCCCAACTTTACGCTGCCAGATTTTGTCATAGAATCCCCAGAGAAGACTTATAACTTTTGGGATATTCTGTCAGAATTAAATGTGGGTATAATCGTTATACCAATAATTGGCATTTTAACAAATATTTCGATTGGCAAATTAAGTAAGTATACAGTCTGTGCTGCAACCTACTTATAATAAGTAATGAAAATTTGTGTATTGTAGCACCTAAGGGCATGGTGAACAGTAATCAAGAGTTGGCGACTTTGGGTTTGTGCAATATATTTGGCTCTTGTGTCCAGGCCATGCCATCTTCTGGTGCATTTACGCGATATGCCATCAGTACAGCTTGCGGCCTTAAAACACCGATGGCCAACTTGTATTCAGGTATAGTGTAGTGCTTGATCCATGGAAGTGGTTTTCAATGTTAGTAACATGTAACAATGCATTTTTAGGTCTTGTTGTTTTGCTGGCACTGGGCTATTTAAGTCCATATTTCAATTATATACCAGAAGCTACATTAGCGGCCATATTGATTTGTTCCTTATTCACTTTACTGGACTTTAAACTGCCGATACGTTTGTGGCATGAATCGAAACGTGACTTTTGCATATGGATTGTGTGTTTCATCGTTTGTGTTTTGTGTGGCGTTGAAGTGGGTTTATTTGTGAGCATCATTATCAATGTTTTGCATTTGCTGTTTTTGTGGGCTCGTCCCGAAATTGCCGTCAAAATCAAAGAGGTATGTTGCATGAACTTATTAATGTCTAAATCATGTATACAATAGTTATTGTGTTTTATTATGTGCACCTATTTTCCTATCCCTTCACTGACTTTTCCCGTTTTTATTGCAGATTGATGATATGCAGTACATATGTGTTACTCCAGGAAATGGAATTTATTTTCCAGCCATCAATTATTTGCGCGGCAAAGTTCTCAAGGCCGCAGCACAAGCTGAATTCAAAATACCCGTTGTCATTGACTGTCACAAAGTCACTGGTTTAGATTTTACAGCAGCTCAAGGTTTTGTTAAACTAGCAAGTGGTCTCCGGTCAGATACAGATGAAGAACATGATGTACCAGAAGATGGATGCAGTGGAGGTGAGGCTTTACTCATTTTATACCGAATGGAAGTATCTTTGCAGAAGATGATAGACAATGTAGATAACTTGGTGTATTGTGAGTCGGAAGAAAAAATTCGCGAATTCCTAACCCAAGAATCTTTACGCAATGGCTACATTAATCTTAAGGAGCACATAAGAGCCTCCATTGACTTGGGCTATAAAATCGATGTTGAATAAATGTCCACTGGGGCAGAAAGGCTGAGCAGATTTCAAAAGTAACAAGCAAATCCTAAGTTATTTTAATTTACTACATCAAATAAAATAAATATTTTTCATATTTTTAAATATTTACAAAATGGTACGTCCTTTCGTCCTTAAGCTGGTGCGCTCGCAATTGACACAAATGCTAATGGCATAAAATTATAAAACAACGACTACCACACAACTCATTTCATTTCAATCCTCCATACTTGGACATTGTAGCACACCTTCTTACTCCTCTTTAATTCAAACTTCAAACACCCTGCTCTACCTTTAAGCGCCGCAATCATCGCATTATTTCTGTGTCAGTGTTTTAGAGTGTTAGATGCAAAAAAAGAAAGATGAATAAAAAATAAATAACAAAACAATAAAGAGGAGAAGAGAGGAGAGGAAACGACATAAAAACGGACAATAATTGCTGAGTTAATGGATTTCTGTTTACTTTTTCACTTAGCTGTGAAAAATGTGGCACACAAAAGCAACAACACTGTAAGTGTTCTATCTGTCTGTCTGTATGTCTGTCTGTCGGTGAATGTTATTAAATGGAATGAAGGAAAAAACAACATCAACCAACGACAACCACAAAAGCAAAAAATGCGATAAAAAATAAAAAAAGCCGAATGCAAAACACTGGCAAAAAGTAATTAAATCTCACTAAAGTAAATGAATATTTAAGTACAAAAAGTAGAAACGGAAATCTTTGGTTCACACCAATTTCAATTAAATTTTGAATTAATTTCAAGATGAAAGCGTTCATCTCCTCCAAATCCATAACTTATTTGCTGCCTTAGTTGCAGTCACAAGATTTATAATTAATAACCAATAATCTTATGAACATACAAAACTGCATATACATATGTATATATATATATATATATATATATATATTCTATCCTGTGACACTTTATGGATGTAAAAATATTTTGATTATTTCCGAAGACCAACGATAAATATCTAATAATTTATGGTATTAAAAAAATAAAAATAAAGAAACCAACTGCTTTATTTATGATCTTCACCTTCTTTATATAAACATATGTTTGTACATTTGAATCAATGTTGGGTTAGTTTGAATGGCAATGAATGTAATGAATGGAAAATTAATATTACGGTTCGACTTTTCCTATGCTCTGAAATGTCGATGGAAATCGAATAATAAAGAATTGTCGAATTTATTTCAATTTTATAAAAGTACCAATGTTATGTACACGAAATTCCCCTTTATATACATATGTATGTAAGTATAATTTGTTTGACTCTCAATTCATAATTAAATAATAGACAATTTATCGCCGTTCTCATTTGTTGTCGGTAAAAATTAATTGAATATTTATTATATGGTTGAGTTGAAGTATTAATTTGTTTCAGTAAATACTGGAACGAGTACAACACGTATACGTGCCGTGTTCAATTCAAAGTGGTTTTCGTCTTCCAATTGCAGGTTCACCTAATGATGGCCACTTTAATTACTGTCAGTGTGTTTATTTTCCGCAACTTGAACATTTAGTTATTTCAAGAGAGACATACAAGAAATGGGGGAAAAAATTCGTTTGGTATTACAATAATTTTCAAATAGTACTTTTTCATTCTCGGTTCACTAAAATATAATTATTTATTAATTCCTTTCAACTTAAAACTAACAAATTATCAAATATTAAAGCTTACACTTAAAACATTTATATAATTTAATTTTTGTCTGTATATAACATTCACAGAAAAAAATAAAAATGGGTTTCAATTACGAAATTGATTATATTAATTAAAAATATGTTTGATTTTGCTCCAATCATCAAAATGATACTATTAATTAATTGGAAATTAAAAAAATTAATTGACAAAAATAGTATTAAAAAACCAATTAAAATAGTATTAAATAATGTAATTGAAATTCTGCACAAATTTCAATTAATATTCTGAGATAAAATCTACTAAAATATTAATTTTCAAAATTAAATGAAATCGACTAAATAAAATGCGAATATTTTGACCAAATTTTTATATTTATTTAAAATCACAAATGTTTCTTCATTTAAAAAAAAACAAACACATTAAAAAGTATGTTATTCCATATAAATAGGAACTGGTAGCAGTTCTGGTTTTCTTTCTGAAACATTTCAAAATATACAATGTACAAATCTGATAAAATAATGAGATTTGGATAATTTTACCTGAGAATACACATATGCCATGTCTAGAAAAGCAGCATTAAGAAGGGAAACCGAAACTGAAAGCATTATTTTGATTTTCACCACAGATATCGAAGATATTCCACAGAAATTTGAATACTCGAATTATAGAGTCTTGGAAAACAAATCTGTGAAAAAGCAATAAAAACAGTTTTGATCAAATAAACATTTATTAACCAACAACTAACTTAACTTAGCTGTCGCAATACTCATAATTGTGTAATCCACAACAGACGGATATCGGGACACCGTAACAGACATTAATTTTATAATATTTGTACGCAAAAATGTGTAGACATTTATGAAAAAAATATTACATTGAAAAATAAATATTTGTCATTTCGTTTTTTTCTGTCAGAATTTTTTATTTTTAAAAATAATACTATTTAATTAAAAATAATAATTAATAGAATAAAAAAAACTATTGAATACAAAAACAAAACCAACAAAAATTTAGATTAAAAAATTTTTTATAATAATTTTTTTTGTGATTTAATTAACAAACGGGTTTATATTAGGGATGCCAAACGGGACTGGGTTTTACAAATCCCGGGATTCGGGATTTTAGAAATGTAAATCCCGGGATCCCGGGATTTTTCGGGACCCCGGGATTTTTCGGGATCCCGGGATTTTTCGGGATTTCGGGATTTTTCGGGACTTCGGGATTTTAGTTAAACGTCAAAAACATCAAATTCAACAATAAAAACTATTGATTTCATTAATATATTTAAGTAAAAATATAACAAATCAAAAACTAATGCATTAAATTAAAATAAATGGTCCATGATTTCCCCTAGCTCCATACAATTGCCCCACGGAGTACTGTTTGAGCAGTCATAAATATCTTGATTATGCGGCAATCCTTACAAAATTTTGCACAAAATAAGTTGTAAGTACTCTGAAATTATACTGTAAAGTACTGCGGAAATCGGACTACATTTGCCCCTTCAGAAAATAACATGAACATAAATTTCGTAAAAGTGTAAATTGTGTAAAAGCCTGTCAATGGAAGGGAGACGTGCTGCTTCCTGATTCAAATGAAAAAATCTGGCTGCGTTTGGATTTGAAGCGAGATTATTATAAATATGCTGAAATTTAGCTTTCTAAGTATTTTGGGTGCTTCAAAAATCTTCCTAAAATATAAAAAATCTCATAATATTTCGGGATTTGTTAATCCCGAAAAATCCCGGGATTCTTTTTCACAAATCCCGGGATTCGGGAAATCCCGATCCCGAAAAATCCCGGGATTTTCGGGATCGGGATTTCGGGATTGGCATCCCTAGTTTATATCCACCATATATTTTACAAACTATACGATACTTTTTACTTTCAAATAGTACGAGTATCAGAAAAGTTTAATTTATTATATATAGTTTATTAATTTCTTCAAAACTCAAACTTACGGAGACACGCACTTACACACACTAGACGTGCCGTGCGTAACTATTGTTGAACATTATTTGCGCATTTATTTAAACAAATTGTTAATTATTTCTCATGACTTAACGTACTTAGTTGATGTTGTTGTAGCTATAATTGCTTCAGTATTTGTTGCCGTCCTAGTTGTTGTAACTTCTGCTACAGCGACTATCATTTCCATTTAAAGGTTTCGTTTTAGAAAGCAGTGAATAAAAGTAGAATGGCCAACAAAACGGCCGATGCTTTTTTTCTCTCCCATTGGCATTTAATTAAGCACATTAAGTTGACATTTTAAACAGTTTAAATGACGCCGTAGTTTTGTGGCTAAAACAAAAAAAAGAAAACAAATTTTTGTTTCGTTTTTGGATACTTATTAAAGATGTTTCGTTCTTATATTTAATGTGGTTGAATGGTATTTACGAAAATGTTTAAAGAAAATTCAATGGCGATGGCGATAATGTAGTATGATGTAATGTTGTGCCCATGGCAAACTGACATTTCTTTAAAAATGTAATGAACTTTAAGTAGAGTGGAATGAGATCAATATGAAATGGAAATTCTTTTCAGAAAAATGTTGTAGAACTTAATTAGCATAATGATGGCTCTATTAAATTTCACGAATAAATAATTTTGTACATCGCAATATCAATTAAACAATCCAAGTAGTAAATATTTCAATTTCACTTAGAGCAAATCAGTCATTTAAAATCAATTGCTTATTGTACTTTCGTACACGCAAAGTATCACAAAAGTAAAGAATCATGTGATACATAGATATGGTTCATAATATTTAATTTCGAAAAAAAAAATAATTTTGTCTGCATCCACAATGGACATTTTATTGTAATCGAAATTTATGCTAAAAACCATTTTATTGACTTCAAATATATTTCGTAGCAGACGGGTAAATATTTTACAGTCAGTCGGTTATAAAACTGCTATTTCAAATTAAAATTAGTGCTATATTTAAGTAAAAGAAGAATTATAAAATATTTTTTAAAGTTGTTGAGTTTCTTAAGCTAATAGGGCCTGAACTTCTTCAATGTAAATAAAAAGTCATATTTGTATTAAAAATATTCATTGAAGAAGCCCTCTTTATTAGCTTACGAAACTCAACAACTTTAAAATAATCAACATTTGGCCAATTATAAACACTTACCCCCAGTAACACGAAGCATGGTTACGCGTTAACTAATAGTTCTACTGTCGGTTTAAATTATTTTTGTATGAAAACTGTCAGTATAACTATTAGTTAAAACATAACCAGACTTCGTGTTAATGGGGGTAAATATATAAAATATTTTCATTGGTGAAAAATTGATTTTTGGTGATGGACCGTTGTCAAATCAGTTTATAGGTGAAAAAAAATTCCAAATATAGCGAGGACCAGAGTTAATAATTAACTCCCGCATAAGACATTCTTGTTACGTTCATTTATTAGGGGTAGTTGGAACTTCCCAATGTGTGTTAGATCATAAACATTATCTTAAGGAGTAAGAATTCTTTAATTAAAAAATTTTAAAGTATACTGATGCACGAATATACTGCCGTTACTTTGGCTTTATTACCAATATACAAATAGATACAAACATACGTACATATACACGTACGCACAAGTATTTACGAACAATACTTAAGAACGTGTTGGAGCTTCCGGTTTATATCATCAATTGTTGCCCATTGTTATTTCATGAATTTTATTGCATCCGCATTTGACGCTTCATAAAAATGATTTTATTTGTTTCATCATTAAAGAAGAAAAGCAATAGCCTGTGGAGTATAAGAAAATTCAGTAGATGGAAAACGAAAATTATATGGAAATGAAATTTTTACGAATTATGAAATATAAAAAGAGGGCAGTAAATAAGCAACGCAATTGAAGAATACAAAGTAAATTAAGAAGAGAAACATTTTCATAATAAAAGTGAATATAGAAAATACATATTTAATACAAATTTTACTCACATCTGTGGCCGTGACATATTTCAAGAGAATTGTGGAGACGATTAACTCAAAATATATGTAAATAAATATTGGTAGGATACAAATTCTAAATTTAAGTACTTCCTGTTTAAGTTTTTTTACTTATTTTATTAGAATGATAAATTCTCTTTATGTGTAATTGCCAAACTTCATTCCATTATTGTCAATTTTGATATATTTGAGCACTTTTCATTAGTACGGACTGAATTAAATCCGATTGATTCAGCATTAATGCCTAAACTTAGTGATTTTTGTGAATACAAAATTCTATGTAAGTATGAAATTTATGTAGAAATAAAAACAACAAGCAGAGTCAAATATCTATGTATGTATGTTCTTCTTCTTTTTATACATGAATTTACGCAGCTTGAGGGAATTGAGTCAGTGTGATTGCTTCAAAGACATCCCTGTAGTGCAGAATGAAGTAAATGTCTCTAAGTAATATTGGGTGTAGCCACTTTAAATGTTTAATTTGTACTGCACTGCACCTTCTTGTGATTCATTCGTACAAACTGACCATAGTTATACACATTGTTATGTAGTTAATCAACTAATCAAATAGGTAGCTATTTAGTATGGTAGCTGCTGCCTCTATATAACCGGTATATGAATACAATGCGTTGACTTCTTTGGACCAGCTATCGGGTAGACTTTTTGTCAGTCAGTTGACCTCCTGCTAAGGACATGCTCATGTTAAAATAACTAAGTTACGTAGCTATTTATGTATATAACTAGGAGTTACCCTAAATTATATTTAAATTACTAGTTCGGGACAGTCACCCAGAACTGCTGAGATATACTTACGAGTAAGTACCAACATTTATGAAAGATGCGATTTAATGCAAAAAAGGAAAGCTTAAAGGCAAAATATTCAAATGCACTTAACTAAATATGTATGAATGTTTGTTTGTATGTATTTGTTTGTTTGTTTGTGCTTGGATGTAAGAACGTAAGTTTTCATCTTATTTTTAGAGGGTAGTTAAACGTTAACTTTTGCCAAAGAAGTAAAAATATTAAATTTATATCTTTTTTTATCCAATAAAAAAACAACTTGCACCCTCATCATGGGGATGTTATTTTCTTTAGAGGGGTGAAAAGCAATAAAAGACAAAAATCAGAAAAGGAAAAAGAAAACATCTTATAGCAAGGTAAAAGGAATAAAAGTAGCTACTTACACAGTGTTCTATTTTTTATTTCCGTCTAAATGATTCTTAAGAGGGAGATTGTTAGATTTTTTTTTCTATACACGTTGTTGTTTTCATATATTTCATTTTTTCAAATGTCAATTGTTATGTTTATTGTGTTTGCTTTTTGAAGACTTTTGTAGAAACAAGCTGGAGTATGTGATCGATATATCGTATGATTGTCGGTGTCAGTGTTACAATGGAATTGCCACTGGTTTCAGTTTTACGTACGATACAGAATACTGATAGACAATTTTTTAAAGATGAAAGAAAATTAAATAATTCTTTCGTGGTTCCACCTTAAGTTTCAATGTTGCTGTCTTGCTAAAAAAAAGTGTTATAAAAGTAATGCTTCTTCATCACTCATAAGTGAGTTGTATATAGTTACAATTTGTATTTACTTACAATAAGTTTAAACAGAAAGGGGTTTATCTCACCAACAATGTTTAAATGTATATATCGTTCATTTGCTGCAACAACGTCATAATTCAAAAAAAAAAGTCGTTTGGAGAAAAACGGCTTTGAATGTTTTGTGACATTTTACTAGAGTAACTTCGGGTATTGTGGACTATGCGTCTAATGTGGACCAGTGTCTTTTTTCAGAAACTATTGAAGGTATGATAAAACTGATTTGTCGTACATTTTACAATTTGTTTGAAACGACAATTGCACATCTGCTTTCATGAGTAATTGATATATTGGCTTTTTATTCTTGTATTGAAATTAATGCGCGTGCTCAACATTTTTTTCGGCTCAAGTAAGAAACAAAATTTGGTACAGTTACTTGGCAGAATTTAATGTTTGGTTGTTTTATATAGTTAAAGTGGACACGTAGTTTTGCATATATTTGGTAAGAATTTAAGCACATTTAGATTATTAGGTAAAAATAATTGTTTACCACTTTAGCCCAAGTTCGTGTAATGTGGACCACTTAAATTACTTGATTATGTACTACTGGTCACCATTACCCGACAATAACTATGTACTTTGTATGCCATCTATCTAAGCCAAGAACGCGACTTTTTAGTTTGTATTAATAATAATATATTAAAATTAAATTTTTTAATCATTCATGATCAGCTGATTCATGAATTTTATGTATCAAATACTAGTCCACATTACCCTCATATAGTGGTCCATATTACCCTCCAATTTTTTTAATGCTGGTTTTTGGGTTCCTTTCAATATTTTCACATAAATTTTTTATCCTTTGACGTAAAAAATTTTCAACTGCAAAAACAATTAGAGAATACATTAGCTAATTTATTGCTTCACAACTTTTTTAATATCCATATATATTGTGGCCAAAATTTAGAAAAAACAAAACGGTAGTCCACATTACCCTAAGTTACTCTATTTCTTAAATAAATTTTCAACAAATCATGCGATTTCAGAAATAAAACCTGATTCATATAGTAGGTGTTAATATCTTTGTAATCTGTATCTAACCCAAATTTTTACTTGAATTTTTATTTTGATGTTTACAACAAAAAAACACTCTCATACAAAGAATAATAGACTTTTTTGAAAACTGATAAAACTATATGAAAGGAACGGAGCATATTGTATTACTAATTTCAAAAAACACGGATTTTGAGTTATGACGTTGTTGCAGCAAATGAGCGATATGTTATTAAAATCATTTTTTAGAATCGCAAAACCACAATAACTAGCCAAGACGAATAGTTAATCCATATACGACAACTATGATTAATCAAATGAGTTTAGTTTTTAAAATTTATAAAAAAAACAAAAGTCACCTAACTTTAAAAAGTAAATTTTTTATTTGCTTAACGGATTACTAAAAGTAACAAAAACTTTCTATTTGTATTTCATATTTTATTTGTATTCAGAATTTTATAGTAGCCAAGCCACAAATGAACATATATGTATGTACATAGCTGACATCAGATCGGGAAGAAAAAAGGATTCCAAAAGTTGAAAAATGGAAAAACTTGTTTCGGTGAATTTATATATGGGTTTTAATTTAAACTAAATTATAAAATTTCGAATATTTTTGAACTTGCACTATAATCTCAGATACGGCATTGACAGCGCCTTTGAAAGACCTTTCTTCACATTATACCAATATTTCATATGTTAACTTTGCGACAAATATAAAACAAATCATGAAAATATTTTAAACAAAATAAATACTGATGCCAGTACAAACTTTTTGAGAAACTGTATCATAGAATGAATTAAGCTTTTATTTCAGATGGGAACATCAACAATGTTTTTTGGGGCATCCCAAATGCAATAAAGAACTTAAAATTATTGCAAAACTGTTGAAATATTTTCAATAAAACAGTTTGGAGCATCTTAACAGCTGTTACGGTAATATCCCTGTAGTTTCATAGATACAATTCGTCGACCATGATATATCGCTACTAAGAACTTGTTATGATTGCTGCTACTAGTTACTAGACAGAAATGTATTGTTCACAGGTAAATGATTGTTCTAAAAAATATAAATTTCATAATAAGATAAACAAAATTTCGTATATCAAGCGTCCACTATTCACTGGTAAATTGTTTTCAATGATATGCGGTGTTAAATTTTCCAGTCACAAGCATTACAAACAGGTCGGTGCGTAACCTATGATAACTTATGTACTCATATCTTGCTAAATGCATAAATATGTACATATGTATGTATTTGTTTATGTACAATCACATTAAATACTCATACATCACTCACAAATACATACACAATGCTTTGGACAAAATCATAAATTATATTAAAATAAAAATAAAAATAACTTTAGCACGTTCTTGATGCTGTTGTTTTTATTGTTGCTTTTGTTTTATTATATTTTTGTGCACCATTTTTTATACACCATTTCAAGATGAAACTGAAAAAATATAAATTGAAAAATGCATATTGCGAAAACATAAATATAATGTTAAGAAATTCCATTTAATATTCAAAACAAAACCAAATGAAATTCCGTACTAGAAATTAATATATCGAGACCAAACAGCGAAAATATCTCAAGTGCATAACAACAAACTTTATTTCCCAGGAATTCCCGGGAATAATTTTTTTGTTGTTAATTTTCGGGAAATGTTTGTCGGGAATTTCTTCATAAGTTTCTAAAAGTTACACTCTTCAGATTCGTTTCGATGGCCACATTTGTTGCTAATTGAATCATAAGTAAGGCAGATTCGATAAATAAATAAACGTTATAAAAAAAATTAATCATTCTATTGTTACGAAATTGTACTTGAATTCAAATATAACGATTTTAAGGGCTGATTTAAAAGTAGCATAATGCTTTCAAATAACAGTGCTGTAATAGCAAACTGTAACATATCTGTGGGCATTATTAAATAAAAGCTTTCAGTTGATTTGATCGTAAGTTGACAACGCTGTATTCAAATTCGAATACTCAGTTAAAGAACATTGTAGAAAGTACACCACAGATGGCGTATGTATTAGTATGATCTAGACTATTCGAATTTTGACAGTTAAAGAACAATCTAGAGTGCAGATGGCAGTGTTATAAATAGTGGCAGAGGTTGCAGTCGTGATTGAGTTTATCAGAGACGCTTTTCGAATAAACATCAACTGAGGCCTTAAAGTGTGTTGTGTTTTTCAAGTAAATACGTGTACATTATAAATTGTGTCTGTATTTCTGCGAATTTATAAAAGTGTATAACAAAATATTGAGTGACTGTTTAATTCTGTTGTTGTTGTACATTTGAATAAATAAAGAGTTGTTACCATTTTCAAACTACTAAACGGCTTTTATTTGCAATCAAAAGTATCCGGTTTATTTAAAGGAAATAAACTAGCGTTTTGAAAAGGTTAAAACGTAACACTATTTTATCCATATATTTTTTTCGATTCTATCAACAGATAGTCAGTTGGAAAAGAAGTATTACGGTTGAAATAACCGAATTTTTTCACTTAACTCAAGCCACAGCAGAAAAATTCGGTTATTAAGAATGAATCAAATTTAAATACGTAGATCTGGTACTCCCAAACACGTATGTCTGAACGTAGCATTAATTTGAATATCTCATCTTCAATTTGAATTTTCTGAATATTAATTTGTATGTACATATTTCTAAATTTCAAATTGTGTTTTCTCAACATTAAATTTCACTTTTCATTTTTAGTTTGAATTTTCTCAATATTAATTTGAATTTCTAAATTAATACATACATATGTTGGTATGTATGTATGTATTTCGTTTTTCACAATAAAAATTCGAACTTTCTAAATTTCAACATTAAATAGTGTAAGCGGACCGACATACGGGCACTCTCTAATAAAAGTATATTTTTGCAAATACATTAAATGGCAAAAACTTTATACTAAAATAAAAATAAAATAATAACAAAAAACATTATACATATTTTAAATTGCCTCTGCTTCTTGTAATGGAAATCATCCAGAAAAACAAAAATTACAAAGGACCACCATCAACAAAAACACGTCGAAACCATTGATGATGATGGTCATTAAATTGCGGTCATTTGTATGCAGACAATGTTTATCAAACATAGACAAACCGGCTGTTGCTTTTTTACTCAAACACACTCACTCCTCTCCAATAGAATTATCTCCACTGCTATTTATAAGTATGAGTGTGACAACAGAATTTCCTGCAGGTCTTGGAAATATTTTCGGAATACGAATGACTGGTAACTGGTGAATTAAAAACATACATGTCAATAACCGCTTACTAGATAAATTACTAGTTACTGCTGGTCGCTTGGTGGTATATACAACAAATATTGTGTGAAAAATTTATGTAAACTTTTTATATTTTTTTGTGTAGTTTCTGTATTACGTTTACAACAATATATCTACACCATTGAAATTTAGAAAATTCCAAATGAAATTGAGAATTTAAAATTAAAATTGAGAAACTTACAAACGAAATTGTGAATTTCCATTTCAAATTGAGAAAATTCCAATTAAAATTCAGAATTTCAACATTAAATTGAGAAAATTCCAAATTAGATTGAAATTGAGAATTACAATATGAAATCGATAAAATTCCAAATGAATTTGAGAAATTCTCAAATTCATTTGGAATTTTATCGATTTCATATTGTAATTCTCAATTTCAATTTTATTTAGAATTTTCTCAAATTTATTTGGAATTTTCTCAATTTCAATTCGAATTTCTCAATTTCATCCGGAATTTTCTCAATTTTAAATGGAAATCATTTAAAATTGAGAAAATTCCGGATGAAATTGAGAAATTCGAATTGAAATTGAGAAAATTCCAAATAAATTTGAGAAAATTCTAAATAAAATTGAGAAACATTATACATGTGTATAAATTATTTTATATTAAAGAAACCAAATTAACGATTATATCAGATGTGGAAAGATGTGGTGGTCTGGATAAATAGACAAATTTTAATTTATTTTCTTGTAGAAAACATGGTTGGTCTCGTGTTGGATCCCGAACAGTTCGATACCTACTTCCCGTGGCCACAATATCCACCTAAAAGGTGTAATTGGAACAAATGGATGGCAGAGGTTCGTTCACTGCCGAAAGCGCCAACGAATGGGTCAAAAGAGTTATTGATAGATGACAAGAGTTGGGCAATCAGTTAACTCGTTATGGCATGTGACAATGCTCCTTGCCACAGGCGTCTACGTGTAATTTTCCTTACTGAAATAATTTGGTCCAAAATCAAAAGTATTCTGAAGTCAAGTATGTAGAGTAAAATAACAATTTCACAATTTCATTTGGAATTTTCTCAATTTAAAATGGAAATTCTCAACTTCATTTGGAATTTTCTCAATTTAAAATGGAAATTGTCAATTTCGTTTGGAATTTTCTCAATTTAAAATGGAAATTCTCAATTTCATTTGGAATTTTCTCAACATCATGTATAATGTTCTCAATTTCAATTAAAAATGGTGTAGTGTTTGTTGAATATAATGCAGAGAACAAACATTTACTTTATCAGTTCAGTCTCTGTTCTCTTCACAAAGTATGTAACTACTAATGATGATCACAGTAAGTTACCCATGAACGCCTACACGCAGAGAAAAAATATAGTTGGGCATGGTTACTGTAACCATTTCAATATTGTTACAAGTTTTTTAACTATATTATAGTCACAGTAACCATTTACATAAATATGGTTGCCACAAACATATATTTGTTTACTGTAACCATATATATGGTTGATACAATCATAAATTAACCATATTATGGTTACCACAATCATGTAAATAGTTACTGTGACTATAATATTGTTAAAAATCTTGTAGCACTATTTAAATGGTTACAGTAACCATGCCCAATTATATTTTTTCTCTGCGTGTATGTAAGTAGCCGCATAGGGACAACGGGTACCTTTAAAACTGCAGGACATTGAGCAATATGTAACGATAGAAAGACGGACATTCATGCTGACTTAACGTAGTATATGTGCACATATCTACATCCATACATATGTAAGTTCAACAAAAACGTAAACAATTTTACCGCAATTGGGGATTTTAATAAGCAAGCACAACAACAACAAGAACAACAACAAAAATAATAAATATTTAAAGAGTAATAAATGATATAAAATGCAAAAACAATGGAACATTAAAAAAGAATCTGTTCATAAAGATTGTAGTGTTTGGCCACCTGTTTAAGATGGTTCTTTGTTGTCGTTCATTCCTTGGTACACAGTTGATGTTGAGTTTGCTTTATGTGTCATAAACTTTGCGTTCATTTAGTAATTAAATTTAATTAAAAACATCCAAGTACCCCAGCGTAAGCTAGGGAAATGCTAATAACGCTTCACCATACAACACGGCGAGCACAACAAACTACAAACATTAACAAACAAACGGACAGACTCAAAAACCAATGGGATGGAAATATACGAACAGTCACTAAAATTAAAAACCATTAAATTTAGACCACAAATGTGCACAGAACAGAAACCCCAAAGAAGGTGTACATTTTATGTAATTATTTGTATGCCATTCATATCGAAATATTGTTTACAAGTTTTTCTTTTTTAAAAATGTGGTTATTTTAATTATGGTTACATAAAATCGAAAATACTCATTTATATGCGATAACCAGATCAAAGATACAAGTTTTACCTTTTAAGTTGAAAATGACTTGTACTAATGGGCTGGAAAACATGTTATCTCAAAAATTAGCATAACTCATACATTTTTTATTGATTTTTATTTATTTACGTGTTTTGGAAAGCTACTTTAGTAAGATTTTTCACTAAATTATCTAACACAGCTATTTTCCAACCTATTTTTAGAAAGTCTCTTCTATATATGTCGTAGGTAAAACATATATATTTTAAATAAGATAAATAGTTTTAAAATCAATTTAAAAACGACATGCTTATGATTTTTGAAGTTGCAACTTTAAGAATATACTTATTTCACAATATTTGCTAATGACGAAAGTACTAAACTAAGTTATCGAGAAAAACTATAAGTATTTCCGATTTGATTCCAAATGACCTAAAAAAATGTTTTTCATTACTTATACAACATTGGCCATCACGTGGTGGAATGCCAAATAGTTCGTTAAAATTAGTTATATCCCTAACATAGATATGACCATGTAATTAACAATTCTTGTAAACAATTTCTTGTAAATTTCATTAATTAATTTAAGCTAAATCTTCATTGTTTAAATATGTTTTATCAATAAACTTTTATCAATACTTTTTTCATTTTCTCATTATGTACATACATACATATGTATGTATGTACATATATCACAACTCTTTACTTGTATCAAACATACAGTTCCAAACAAAATTCACAAACTCCTCAACATATTTATATTTTAAATCTTAACCTGAATTAAATCCAAAAAAAAAAACAAAAATTAAACATACACACTTAGGAAAAACAACAAACACTAAAACCACTAAATGACAACTAAAACTTGACGTCAATTGCAAAATTGAAAAACTAAAACTTTAACGAGAACAAGAACTATATTCATACATATACATTTGCAACTAGTAGTGTTGTAACCATGTCGATTGCAGTTATGAGGTTGACCTAGTATCCATGAAATAAAACTATGAACAAAAGCCAAAATGGAACATAATCGTTTGCATATTCTACTGCAGTAAAGTTATGCAGAAAACGAAATTGTTTGACTTTTGTTGTAGAAATACAAAGACAAACTCCAACTTTTATTTTAGAAGTTTCAAAAAAATTAGTACAAACATTATTTTGGGACTCTATTAAAGTATTCTCTTAAAAATCATTAATTCACAAAGTTGGTAACAACTTGCTTTTTCTTCTAGTACCTACTAGGGTATTCAATCGGTTAACCGATTAATTTTGGTCAGTTAACTGTTCAAATAATTCAAAATTGCCGAACGAATAAACCGATTAATTTGTGCAGGTAAACCGATTAACCGAAATTTCTTTTTTTCTGCACTTTAAAATATTTTTTTTTTCTTGTTTTTAATTTTCCATTTTAATTCAAATACAAATAAAATCAAAGTAAAATTACATATTTTTTTCGAATATTCAAGAAATATGACTAGTGAGTATAATAATTGATATTTTTAATTTACATGTTATATAATTTCGATAAGTTCTGATAAAAACTCGTTTCAGTAGTGTCAGACAGAACATTATAATAGACGAAACTGGAGACATTACTGAAAAAAATTCCAAAAAAGGACTCCATTGGTATAATGGAGGATTTTACATGCTTAGAAAAAACTAAAAAAATAACTGACAAATTGGATATTCTTTATCATGTCTAACTTTCGATTTCTCCAACATCTACAATCAGCGAGAGAGTTTTTTTTCAATTCGAGTTTTACTAAAACTAAGGAAAATTTTTTACTTTTTGTTTATTTTTTATGTTTTTCCTAATTTTATTAATAAACTACTGCAATAAGTACACAAAATTCGTGATTTAGTTTCAGTTTAACATTTAAATAGAAATTATTCGGTTGATCGAATAATTTAAAATTATCCGATTATTAACAGATTAAATCTAAGCCCCGATTAATTATTTGCTCGACTAACCGATTAAACCAGAAACCCGATTAATTGAATACCCTAGTACCTACGTATCTAAAAACGAAAGTAACTTTTAAACAGATTCAAATTAAATTCAACCGAATTCCAAGATAAACCAGTGCGTATGATTGATTTAATCGTAATGACACCGTAATCACTTATACGCTCACAAGTACTTCAAATTGCTTGAGTTGCATAGTTCGACCCAAATAAGATTTTGATTTGTTTAACAACGCAACACATTTAATTTTTATTTATTTTTAAATTTAAAAATACTTTATTAATATTGCGCTATTTAATTTAATTTATTTTAATTGTTATTGTTTTTATTGTCAGAAATCCTCTTGTAATCTCACATGAGTGCAAATACATACAAAAATATTTATATATTATACACAACATACATACATACATACATATTAGGGTTCCTAATTTGCCGTACTTTTTTCTTTCCCGGGAGGAAATTAAAAAAACGTTTCATTCCCGGGAACTTTTTAATACTAAATTAAACCAAAGGCCAGAAAATTTTTTTCGAATAAATCGACTTATAAATTTTCGAGGGTTTTAAAAGAAGTATAAAATAACTACATATATTTGGTTGTACAATATTGGTCCAGCCTTTATAAGGCTTTCTAATTTAATAGTGGCATTTGATAATCATTATAAAATCATAAATGGATATAATAAAATAATTCAATTAGCAACAAATTTGGCCATCGAAACGAATCTGAATATTGTAACTTTTAGAAGAAAACTTATGAAAATTAACAAAAAAAATATTCCCGGGAATTCCCGAGAAATGTTACCCGCGTAAGAACCCTAATGCATATGTATATTTTCTGTTGTTTTTCATGTTTTAATATCTTTATTTTTCATTTGCCACAATACAATACATTATTACATTACAGTCAGTGAACATCAAAAGCCACCTTGCTTAGAGTAGAACAACAAAAATAAACATAAAATGGAAAAAATCTTCATAACTGAAATTTATTAAATGTTGGTTAAATTGAAAAAAGGGCAAAAATATCAACAACATATACATATATGTATGTATATACATATATACAACGACAGCTTCTCCCTTACTTCCACGCATATCTACACGTACTATATAAATACACATTTTAATTTCATTCATCACATAAAAAAGTGAAAATAAATACTCAACATTTGCAAAGGGGATACTTAAGTAAATAAATAAAAAAGCTTTACGATTACTTAAAGCTCCAAACAAGATGCCTTTAAAAAAACGAGCGACAAAGCAAAAATTAAAAAAAAAAAAAACAAAAAAAAAAACAACAACAGAAAAAATTTCATAGTAAATGCGAGTGAAAACACAAGTCCAAACAAAACAAAAAAGCAACAACAATAACAAATACAGTACAATGTATGTTAAATAGCAATATAAAAATTGTTTACAGCTAAAAGTGAATAAGAAGCTTCGTTGTTATTGTTGCTGATGTTGTATGTAAAGTAGGTTTTTAGGCGCACAAAAAGCAAAAGTTACTCAAGCTAAATATTAAAACTCATGGACTTTCTCGATAGAAAAAAATATTATTAAAAACCACACACAAATACATATGCTGTTTCTATTCCTTTGTTAATTTATTAATATTTTTTTGAAAAGCTTTACGTTTTTGGCATACAATAATTGAAATTGCTTTAAGGAGTTTTCGCAACACACAGTATTTTCCAGAATTAAAGTTTAATGGATGTAAAGATTCAAAATGAATTCAACAGGTCTGGTGTAGCTACTCTAAGAGTATGCAAATTAGATTTCAAATGTGTATATAAATATGTATGTTAAGCATTTTCCATAAATTACAATATGTATGCATACACACATGTCCTTTTGTTTGTAACATGTATAATTAACTAAAATGTATATTAGAGTGTCCCGTAAGAAAATAATAATTGAGCTTAAGATCAGTTTTATAATATAGTATACATATCTTTTGATTTCCAATATTTCGCTACTCCTTTATGTATAATCTTTAGGGAAAATGAATAATTAATGATAAAAGCAAAACAAAACATTTAAAATAGCAAAAATATTTCACAATATTAAATTTCCGTTTCCTTTTTTTATAAGCTTAGTGTCTATAATTTGTTTGCTAATTTAAAAATGTTTTTACATATTGTTTTTATTATTAATTGTTATCCAGCAAAAACTTTACTTACCTAGTAAGCCAGCAAGTAATATTAGAGCAAAGTGATAAATAACTACTTATTATTTGACTGAAACACTAGTTATTTTTGTTCGAGATTTAAAAAACAATTCATGGGTCCTTCTTATAAATGTACTTACATTCAGCATCGGAGAAAATAGTTACTATCAAAAAAAAAAAACATAAAAAATATTGCGTTGTGTGGGTGTCGAACAGTCACATTATTTGCTTGTGTTTGATAGTCAAGCAGCTAACGCACTACTCCATGTACGAGTTATTTATTTTAAGCTAACAATATCTTTAACATCAACATATAAATGAATATGACTTGAATAAAAAAATAATGACTTTGACTGGTGGCGAACCACTAACGTCCAAATTTTCTCAAACACACTAGATAGCTATGCGAAATGCAAAAGTTCATTACCAACCTGCATACAAATTAGTACCTATTCTATTAAATAAAGTAATGTGCTGGATAACCACCACTCATTACAAAATAATGTATGTGGTAACTAGTTGCCATTATTAAAATTCGCAAAATTTTGGCTGGGTAGTTACATTTTGGCTGATGCTGTTACACAAAAGAGTAGCAAAATATTGGAAATTAAAAACAAATAATATTTTATAAAACTAACCTCAAGCTAAAAAGTAAAATTTTTATTTATCACAATACAAATGCAATTTTCTGATGCATTTTTGATAAAATTCTACCCTTTTCATGTTTACTATCGAAGCGGGCATTATATGGGAGTTATGACTATTTCCGTATATACAGTGGTGGCCAGGAATTTAAGACAAAAATTGTTTGCTAAATTCCATGTAATTGTCAATTATTTTTTCAAATATTTCCACAAATATGTATGCATGAGGACTGTTTTAACACACAAGTGTGTTTTATTCGACTGTGTCAATTCATACATATTCACCATTAACACATACAATTTTTCTACAACTTGACCAAAAAAATTTTTTTTAAATAAACATATTTTCTCACATTTATATCATTATAATTTTATTATTATAAAATATTCGGACCAAATTTCATATTTTTAGTTTCATTAGTTTCGGCCATATCATGTTATTAACAGCGGATGTTCGCTGAGGTGGGTCAACGTATCTTTGTCCATATATGTTTTACCGATTTTTCCAAACATTTTTCAGAAACTAGAAACATTAATAATAAATTTCATACCCTTAGAGGACCTTTTATTTTGGCTCTATCGCACTTAAAATTCAGTTGATGAAAAAAATTCAAGTTAAATTCAAAATAAAGAAGACAGAATAATTTTCATATGGTTTCAGAATCAACCAAATCGGATCACAGTTTTAAAAGATATGAATACATAAACCTATAACCGAAAACAGTGAATTAAATAGCGAGATTTTCAAATTTAAGTATCCAATTGAAAAAAAAAAAATCTATAGATTCACAATAAATATATCGTCTGCTTTATAATCTGTCATGAAATGAATGATTTTATTATTATGGTTCAATAGAATATAGAAATTATTCTTAACGAACAAATTTCATGCACATATTTTATAATTTTTAGTATATATTGTACAACTATAAAAGAGAAATTTAAAATTACAAAATCGTAAATAAACTACCTAAAGAAACAATCACTCTAAGAAGGGATAGTTGTCTTCTTATACTTATGTACATGATATTTGTGCTTTTAATCAAAACAAGTCCTTCAATGTCATTCGATGGCGTTTCTAAAAAATACTAGTTTTCGGTTAATCGACACAGAGCTAAGTATATTATTTCGAATTGCGGAATTTGTAAAAATCGATTCCGATTAACATATCTACTGCGAATCAACAATTATTAAAGTCATTAGAGAAATTCATTAGATGTCTCTTGTCAGTGAATATTCATAAACATTTTAAAAATCAAAAATAAATCGTTTTTTAATTAAAGGTCATCGAATATTAAATTCAGAATGAAACTGGAGATTTATTTATCTTATTTATCTGTATGTGTATGTGTAAATATGAAGCTGTACTATTATACACAAGTTCTCGTGACGTGACTTTCAACACATAAATATGTATTTTATGAAATTGCACTTTATGTTCAACACCTGACATGCCATTTTATTTTGCTTTTAATTTTTGTTGGTCTTTATTTCATCTAATCATGATGTGCTGTATTGAACTTTCTTGTTTACTCATGTCACGTTCCGAAAAACTTTTAAGACTTTTTCATCTTTTTGCTACGTTTGTGTGTGTGTGCTTTTTTATTTTTCTGGTTTTGTTAAATAAAATTGTTCGTTTTCTTTGAATTTTAAAGCATTTATCAAAGTTCCATTTTGGAATAAAAAGACGAACAACTACGTGTTAAAATCATATAACCAAATGACCTACATGTTAGATACTTAGTTATGTTAAGACCATGCATTATTTAAATTATCATCAATTCGATGTTCTCGCATTGAGACTCATACTCATATATACACACACACTCTCATTCACTTGTCTTTCAATAAACTTTTTTCCGCACATTTTTCCAACATTTAACGAATTTAACGTTTTTTTTTTGTTTCTTTCTTAGCGCTAACTAAGCTTAAAAATGCGATGTTTTGAATTTTTTTTTCTTCTGTCGTTCTTTTCAAAATCTATATATTTTGCTCACGTTTTTCATAAGTTCTTCATTAATGTGCAAAAAGTAAAACATCATCAGCATCCATAAGGCGGTTGGGAAAAATGTGATGAAAAGCAAGCGGAGGTGGGATGTTGTTAAAGACAATATTTATTATAAGCCATAAAACCATGACACTGTCCACCCAAAAAAGAATAAGAGTAAATTTCTTGAAAATTGATTGTGGTAAAAAAGGCACAGACAGAAGCAAAGATGTTGATCAAGTCGTGAATGAAGATGACAATAATTTTTTGATGTCTCATGCTCTTGAATATGGGTTGACAATTCTGATGACATCAATATCGGATGTTATATCAACATCCGAGAGGAAAAACAATATTGTTATGCTTAGCAGATTTGCTTAAAGTTGAACTGAGAATTAAAATGTTTAAACAAAAACATAAAAAAAATAATTTATTCAGACTCTATCTATCTATATCATATGGGCAATTCCATATCATCGTACATGACATTTGTACGCCTATAGAGTAGAATACATTTTGCAAAAATAAGAGTATCTGAAAAATAATTTGGTCTTTATGTTCCATTCAGAGGATACTATATTTTAAAACAATAAAAAGTTCTTTCGCCACATTGTTGTCCAAAATATCGAGCGAAATAAAACGGAAGTCATTTTGAGATACATGGAGAAATATGCGAAAATTTTCTAATCGTGATAGGCGTTATGTTTTCTTTTAATTTTTTACACTAAACGAAATATTTTTCTCTTACAATCCATCATATTTAAATAAAAACAATCTTTGGATGATTTTATAATAAATAAAATTTAATATCGTACGAGACAGTTTTTTCTCTAATAATAAAACAATATACATACATAATTCTGTAAATATATGTACATATACAAAAACTAAACAAAATTAATAGAAAATATACATTCGGTTTCAATAAACAATTTGACAATAGTAAAAAACAATCAGAGTCAAATTCATTTCATACTACAAGCTAATTGGAAGACTAGTTTTCGCCGCTATTTTAGCCTAAAACATTAAAAAATTAAATATAATTTTTGTCTTTAAAATGTTGTAATATGATCTAAATACTTTCACATAGTAACATTTTATTATTTTCTTCTATTCAAATCATCTTGAAAAAAAGTTTCAAGGGTTTTTGTGCTTTCAGTCGTGGTAGCTATTCTCGTGGAATTTCCCATATACAATTCAATGAAAGAAACTTATATTTTTATTTCTTTTTTTTTGTAAAAATTTCATAGAATTCAGAAAAAAGCAACCAGCTTTTCTTGAAATCATTCGAAAATATTTTTAGTAGCACATTCAAACTTCTCCGAAATAACTTAATTTCTGTCCGAAATTATAACCCGTTTATAATAGAGATTTTGAGAACTGTTTAAATAAATAATTCAAATAAAATGTGTTACAATAACAAAACACATGTAAGATTTCCACTCAAAATACTTGATTATATTATAAAATAAGTAAGAAATACCCTACACTAAGTAAATGAGCAAAAACATTTTTTCATTTAAAATATCAATAATTTATATTCGTGAGTGATATTCGGAAGTTGGTTTTATATGGGAGCTATGACCAATTATGGACCGATCACCATGAAATTATGTCGTGTGATTTATCTTTATATGAAGGTTATTTATGTTGAATTTTGTGTGTTTACCAACATTTTTAGGAGATATATGCACGTTAAAGTGATTTTCGGAAGCGGGTCTTATATGGGAGCTATGACTAATTATGGACCGATCATAATGAAATTTGGTGACATGAATTTCGTATATATAAAACTTATTTCGAGGGAAATTTGTGGAGATACATATATAAATTAAGCATTTATGACCGATAAAGTCCAATTTCGGGAGGACATTGTATGGGGGCTGGGCCCGAAAAAAATTATATGTACCAAATCTGATCGAAATATCTTCAAAATTGCGACCTGTACTTTGCGCACAAGGTTTACATGGACAGCCAACCAGCCAGACGAACTCATAAAGTGATTCTAAGTCGATCGGTATCCTCTCCACTATGGTAGTGTAGGGTATAAACACATTGGTGTCTTTTTCATATAATATTTTCAGTTTTTTATAAACAAGATAAAAATAGAGAGTAAATCAAAAAATTTCCACAAAAGGGACATAAATAATAACAAAAAATTAAGAATATTAAACTCCAACCCCATTTCAAAGAATATATTGTATTTTTATATGCAATAATATTTAGGTTGTCGATGTATTGCCAACCACTAAAACCTTTTATTGCTTAGTATGCAACAAATATTCCATAATAATATCGTTGACGCCACACTGTCATCTACTCTTGGTTATTGTATTGGTATTAGAGTTAGTTTTTCTATTTTGTTAGACATGAAGTGTTTTTCTCACCTTCTGCATATATTTTACATAAATGCAAAGATTAATTGTGCGAAACGTACTTCGCTTCGTAGTACGAAAGCGAAGCGGCATCATTGTAGATAGAGGTAGGCACAGACCCAGACAACATGCAGGTTTTAAAGTCCGACAAAAGTGACAAATACAAACGTCAAGTGGTAAATTTACTGTGGCAGACCACAGTTGAAGTATAGTACTCGTATGTATAAGCAGACACAACCAAACAAAAACAGAATAGAACAAAAGCAAATGAAAGTACGAGTACCACAACAGAAATTTGCAAAACCTGAAAAAATAAACAACAGTTGACGTTGAAAATATGTACTTTAAGCCCCATCAAAGTATGCCGGCATTATCATTTAGTTGTTGCATTTGTACTCATCTACTGTAGTCGTATTGCCGCCTAAATAAATGTATTGCTAAGTGTGTTCCTAGGCAACGTATGTACACAGGTTTTGTAATATGGTAGTGGTAGTGGTAGACAAAATTCGGCTTGACTTATCACTTCCTCTGTTTTCTGACAAATTCAGCGTCAACACTCAAAGCTGCTTTGAATTTTTCGAAATGTCAACAAAACCATCTACTCTCTGAATTTGAACAGCACTGGATAGTAGAACGTAGTAAATAAACACCATTTAAGCACATACGAGTATGGAACCATACGAGCATAAAAATTTCATAAAGCAAAGCTATTCATTACACTTAAATTTCATTTAAAAAAAAAAATAACTTGGAGTGCTATGTATGTTCGGCTGAGCCGCATCTTATATACCCTTCACCTTAGTCTACTTTAAAAGAAAAATTAAAAATAATTTCTTCTGGCTATAAACCAGTTTTATGGTGGAATATTGGTTGTTATGTGCAAAATCAGTTCCTTAACAAAAACTAATTTTTTAATGAAACAATGTTTAAATTTTGTACGTCTTAGTATGTATGGACCTCTAATGATCCATTATTTACATATATACTTTAAAAGAATATTTTATTACAAATGGAATCACAAACATATTTAGGAACTTGCCATTCATGGAGAAGGGTATGAAAACAAAACTAAAATGAAGGTTTACTAAAACAAATTTACGAAAGAAAAAACTAACCACGTATTCATTTATATTTTTGTTTCTTTGCAAAAGATCTGTTAGCCAGTTGGTGTGTTACCGTAGATGCCATGGTGTGATTAAACGACATTCAGACTGACTGACAGACATACAAACAAACAGACAGACAGGCATGAAAAAACTAAAAAGATTTAAAAACAACTGTCTGCTAAAGCATTAAGGATCATGTGCGCTATTAAAATGGACAAATATGTAAACAATGACAGACATACATGGTAGCACTTTAACTTCTACTCATTCATACCTAGACAAAACAAAAGTGCAGTGAAATTTGGTGTTTTTTTTTGTGATTTTTAAATTTATTTCGTGCATAAACAAATTATATCAACAGTTTTCATGATAAACTTATTTAAAAAAATATATTTTTGGAAACAAATTTTATAATCTAACTCAACGGTTCCGAAAGGTGACGCTGTAACAACATTTCAAAGAGATCGAGAAGAAATCCGAAAAGATAATACTTAGAATTAATTAAAGTATGTTTTAAAGAAATTATTTACTTATTATGTTAATGTGAGTTCCCTTAACTGAAAGTAAAATATATTAAAAACTAGCTTGACCAGGTGCGCTTCGCTACCCCTGCGTAGTAAAATAAAAAATGTGAATTGATTTTATAAAAAAAAAAAAATTAATATAATTAATATCGGAATTTCTGTAGTAGTGAAAAGGAGGCAGTGTTGTTAGTTCTTCCAGTTTCTCCAAAAAAAAATTATCTTATTAAGAAAAATGAGAAGTGAAAAGGAGCAATATATTAAAAACTCTAAGTTTCCGAGTTTTACCAGGAATTTTTGGTTGATTTTTTTTTTAATCATGTCATGAACATTTCGAATCGAATAAAAAAATCAGCCAAATCACTCCAGCCGTTCTCACGTGATGCGATTACATATATGGACCATTTCATATTTATATATATAGATAGATTCTCCCTCTTCCAATTTTGATGTATTTTGTTGTTACAAAAATTAGGATTTTTCTCTCTGTAACGCCTGCAAGTATACTGTAATCAATGCAATAGCCAATGCATTATACTTTGACAATGACAGAATTAGTGACGTCCGAATTTAGAAATTTGGTTGGCGTACATAAATATTCTGAGCAGCATTTAAGAATTGTATAATACTGGCGCACAGTGGCTTATTTTCGTTTTTCATCGGCTAGAAAGAACTCTGTAACTTTTGAATCGATAGAGATATTTTAGAAATTTTTTTTTGGTGTACAGATAACTTCTTGAATTTGTCTCCAGTTTTAATTTCATTAAAATCGGTTCAGCAGTTGTTACGCAATTTAAGGTTAAAGTTGAACTTTTAATTTTTTACAGCATTTAGTATGAAAATGCAAATTTTTTGTTTTTTGAATCAGCTATACTTATTAAAAAAGTTATCAGCAGATAAAAACAAGTAAGGAAGTATGTTCGGCCAAGCTCGACTATATAATACCCTACACTATAATTTATTTTCGTGAATGATTTTCGGAAGCGGGTCGTATATGGGAGCTATGACTAATTATGGACCTATCGCCATGAAATTAGGTCGTGTGATTTATGTCTATATGGGAGTTATTTATGTTGAATTTTATGTTTATACCAACATTTTTAAGAGATTTATGCTCGTTAAAGTGATTTTCGGTAGCGGGTCTTATATGGGAGCTATGACTAATAATGGACCGATCATCATAAAATTAGGTGACATTAATTCAGTTTATATAAAACTTATTTGGAGCAAAATTTGTGTAGATACATATATAAATTAACCATTTACGACCGATAAAGTATAACTTCGGGAGAACATTTGTATGAGCGCTAGGTGAAATAGTGGACCGATTTCAGTAATTTTCAATAGACTTCGTCCTCGGGCTGAAAAAAATTTATGTACCAAATTTTATCGCAATATCTTCAAAATTGCGACTTGTACTTTGCGCCAGTCATATGAATAAATAAAATAAAAATAGAACAAAAATTTGGGAGTAATTTCATTAAAATGAAAAAAGTGTTCAACAAACAGGTCAAAACAGATCAACAAGTATATATAAGCTTAAAGATGACACTTTGGACATTCTCCTGGTTGTACAATTTGTTTAACCCCTTTTGACCCTAAGCACTTTTACTCCACTGAAATTCAAATTTGGCTAAAATATAGTACCTGAGAAAAAAATTAATAACACATCAGGTATAAACGGTACAATGACAAATCATATCAGCTCTTAAAGACTATTATCCTACCAACATAACAAAAGAAAAATCATCCAATTATCTATAATTATTTGCGAGTAATGATAATTTACTTCTGATCAAATTTACAAAAATCACATTTTTATAAAATGACATAAAATATTTGACTTTAACAGCATGCCACGCACACAATTGACAATATTTTTATCTAATTTTTTGGCTACCTTAGTTTTAATGTGTTAGTTTAAGGAGTTAACAAAAAGTTGGACTTTTGGCCGATGAAATTGAGATATGAGCCACCGTGTGGCGTAGCTATTGCCAAAATTTATATTTTTACCTGAAACATATTGCTACCACATCTAAATTATAGAATAAATTAATCTAGTTCTTTATAATTATATTTTTCTTAGGTAACCTAAATAAGGCAGCAGTGAATAATCTATAATCACGCCAAATTTAAATAAAAGTACGTAGGTATTTTCGAATTTTCGATTTGCCGTTTAAAATGTACACATTTAACAAATAAATCACGTATGTATTCGATAATAAAAATATGACTCGTATAAATTTTTAATTAAAGTTGTGTGTTTGCATAAGTACAGTACAATTGTATGCGTACATACAAATCTATATACAATAGGGAGGTGCTTATTTTGCACTTTTGTGATTTTCGATTCTCCCATGTCTACAATTGTTCTCCATCATCATAAAATCAAATGCTGAAAATTTGATAAACTTGAAGTTTTGGGACAAAATAGCAATAATTGCAAAACAGAACTTCAAAAATTAAATGTGGAAAA
Source organism: Calliphora vicina (assembly GCF_958450345.1). NCBI lineage: Eukaryota > Metazoa > Arthropoda > Insecta > Diptera > Calliphoridae > Calliphora > Calliphora vicina. Next base: position 857,747 of record NC_088780.1, on the reverse strand, counting down.
ATTAAATTATCAATAAAAAATTTTATTGTATAGAAGAAAAAATTTATAATAGAAACATTTTCTGATAACCCATTATAATTTGATAAAAAAAATCATAAAATTCCATATTTTAGATTTTCAAACATTTTTTAAACGTTAAATGAGGATTAAAAATACAATTTTTAACAATTTTTACCTATTATTATTTAGCGTGAAGACCGATTTGAAATTGGCGGATTTCCAGGAAATTTTTTGGTCACAAATTTTTCTTAAAAATACATTTCGATGCTTCTTTTCTAATATTTAATTTCATATTATTTTTTAATAATATAAATAATAATATAATTTTTTTGTAATATAAAATTCCCAGAAAATTATTAACATTAAATTATTAAGACTCAAAACAACAAAACTAATTAATAAAAAATAGTTTTCAATACTAAGAATCATATACAAATATGGTCATAATAACATAATTTTACTAAATTTATAGTATAATTTATACATTTAATATGCGTTAATGAAGCCCAGATAAGAAAATATTTTTAAGAGATATGGTCCAATATATGGCAAAACTGGATCATAATAAATCAAGTTTACATTGATATAATGGACAATTTTGATCCCAGATATAGAAGGGTTAACAATGTCCTATAAATTTAATTAAGCAATCCAAAGATGCAATCTGAAATTAAATATTAATAAATAGGCTAACACCAGTAACACGAAGTCTGGTTATCAGTTAACTAATAGTTATACTGACAGTTTTCATACAAAAATAATTTTAACCGACAGTATAACTATTAATTAACACGTAACCAGGCTTAGTGTTAATAGGGGTAAGGAATGTTTTCATAAGAAATAATTTTAAAACATTTGGGAGAAATGCATAAGAACCGTTAAAATATAGTGCTGATTAGAAAGAATCATAAACATTTTTTTTTAAATTTGGTTTATGATTTGAGATTTGCATACAATTTTATATTTTTTATCTGGTATCCGATTTCAATCGTTTATCGATGTCAGAAAATTTTCACAATTTTTTCAAAATTTAATTTTTGAAAACTCAAAACTTTAAATAAAATGCGCTGCCTCTAAACGTTATCCGATTTTGCTAAAGTTTTCAGCATTTGATTTTTAGCTGACAAAGAACCATTTCAAACTTTAGGAGCATCAAAAATATAAAAATTGCAGAAAAAGGTTCACCCTAATATATAGTGTTCATGAATGTGTGTTTTTTTATTTGTAATAATTACACAATAAAATGATTTATGACGCATTTATTTATGGCCTCACCTTAAAACTATTAATAACTGATAAAATGCACAATTTTAAAATGCATACTATATAATAATTCATTCATTCAGCTTTAAACCTTATCACACTAATATGTTAAGAGCAACCACAATAACAATAAAATCAGTTAATACATTCTATAATGTTTTACGATGAACTATTTAGTTTAGTGCCAACAATATTTTTGAAAAATGCACAGATTTAACAATAAAAGAGGCAACAATAATAATTCAAAACGATATATAATTAAAAAAAAAGTATACTTTTTCTAACACATTACACATCACCATTTTATACCCTCCACCACCATAAGTGGTGAATGAGGGTATATATAAGTTTGTCATTCCGTGTGTAACATTGAGAAATATTCATCTGAGACCCAACAAAGTTTATATATTATTGATCCTTGAAAAATGAAATTCTAAGTCGATTGAGCCATGTCCGTCTGTCCGTCTGTCCGCCTGTGTAAAACACGCTCACGTCCAAAATACGCAAACAAACTTAGTAGTGTTGCAAGAAAAATGTTTATTATTGTCCTAAGCAGTTTGGTATTGAAAATCAGCAAAATCGGTACAGTGGCACCAAAGTTATGAATTAAAATGTGGGACAACCTCAAAAAAAATTGATAATTTTCACACATTTTTGGACATTTTTTGTAAATATATTGCAGCTAATATCATAAAATTTTGCACTCGTTACTTTTATGATAAAAGGAGTAACTCTTGTGAAAATTATAAGAATCGGTCCAAGATTTCTCCTAGCCCCCATATAAATTTCTTCCTGAAATATGGTTCTATGGTCTATAAATGCCTACAGAATAGGAATATCCATATAAAATTCAGCAAAAATAAATCTTGTGGTAAAAAAAATTATATTACAAAATTTTTCGGGGATCGGCCCATATTTGACCATAGCCCCCATATAAAGTACACTTCCGAAAATCTTATTAATGTCGCTATCAAGTTCAAGTTCGACATAAATAATCCCCATATATACCAAAATCGCTGTACCTAATTCTATGAAGATCGGCCGATAATTGGTTATAGCTCCCATATAAGGACCACTTCCGTAAAACACAATAGCCTACATAAATATCTAAAAAATATCAATATCAAAACAAAATTTCACAAACATCCGTAGATTATATTTAGAAATCATACTACTGGATTTTGTGAATATCGGTCCATATTTGACCATAGCTCCCATATAAGGTCCACTTCCAAAAATCAGTTAAGTACTCATAAATCTGTTATAAATACATTTATAATGCTAAAATTCGACAAAAATTATACTCATATATATAGGTACCAAATTTTATGCAGATTGGCCGATAATTGGTCATAGCTCCCCTATAAGGCCCATTTCCGAAAAAAATAAAATGAAATTACGCAAAAATCAGTAATTTGAATACAGTAATCATACTTCTGGATTTTGTGAATATCGGTCCATATTTAACCATAGCTCTCATATAAGGTCCACTCCCGAAAATCATTAAAATCTTCATAAATTTCTTACAAATATAGTTATCAGGTTGAAATTCAAAACAAATTTATTCAATATATGCAAAAATCGATGTACCAAATTTTATGATGATAGGCCCATAATTGGTCATAACCTCCATATAAGAACCACTTCAGGAAAACACATTAACCTGCACAAATATCCAAAAAAATCTATACTGAACCAAAATTTTACACCGATCAGTAATTTGTATCCAAGAATCGTACTACAAGATTTTTTAAATATTGGTCCATAACTCGGCATAGCTCCCATATAAGATCCATCCTTGTTAATAGCATTGTTTATATGATATCCTACAAAAATAGACCTTAAATACTTAGGACCATAGTAGGTCATAGCATCCATATATTAAACCAAAATAGTACACATATCAGTTATTTATATTCAAAAATCATAATACTGAATTTTGTGAATATTGGTCCATAATTGGCCACAGCTCTCATATAAATACATAAAAATCACGTAAAAATATTTTATGACAATCGAATCATAATAGGTCATAGCTCCCACATAAGTCCCACAACCAAATATTTTGAAATTTGTCTAAATATATTTGTATACCCTTTTTTTATACTCTGTTTCTTCACTTGAGGTTAAAAGGGAAAAATGTTGATCCAAACGTATTAACTAATTATTAAGTATATAAATTGTTAAATTTCATATGTTCTAATAGGAATTTCAGTTATAAATTGCTGAATTAGATACAATTTTTTGTACATTTGAAATAAAATATCTTCTGCGTAAACTAGTCATTCTAACAATTGTAATATTATTTCAGTTTTTATACCATCATATTTAGGTGGAGGGTATTTAAGATTCGGCACGGCCGAATATAGTACTCTTACTTGTTATTAATGTTATTAACAGGGCAACCAAAAATATGCAATATAATATTTTTTACTGTGCTTCGTATAAACATATGAGTTAGTTATTCATCCGTTTCAGATAATTTTAAGAATTTTAGCATCGATTTGTTAGTGCATATTTTTTTGCATATTTTGCTCTTTACTGCATATTTTTAGCATATTTTTCATTTTATAGCATATTTGTTGCATATTTTTTTTTCATTATTTTGTTTTCTTAATATAATTTTATTGTTTGCATTATAATTTTTCATTTCTATATTTTACTATTTTGTTAAGGTCACAAGAAAAAATCTATAATCGACTTATCTTCATTGAATTTTCGTTGACTTAAGGCAGCATAGTTTCCATATAGGTATGTATTTTAATTAACCCAATAAGCATTTTTACTGGAACTCAAGTTCAAGGCAAGTGTAATTCAAGCCTTGAATTATAGTCAAGCAATTGAATTACAGTTGTATTACACTTTATTTCAACAGCATTCTCCAGTGAAAAGGTAACATAAATTCAATCCATATGTTTTTTGTTTGAAAAATATTTAATTTTTCAAATATTTTTCAAGTTTAAAACATAATTACATTTGCATTCAAGTCAAGACAAATTCCAACAAAATGTTCAAGTGCTTGAATTTTTGGGGATTTGGTGCTTATTGCTTATTTAATTTAATTTAATTTAAAAATATAAAAACACAAATATCAAAATTTAAACAAATAATAAAAAATATGTAAAGTTGCTTGAGGCAGTTATGGTTGGGCATTAGTCCCCATCCATGCTGTGAAACATTTGCTGCAAAACATTTGAGTTTGATGATGAAAGGGAAAAGAGGAATGGAAAAGGGTACTCTCTTTCATGTACATGAAGTTTTTATTGAGTTTGTCATCCACATTTATTTGTTCGTATTCGTTCTGTACAGAAATGTCAAAAACTGAAAAGCAAAAACTTAACTGTGTGGACACGAATGCAGTTTCAAAAGAGAATTTAAAAACAGGGACCGTAACGGTTATATCAAAAAAGTTATTTTATAACAGTTATTTTGTAACTTTAAAAATAAAAATTTATCTAAAACAGTTATTTTTCAACGTAAAAATAAAAGTCCACATGAAACAGTTAAAAAAGGTGTTTTAAATAGACGTCACAATAGCCGTCAGAATAAAAAAAGAGGGAAATAAATCTGTAACTTCTAAACCGTTACTCCGATTTGAATAAAATTTCACATTCGCAAAGAGGAAGTGTAGTCGAGTTTAACAATATTTAGTTTGAAATTCAAAAAAACATTTGCTAGAACTGTTCTATTCATAATGATTCGTTTTTTGAAAAGTCTTTTTAGAATCATTGTTTTAAATTCTTAAGTTTTACAGTTTTTCTTTTTTACCTTTTTGCTAGATTTCATAATAATGTTTTTTTGTAATGTTTTTTTTACATACGAAATCTACATTCATACTTTATCTAAACTGCTTTTAACTGTAGCAATTATCGAGGCAATCTAAAACGCATTTATCATTTGTTGTTTTTACGATAACATGGATTTGTACTGGAGTGCTTTCATGTTTTATTACTCGTACATAAACATTTGTGTGTGTGTTCAAATAAATGTAAAAGTTGTGATAAATATTTACATGTGAGTAAACAAATATTTGTACACGTAAATAAATTAAGAATTTGCAATTCTAAATCAAGTGCAACCAAAAGCAAAAAAAAATTAACAGGTGTCGTCGAAGCAGAGCTTTTCAAAATACATATCGCTGGCTTAACATGCAAAGGCTCTAAGTCCATATTTTAAAATTTTACATTAGAGACAAAAAACATTCAAACTTTTTTTTGCGTAAATATTTTTGAACTCTGTAAACGCAATTTTTTTGTATTTTTCTTTGTTTTCGATGTGTGTAAAAGCAAAATGATAACATAAGTATTTGCCTAGATAAAAGGTTTTTTGGACTTAGAGCTTTTTCTATTGCTTAGTTTGTATTTTTTCTATGGACTTAGGTCTTTTTCTTAGAACTTGTCTTTCATTTCTTATCTACTAGTTTTTATATCTGGATTACTAAGTCATTAATATAGATAATATGGGTATCTAATGATAGAAATTTCAAAGTCCATTGCAACCATTTATATAAGGCTATAGAAAGTTGGACCTACAACAAGTCAAAATCAGGAAAAATATATTTTAACCCGAATTTTTTTTTTCATCAAAAAATTTTTTTTGCCATAATTCTTTTTTTTAATTTTTAAAAATTTAAAAAAAAAATTAAAAAATTTAAAAAAAAAATTTTGGAAAAAACTTTTTTAAGAAGGACATATAAAAGATTCGGCACAGCCAAATATAGATCTACTACTTGTTTATCACTAATAATTTAAAAAAAATTTAAAAAACTTGAAAAAAAAAACAATTTAGAAAAAAAGTTTTTTTTAAATTTTAAAAAACAATTTTGAATTTTTTTTTTTAAATTTTGTATGCCTAAAAATATTTAAAATTTGTATTTTAAAGTACAATTCGGTGAAGGATATATAAGATTCGGCACAGCCGAATATACATAGCTATAATACGTTTGTGTAGATAATTGTAACGCCCAAAAATATTAGTCTAACACCCACCCTAAATTATACCGATAGACTCAGAATCACTTTATGAGTCGATTAATTTTGAAGACATTTCGATAAAATGTGGTATATACACTTTTTTTAGGCCCAAGGACGAAGCCTATTGAAACTAGCTGAAATCGGTCCATTATTTCCCCTAGCCCCCATACAAATGTCCTCCCGAAATACTTCATGTCACCTAATTTCATGACGATCGGTCTATAATTAGTCATAGCTCCCATATAGGGCCCGCTTCCAAAAATCACTTTAACATAATCACTTTTACATACATATATCTCTTAAAAATGTTGGTATACACATAAAATTCAACGCAAATAACTTTGATGGCGATCGGTCCATAATAAGTCACAGCTCCCAAATAAGACCCTCTTCCGAAAATTACTTTTTTAAAATTTAAAAGAAATGGTTGGGCATGACCGACCATTTTTTCTTACTTGTTTTAATACATGTCATTGAACAATTTGACAGAAATGGTTAAACTGTACTTTTTATAGGGTTAGAGCTTTTTCTTGTGATAAATTGTGTTAAATTGGACTAAGCGCTTTTGCTCATCACTACAAAACAACAACAAAATGCGAGATAACTTCAATTTTTTTCTTTGTAATCAATGTGTTTTTACTTATTGTACATTACTGCATTAAAATCTCAATTTCTAAAAAAGTGGACTTAGAGCCTTTGCATGTTAAGCCAACGATATATAGATACTCATATATGAACAGATAAACAATATTTTAATGTTCATTTACTGTATTACACAATATACTAATATAATAGGGTGACAATGAGGTCTATGAAATACTTTTGTTCCAATTGAAAGATTCAAATATACTCTAAGACGTGACCCACTGAGGTAATAATCAATGTTGATAAGATCGATGTTTTTAATTTCTTGCAAAGCATTCTGACATACCTTTTTTTATTTCACCGGTTCACTTAAGTATTACAACACGATATTCCGAATATCTGAAGAAGTGTTATGAATTATTAATTTAATAATAATTTTGTGTTGCGAGTCTCTAAGAGAGAGCTTGGAAGAGTTTAAATAGTATTCTGAATTATTTATTTTTAATTAAAAATGCAATTAATTAGGAGTAAACTTCCAATAATATGAGAGCCATTTAAAAAAATATGATAACTGAAAAAATAACATTAAAATATAGTGCGCGTCTTGCAATTAGAAAAAAAATTAAAAACACGGATTCCAAATTTATAAGCAATGAATTTTATATTGAAGTTGATGAAATTGTACAAAGTGTGGAGGAACTGATGTCATCACAGAAATATGGACTCTCTAAAAAGTTCAATAAAAAAAGAGAAAATCATGTATGGAGTTCCTAGATTTATTTGACATCGCACCTCCAGTTGCTATGCAATTAATAAAAAGAGAAGAAGATAAATTGAATTTATTGAATAAGAGAAAAAAAAGACGTGAAAAAACGACTACAAGAACACGAACAGCGACTGGAAAATCTAAAGATAGCACAGGAGAATATTTTCAAAACTCTAATTGGAATTATTACGCCGCACAGTGGCTCATTTTCGTTTTTCATCGGCCAAAACTCTCTAACTTTTGATCCGATAGAGATATTTTAGAAATTTTGGTGGACAGATAACTTCTTGAATTTTTCTCCAGTTTTAATTTCATTAAAATCGGTTCAGCAATTGTTGCGCAATTTAAGGTTAAAGTTGAACTTTTAATTTTTTATAGCATTTATTATGAAAATGCAAATTTTTTGTTTTTTGAATCAGCTATACTTATTAAAAAAGTTATCAGCAGATAAAAACAAGTAAGGAAGTATGTTCGGCCAAGCTCGACTATATAATACCCTACACTATAATTTATTTTCGTGAATGATTTTCGGAAGCGGGTCTTATATGGGAGCTATGACTAATTATGGACCTATCGCCATGAAATTAGGTCGTGTGATTTACGTCTATATGAATGTTATTTCTATTGAATTTTATGTTTATACCAACATTTTTAAGCGATTTATGCTCGTTAAAGTGATTTTCGGAAGCGGGTCTTATATGGGAGCTATGACTAATAATGGACCGTTCATCATAAAATTAGGTGACAGTAATTCAGTTTATATAAAACATATTTTGTGCAAAATATGTGTAGATACATATATAAATTAACCATTTACGACCGATAAAGTATAACTTCGGGAGAACATTTGTATGGGTGCTATGTGAAATAGTGGACCGATTTCAGTAATTTTCAATAGACTTCGTCCTCGGGACGAAAAAAATTTATGTACCAAATTTTATCGCAATATCTTCAAAATTGCGACTTGTACTTTGCGCCAGTCATATGAACAAATAAAATAAAAATAGAACAAAAATTTGGGAGTAATTTCATTCAAATGAAAAAAGTGTTCAACAAACAGATCAAAACAGGTCAACAAGTATATATAAGCTTAAAGATGACACTTTGGACTTTCTCCAGGTTATAAAATTTGTTTAAACCCTTTTGACCCTAAGCACTTTTACTCCACTGAAATTCAAATTTGGCTAAAATATAGTACCTGAGAAAAAAATTAATAACACATCAGGTATAAACGGTACAATGACAAATCATATCAGCTCTTAAAGACTATTATCCTACCAACATAACAAAAGAAAAATCATCCAATTATCTATAATTATTTGCGAGTAATGATAATTTACTTCTGATCAAATTTACAAAAATCACATTTTTATAAAATGACATAAAATATTTGACTTTAACAGCATGCCACGCACACAATTGACAATATTTTTATCTAATTTTTTGGCTACCTTATGGTTTTTTTTTCTGACACAAAATGTAGCCTATGTATTGTGTACCATTTATTAAATGTTACCCATACCTTCATAATGTGTTGCATTTTTAACGATCACAATAGAACAAAATCATTACCATTTATGCAATTTTCTTTTATGTAGCTACTAATTATTAAAAAACTATACTTTTTGCATACAAAAAAAGTGGTGCATTTCTAACCCTTTGATAAAATTGAGGGTGAAACATGTAGCATATCTTCAGGGTTTTAGGGTAACATTATTAGAAAAGAACACGACCAAACTACATTTTTTTCAGAAAAGAACACAAAGAAAGGTAAAAGGCAGAATAAATGCAGCATTTATGACAGAAAAGAAAACACCATTAGTTTAAATGTGTTTACTATTGAATGGCATTAACATTTTTGAAATCGGAGTTAACAAAAAGAAAAAAATCGTTAGACACTAATCGGATGATATATGTTTGAAACTATAAATTAAAAAAGAGAAAAATTGTTATACATTCTTAAAGAAAGTTTTTTTTTAATTAAAAAAGAGTTAAGTCACCCTTTCGCCCAAAAAACAGCAAAAATCAACAATTTTTTGAATATTTAAATTGAAAATCGTTTATTTTTGGATCCATAATAGATATTGACCTCAAATCTAAGCAATAATGCATCTTATTTAGTTGTCTAACTAACAAATTTTCGAAATTCGGAGGGAAATTACGCCCTATATTTTTAAAATAGCCGGCCAAGGTATGGCAAAATTTCAATTTTTAAATGCATATAACTCGAAACACACAAATTGCACGTGTTTAAAAATTTTACATGTCGAAGGTACCCTACTTTGAGCCTCCATATCGACGCCCTGGACCATTTGTATGGCACATTTTAATAACTTAAACTCGAATGCTCCTTGGCTACGCCCACATACAATTTTATCCCGATCGGACCAGCCGTTTAGAAATACCAGATTTATTTCCAAAAGATTTCAATTCTGCCCCACTGTGCATAGCTCACATATAAACAGCAATCTCGAAAATGTCATTAATATACATAAATCTCTGAAATACGTCAGTGTCCAAACAAAATTCAACATAAATATGTTTCATATATTCGCAAAGCATTCCACCAAATTTTGTTATGATTGGTCCATAACACAAATAAGTTTCATATCAAAAGAAAACTCTTTATAATCATATACTAGGTGTAGGGTATCATAAGGTCTGCCTTGCCCGACAATACCATTTTACTTGTTTATTAAAACAAAGAATAGTTGCTTTTCACAACAGTTTTTGTTATATTTTTTTCGAATGAAATATTAAAATAAAATATAAAAAATCAAATAATGCAAATTTAAAATATTATTTAACACTTAAATAGTGAAGATAGAAGGATGAAATTTTGGCATGTGGTATTCAATATTTGGATATTCAACTCACTATTTTTTTGAAAAAAAAATTATTGGAAATCTACATGGATATTCAAGGATACAAATTAAAAAGGCCATTTTTGATGTCTTTTGATCCTGACATAATAAAATCAAAATAATACGAAATATTTTACAACTCTTCTTGATCATTTGACACCAAATTTGGCATAGTAGGATGATCAGAAGTATTTTAAAACATTTTTTTAAAAAATGCATTCCTCTGAAAATTTTAAGTTCTTTTAAAAGGAAACAGGATCACGAAATGAAAAACTGAAAACGCAGTTTCTCTCCATTTAATTTATAGTTCCAGAAGTATATGAAAATGTTAGACAATTATAATCCACTTGTAATACATTGTAAAACTAAGAGTTCTGAAAAATTTAAATTTCGAATTGTGTCACTTTTGAACTGGGTGTGCGATATACATACATATATGTTAGACCTTATTTTATTATTTAATTATTAACTGATGCAAAATTTGAGCCCAATCGGATAAAGCGAACCAGTATAATTGTTAAATAACAGTACCTTTTTTAATTTCTTCCAAAATTTTGGTATTTAAATAATGTTAACTAAGCAAAAACTGCTAAATAGTTTAAGAATATTTTATTTTCATTTCCATAATTAATCCAAACCCAATTTAAAAACTTTCAATCAACTTCCAGGACGTGTTCTCGTGCTGGACGAAAACAACCAACACACCCAAAGCAAATAAACTATTTTAGAGCAGATCTAATATACACTCAGGTATCGTTTTATGCGGATTCAAATTTATGCGATTTTTAAATTAACGATTTTTTTTTGGAATTTTAATTTTTTTTTTTAAATTCTATTGATTAAAATAATATTTTAAAATATGATGACAATATGATTATATCATCTAGTGATGAAAGTGACGTTGAACCAATTCCAAAACGATGCAGACAATTATTCAATGATTCAGATTAATCATACATATTTACAGAATTTCCTTAAAAAATGTTTTAGCTTATTTTTTGGATCATTTTCAGTTTTTTCTTTAGTTAATGAATTAATATTAAATTTTTGTTTATTTTTTAAACGGATTTTATTTTTACTGTTTAAGTAAATGAAATAAATATATTTTTGGTGATTTTTTTTTTATGCGATTTTGCTTTGGTTTTTTAATGAAAATTTTAATTTATGTGGTTTTTCAGAATTTTGGAATGAATCATTAGTTTATATATGAAGCTAGAGTATCGTTTTATGCGAATTCAATTTATGCGATTTTTTGGAACGCATCTATCGCATAAAACGAGACCTGAGTGTACATAGAAACAGGTAAATAGTAGTATTAATGTTTTTTTATGAACTTGCTGCTTGAGTAAAAAGCGTGTACATTAAGTTGTGTTTGGCATGTGTTTGTGCATTTCATAAAATATAATCACAACGAAATGCTCGTAAATTATAAATACTGCATAAAAATCAACAAAATCCTGACATACAAATATATATACTAGGGATGCCAAACGGTACTGGATTTTTCAAACCCGGAATTCTAAATTTTGAACATGTAAATTCCGGGAACTCGGGATTTTTGTTTCATATTGGAAAACATAAAATTTAACACTAAAAAGTGTATTTCAAAAACGTAACCGATGTATTCAACACATGTATATTATATACTAGATGTATTTTATATGAGCAAATTATATCAAACAATATAATAATGATTTTTAGATTGTGATATCTTTTAAACTGCAGCTTATGTATTTAAAAAAAATATTGGTTCAATGGAAAAAAACTCGCAATTACCAGGAATTTTCCAATCCCAAAAAATTCCGGGATTTCCATTTTGGCATCCCTATTATATACACGTATGATATTGATTTACATACATCTTTGCAAGTACACATATATACAGTGTATCACAAAACTATTTTGATTACATATTTTGAGGAGAAATTTGTTTTTCATTCATACACTGGTGCATATTCCTATAAACTATATCTATGCTATATCTTTGTTGTTCTCATCCAAAAGCAAAATTTAACTTTTTTAATAAGAGACAACTTAACGGTACTTTTTGAAAGTACACAAGTTTTTTTTTCTTATTTTTTTTTTTTGTTTGCCTTAATTATGCGATCAAATGTTCTTGGTGCTATTTTAAGTGGAAGATCCAAAAATAAAATATTATCAATTTTAATAGTAACAATTTACTCAATTTACTGCAACTTTTTCTATTTGAATCAATAAATTTCATCACTTTTAAAGATGCCCAAGGGAACTTTTTTGTCCGATCAAGAAAAGATTAAAATTTAAGTTTTTCACGACCAAGGATGTTCCAATAGAGAAATTGGACGTAAAATCGATCGCTCGGAAAGTGTGGTGTGAAATTTCTTGAAGAAAGGTCAAAATTATGGAGTTCGCAAACCTACAAAGGGAAATACAAAACTAACAAGAAGACAACTTAATCTAATAAAACAAGATGCAACCCGAAACAAATTGAATTCCACACAAATAAAGAATAAATTGAATCTTCCAGTGACTTCCAAACACGTTGCACATATTTTACGAAACGATGAAAACGTAAAATGGAAAAAGCCGAAATGTAAACCAATGCTCAAAAAGCACCATAAAGAAAATCGTCTAAAATTAAAATTGTGTGGACCGACTGATGTTTTAGCGTTCTCAGACTATCAAAATTGTTAATAACATCAAAAATATAGGGGGTAAAATTTTATCGTAAGTCAATGTTTATATTTTACAATAAACTAATTTTATCGTAAGCGACACACAGTGGTATAGAAAAAAAAGATGGAAATAAATATGTAACTTCTAAATGGTTAGATTGGTTTGAATGAAATTTCACGTGCGCAAAGAAGAAGTGACCAAGGGCCCTCAAAGTAGAACACCTCGGGTATGTTACATTTTTAAAACTATATTATTTCTTGGTATGAGTTCCAATTTCAAAAACATTATACATGTAGAATCTTCTCATTGAGCACTACAAAAAACCCAGTCTATATAGCTATCAATTATCTATTATAGCTTAGAAGATATTCGCATTTGAAAATTAAATTTTCAACATTTTCACCCACCCTACTCCAGTTTTTTGATAATAGTGTACCCAAATATTTCCCGATTTTCTCCAGTTTTCCTTTATTGGACTAACAACACATGTATGTGTCAAATGGAAAAAGAATTGTTTAAAAATAATGACTAAGCCTAAAGTTATATGCATTTGAATTTAAAAAATTGTTAAAAAGCTATTTTTCGCTATTTTTTCGGGAAAAAATAACATTTTTTCTTTTTAAGTTATTGCAAAAAATTTCTAAGAGGATATATAAGGAATTTCTACTTTCTGAAAGCTTAGTTTTCATAAAATATTTTAAAGGAAAACCAATTTCAAAATTGTTGTTACCGAGGGGACCAGGTCCTTTCAAAAAAACACCTATTTTTTATGTAAAATAAAACTTTAGGGAAAAAATTCTCAAATCGCGTTTCCGATATCAAAATATAGTAACCGATTATAGGTCACTCAATATGTTTCTAATTATTTTGTAAAGGGTCCAGATAACCCCGACAATGGTATGGATATTATAGCCAAAAAACTAAAAATTACCATTTTTGGAATTTTTCAAAAATTCGTTTTTATTTTTCCATTTTAAATAGAAAAATCTACATAACTGTGAAATTTCATTAAAAACTATTAATAAATAAAAATTTAATTTCAATTCGAAAAATTTGTATCTACACAGAAAAAAGTTTCAACATAAATATTATGATTTGATTTCATTGATTTCAATTCATAACATTTATAAATAATTTCTTATATATTAACATTTTGTTCATATTTTGTGTTTTCAAATTAAATCTAAAAGGCTTGAAAAATATAATTTCACTTTCATTTATATTTGTATGTTGTTGAAAAATGTTTGAAATTTTCCTTGAAATTTTTTTTTATTTATTTTTATGATTTTCAGCTACAAAATGAGCCAATTAAGGGGATGATATGCTTAATGTTTATTTATATTTTATTATGTTTTTCATTATGTTGTTTTTAATTTTCAGATATTGTTGATTCATCTTAAAATATTAGGCAATATATGGCTATTATGCAAATAGTTTTGAAATAATTCATTAGATAATGCAATTTATTATAAAATATTATTAAATTTATGCAAAAAAAGCAAAAATATCCGTCATGAACAATTTTATAATATTTATGAACATGTTCTTATTCTGAATGAAAAAAGTTTGGGAACAAAAAGTCAAGTTCGATTAATAATATTTATTACAAAATTCATTCCAATTATGAATTTCTTTTTTCTGTATATGCAAAAATTCAATAAAAAACATTTTTTGTCATATTTTTCTATAAAGTATTCCATGAATTTTAATAATCAAAAAAAACCTTATCCTGTAAAATTTATGTTTGAAATGGACAGATGAGTGGAAAAAAGTAATTTTCTCTGACGAAAAAAAATTTAATTTAGACGGTCATACTCAAGCTATTGGCACGATTTGGGATCAAACGTTTTCTGCAGTTGGCAAGTCGAAATATGTTTTGTTCCGACAAAAATGAATAGTGCGATTTATAACGAACTGTTGGAAGATGCTCTTCTCTCATTTATGGATGAAAAAATTTATGAAGATTGCATATTACAACAAAATAATGCTGCAATCCATGTTTCTAAGCAATCGAAATCTTGGTTTAATGAACATAGTATTCCTCTATTGGAATGGCCGGCTTGTAATCCGGATTTAAACCCAATGGAGTACTTGTGGGGATACATGGCCCGTAAAGTTTATGCAAATAATGCCCAGAATGAAAGCAAGTCTAAGAGGAAATTGATTCCAATCTGCTTTAAAAATTATTGGAATCAATGCCAGACCATATTTTTGAAACAATCCATAACAAAGGATCATAAACACATTATTAATAATGCTACAGTGGCCCACAAATTAAAGTGAGTTTATAGGAAAATACCCTTAATAATGGCTGTTAATCTCGAAAATTAAGTAAAAAAATAAATAAAGTACAAATTAATTTGTTTTGTAAACAATATTTTAAGTGAAGTCTTAACTAATTTAATAATCAAATTTGTAGCCCCCTAAATATGTTCATGTTTAATTTTTACAATTTTTTTAAAAAAAAGTAGTGTGCGTTTATAGGAATATGCACCAGTGTACATAAAATTATTGCTAATAACAATTGGCAAACACATCAAACGAATAATTTTAACAAAGACAAAGACAAATTCGAAGAAAAATTTAAAAACAAAAATACCAAAAATCTGAAAAAATGGACTGAAATTTAAAAAAGGCAAAATACTTTTGTGACCTCTTATAATAAAATCCAAAAACAACTAGACAAAAACTTACATTTAAATTTTTTTTGGGGTTTCCCCATTTTACATAAAATCTAAAAATGCGTAAGCAAAGTAGTATTGTGATACACTGTATAAACATACATACACTTGTATATTTTAATATTTATAAATTTGTATGTGCGAAAATGACTGTATGATTTGAATGTTTTATAACTAAAAATCGCAACTACAACAACGTAATAATATAGAATTATGGATATACAAAAATTACATACAAAATACACATCCTAAAGTGAGTGTTTTTTGTTTTAGCTTGTCCCAACAGATATTTGCGTTTAATGTCAATTTGATAACGACACACGAATAAATGATTATTGGATATCAACTTTATTAACTAAAACCTAACTAACTGTCTCCTCATCCAGATCATCGAACGATTATATAACCACTTTAAACATTTACAGACGGTATTAAACCACTATAAATTAATAAAGTTTGTTAACATATGCTAAAATCTGAATAGATTTTTTTTATTCAGATGATAAGTTTTAAAATTTGTGTCTGAAATTTTAATAAAAATTAATAGATTTATGAACATTTATTAGGGTATTCAATCGGTTAACCGTTAATCGGTTAACCGATTAATTTTGGTCAGTTAACTGTTGGAATAATTCAAAATTACTGATTTTCGAATAAAAAATAAACCGATTAATTTGAGTCGATTAACCGATTAACCGAAATTTCTTTTTTTTGCACTTTAACATATTTGTATTTATTTTTCCACTTTCATTCAAATACAACATTACATATGTTTTCGAACATCCAAGAAACATGTTCAGTGAACTGACATACATATTTAATTTACATCGATGGCTTAATATAGAAAGGTCGTATCTCAACTTTTAGTTACTTTACAGCAGAAGGAAAAAACTCAATTAAATCTGAAAGTGAAAGCCAAAAACTAACAACTAAAATTTGTAATATATCAAAAAATACTTTTAGAAAAGTTGTTTCTTTTAATATAAACCAAAAAATATGCATTCAACATTAAATGAGTTAGGGGTTTTTCTTTAAATCTTTTTTTGAAATGAGCTAGTTTTTTTTTTAAATTACTGTAAATCTGTTATTCTTCAACATAGAAAACTGAATTTTTTAAGGGAGGTATACTTGAGATTTGTCTAATAGAATATGTAAAAAGCCCGATTTAGAAAAAAACGAGATACCACCTTTCTATATTAAGCCATCGACAAAATAATATGTATCAAATTTGATCGAAATATCTTCAAAGTTGCGACCTGTACTCTGCGCACAAGGTTTACATGGACAGCCAGCCAGACGGACGGACATCGTTTAATCGACTCAGAAAGTGATTGAAAGTCGATCGGTACACTTTAAGATGGGTGTTAGACTAATATTTTTGGGCGTTACAAACATCTGCACAAACGCATTATACCATCCCCACTATGGTGGTGTAGGGTATAATAAAGTTTGCAGAAATATAGCAATCAACAAAGAAATTAAATATTTGTAATTACTATCATGTAAACAATAAATGTTTTTCGGAAACAATTTTTTGAAATACAAAAGTATTAACACTCAGTATTACCGTCTATAAATACCTTTAGTACTTTTTTATTAACAAATGTATTGAAATAACGATAATTTTTAAGTTATTTTAAAATTGTTTTTTTTTTTATTTAAAATATGTCTTACCTTCCAAACGGAAGAGACTGATGATCGGTTGGAAAATGTTTTTCTTTTACGCGCTAAATAGTAAATAGTTTAGGATTATTATGAAAATTATAGATTTATAAAAAAATAGTATGTATTTTGTTGTTGCAAGACTTAGGTTTTTGACAACAGACTTAGGCTACGTTCAGATATACGCACTTTTTTTAACAGTTAATGTTTTTGCATTAAACACCTTAATACTTACATGTTTTTTTTTATACATTTCCAATGTTTGAAAAACTTCTGATTTTGTTAAATATGTACTTTTGTAGTGAACACATATTATATTAAATTTCTAATAAGGATAACAATTTTGTTAATTGTCTGAACATGGTATAAGTTGGAATTTTGAAAAAGCTGGATTAAGACTCGAATCGATTGAAGGAAAACACAAAAATTGTGTTTGTTGGGTGTAGTTTGGTATGCAAAGTGTGTATTAAAAGTATATGTTAATAACTTTAGGGTAAAAATAAAAATTCATGATTTATGATGAATAAATGAATGAACGAATAAACGAAATACTACGTTTAGTGGTAGAGGCTGCAAGCTACAACCATGGAGTGTAAATACATAGATATTTATATTAAGGAGGTCCTGTTCCCATTTAAGGTTCCTAATAGGAAAAAATTTCTCGGAAATTACTGTAAATAATTATTTAATACCGTGATATTTTTATCCGAAAATTTCTTAATATATATAAATTTTGGAATTATTCAATTATATTCATACATTTCAGTTGACACATAGACCGAATTTTTATCACACCGCCTAACATTTTTCAGCCACAACAGAAAATTTCATTCATTTAGAGTTACTCATTTGATAATCAAAAAATTCTCTGTTTGACAAAAACAGAAAAATATTAATTTATACTTGGAAAATTAACACTTCAAGAAGGTCGACGTAATACAAATTAAAACTTTAAGTTTTTAAAGTAAGATAAGTAAGATAAAATAATGACAACAATATTGGTTTAGATTTGTGATTAAAAAATTTTATATTTCAAAGCGAATTAAGTTTTTTTTCAGACTTATTTGGATTTCTTCAATCATTTGACCGATTATTTTAAACAATATGATGGCTTTCGGCTTAACTTAGTATTAAAATTTCACGAAAATTATCGGAAATGAAGTTTTTTTTTAATATTTCCCGGAAATGGAAAAAGTCTGGGAAATCAGGAACCCTATTCCCAACCAAAATAAAAGGAATACAAATGTTGACAAAATTGTTGGGGCCACCTCAATGTATGATTGCTAAATTTATAATGTCCAGCTTTAGCACACAATAAAACTACTCGCATAAGAACGTAAAATACACATGTCCTTGAAAAACAAATTGATTTTCTATAAGTTTAATTTTATTTTTTTCATCTAAAACTGACTAATGCCAAATGTTAGATTTAGTTAGATTTTTATAAAAAAATATTCTACAAATATCAAGAAAAATTTAATTTCCTACCTTTGGCCGGTCTAATGAATTCACATTTAGGCGACCATATTCATGCAATTTTCAAGTGTAACCATTAAATTTAAATTTGCACTCAATTGCTCACAAAAATATGCTGTGCTGGCAGTGTTTATTTCAACAAACTAAAAATACACTATTTGCACTATGGGATAATGTAAATATGTCAAATGAAATCATATGCAATTGCAGTTAGCAGATATAATGTCTTCATTAAGAGACTTTCGCGTAACATGTTGTAGCTAAATAAACAATTACAAGACCCATAGTGAAATGCTATACTCTGCTGAAATAATATACTGCAGTGTATTACTATTTTTCACATGCCCCCTCCCCTGTTTAACTCATGTGATAACTAATTGCAAAAAGGAGTGGACAATTGTTAAAGAGTCCAAAAATGTAATTTCGTTGCGGTTAAACAAATACATCGTAGTTGAATGTATGTAATTGTAAATTGCTTAAAATTGCATGGATGCATACATATAAAATGATGCATGCAAAAGTGGCTGACGGACAGACGGAAAACTGAACCCAACTAAATGCAATGGTGAGCTAACTAGGCAGACGTTTTGACCAAAGGAGAAATTTTGTTTAGCCTTCGAGCTAAAATGATAAACTCGAATGCAGTAAACTGTGCATACTTTGTCAGGCAATGAATGCACTACTACCATTCATGTACTCATATGTTGGGGCATGCAACGTAGTAAATGCAATCAGTTATTGCATCATTATTTGTTTGCATCAGTATTTATGGCAACATAAGCGAGTAGTGTATTGTATTTGTATAAGCACGTATGAATAAATCAAAAAATACCACATACAAATGTACCAACACGATTGCACACACATAAACACACACATGCAAAATAATAATGATGGATGTTTGGTCTGTCTTTGCTTGCAGCTAAATTCATAAGACCATGTACACCTGTGCTCATTGCATCATGCCACTCATCCACCCTCAACAAAGAAGTAAAATAATGCAGAGACTATAGCATTAATGTCTAGTTGTACAACATGGAAGAAAATAAAAAAAAAACAAACATAACATAACATAACATAATAAAAAGTAAAGAAACCCCCATACTTTAGATGGTATAAATCAATGATTCAATCTATTCTAATGCCCAAGCCTCATCTACCACAAACACACAAAGTCATATGATTAAGAATACGACAGACACACACTCTCGCAAATGTGTGTGTGTTGGTCCGTATTGATCCTTTGACTTTGAGTGTCATTATTTAAACATGTAGAATAAACACACACACACACATACATACGCAATGAACAAACACATCCCAGCAGTTCGAGGAGACAGTACCGAACTAGTGATTTTGCCCATCCTTTAGGGTGGGAGCTAGTTACTTCGATAGCCACGTGACTAGTCATTTTAACACGGGCATGTCCTAGGCAGGGGGTCAATTGTCTCTTTTTGATTACAATGGGACTGTCTAATAGCTGGTCCAAAGTAGGCAACGCATTAGATTCACATACTGGTTACATAGCGTCAGTTACCTTACTAGCTTTGTAACTGGTTACTTGATCAGCTACTTGACTTGTTATTTTAACACGTACATGTCCTAAGCAGGGGTTCAATTGACTCTTTTGATACAATGTGACTATCTGATAGCTGATCGAAAGTAGTCAACGCTTCTGGTGGCTAAAATAAAGTGCAGTACAAAAAAAAGTATGAAGTGACTTCTCCATAGGTTACTAAGAGACACTAAAGTGACTATTAACTTCATACTATGTTACATGGGATATCAGATACTTAAGCAAAAATAAAAATAAACTGTATGAGAATTATATCAACAAAATTTGTATAAAACCAGTTTGTACGAATTACTCACAAAACGTTTAAAGTGACTACACTCCAGATTACTTAGAGACACTTAAGTGTCAATTGTCTTCACGCTAGATTACTTGGGATGTATAAAGTAACCAATTGTCTTCTCTCTGCACTACAAAGTGCACACACGTGTCAAATGACCAAAATATATAAATTGGAGTTAGCCAAGTGGTAAGACATTTGTGACAATTACTGTCTTTAAGGGATACATTGACTACTTGCTTAACTGCTGGGATTTCATATTCTCATACATACATATGTATGTATGTATGTATGTATGTATGTATGTATGTATGTATGTATGTATGTATCGATGCATAGATGTGTAGACACTAGACCTGCCCTTAGAAAATAGATTTGCTTTCGATGAGTATTAACTTTAAGTGTTATCGGATAACTACACGCAGAGAAAAAACATGATAGCAACAATGTCAGTGCGATCAAATTATTTTCCTAACTGCCTAATATGACCATCACAATAAAATCATTATAATTTTAATCATGCTTTAAAAAAAACCTTTTTGATTTGAAAATTTAATATATAATATTATAATATTACATGGCCGTCAGTTGTAAAATGTATTTTATTGTTGTTCCAAATATTTAAAATTATTCCTACAAAAGTAATTTTATTTTTTCAATAATATTAACATTTAGTATTTAACATATGTTAGTTATAACTTATTCTTTCAAAATTTAAGCTGCATGTGTTTCGCAAATGAATGGTATATTACATATTTAATATAAAAAGGGTAAATATTTGGGTATTCATTCGATCAACCCTTAATCGGTTAACCGATTAATTTTGGACGGTTAACTGTTCGAATAATTTGAAATTGCCGATTTTCAAATAACAAATAAACCGATTAATTTGTGTCGATTAACCGATTAACACATCGCTCAATTGCTGCAACAACGTCATAATTCAAAAAAGTCGTTTCGAGAAAAACGTCTTTGAATATTTTATGAAATTTTACTATTTCTTAAATAAATTTTGAACAAATCATGCGATTTCAGAAATATAAATAATATATATTAATATCTTTCTAATTTGTATTTAACCCAAATTTTTACTTATCAAATATACGACAACAAATGAAATTTAATTTTGATGTTTACAAAAAAAAAAAAAAACACTCTCACACAAAAAATAATTGACTTTTTTGAAAACTGATAAAACTATATGAAAGATTATAGAACAGCGCATATTTTGTATTACTTAGTTCCAAAAACACGGATTTTGAGCATAACGTTGTTGCAGAAAATAGGCGATATGTTTACAAAATGCCTTAGTTGCTGTTTTTTATGTTTTTGTACACAAACTTATTGTTGTATTTTCAATTTAAAATGAAAATAGAAATTATTCGGTTAATCGAATAATTTTAAATTAACCGACTATTAACCGAATAAATCTAAACCTCGATTAATTATTTGCTCGATTAACCGATTAAACAAGAAACCCGATTTATTGAATACCCTAATAAATATAAATTATTTTAATTTTCAGGCCTTCTTATAAATATTTTTTTTACATTTTTGCAGCAATTGATATTGTTAACAACAAGCCGGATTACTTTCTATATATACTTAAACAGTATATAAATTCAGCAGATTTTGTTCTTGAAATAAAGCCAGGTAAGTGTTTGTTAAATCACAAAAAAAGTATTTAACTAATTCATAGAGTAAAACCTAATTTAATTTTGGTTTGTTTGTTGGTCATTCCTTCTTTTATGAAGTAGAACAAACTTAATCAATTAAAAATTATATTTTTACTCAAGTCTTCAGCACATAAAGTTAATCTGCCAGAAACACCACCGTCTTACGACACAATACATACTTTTTTCAAGAAGTACCATATACTGAAAACAACACTGAACTACAAATGCACTGTCAATATGCAATTGTTAATGATGGGAACACATATTTAACTACGCATTTTGGCAGATCTTCCATCAACACAAGTAAGTATTTATTTATATGCAAAGTATTAAAATTAAATGATTTTTAACAAAAATTATATTTCTTCTAGGAAACTAGACTATTCAGTGAAGTTAAGGAGGCACAGCAAAGTAATAATTTGGAAAATAAACACCGCACAGTGGTATGAGAATAAAAAAAGAGGGAAATAAATCTGTAACTTCTAAACCCTTACGCCGATTAGAATGAAATTTCACATGCGCAAAGAGGAAGTATAGTCGAGTTTAGGTTTTGAATTTGGACCTCATGAGCCCACCAGGAGCGGGACCAGGGGTTCCCAAAGCAGGACACATCGGGTATGTTCAATTTTTAAAATGATCCTATTTCACATACAGAATCTCCTCGTCGAGCACTAGATAAAACCGTCGTAGCTATCAATTATCTCTTATAGCTTAGGAGATATTCGCATTTGAAAAGTTAATTTTCAACATTTTATCTAAAAATTTTCTAAGAGGATGTATAATGAATTTGTACTTTTTGAAAAGCTAACTTTACGCCAAATATTTTAAATGAAAAAAACATTTATAATTTTTGATACCGACGGTATCAGGTCCATTCAAAAAATGCCTATTTTTTATGTAAAATTCAAATTTAGGGCAAAAATTCTCAAATCGCATACTCGACATCAAAAAATAGTAACCTATTTTAGATGGCTCAATAAGTTCTTAATTATTTTGTAAAGGGTTCCGATAAGCCCGCCCCTGGTATGGATATTATAGCCAAAAAACGAAAAATCCCATTTTTGGGATTTTTTTAAGATTTTTTTGGGAATTGCGGGATACTTGATAACAAATTTCAAAATTTGTTTTTATTTTTCCATTTTAAGTAGAAAAATCTACATAACTGTGAAATTTCATTCAAAAATATTCATAAATAAAAATTTTATTTCAATTTGAAAAATTTGTATCTATGCAAAATTCAATAAAAAGCATTTTTTGTCATATTTTTCAAAAAAGTATTCCATGAGTTTTTTAATTGTCAAAAGTTATATACATTTTTGAAAAGTAGACAAAATCTATCCATTGATATATAACATGTCTACCTCGGGTTTTTTACGTGTCAAATAAATTAGGGAAAACTTAACAACTCGCTGAGAATTTACCTAGCACTGTTATTTTCATTCATAAAAATGTTATTATGTAGGCAACATGCTTTTTTATGAATTTCTATGTTAAGTAAATTATCTGCGAGTTGTTTAGTTTTCCCTAATTTATTTGACACGTAAAAAAAATAAGGTAGATATGTTATATATCAATGGGATAAAATCGGGGAATATTTGGAACCGCGGTCACCAAAAAACTGGAGTAGGGTGGGTAAAAATGTTGAAAATTAAATTTTTTATGTAGTGCTCAACGAAGAGATTCTATATGTGTAATTTTTTTTAAATCGGAACACAAACGAAGAAATAGGATAATTTTAAAAATTGAACATACCCGAGGTGTCCTACATGAGGTCCAAATTCAAAACCTAAACTCGACTGCACTTCCTCTTTGCGCATGTGAAATTTCATTCCAATCGGCGTAAGGGTTTAGAAGTTACAGATTTATTTCCATCTTTTTTTATTCTCATACCACTGTGCACCGTTCAAATATCGCCAAAGCAATAATATCATAAATAACCATTAAGTTTAATATATATGTACAACTTGTACAATTTGTACATACAAGGATTCAATTCATAGTACTTTGCATACCGTTTAACATAGAATCATTAAATTCTGATTTAATATCATATATTTGTACAACAAAAGAATTCGTCATATTTTTTAAATTAAGTATATAAAGTACGTTAATAGTTATAAAAATAAAAAAAAATATAACTATATTGAATTATATGTATGTATATAATTAATGCGTATATCTTTATTAAAATTAAAAAAGTGTTATTTTTAAATAAAATAAATTTATGTTGAAAATAAAATGTTTCTTCCAAATATTTTTTATTAAATCTAAATGGCTGTGAGAATCAAACTATTATAAAAGTAAAACCATATTATGATGGTTGTGGCCATTTTATGATAAAACAGTTTACACAAATTGTATTATATTATTATTGTGAAAATCATGTTATAGTAATAGTAATGACAATATTATGATAACTTATAAGAATCATATTATGTTCTTCGCTGTGAAATATTTTACATGTTTGTCATGATAATAAAACCAATCATTAATGATAGTTTCAGATTCTGGTTCCCATAACTATGTTTTTTCTTTGCGTGTATCTAGAACCCGTGAAAGACATCGATTGAAAGTTGTAAAGATCCATTCAAAGCAAATCAATTTATTAAGGGCAGGTCTAATTAATATAAATGTGAATGTGTCATTGCAACAACGATTCTCTTATGACTAATGAAACAAAGTATTAATTTGCTGTGAAACATATGTTGAATATTGTAGCACTTACAAAAAGGATTTAATTTAAACTCTCTTGCAAATTGATTATTTGAAATTTTTGTTCTATTTATTAATGCTAGCAACAGCCTACAAAACAGTAAAATTAATATGATTGCATCATTTTAAGTTTATATTCAACATTTAAATCAAAAAACAAATCAGTACGCAGGTGGTCCGAAATTGTCTTTATAAGTGGTTCAGTAACAATTTTGTTGTTGGACCAATCATCAAAGAAAATTAGTTTTTCTACTTGAAATTATTTATTTCTTAAACATTTTACGCCCAAATTCTAAATTTGGCACAGTGGGAAAAATCACCAATCTAGCTTATAAAAAATCGGATCTTTTAAACTATTGATCGGAGGAGTAAGAAATGTATGAAGCGATTGTAGCTACTAGATTGGTCTTTGAATTTATTGTATTTGTAGGAAGGTTTTAGTGGAAATTACAATTTTTCTTGATATTAAAGTTCAACAAAATAAATCAGAATTTTTTGTTAAATAAAATTCAACAAAAAAAATCTTTTTATATGTTAATTAAATCATAGGAATAGCTTTATGCAATAAATTTTTTTTAAAAAATAAATTTTCATTGAATAATTTTGAAAAAAATCTCTTATGATGGGGTTTCTCGCGTTTTGTTACCTGTAAGAAACAAACAGCCTTATTAGACAGTAAAAGACCATAATATGTTGGAAAAACATTAATTGCTTAAAAATCAGATGCACAATAATTTCACAGCCTGTTTTAATAAAAATTTCCATTTGGGAATTTATATTGAAAACAAAAACAAATTTTATTTTTTTTTATTGTCGTTTCAATATATGTAAATTCCGAAATAAAAATTTTTATTTTACTTTCAAAAAACAGGCAAAATCCATAAAAAACAAACACTTTTGAATATCGCCCACAAGTTATACTTTTTTAACCCTATTTATATACATACGTAAATATCTCAATTTTAAACACTGTTTTGGTCCTAGTTATTTGAAGCCTGGTCCTATTGTGGTGAAATTTATGACGACTGCACCAGTATCCCTAATGGTTGAGTATCCCTAACAATATGATTATATAGGAAATTAAATTTATTATACAAGAAATTAAACGTACAGGTAAGCCTCCATTTACGCGGTACTTTATTTACGCGAATTCGATATAACGCGAACTCAAATTAGCAACCATTTTTTCAAATACGCGACTTTTTTTACACGATTTTTTTATCTCTTTTATGTATTAGAATATTTTGTTTTTTTAATTGAAATTTATTCCTTAATTTTCGATAAGAAATAATTTTTATACCCTACACCACCATAGTGGGGAGGGTATTATGCGTTTGTGCAGATGTTTGTAACGCCCAAAAATATTACTCTAACACCCACCTTAAAGTATACCGATCGACTTAGAATCACTTTCTGAGATATTTCGATCAAATTTGGTACATATTACTTTTTTGGCCCAAGGACCAAGCCTATTGAAACTGGCTGAAATCGGTCCATTATTTCACCTATCCCCCATACAAATGTCCCCTCGAAATTGGACTTTATCGGTCATAAATGTTTAATTTATCTATGTATCTACACAAATTTGGCTCCAAATAAGTTTTATAGATACAAAATTCATGTCACCAAATTTTGTTACGATCGGTCCATAATTAGTCATAGCTCCCATATAGACCCGCTTCCGAAAATCACTTTAACGTGCATAAATCGCTTAAAAATGTTGGTATACACACAAAATTCAACATAGTTAACTTTAATATAGACATAAATCACACGACCTAATTTTATGGTGATCGGTCCATAATTGGTCATAGCTCCCATATAAGGCCCACTTCCGAAAATCACTCAAAAATATAAATTATTGAAATTTTAAAAGAAAAATATTTTTACTCATTTACTTGGTGTAGGGTATTATATGGTCGGGCTTGACCGACCATACTTTCTTGCTTGTTTTACTTTACTTTTGTTTTAAGTAAGTTTTTAAAAGTACAAATAAAATAAGTTTACTTAAAGTATACATATATCGTCGCCTTAAATGCAAACGGACGTAACTACATTTTTATTGCTTTTACAGAATCAATAATAGAGTATTCTTGGCAATTGTTCAATCAATCAAAAACTCGATTTTGAATTGCTGTGTAGTAACATCCGCTTTCATTTAAGGTGACGATATGTGTTTTCTATTTAACGCAATTTTTAGGTCCCAATTTATTTTTGTTATGTGACTGATGTATTGTTTTACGCGAAATAAAAAAATTGTTGGCCCCACAAAAGCATTTCGTTCTAAATTAGAACCTCGTTTTACGCGAATTTGAGCCAATTTTTTGTCCATGCTTACTATATTTGGTCTAGTTTCAAATTCAAAAATTAGTTTGACGGCACTTAGGGGTACATTAAGATATTTTGACAAAAATACACGTTTATATATTTAATTGCAAAATGTATTACTAAAATCATTTTCACTAAAACAAATCATGTCCTCGTAATCTTTAGGACTTGTTTTATCCAAAAATAAAATGTAGGTTCAATAGCGCAATAAAACTTTTGATAATACATTGGGTGAAACATGAAACCAAAATCCCTCATGAACGTAGATACTACTTATTCATTGCATACATTTACGGCCGTGTATTTTCATAATTAACATATCAATCGAAAAATGTTGAATGCATTTTTTAGTAGCAACTGTCATGAAATTATTCTATGCTATAGGTTTATAAATTTAAAAACAAAAAAAAATATTTTTTATAAGCTAGATTGGAAATTTTTCCCATAGTGTTTGTTTGGTGGGTACGTATAATTATTATTTTTTAAATTAAAAGAAATATAACTTATACGTTACAAAAATTACCATATGTTAATTATCATTAAATACAAAAATAAATTCAAAATAAAATTAAGGCTTGTTTCACGATGTCGAAAGTAAAATGAATCGAACAAATTTGTATGAAAACTATTCGTAAGAATTTTAAAAACTGAGTTTTTTTATAAAAACAGTTTGAGGTTGTTGCAGATATTTTATTTTTTTACCCATACATTCACACATATTAAATACCTATATTTGCCTACCAATGATCTAATGTATATGAGCGAAAACATTGAATTCTGCTTAACTATTTAACCTTTTATTATCTAATTGATGAACCATATTTTTGTAGTAGTTTTTACATACATATGTCTCACAGTTGCGTCAATCGCAAATGAGTGGTACTAAATCTAGATTATCTAAACTACTAGTCCGATTGCACAATTATGTATGGACGAATCGTAGAGATTAGTTAGAATACAAGGTGAGATATATGGACATATTTCCATGAATGAGACTTTGTAATAAATTAAATGGAAGGTAACATTTTAAAGGGAGAACATTTCCAAAAGTGTATCTGAAAATTGCATTTGCATTATGAATGTTTTTTTTTTTTTTTTGAGAAAACATTTAAAGTGAAAAGAACAATTTAAAATAAAACGAATTTTTATTTCGACAATAGTCTTAACTAGACCAATAAAATAACACTGTGCTAGTTGAAAAAACTGAAACATTTTTCTTTTAAAATTTCAATAATTTATATTTTTGAGTGATTTTCGGAAGTGGGCCTTATATGTAGGCTATGACCGATTATGGACCGATCACCATGAAATTAGGTCGTGTGATTTATGTCTATATGAAAGTTTACTATGTTGAATTTTGTGAGTATACCAAAATTTTTAAGCGATTTATGCACGTTAAAGTGATTTTCGGAAGCGGGTCTATATGGGAGCTATGACTAATTATGGACCGATTGTAACAAAATTGGTGACATGAATTTTGTATTTATAAAAATTATTCGGAGTGCAATTTCCGGAGATACATTTATAAATTAAACATTTATGACCGATAAAGTCCAATTTCGGTAGGACATTTGTATGGGGGTGAGGTGAAATAATGGATCGATTTCAGCCAGTTTCAATAGGCTTGGTCCTTGGGCCGAAAAAATAATATGTACCAAATTTGCTCGAAATATCTTCAAAATTGCGACTTGTACTCTGCGCACAAGGCTTACATGGACAGCCAGCCAACCAGACGGACGGACATCGTTTAATCGACTTAGAAAGTGATTCTAAATCGATCGGTATACTTTAAGATGGGTGTTAGACTAATATTTTTGGGCGTTACAAACATCTGCACAAACGCATAATATCCTCCCCACTATGGTGGTGTAGGGTATAACAAAGGCATTCGCACGGGACAAAACAAAACTGGTTTTCAGGGCCAACAATTCAAACGCCGATTTCCGAGAAACCATTTTTACTAACAGGCTTAGTCAACATTTTTTTAAATTTACGTCCTAGTTGCTTTTACTTCTTGACCATTTCAACAAAAGTAGTCCAACTAAGCTATACCTGGAATGCTGTTTATATCTTTAGATTTTTCATCAAAACGAACTTGAAACAAGACATGCTCTTCAATCTGATTAGAGGCATAAAATACCTTTTAACTCCATTTATGTTATGTTGTGCGTATCGATAAAATGAAAATGCATCGGGTATAACATAAATATGTAAATCATTAATGTAAGAACAAATAATTTCAAATTTTTAAAGTTCACACTCACAATGTCGCACGTGACCAATTTTTTTTTATTATTTTAATTGTATAAAAAAATCTCCGTTTGTACTTAATATGATAACAAATGTTTTTTTTTTTCAATGTCGCACGACTTTCAAAATATGCGATAAAGCAAAGAAAAAATTACATTTGCATAGTTTCTAGTTTTTCGGCTCTTTGCATCCTCAGATAGATTCTGAAGAGCCAATGCCAATGTAAAATGTAAAATGTCTATCTTAAAAGGGTTATAAATAAATGTAAAATGTCTTTACATTATTTTAATATAATTGTTTCCCTATGAAATTATGATATACTTTTAATTTGTTTGTCTCGCTGCACCTTTCGGTGGAAATTTCCATATGTTTA
Organism: Calliphora vicina; assembly: GCF_958450345.1. Lineage (NCBI taxonomy): Eukaryota > Metazoa > Arthropoda > Insecta > Diptera > Calliphoridae > Calliphora > Calliphora vicina. The sequence continues at coordinate 827,630 of NC_088780.1, read as the reverse complement.
TCGCAATATTTTAAAATCAAAAACAAAAGTAAAAAACAATTGTGTTTCAAGCTTTTACCACGAGTTACGCATCAGACACATAAATTACACAGCCATAAAACAAAAACACATGAGATGCTGTGTTTAAATAAAACATTCACTTTTAAGCCCTTGACAATGCACAGTGGGGCAGAATCAATATTTTTTTGGAAATAAATCTGGCATTTCTAAATGGCTCATCCGATCGGGATAAAAATAAAGGTCTCATCCAATTTTATCCTGATTGGATGAGACCTTTAGAAGTGCCATATTTATTTCCAAACAAATTTGATTCTGCCCCACTGTGCATTGTCAACTGAATCAGATGTCGCAGTCTTCATTTTGAACCGAAAGAACAATCATTAACTTTTAAAATATAATTTCATTAAAATCTTGCACAAATATTTTTTAATTCGGCAAACGATTGAAAAATACAAATTGTTCTTATTGAGTAAAAATAGAAGGGGAAAATGATTCTACGAAAAATTCTGAGCAACTTTTCCCTAGAAACCATATATCTAAAATAGATGTATGTTTTAAAATAAAATTCAAAAAATACAAATGATTAATAAAGTTAATAGAATTTTGGAACCGAGTTGATAAATGAAATAGAAAAGCAGTCGATCACTACTTACAACTTATTTTTTAATGTCAAAATCCTATTTATACCTATGGTTTCTATTGCAAAGTTGCTTAGAATTTTTCGTAGAATCATTTCCCGAGTGATTTTTTATTTTTTTTGCACACAAATTAGCCAAACCTAATAAGTATACATGTTGTGATGTATCAATATTACTCATACGCTGACAACGTTCATGCGAAAAATTCAAATGCATTTTTTTTAATTCTTGGAAAATAGGAACATCATTTTTTTCTATATTTTAATGAAATTCTATAATTATAAAAAAAATAATAATAATCTAAAAGTAAGTTTTAATTTCGCTCAAGTTAATTTATTATATTTATTCTGTAAATAATTCAAAGAATACGACTGTAAATTAATTTTAGACAATTGGCAAATCGGAATGCATTTTCTGCCCTGCCAACGTCGTCATTGTAAATATCATCTAATTAACTTACTATTATTGGGAATCGGAATATGAGAAGCCAAATTCATATACATACATATGTATATTTAATTTCATATGTTTTTTGTAAGTTAGACGAAATTATACTTATTTTTATGATATGTGTGTATCTTATTTTTTATTACAAATTAATTTATTATATCGAGCCCTTAGCGCCAAAATATCGTAAGCGACATTTTTAATTTTTTTTTTATTGCAGAAATTAAAATTTTATGGACCGACTGATGTTTTAGAGTTCTCAGAATATCAAAATTGTTAATAACTTCAAAAATATAGGGGGTACGATTTTATCGTAAAGCAATGTTTATATTTTACAGTAAACAAATTTATATGGTTAGATTAGTTTGAATGAAATTCCACATGCGCAGAGAAGAAGTGCTGTCGAGTTTAAGTTTTGGACGTGGACCTCATGGGCTCACAAGGGCCGCGACCAAGGGCCCTCAAAGTAAGACACCTCGGGTATGTTACATTTTTAAAACGATATTATTCTTGTTTTGTGTTCCGATTTCAAAAAAATTATACACATAGAATCTTCTCAGCGAGCACTACAAAAAACTTCGTCGTAGCTATCAATTATCTCTTACAGCTTAGGAGATATTCGTATTTGAAAATTAAATTTTCAACATTTTTACCCTCCCTACTCAAGTTTTTTGATATCAGCGTATCCAAATATTTCCCGATTTCCTATAGTTTTCCTTTCTTGTACTAACAACACATGTATGTGTCAAATAGAAAAAGAATTGTTTAAAAATAATGACTAAGTCCAAAGTTTTTTAAAAAGGAATTTTTCGCTATTTTTTTGGGAAAAAATAACTCTTTTTCTTTTTAAGTTATCGCAAAAAGTTTCTAAGAGGATGTATAAGGAATTTCTACTTTCTGAAAACTTAGTTTTCATAAAATATTTTAAAGGAAAACCAATTTCAAACTTGTTGTTTCCTTTCAAAAAACACCTATTTTTTATGTAAAATAAAACTTTAGGGCAAAAATTCTCAAATCGCGTATCCGATATCAAAATATAGTAACCGATTATAGGTGGCTCAATATGTTTATAATTATTTTGTAAAGGGTCCCGATAACCCCGACCCTGGTATGGATATTATAGCCAAAAAACTAAAAATTACCATTTTTGGAATTTTTCAACACTTTTTTGGGAATTGCGGGATTGCTATAATAATAAATTTCAAAATTCGTTTTTATTTTTCCATTTTAAATAGAAAAATCTACATAACTGTGAAATTTCATTAAAAACTATTTATAAATAAAAATTTAATTTCAATTCGAAAAATTTTTATCTATGCAAAAATTCAATAAAAAACATTTGTTGTCATATTTTCGATAATAGCTATGTTCAATAACTAAATGTTGTTACTAGTTAGTAACAATCATAGTAGAAAAATAGAAGGTAGTTTCATTCTCTCTTTATTTTTTAAAATTCTACGTCTGACATGCTTAAGGATTTTGACGTTTTCGTTAAAATAGTAATACCATATTAATTAAAAATTTCCCCATATATTCTTTGAAGTTTGTGAAAAAATTAATACATAATTTTCATTAATTTGAAGAATATTAAAAAAAATATGAAAAATATTTACTATCAAATTGGGATCAAAGGTAAGATTTTCATTTTCAAATATTTCAAAGCTAATTTGTGAACATTATTTTAAGATTTAACAAACATGAGTTGCATTTTCCCCAACTGCGAAAATACCAAATATTTTTGCAAAAATTCAAATGTAAATTTTTTTAAAGTCCCTACATTACCTAACAGACGACAACAGTGGCTGGATGTATGTAAAACTTGTCAGACACCAGTTTTTTAAGCCTTTTGTAACGTTTAAATTATTTTTTTTTTTTAATTTAATGAAAATTCTTTGTCAGGTAGCCCAAATTATATAGCGAATGTTAGGAATTGAATCATTAACTTCCAACACAACAACTTAATACATTTTTATTTAAATACTAAATTATAAATTACACATTTTTTGTAAAAAATGTCTCTAAAATAAAAATCATTTTTAGGAATGTGGCAATGCTTTTTATAATGCTCACAAAATAAGGAAACTTCAAAAAACCTTATTTGAAAAAAAAAATTTTGATTGAAACTACCTTCTATATTTTTATCATGGTAACAATTGTTACTGGAAAAGCGTTCATTAACTCAAAAACTTGCAAGTAGGGAAAAAATCAAGAGCGTATAAATTTTAGAGAGTTTTCTCTCGTTGCAAACTATTACAAGTTCTATTTTGAACTCGTAATAGTTAGCAGCATATATTTTATATGTTTTGTGTTATTGTTTATTTATTTAAAATTTTATTTTTGTGGTGAAAAAATGTCAAAATAAAAGAATTTTCAATAAAATTAAAGAAAATGTGATTATTTATACATTTTAATAAAAGGAATAAAATAAGGAAATTCTGTGTATAAAACAATTGTTACTGGAAAAGCGTTCATTTACTTTTTACTATTTTTGAGAATTTAAGAGAGTAATTTTATAAATTTTGATTTTATTCTCTCGTTGCAAGTATTTACTGGGAAAGTAAATGAACAGATCCAATAATAAAATTTGTTTACTCTAAAATATAAACATTGACTTACGATAAAATCTTACCCCCTATATTTCTGAAGTTATTAAAAATTTTGATATTCTGAGAACGCTAAAACATCAGTCGATCCATAAAATTTTAATTTCTGCAATAAAACAAAAATTTTACAAATGTCGCTTACGATAATTTGGCGCTAAGGGCTCGATATGACGAAAACAAAAATTCGTTCCAGAATGGCAGATGAAACCATAGATCTGCATCTATGGTTTCTATAGTATTCTTAAGAAGCTATTTAAAATAAACACTTTTTTTATAAGGTACTGTTTTACTTTATTGTTATTTCTTCTTATATAATGTACTCATTAGAGTGCTCCAAAAAAATAAAATTGCGAATTTTGACCGCCCCCCCCTCTAGAATGGTTCTATGTATTGTAAAAACTAGTTGTGAAAAATATTAGGACGATATGATAACGTTAACTGGTGCCGCAACGACGCTGAAGTTTTGAGGTGCATTTACAAGGGGAAAAAATTAAATTTTTTCAGTTTTTGTAAAAATTTTGGCATTAAATAATTACTTTTGCAATTTAGTTTAAAAGAATCGAAATGTACACGTAATTGTCGTTTTAATAAGATATAAAAGACAAAAATTGGTTAAAAAATGTTGAAGTTATTAAAAAATCGCCAGGCCATTAACTTGAACAAGAAACAAAATTAACATATTTTGATAAATATTATAATAAAAGTACATTTTTACTTAAAATGAAATGTATATGAGTTTTTGTCTTCGTAGGATACCTTCAACCTATTCGGAGGTATGACCAAACAAATTTAATTTTTTTAAAGGCAGTATCAAAACTCCAATTTCATATTTTTAAAAATTTTGTTAAACAAATTTCAAAATTTTTTGATCATTACATTGGGATTTATTGAGAACATAATAGGTAGTTTTTCCTATAGTTTTTCCGTACCTGCGATTTAAATTTTGAGATTTTCGAGAAAAACTATTTTTTTGGCCATATTTTGGCGAATGAGCCGAATTTCTTTGTTATTATGATTTTTAAGCAAAAGCTATACAGAATATTATATTCCAGGTAATTTTAAATATAGTCTGAAAATTTTTCTAAAATTGGAACCCTTAAATCGTGAAGGTCAAAGGTCAGATTTTTCAATATTTGGAATTTCTCATGGAAAAATAGCAAAGTGTTATATATTTTTGGGCCGATTTTGATGAAACTTATGGAAAATATAACACATAGTCTAGTATTTACAAAAACAGCAGAAAAATTAATATTAACCCTTAATAGCACTTGGGGTTAAAATTAACCTCAACTTTTAAAATCACGAAAATCACGTTTTCCGATTTTAGTAAAACATTCACACTATATTTAAAATTACCTGGAATATAATATTCTGAATAGCTTTTGCTTAAAAATCATAACAGTAAAGAAATTCGGCTCATTCGTCAAAATATGGCCAAAAAAATAGTTTTTCTTGAAAATTTAAATCGCAGGTATGGAAAAACTATATGGAAAAACTATTATGTTCTCAATAAATACCAATGTGATGATCAAAAAATTTTGAAATTTGTTTAACAAAATTTTTAAAAATTTGAAATTGGAGTTTTGAAACAGCCTTTAAAAAAATTAAATTTGTTTGGTCATACCTGCGAATAGGTTAACGGTATCCAACGAAGACAAAAACTCATATACAAGTAAATATGGATATATTTTAAGTAAAAATGTACTTTTGTTATAATATTTATCAAAATATGATAATTTTGTTTCTACATTTCTTGTTCTAGTGGCCTGAAACACGTTAATGACCTGCCGATTTTTTAATAACTTTAACATTTTTTAACCAATTTTTGTCTTTTATATCTTATTAGAACGATAATTACGTGTACATTTCGATTCTTTTTAAATTAAATTGCAAAAGTAATTATTTAATGCCAAAATTTTTACAAAAACTGGAAAAATTGCATTTTTCCCCTTGTAAATGCACCTCAAAACTTCAGCGTCGTTGCGGCACCAGTTAACGTTATCCTATCATCCTAATATTTTACACAACGAGTTTATACAATACATAGAACCATTCTAGAGGGGGGACGGCCTGTACCTAGTACTCATGCAAGTATTTTATTTTTTTAGTGTCTAATAAAAATTAATTGCTAAAAAAAAATTACTTTCAATTGTAAATACATAATTATGTATGTTTCTTTCTTATAATTTTCGGGATTTTAGATTTCCCGAATATCTCGAAACCCCGGGATTTTTAAAAATCAGTTCCGATTAGCATCTCTAGCTGTAACTTTAGAATGGAAAGCCATAAATTAATGAATTAAATTGGAAACTAAAGCATACTTAATGTTCTATTAAAATAATTAAATAATAAATTTATTATTTATATTTATAAGTATTATTATAAATTTAATTTAAAATAAAATTTTTGTTTTACACAAAATTTTATAGATGTACAAATTTGTACCTCAATAAACCCACACAATTTTTTTTTTTTTGGATTTGTAAGTTGAAATGTCGTATTTTAAGAGCATTTAATGAAATTTACCCGATCTCGCCCTGAACTTTCTTAAACTCAATCTATATATCGACAAAACTCCAATAATGGAGCACTTTAAAAAAACAACATAAAAAAATATTTGCAAAACTTTTATCTAAATAAAAAATATTTATTTATGTACTCAAATACCTGAAGTTGATGGTTCCATTTTAATATTTTTACTTTTAACAGACTTAACAAAAAATATAAGCTCTCGAAATATCACAATTTTCAATTTCAACCACAGTTCGCAAAATTTTTAAAAATTATTTGACTTTGACCGCTCATTGCTAATAAAGTAAGTTACTCAGAACTGTAATTTTAGCAGTAAGTGATGTAGAATTTAATGCACTTTTACCCCATACCAAACATGACTGTGGCAGATAAAGTTCAGCTTTTGAATTAATCGCCACTTTTGGTACATTTCAAGCCTCTGTGCGACGTGTGTAATTTTTTGAACAATTTTTTACTGGACTATTTGGAAGTCATATTTGTCATATATTTCGTTATCAAAATATTCTCCACCGATTCCGATACTGAATCGGCTTTCATATACAAAATTAATAGGCCCATGAGCATTTTGCAGGCAAAGTGATAAATACGAGGTTTTAAAAATATCGTCACAGGATATAACTACAGCCATATATTACGTTCTTTTAAAAATAAGACTCAACATACAGGAATATTTACATATTTCTTTCCATCTTAACGTGTGTTATGTTATATTCATATATTTTTGTTTGACCATTCGGCACAGCCAAATATAAAATTCTAATTCTTTAGCCACTTTTTAGTAAATTTTTAGCCATTTCTTCACCAAGAATGACCAACACTGGTAATCATACTCATTAGTATATATCGAGGGCCTATATTCAAAACCCTCTATCTTAAAGCAACTACTGCATCTCACATAAAATTGGTTGCAACATTTAGTGCAACATTTTAGCATTATTGTGGACTTTATGATAGATTTTCTTCTCAAAATATTCAATGTCATGTATGAAAATGATGAGATAGAGGATTTTGCAAAAAGGAATTGCAAGAAGAAAAAAATATAGAGAAATAACAAAAATGCAAACACAATAAATATGTTTGCTATGAAATTCACACCATAGATGAAGGCTGTTTCACTGAATATTTCACCATCAAAAAGTCATTTTCGTTAAAATCAAAAATAGAGGGTTTTGAATATAGACCCTCAAAATATTATATATAAAACATTTGCCGAATTCACAAAACCCTTTGTATCATTGTATCGAGTGTATTATTGAATTAAAATACAATAGTGTAAGCTTGTTGTTGGAAATTTTCATACAAAAATTAAATACACTTATACACTTTTATTTTGTATGCTTTTAGAAAGTTGTATTGGTTTACAGCTATAAATTTGTTTACATTTCTCTGAGCACACATAGTACCCGTATATGTGAGAGAGTAATTTGAACAAATTGAGAGTCGGTCGACTTGTTATACATACTACTCTTTCAAAAACATTCATACAATATACAATGGGTGTTCACAAACTAATAAACAAAAAGTGTATTTAATACAAGATACACGATACAAAATGTTATGAATTCAGCAATTGTTTATTTTTAATTTAATTTAACAGTACGCTCTTTTAGCCGAAGTAATAAATAAAATATATTAAATATACATATGTATGTATATATTTTTTTTTTGGACGTAGTGATAGCGCGCTATCAACTAGTGGCCCTCCTAACGTGGGAGGTTCGGAACTATGGAACATCTGTCCTTGATGACTGTTTATGTATTTCTCACAATGATTCCAGTCGTCTTTCGATCGTAGCATTATCTTAATTATGGTTTCTGCTGTTATTGTTTCCCCCATTTTATTGTACAGCTCTCGCCGTTCATTTATCCATTTTGGACATTCAAAAAGTATGTGTTCTACTGTCTCTTCTCTTGATTCACATGCCTCACAAGATGCTGTGTCGCTTAGTTTAAATCTATGTAGGTATTGATTAAAGCTACCATGGTTTGTTAAAAATTGCGTCATGTAGAATCCCACATTTCCATGAGTTCTCTCTATCCACTCTTGTATGTTTGGAATCAGGTAATATGGCCATCTCCCCTTTTCTTCGTGTGTCCACCTTTCCCGCCATTTTATCATAGTATTGGATTTGGCATTCAATTGTATCTGTATTTCTTTCTTTTTTGCTCTGTTGGATTGTCATCACCATCTTCAAGAAGTTTTAGCTGCCGGTATATCTCTTCTCTTTCTAGTGTAACGTGCAGTTACAAAAGTCAATACATCAACATAACATAATTAATTAATACAATATGTATTAGTATATTATTGTCAATAATTCCTAAACAGTTTATATGAATTCTAATTTGTTGTCAATAATTCCCAAACAGTATATGTGAATTCTAATATAAGACATCTAAGAAAACAGGAACAGGGAGTGAGAATTGAAGTTCCGATCTACTTATACTTTGCGCCCGGGTAAACAAAGCATAATTAGACGAGAGCTAAATTCTTACTTCGTATTAATACCGTAGTTAAAATCTGTAGTTAGCCGACTGAGAGCCGAAGCATTTATCTCGTCGGATCGTACTCATTAGCTAGTCGTAGCCAATAAGTTGTAGTTAGCCGATGAGAGCTGAAGAATTTATCTCATCAGATTGCACCCATAAGCTGTATTTACGAATAATTAGTCGTTAGCCGACCGAGAGCCGAAGCATTTATCTCGTCGGATTATACTCATTAGCTAGTCGTAGCCAATAAGTTGTAGTTAGCCGATGAGAGCTGAAGAATTTATCTCATCAGATTGCATCCATAAGCTGTATTTACGAATAATTTGTCGTTAGCCGACCGAGAGCCGAAGCATTTATCTCGTCGGATTGTACTCATTAGCTAGTCGTAGCCAATAAGTTGTAGTTAGCCGATGAGAGCTGAAGAATTTATCTCATCGGATTGCATCCATAAGCTGTATTTACGAATAATTTGTCGTTAGCCGACCGAGAGCCGAATCATTTATCTCGTCGGATTGTACTCATTAGCTAGTCGTAGCCGATAAGTTGTAGTTAGCCGATGAGAGCTGAAGAATTTATCTCATCAGATTGCACCCATAAGCTGTATTTACGAATAATTAGTCGTTAGCCGACCGAGAGCCGAAGCATTTATCTCGTCGGATTATACTCATTAGCTAGTCGTAGCCAATAAGTTGTAGTTAGCCGATGAGAGCTGAAGAATTTATCTCATCAGATTGCATCCATAAGCTGTATTTACGAATAATTAGTCGTTAGCCGACCGAGAGCCGAAGCATTTATCTCGTCGGATTGTACTCATTAGCTAGTCGTAGCCAATAAGTTGTAGTTAGCCGACGAGAGCTGAAGAATTTGTCTCCTCGGATTGCATCCATAGACAGTATTCACAAATAATTAGTCATTATCCGACCGAGAGCCGAAGTATTTATCTCGTCGGATTCTCTATTAGAAGTTTCACCCATTAACAAACATATTCCAAAGATCCAAGACAGCTCTGTGGTAAACATTTCAAAGGAAGCAGACCTTTGAAGAACCTGGACAGACTAAGCATACCCCGGCTGGAAACAAAAACTGCATCACAAATGGCGCCCGAGCAGGGACCCGACTCCAAACCCGAATCTAGTGGAAAAGCGACGAACACAACCACCAACGGTAGCGGAGCGGATCCAAAGAATAGCCACCATAGCAGTCTTGGAAATTCTTGTACCCTTCAGACGGACTCCGTTGGGTGGATTTACCTCTTAAAAAAGGACAAACTAATAGAAGTTTGCCACCAAAATGGAATAAACACGGAAGGGGCAACCGTAGAACAACTTAGACGTGTTCTGGGAGAGTTGATTCGTCGAAAGCGAGAACGTGCTTCGTCGGGAAAATTTACTGCGTACTTTGGAGGAGGAAGTACTAGAGGAAGAAAGGAAACCCGTTAACGAAGGACCAGTGCTAACTGTTCCATCTAAGGCACCCAGTAATACGGTTCAAGGTTCACCAAGTGATAGTGAGGTTATGTCCACCATAAGAAGATGGGATCTAACCTATGAAGGAGACGAACACTTAATGGAATTTATTGAGCGGTTGGAAGAATTAGCCGAGTGTTACTCTTTCAGCCGAAGTAGACTTTTGTTTGCGTTATTGGAAATCCTTAAAGGCCGTGCCCTCCAATGGTATCGTGTGAAGAGGTATGAAATTACTTCTTGGGAAGTATTTAAAGAACAAGCGGTTCGATTTTTTCTTCCGAAGCGATACTTGGCTCATTTGGAGGAAAGTATTTACCATCGCAAACAAGCGCCAAGGGAAAAGGCCAAGGATTACATAATGACCTTACAAACTTTAATACGACAACACCCGGAGTTAAGAAAACTAAACCACACCGACCGAATATATGATGGGTTGCGGTGTGAATATAAGTTGTACGTACGGCGTTCTGATTTTAGATCTATGGATGAGCTTATGGAACTTACGGATGAATACGAGTTGCTACGACGTGAAGAATCGAAGCAGTCTAAGCCGCAACCAAGTCATTACATGGGAACAACAAACCTATCGGTCCCTTATGAACCCCTTACTACCTGTTGGAGGTGCAAACAGCAAGGACATTATAAAACACAATGTAAGAATAATCCACGATTGTTCTGTTCTCAATGTGGGAAGGACGGCATATTGTCCCGAGACTGTTCTTGTAGAATAGCGAAAGAGGAGGAAAGAAATGATGGTCGTTATTACCTCTCCATAGTCGTGAACGGCTTACCGATACGAGCTTTGGTAGATACAGGCTCTACATTAACCTACTTAGGTGAAAATGTCCGACGGCACCTCGAGAAAGCTCATATTCGTCCCCGAATGCAGCACAGATCGGTACAGTTAGCTGACGGGACTTGTATCGAGAAAATAAACGTATACCCGATAAGCGTAAATGTTAACGGGGAACCTACGCATTTGTTAGCATCGGCCTTACCCAACTTAGCTGAGCCAGTTATCTTAGGAATGGACTTCCTACGTAGGCGACAAGTAGAGCTTCATATCGATGGTGTTCGGTTGGATATTTCGGAGCTGGGTACTCATAATGTATCCCCTCCTCCACTTCATGCCGTAGTGAATCGCAGTTTTTTATCTCCAAATCAGGAAAAGGAGTTAGAATCATTACTCACTAGTGTAAAAACTGCGTTCAATAACATCCAAGGCCCCTGTAATGCGGGGAGTCATTTAATAACCATGAAGCATGATCGGCCAATAAAACAGAGGTATTATCCTCGGAATCCAGCAATGCAGTCAGTCATAAATCAAGAAGTAGATGAATTATTGCGCATGAACCGGATCGAACCATCGTTCAGCCCTTACAGCTCTCCCGTTGTATTAGTACGGAAAAAACAGGGCACATGGCGAATGTGCATTGATTTCCGTCAAATCAATGCGGCCGCAGAACCCGACGCATACCCTTTACCTCAAATAAACGCGATTCTTGACCAACTCCGCGAAGCAAAGTATATATCAACTATAGATCTTAAAAACGGCTATTGGCAGATTCCATTAGATCCAAAATGTAGGCAATACACGGCCTTCACTGTACCCGGACGTGGCTTATTTCAGTGGAAGGTTATGCCATTCGGCCTTCATTCGGCTCCTGCAACTTTCCAGAGAATATTAGACACAGTCATCGGACCCGAACTAAGCCCTCGAGTATTTGCTTATCTGGATGACATCATAGTCCTTGGTCGTTCATTTGAGGAGCACATGATCAACTTAACCACCGTTTTTAATCGGCTATTAAAAGCTAACCTTCAAATAAACTTCGACAAAAGTGATTTCGTGCAAACGAGTCTTCAATATCTAGGACACGTAGTTTGCTCTGAGGGTATTCACACAGATCCTGCCAAAATTGAGGCAATGAAGGAAATGGCAGCACCCAAAACAATAAGAGAGCTTCGCAGAGTACTTGGGGTAGCTTCCTGGTACCGACGATTCGTACCAGATTTTTCAACACTAGTGGAGCCTATGACCCGACTACTAAAGAAAAAAACACCTTGGCAATGGGGCACAGAGCAGGAGGTAGCTTTCAATGCGCTGAAACAAAAGCTAACGGAAGCTCCCATACTATGCTGTCCCGATTTTGAACGACCCTTCTTTTTACAGACAGATGCTAGCGGTGAAGGCTTAGGAGCAGTGCTTTTTCAGCGGAGAAACGAACAGGAAAGCGTGGTTGCATATGCTAGTCGGACTTTAAATGAAGCTGAACGAAAATACTCGGCAACTGAACAAGAATGTCTGGCATTTAGAAGGTTACATTCTTTACATAACCCATCAGGACGCCTGGCACGATGGTCGCTGGAACTGCAGCAATACGACTTTGAAATTGAGTATCGGCGAGGAAAACTGAATGTGGTAGCTGATGCCTTATCCCGAAGTCCAATACCGAACAAAGATAAAACCCATCCCCTAGCCGCTGTCACCGACTGCAAAATGACGTGGTATGAACGCAAACTCAAAGAAGTACAACAGCAGAGCGATAAACACCCCGATTTCCAGACAATAGATGGAAGATTGTTTAAACACATACCACGTAAAGCTGTCGTGGCCGACTATCCCCAATGGAAATTATGCGTGCCTAATGAGAGAAAGGAACAAATTTTAAAAGAAACACACGACGATGTAGCCGCCGGTCATCTAGGGGTACATAAAACCATAAGACGTGCTCAACAAAATTATTATTGGCCAGGCATGGGACGCGATATAAAGGAATACGTACGATCTTGTACAACTTGTGGTATGCATAAGGTAGAACAATCGCGAAAGGCAGGGTTAATGTATACTTTGAACTCGTCAACGCCATGGGAGGTCGTATGTACCGACTTTATTGGACCGCTACCAAGATCGTCGAAGGGCAATTCCTGGTTATTAGTGATAACTGATAAATTTAGCAAGTGGGTGGAGCTAATACCTATGAGAACAGCAACTGCCAATGGCGTAGTAACAGCATTAAGGGAACGAGTCATTTACAGATTCGGTTGTCCTCGGATGTTAATATCTGATAATGGAACTCAATTCGCTGGTAAAATAGTAAGCGATTTCCTTAAGGATATTGGCGTGGAACATCGGTTCACAGCACCCTACACCCCTCAGGAAAACCCCACCGAAAGAGTAAATCGGGTAATAAAGACTATGATAGCACAAAACATCGGACATAACCATCGTTTGTGGGACCACTGTTTACCCGAAATATCTTTTGCTATCAATACGGCCCACCACGAAACAACTAAGCAGGCGGCTGCTGAGATCCTCTTTGGAAGAAATCTTGTTGCACCACTGCAGGTCCGGAGAGAGGGTAATGTCCCACCAGAGATACCGCCGAAACTAATTGGTGAAAAAGAGTGGCTTAAGATAGCCGAGGCAGCTACAGAAGCATCTAGTAAGCAGAAACACTATTACGATTTGCGGCGCCGGGAATGGACACCCAATATTGGCGATCAAGTGTACTGTCGAAATCATTATCTCTCTTCAGCAGTGGACCATTTCGCGGCAAAACTTGCGCCAAAGTTTAGTGGCCCGTATAAAGTAGTGGACAAAGCATCCAAAAATATAATAATCGTTCAAATAAATAATAAAAAAAAGAAAGTCCACATACAAGACATCAAACCCTTTCATGAACGAGCAAATTAAAATAGAATACAATTAATTAATTCATCCTGCCGGCATCCTATAAATAGCCCCACAAAATTAAATTTATGATCAGTCTCAAGATGGAAAGGAAACCGACAAGACCTCTGGCTCCCGGCCACATAAAAAAATACTTACGAACTACTCGTATGCCAACCAAAATACAAGAGTATATTCCACCGTTCGAAGCCCGGGTGAACAAAAAACCGACTCAACCCAAAACATCGAGCGCTACGGTGACCGAAGTTACTATCGCACCAGTAGGCCGATCTGGGGACACGGAAGCTAATACTTACGCTCGTACGTTTTGGGAGAACAGACAGCATAAACGTCTATCATCACCACCTCCTCTTGCTCCACTATCCAAAAATAACATCTCTAACAAAGAGTCTGAAAGGGAAGAACTCATTGAACTGCCTCCGTTACTCCCTTTGAATAATGATCCGGAAATAAATCCAGAGGTGCATCCAACAGATGTTTTGAAATTGAGTTGGGCAGAGGAAGTTAATCAGGCCGAAGAGGACTTAAAAAACGATGTGTTGGAGATAACGTCTCCCACCGAGGAGCTTGATGTCTTAATGGAGGAAACATCGAAGCCATCGGAGGACCTTTTTGAGGGAATTGTGGTGAAAGACCCGGGCGTGAAGAGAAAGATGTGGTATATTTGGCCAACTGGCAGGCCCAAAGTACAGGTCATTGTCAGAAACGGGAAGGTTACTTTGAGGTGCTTAGGGAGGGTGAAAGAATTTTCCTTAAAACAATGAATATATATAAAAATAATAAAAAAATAAAAAAAAAAAAAAAAAAATAATAAAAAAAAAAAATAAAAAAATAAAAAAAAAAAAAATAAAAAAAAAAAAAAAATAATAATAAGAATAATAATAACATGCATTTTGGTCCGAGCCGAAATCTCTAGGATTTCGGTAAATGTTACCTTCGGGTAGTGCAGATCGTAAGATCGAAACTCGCATAATGCAAAAATGTTTTTTTTTCTTGTCTTTCTTTTTTTTTAAAGTAAGGGGGGAATGTAACGTGCAGTTACAAAAGTCAATACATCAACATAACATAATTAATTAATACAATATGTATTAGTATATTATTGTCAATAATTCCTAAACAGTTTATATGAATTCTAATTTGTTGTCAATAATTCCCAAACAGTATATGTGAATTCTAATATAAGACATCTAAGAAAACAGGAACAGGGAGTGAGAATTGAAGTTCCGATCTACTTATACTTTGCGCCCGGGTAAACAAAGCATAATTAGACGAGAGCTAAATTCTTACTTCGTATTAATACCGTAGTTAAAATCTGTAGTTAGCCGACTGAGAGCCGAAGCATTTATCTCGTCGGATCGTACTCATTAGCTAGTCGTAGCCAATAAGTTGTAGTTAGCCGATGAGAGCTGAAGAATTTATCTCATCAGATTGCACCCATAAGCTGTATTTACGAATAATTAGTCGTTAGCCGACCGAGAGCCGAAGCATTTATCTCGTCGGATTATACTCATTAGCTAGTCGTAGCCAATAAGTTGTAGTTAGCCGATGAGAGCTGAAGAATTTATCTCATCAGATTGCATCCATAAGCTGTATTTACGAATAATTTGTCGTTAGCCGACCGAGAGCCGAAGCATTTATCTCGTCGGATTGTACTCATTAGCTAGTCGTAGCCAATAAGTTGTAGTTAGCCGATGAGAGCTGAAGAATTTATCTCATCGGATTGCATCCATAAGCTGTATTTACGAATAATTTGTCGTTAGCCGACCGAGAGCCGAAGCATTTATCTCGTCGGATTGTACTCATTAGCTAGTCGTAGCCGATAAGTTGTAGTTAGCCGATGAGAGCTGAAGAATTTATCTCATCAGATTGCACCCATAAGCTGTATTTACGAATAATTAGTCGTTAGCCGACCGAGAGCCGAAGCATTTATCTCGTCGGATTATACTCATTAGCTAGTCGTAGCCAATAAGTTGTAGTTAGCCGATGAGAGCTGAAGAATTTATCTCATCAGATTGCATCCATAAGCTGTATTTACGAATAATTAGTCGTTAGCCGACCGAGAGCCGAAGCATTTATCTCGTCGGATTGTACTCATTAGCTAGTCGTAGCCAATAAGTTGTAGTTAGCCGACGAGAGCTGAAGAATTTGTCTCCTCGGATTGCATCCATAGACAGTATTCACAAATAATTAGTCATTATCCGACCGAGAGCCGAAGTATTTATCTCGTCGGATTCTCTATTAGAAGTTTCACCCATTAACAAACATATTCCAAAGATCCAAGACAGCTCTGTGGTAAACATTTCAAAGGAAGCAGACCTTTGAAGAACCTGGACAGACTAAGCATACCCCGGCTGGAAACAAAAACTGCATCACACTAGTATTTGTAGGTCGATGTTGAAACTGTGCAATATGCCGATATAATTCTTAGGGCACTAATCCTCTGAGGTTTTTGTAGTTCTCTTATGTTGCATTTTTGATTCATGGATGTGGCAAAGATTGGCGCAGCATATAGTATTTGCGAATGTACAACTCCATTTATCAACTTTCTTATATAGGGTTTTGGGCCTTGGCAGTTTGGCATTATCCTTACCAATGATGCTGCCGTTCGTAAAGCCTTGTTCCTGATATTGTTTATATGCTCCTTGAAACTCAGTTTATCATCCAGTTGGACACCCAGGTAACATAGATTGCGTTTAAAAGTAATGTTTTTGCCCTGCAGTATGATTCTGGGTGTGGTGAAAATCCTCCTTGATGTTACGAGTATGGCTTCAGTCTTCGCCACCGCTAACTGTAGGCCGTTTGCTTGCAGCCATCTATTGCATCTACTTAGGCTATCATTTGTTACAATCTCTATGAGATCAGCTGTCGGTTGTGATACTACCAGTGCTATATCATCGGCATATCCTATTAGTCTGGCACCTTTCGGAAGCTCCATATTCAAGATACCATCATACATGACGTTCCACAGAAATGGTCCCAGTACAGATCCTTGTGGAACTCCAGCCGTTATTTTGTAGCTTTTCAGACCATCATCAGTTTCATACAGCAGTACTCTGCTGTTCAGATAGTCAGCTATTATATTGTATAGATAACCATGTACGCCCTTTTTCCTGAATGCATCCAAAATAACACGCCATTTAGCAGTATTAAATGCATTTCTGACATCTAGTGTTATAATGATGCAAAAACCTTTTGATATTTTTGATATCTTGGCCATCTCAACTACTTCGTGTATAGCATCAACTGTACTTCTTCCCTTGCGAAATCCATATTGGTTCGGCGATAAGCCCCCAAGTTCATCAATGCGTTTATTCAGCCTGTGAAGCAGTAGGCATTCAAAAAGCTTTCCCAGCGTGTTCAACATACATAGAGGTCTATATGAGCTAGGTTCACATAGAGGTTTGTCTCCCTTACGAAGAAGGACAAGTTTCTGTACTTTCCACTCGTCTGGAAATTTCCCTTTTTTCAGGCATATGTTATAGGTTTCAAGTAACAATTCAGGCCAAGTTTCGCTTAATATATTTAGTACCTTATTCGGTATGCCATCTGCATGCCAGTTGTAGTTCCTCCATGTTCAGTGGGTAGAATTCGTTCGCTTGTTGGTATAGTTCCCTGTAGTTGTCCTCCTCATCTAAGGGGAACAGTGTTTTAACTATGGTTGTTGCCCATTGTGACTCCTTGATGCCAGGTATAGGTTTAGTCACACCCAGTTTCTTTATAACGGTCTTGTATGGTTTACCCCAAGCATCCATGTCATTTTCGCTGCAAAGTTCTATCCAGCACCTCTTTTTACTGCGCTTTATAGCCTTTCTCAATTCTATCCGCGTTTTCCGGTCGTTGCCCTGCGTGCTGTCAAACATTTTTTCCTGAGATCCCGGATTTCATCGTTCCACCAGTATACAGACTGTTTGTTCAAGGTCATTTATGGCTCTAGAAAATTCATCGTGGTTTATATTTGGTGAGAAATAGCAGCTGTATATTCGCACGTTATCAACTGTGGCGTATACGTATCCGAAGTTGCTTTCGTTGACTTCTCTTATGTATATATTCTTTTTTCGTATTAAGATGGCTGCACGATGGCTTATATCCTCGAACCATGAACCTGTGGGAGGTTTACCATATGGTTCGCTAATTAATATTACATCTATGTTGTCTTCTGCTGCTTTCTGTAGCATGAGGTCCTGCGCTTCCTTACCTCGACCAAGGTTTATTTGTAGGAATTTCTTAGTCATTAGTAATACGTCTTCTATTGTTTATACAGAGCATGCTCCCTATGTAATGCCCAATATTTTCTAGATTAGCCTCTTGACATATAACACACCTGAGTTGTCCTTTGCAGTCTTTCGATTTGTGACCGGTGTTGCAACATTTTCTGCATACATCACTTCTGTCTTCCCCTTTACACGAGCTTGCTATATGTCCTTGTTGGTTGGCAACATGTTCAGGGACTTGCACTAATGCCTGTTTTGTCTTAGCATACCCTTCTCTAATGTTGAGTACTCTAAACTGTGTGGGTTCTACGTTTGCCGCAGTTGAAAGAGCATTTATGATATCATCTTCCTCCGTTGATTCATCCATGTCTCTAATATCAACTATGCTGTTTCTAGTAACAGCTTTAATCGTCACGTTATTTTCAAGTGCTACTCCAATCGCACTGCTTAGTTTTTCTGCCTGGCCAACACCCTTATTGAATTTGACGAGTATATCTCCAGTTTTAGTTCTTCTCATTGTTTTGATCTAAATCCCGATTTCTGAGAGATCGATTTTTTTTCTTCATTTCCCAAATGACATCGGCATATGTAGCATCTGTGTATGTATGTATGTATGTATGTATGTATGTATGTATGTATGTATGTATGTATGTATGTATGTATGTATGTATGTATGTATGTATGTATGTATGTATGTATGTATGTATGTATGTA
The DNA here is from genome assembly GCF_958450345.1 of Calliphora vicina. Taxonomy (NCBI): domain Eukaryota; kingdom Metazoa; phylum Arthropoda; class Insecta; order Diptera; family Calliphoridae; genus Calliphora; species Calliphora vicina. Next base: position 808,838 of record NC_088780.1, on the reverse strand, counting down.
TGTATGTATGTATGTATGTATGTATGTATGTATGTATGTATGTATGTATGTATGTATGTATGTATGTATGTATGTATGTATGTATGTATGTATGTATGTATGTATGTATGTATGTATGTATGTATGTATGTATGTATGTATGTATGTATGTATGTATGTATGTATGTATGTATGTATGTATGTATGTATGTATGTATGTATGTATGTATGTATGTATGTATGTATGTATGTATGTATGTATGTATGTATGTATGTATGTATGTATGTATGTATGTATGTATGTATGTATGTATGTATGTATGTATGTATGTATGTATGTATGTATGTATGTATGTATGTATGTATGTATGTATGTATGTATGTATGTATGTATGTATGTATGTATGTATGTATGTATGTATGTATGTATGTATGTATGTATGTATGTATGTATGTATGTATGTATGTATGTATGTATGTATGTATGTATGTATGTATGTATGTATGTATGTATGTATGTATGTATGTATGTATGTATGTATGTATGTATGTATGTATGTATGTATGTATGTATGTATGTATGTATGTATGTATGTATGTATGTATGTATGTATGTATGTATGTATGTATGTATGTATGTATGTATGTATGTATGTATGTATGTATGTATGTATGTATGTATGTATGTATGTATGTATGTATGTATGTATGTATGTATGTATGTATGTATGTATGTATGTATGTATGTATGTATGTATGTATGTATGTATGTATGTATGTATGTATGTATGTATGTATGTATGTATGTATGTATGTATGTATGTATGTATGTATGTATGTATGTATGTATGTATGTATGTATGTATGTATGTATGTATGTATGTATGTATGTATGTATGTATGTATGTATGTATGTATGTATGTATGTATGTATGTATGTATGTATGTATGTATGTATGTATGTATGTATGTATGTATGTATGTATGTATGTATGTATGTATGTATGTATGTATGTATGTATGTATGTATGTATGTATGTATGTATGTATGTATGTATGTATGTATGTATGTATGTATGTATGTATGTATGTATGTATGTATGTATGTATGTATGTATGTATGTATGTATGTATGTATGTATGTATGTATGTATGTATGTATGTATGTATGTATGTATGTATGTATGTATGTATGTATGTATGTATGTATGTATGTATGTATGTATGTATGTATGTATGTATGTATGTATGTATGTATGTATGTATGTATGTATGTATGTATGTATGTATGTATGTATGTATGTATGTATGTATGTATGTATGTATGTATGTATGTATGTATGTATGTATGTATGTATGTATGTATGTATGTATGTATGTATGTATGTATGTATGTATGTATGTATGTATGTATGTATGTATGTATGTATGTATGTATGTATGTATGTATGTATGTATGTATGTATGTATGTATGTATGTATGTATGTATGTATGTATGTATGTATGTATGTATGTATGTATGTATGTATGTATGTATGTATGTATGTATGTATGTATGTATGTATGTATGTATGTATGTATGTATGTATGTATGTATGTATGTATGTATGTATGTATGTATGTATGTATGTATGTATGTATGTATGTATGTATGTATGTATGTATGTATGTATGTATGTATGTATGTATGTATGTATGTATGTATGTATGTATGTATGTATGTATGTATGTATGTATGTATGTATGTATGTATGTATGTATGTATGTATGTATGTATGTATGTATGTATGTATGTATGTATGTATGTATGTATGTATGTATGTATGTATGTATGTATGTATGTATGTATGTATGTATGTATGTATGTATGTATGTATGTATGTATGTATGTATGTATGTATGTATGTATGTATGTATGTATGTATGTATGTATGTATGTATGTATGTATGTATGTATGTATGTATGTATGTATGTATGTATGTATGTATGTATGTATGTATGTATGTATGTATGTATGTATGTATGTATGTATGTATGTATGTATGTATGTATGTATGTATGTATGTATGTATGTATGTATGTATGTATGTATGTATGTATGTATGTATGTATGTATGTATGTATGTATGTATGTATGTATGTATGTATGTATGTATGTATGTATGTATGTATGTATGTATGTATGTATGTATGTATGTATGTATGTATGTATGTATGTATGTATGTATGTATGTATGTATGTATGTATGTATGTATGTATGTATGTATGTATGTATGTATGTATGTATGTATGTATGTATGTATGTATGTATGTATGTATGTATGTATGTATGTATGTATGTATGTATGTATGTATGTATGTATGTATGTATGTATGTATGTATGTATGTATGTATGTATGTATGTATGTATGTATGTATGTATGTATGTATGTATGTATGTATGTATGTATGTATGTATGTATGTATGTATGTATGTATGTATGTATGTATGTATGTATGTATGTATGTATGTATGTATGTATGTATGTATGTATGTATGTATGTATGTATGTATTGTATGTATGTATGTATGTATGTATGTATGTATGTATGTATGTATGTATGTATGTATGTATGTATGTATGTATGTATGTATGTATGTATGTATGTATGTATGTATGTATGTATGTATGTATGTATGTATGTATGTATGTATGTATGTATGTATGTATGTATGTATGTATGTATGTATGTATGTATGTATGTATGTATGTATGTATGTATGTATGTATGTATGTATGTATGTATGTATGTATGTATGTATGTATGTATGTATGTATGTATGTATGTATGTATGTATGTATGTATGTATGTATGTATGTATGTATGTATGTATGTATGTATGTATGTATGTATGTATGTATGTATGTATGTATGTATGTATGTATGTATGTATGTATGTATGTATGTATGTATGTATGTATGTATGTATGTATGTATGTATGTATGTATGTATGTATGTATGTATGTATGTATGTATGTATGTATGTATGTATGTATGTATGTATGTATGTATGTATGTATGTATGTATGTATGTATGTATGTATGTATGTATGTATGTATGTATGTATGTATGTATGTATGTATGTATGTATGTATGTATGTATGTATGTATGTATGTATGTATGTATGTATGTATGTATGTATGTATGTATGTATGTATGTATGTATGTATGTATGTATGTATGTATGTATGTATGTATGTATGTATGTATGTATGTATGTATGTATGTATGTATGTATGTATGTATGTATGTATGTATGTATGTATGTATGTATGTATGTATGTATGTATGTATGTATGTATGTATGTATGTATGTATGTATGTATGTATGTATGTATGTATGTATGTATGTATGTATGTATGTATGTATGTATGTATGTATGTATGTATGTATGTATGTATGTATGTATGTATGTATGTATGTATGTATGTATGTATGTATGTATGTATGTATGTATGTATGTATGTATGTATGTATGTATGTATGTATGTATGTATGTATGTATGTATGTATGTATGTATGTATGTATGTATGTATGTATGTATGTATGTATGTATGTATGTATGTATGTATGTATGTATGTATGTATGTATGTATGTATGTATGTATGTATGTATGTATGTATGTATGTATGTATGTATGTATGTATGTATGTATGTATGTATGTATGTATGTATGTATGTATGTATGTATGTATGTATGTATGTATGTATGTATGTATGTATGTATGTATGTATGTATGTATGTATGTATGTATGTATGTATGTATGTATGTATGTATGTATGTATGTATGTATGTATGTATGTATGTATGTATGTATGTATGTATGTATGTATGTATGTATGTATGTATGTATGTATGTATGTATGTATGTATGTATGTATGTATGTATGTATGTATGTATGTATGTATGTATGTATGTATGTATGTATGTATGTATGTATGTATGTATGTATGTATGTATGTATGTATGTATGTATGTATGTATGTATGTATGTATGTATGTATGTATGTATGTATGTATGTATGTATGTATGTATGTATGTATGTATGTATGTATGTATGTATGTATGTATGTATGTATGTATGTATGTATGTATGTATGTATGTATGTATGTATGTATGTATGTATGTATGTATGTATGTATGTATGTATGTATGTATGTATGTATGTATGTATGTATGTATGTATGTATGTATGTATGTATGTATGTATGTATGTATGTATGTATGTATGTATGTATGTATGTATGTATGTATGTATGTATGTATGTATGTATGTATGTATGTATGTATGTATGTATGTTATGTATGTATGTATGTATGTATGGTATGTAGGTATGTATGTATGTATGTATGTATGTATGTATGTATGTATGTATGTATGTCGGTGGTGGTTGGGTAGGGAGGTGGGTGGGTGGGTGGGTTGGAGGGTGGGTGGGTGGGTGGGATGTATGTATGTATGTATGTATGTATGTATGTATGTATGTATGTATGTATGTATGTATGTATGTATGTATGTATGTATGTATGTATGTATGTATGTATGTATGTATGTATGTATGTATGTATGTATGTATGTATGTATGTATGTATGTATGTATGTATGTATGTATGTATGTATGTATGTATGTATGTATGTATGTATGTATGTATGTATGTATGTATGTATGTATGTATGTATGTATGTATGTATGTATGTATGTATGTATGTATGTATGTATGTATGTATGTATGTATGTATGTATGTATGTATGTATGTATGTATGTATGTATGTATGTATGTATGTATGTATGTATGTATGTATGTATGTATGTATGTATGTATGTATGTATGTATGTATGTATGTATGTATGTATGTATGTATGTATGTATGTATGTATGTATGTATGTATGTATGTATGTATGTATGTATGTATGTATGTATGTATGTATGTATGTATGTATGTATGTATGTATGTATGTATGTATGTATGTATGTATGTATGTATGTATGTATGTATGTATGTATGTATGTATGTATGTATGTATGTATGTATGTATTTGGTTTGAAATCGCACGTAAAATAGATGAGTTTTTGAAATGTTCACAGAATATTATCGTCTACGTAAATGTTAAACGTATTGCGCATATTTGTGCGCTAATAATCGATCATTATCTATGATCGCATGAATAAATCTCTGGGACATGTCGAATATGCTATGTTCACTGCAATAGAAATAGTATTCCGACTTTAATTCCTAAAACAGCTTTATCTTAAATTGTCTCATAAAACTCCTGTGAGTCTTATAAACGTGCAACTTTTAGGAGGAGAGGAAATCATGAATCGCCTGTCTACGTGCCTTTTGTATGAGAATAGTAAGTGAACTAGTATGTAGTAGTGACAGTTTTAGATGTAGTAAAAGAAAATGTCACAACATGACTTGTGGAAAGTTCTTTTGTTTTAAGTGGACAGGCGTTCGCAATAAATTTTACTTCATTTGTTTATAATTTTCTCACAACAAGATGAATAAAAGCAAACAAAACCTCACAACAATAAAAGTAACAAATAACATTTTATGGCATCAACTTTTAGGGCTTTGGCAACAAGAAACCACTAAAAAAAACTAGGGGACAAACAAACATTTGCTTTGTTTTCCTGGTTTCTATTTTCTTCTGCCTAAAAGTTCATCTACATAAAAGTTGAGTCTTTTTGCTTTATGTCCATGTTTTGGTGAGTTGTACGCACTTACTTACAATTTAATGCGAAACAATGCCAAAAAAAAGAAAACCCTCAATTGTCATTTAATTTATGTTGCTCAATTTCTGACCAAATATCCAAAAAAGTATTTACGTACTTATTCACTTGCTCTTGTCTTTAACGAAAGGAGGAAATGAACTTTAACTCACATAAAGACAACATAGGCACATACACATAGACACTAATTGCAAATGTACAGTAACCCCTATAATTCACTTTACTACATGACCCATTCAAATACATGTTTATTTATTCGGTACATAGAGGGATACAATTTGAAGACATTTATTTTTCATATCCTTTCTTAAGATCTTATTGTATTTAATTGACATACTACTGGTAATCCGAGAAGGTCTTCCGAGACGCTCTAACTTAAATAATATAATGGAAAACGTATGGCCTAGTTATAAATTTCATAGAGAACATGTTAAATTATAAATAATGGAACCATTTGGAAGCGTTTCTGCACCTTAAATCTTCGACTAGGCTGTAATATGGCCCATTAGTATTTATATTTCCGCATAATATAAATAAGTGGAAATATCATATCATAAAATAAAATAAGTAGGTCGCCCTAATGTACATACATGTGAATGTACTGTTTTTATTTTTGTCTACAAAGCCTTATTTTAGTTAATTCTCTTATTTTTCTAAAAGTACATTTTGTGCGACTGCGTTTGTATAAGACAATATTTTGCCTTATTAAACACTTGTGTTAATTAGTATTTAATCTTTTCGAACCTGAACTTAAATCCTTTGTAATATGTGTGTATGTATGGTTATAATAAAAACAGACAGCCAGAACACTTTTCTTATACAAAAACTCAGCATTAAACACATTTAACCTTTTACTTTCTTTACCCTCAACATTTAATACACTGTCAAAAAATAAATACTTCTATGTTTTTCATTCGTCTGGACAACTACAAAACTGTACTTGGGAAAATTTTCCATAGATTTCCCGACAATATTTTTATTTTTAAATCAACGGGTACAAGTTTTATTTTTAACGTTGCAGTATTATTTCCCAGAGATGAAACAGATTCACTGTGATTTGTTGCAATGATTCGATTATATATGTATGAATATAGATTTTTCGTTTCTAGCTATAGGAATACAGTTGACAATAATGAATTACGATTGAAGTTGTCGAATTTCTGTCACCACAGAACAGATTTTTTTATTATTTTCCTGGAACAGAAAAAATGTTGGTGAGAAGTATGTAATTGAACAGTATCAGATTTTTAATTTGAAAGTTTGGAAATTCAATTCAACTTCATCGGACTCATATATTTCTTTAAATGCATTAAATATTCTCGTGCTCATTTTTGCACACATACACATACATACTCATATTTCCCATATTGTATTGGTAGGCCACCGGAAATTAATTTTATATATAAAATTCTCTACTCATTATTCTCTATCTTATCCACAGCATCAGGTGTATTGACAGTGAGCACAAAGTTAATTTAGTTAACTTTGTTACGTAGACATAATTTTCATTATTTTATTTTATTTTTCATCAATAAAATGCCAGTTTACTGATTTATTTTACGGTCTGATTATATTGAAATGTTTTTTGGTGAAAACACGTTCTCTTTTAATTATAAGATTCATATCTTAAAGGTAAAAGTTCCCTAAAGTCGTTAAATTATACAATATTTGGATATTGAAATGATAAAAGTATTTTACTTTGAATTTGTTCTGCATCTGTTTTATTCGAGCATTTTGAAATGCCACCATCCGACATTATTTTAGCATAGAATTAAAGCTAATATTATATTTAATTGCAATTAACCATGGTCGATTTAACAAAGCATAATTTGTGTGTTGAGTAAATGAACTCTTTTGACATAAAAGACGTCGAGATAATTGTTTTCTATTTTATTTACTTTGAGACTTGGATTCTTATTGATTTGTCATTTGAAGTGGAGACTACTTACTCCACGCAAAGAATGATAGTTCTTCCAGCAATACTGGTTTTAACAAGGCAGCTGCGTAATGTAAAGCTTTATTAATGAATTATTGCTCCAGCCCATACTACCGTACGCACATCCATTCACTCATTGTATTATTTTCATACTTGGAGTCATTTCACTATTTACTTGAACTGCTACTGACATTTCAGCTACAAGAGGTCTTGTTTAATTACTTGTGAGTTTTATTTAAATGCTTAAGATGAAATAAGTATAACCATACTTTGCTGTAGGAATTGCTCGATTGGTAAACACTTTAAATTTGGTTTGTTTTTATATTCCTAGTAAAGGGCTGCACAAGCACATTCATTTGCTACTCAAGACATTCACCAGCACAACAGTTACTTCAGATCGTTGGGTATTTATTTACAAAACGAATGAGTGTGAATGAGGAACAATAACAACCAACGACAGAACAAAACAACAGAGTATAGAATGAGAGACAGTATATGACAATTTCGACCCTCCGTTGGCCCGCCATATCTAAAAAACCAAAACCAGATCGAGCAAAATTAAAAAAAAATAAATCAATAAACCTAAATATCTCTTCAACTAATAGAGATAACCTACACCTATTTTTACCTATTTTTAGTAGATCTTCTCAAGGACTATTTACATTTTAAATTTCAGCTCATTCGGATCATAAATGGATTTTTGGCGATTTTTTTAAAAATATGATACCCGAGGTGACCAAATTTGAGGGGCCACGTACTGGCCCCCATTACCCGTAGGAAGCTGAACAACTACGAATCAACTCAGCTCCAATCATGTCAAATTTCGTAATAATATCTCCAATAGTTCCCGAGATACCGAATTATTTTTAAAAAAAAACCTGAAGCAAAGCATGAAGCAAATTTTTACTAACTTTTTTTTTGTTTTTTGTACCGGAATTGTTTAGGGGCAAAAACGGGCAGCTGAATTTTTAATAAATCGTTAGCTGAGACTTCAGGCTTTAATTCGATATAAGTCTCAGGCTAGAGGTCGTTGGAGATCAATAGGTACAATCCATAGAAGTTGGAGAAAATAAATATTTTTGGACAATTTATAGTAGTAAATTTTTTTTTTTAATTTTTAAAATTTTTTTTATTTGCATTTATAACATCCAATTCTATAAAAAAAATAATCATTATAGTGTCATTACAAGAATATTTTAACAGCATGAAGCGATAAAAGGTAGCATATATAATAGGGTCATTTCAAACGCATTCACTAAGGTCACCTTTGAATGTCGCTGGACAAAAAAGTAATAAAGATATAAGCCTAATATTTTTGGTACATGATAATTAGATTGTTTATTACAAACTGTGAAAAAATCAGGTAGATCAGAAGACATAAAAAAAATTAATTAATGCCGCCCTTGAACCAGTGTGCATTGGGTAGCATACGATCGTATACATAACAAACTCACATTCGTTTTATTTTTGTTGTGCACAATACTCATTAATTTTTCAATGTGTATACACATTGAAAAATTAATGACGCATATACAGTGGGGAGCTCAAATGAGTACATGTTTCTATTTTGTGCACTTCTTATGGAATAAAAATAAAACTAATAAAGCAAATCCAAAAATGTTTTCTGTCATTTATTTTATGTTTAATATGTAACAAAATTAATTACAATTCAAAACAAAAAACATCCAGTTCTAAATAAAAAAACAGACAAAACTAAAATAACTCGCATGTACTCAATTTTGCACCCCACAATAACTTTAGGGAAGAATTGCATTTTTTAAAAAAATTTTCAAAATCCTTTATTACGTAAATAAAATTTTACACGCATTGGCATATTTTCTATAAATTTTTCATCAACTTTTTTTGGATTACTCTCTCTCCCGTGCTCAATCCGCTGTTAATGCTCGTACAAATTGGTAGGAGTTAATCGGTATTGTTTCAACCGCCAATTCACGATTCACTAAAAATTCTCAATAGGATTGAACTCAAGACATTGAGCTGATAACTGCATTAATAAGAAATTTTTCTAGGAACATCATTCTTTACGATTTTTGACGTGTGCATTGGGTCACCATCCTATTGAAAAATTACTTCTTCTGCAGGATAAGCGTTATAATCTACAAAGTCAAAAGATGAATGTGAAAAATACAAAGATGATTACGTATTGAGGTCCGTATATCGAACTGGACACTATTTCGGTAGAAATTTTGCTCACTACACCATTTTTCAAAGTTTTTGATGAGTGCTTTAATTCGCCATTCTGCTGTAAAATAACTTCTTCGACATGATTGGCGCTCTTATCTACAAAATCGGAATGGCAAGTCTATAAATTCGGTATGATTAGTCTTCAATATACGCAGATAGTCTTCTTAACTCATTAGTTCGCCGATTTTTTCAAAATTGGTGACACAGTAAGGAAACAGTAAAACACGGTAATGATATGGGGTTGCTTTATATGGTGCCACCTTGGACCAATGCAAAGAATCAATGAAATAATGGGTAAAGAAAACCATCTGCGTATTTTGCAGACTCACCATACCGATTTTGTAGTCTCATCATCACGTTTTTGTATATAAAAGAGGAAATCCTGCGGAAGAAGTAATTTTTCAATAGGATGGTGACCCAATGCACACGTCAAAAATCGTAAAGAATGGTGTTCCTAGAAAAATTTCTTATTAATGCAGTTATCAGCTCAATGTCCTGTGTTCAATCCTATAGAGAATTTTTAGTGAATCGTGAATTGGCGGTTGAAACAATACCGATAACTCCTACCAATTTGTAAGAGCTTTAACAGCGGATTAAGCACGAGAGAGAGAGTATTCCAAAAAAAGTTAATGAAAAATTGATAGAAAATATGCCATTGCGTGTAAAATTTTATTTACGTAATAAAGGATTTTGAATTTTTTTTTTTAAAAATGCAATTCTTCCCTAAAGTTATTGTGGGGTGCAAAATTGAGTACATGCGAGTTATTTTAGTTTTGTCTGTTTTTTTATTTAGAACTGGATGTTTTTTGTTTTGAATTGTAATTAATTTTGTTACATATTAAACATAAAATAAATGACAGAAAACATTTTTGGATTTGCTTTATTAGTTTTATTTTTATTCCATAAGAAGTGCACAAAATAGAAACATGTACTCATTTGAGCTCCCCACTGTATATATGCGTAGGAATTTTACAGTATTGTCGAGTGAAGTGAAGCAGGTCATTCAGTGTAGACGACAAAATGAATGTGCTTGTGCAGCCCTCTAATTCCTAGTCGCAAAATTTCTTGTATTATTACTAGAGCTGGGATCTTCATTAAATGTTTTTTTTATTAATCTTGAACTAGATCTTACTATAACTAAAATATATATTCGAATCAATAAAGTAGCAATTTAGTTTAATTTGGTGGTTTCATTCCTTATTTTTTAGCTAGTGTTTTTATGACAGTTATGACAGAACGACTGCCAGCAAAATGACCCAAAGCAATTAAATATAAATTACTTATTAGTCCCGTAATATCTTTTAGAAATCGGTTTTAAATTTTTATATAAATACATAAATAAATATTAAAAATGTTACGTTATGCTGAAATATTGGGAAAAGTTATATTTTTAAGGGCCATAATTACAACTTGCATTTATAGTTGAAGTTAACTTTAAGGGTACCTTTCTCTATTGCTTAAAGCTACCTTTAAATATAAAGGCAAGTTGTAATAATGGCCCTAAAACCTTTTCAATAGAATTCTAAATTATGTCTTCTAAAGCTAATACTTTAAATGAATCAAAGAATCAATAAATATGGCATCAACTGTATCTTGAAACTAGTTGAACTACAGTAGTTCTCGAAACGTTCCCAAGGCCTTATAGAGATGCTATATGGAGCTATATAGTTCTGAGGATATCAAAGTCGATGGTTTCAGATTTGTTTAAAATAACATATGATAGCTCCATATCATTTTCCTAGAACATGTTCTGGAAGTGACCATTTCAAACACGATTATAATTATATTAAATTTGAAGTACTTTTCAGAAATATATTTATGTAGAATTATTTTAATCTTTTAACATCTCTCCCAATACAAAAGCCATGAACAATTTATATTAACCAATAGATTTGTAGAGTGTAAAAAGGAAATACGAAGGCATAAGAGGAGGACAGTCAGTCAGTCGCTTTTCGTGTTGAGTAGTCTGGTTTTTATATTAATTGTATTTTCTGTATATAATTCATTTCTTTTTTCTTACATTTCTTTCTCTGGATGCTTGTCTAAAGCTGGCTTGTATTTTGTTTTTAATACGATTCAACCAAATGCAATTAATCAGTTAAATTATAAGGGTCACTTGAGGTGTCCTTAGGTCCTTTTCATAGGAAATTCTTTAAATTTTTTTTTTTAATTCTCCTTTCGAGGTCTGCTTGTAACAGTATAAAGTGGTAAATAAAATTTTAAATATTTTCATTAATTTTTTTGTTCTTGCTATTGCAAAAAATCCTTATATGTGTAAAAAATATTCACTAACACTCACACTCACACATACACATTTACTTGCTTATTTATAAATATGTATGTATGTATGTATGTGTGTGTTGCTTACAGTAAAATACATCAGAAGTCCCTTGAGTACACATATCGTAGATGCACTAACAAAAAGTCCTATGTGTTTTTAACAACTTTTGAGCATGTAAAGGCCATGTAAAAATATTAATCTCCTTATAGCTTTGGAATTTGAAAATAATTTGGTAAGTAAATTGACGATCAAAGGTTTTTAGGCAAAAGAAAATTAAATGGCACATAAGACGTTTTTGTTGGCCATTTCATCCAAATATTAAAAATATTTTAATTTTTTCACTAATTGACCAAACTAAAATATTTAAAATAATTACATTATTAAATACTAGTCCGAACTAAATACTTATTCATTGTCTCGTTTTTATAAAATTTTTTCGATTAATTTCAAATGGTTCTTAGGGCTTTCATGGATTTACGCGCTCCTTCCTATACGTACGTAAATAATGAAAAATACATTTTGTGTGTGTGTAGTTTATTTTTCTCGCAAATGTACAAACAAGTAAAAAACATATTTCATACGTTTTTGATGCTCACAATATTTAAGCATTTCCGTTTTTGTTTTTTCCTTTTTCATGACTCTATGAAACTGTATGTGTTGGAAATTTCGTCGGAGTAAAACTCATAAAACTGTGTTTATTTTTCCTTTTTTCGTAGTTTTGTTTCGGACAACAACGCGGGTCTCCTCGTAATAAACTTCCCAAACAATATTGTAATAAATTAAATTACTTTTTTTTATTATTTTGCCAACTAACGAATGAATTTTTTTAAGCTCAGGTGTAAAAGTGGATTGAAATTTCATTTAATGTGAAAAATGTGAAGGTTGTTAAATTGATACTCGTTTGCAATAAAATGTTTTAATAGGAGAAACAATATTGGAATTTTTAAGTAGAAATCTTCTTTGAAGAATCTTCAGTTAAGACATAAGATAATAACAGTCTACATTTGATTTCAATGGTATAAATTCACAATTAATCTACACAGAAGAATACAATTAAACTAACACATATTTACATAATATGCTTATGCTAATGACTAAAAAGTAAGCAGTTATATAACAAATAGAGGGACTATATTCAAAACTATATATCTTGAAAAACACAAAAAAAGGAGAGCCAAAAAACCGTTTTTTTCGCATATTACTTGAGTTATTAAAATTCGGTAATCTACAACTACTGAATCTCACATATAATTGGTTTTTAAAATTCTATATGCAATGTGTGTGTATGAATATGATCAGGTAGAATATGAATATGATCATTTATGCCATCTGTCATTTTTAAACGTTTTATGCTAATAATTACATAAGATAAAATAATAAACAATATTAAACAAAAAGTTATAGAAAAAAGTTTTTTTGAAGTTTGATTTGTGTAATGCTCTCTTCAATGGTGGTATTACGCTCTTCAAATCTTGCAAATTCCTCCACTTATTTGGCTGAATTGATAGTGGTTTTGGTTCAATATGTCTTGTATAAGGTTGAATACGAACGTATCACCTGGAACATATGTATAAAAGGGATCTTAAATTAGACACAGTAGGATCGTTCTTTAATGGTTGCTGTTTTCGTAGCCACAATTCAGCAGCTAAAATAAAATTAGTAAGAAAACTTGTATTGCAAGAAGAAATTATTGCAAAAAATGTTTGCAAATTAATTATTTGAAAAGATAGAGGGTTTTGCATTCGGAAAAAATTAATTGTATAAGATAGAGAAATAAAAAAAAACAGCAAAAAAATATGTTCGTTATGAAATTCACACCATAGATGAGGGTTGTTTTACTGGACATTTTACCATCAAAAAGTCATTTTCGTGAAAATCAAAGATATAGGGTTTTGAATATAGTCGCTCGATATAATAAATAAAACTTTACACGACAACTTATTGAAAAGTATGTTATTGAGAAGGGATTACCAAGTTTTTGCTGGAGAATTCAATACATTAGATCCTGAATAGTTTTTAATAGTTTCATTTGCTGAATTCACAACATTTTGTATCGTGTATCTTGTATTAAATACACTTTTTGTTTATTAGTTTGTGAACATCCATTGTACATGGTATGAATGTTTTTGAAAGAGTAGTATGTATAACATCCCAGCAGTCCGCAGGTTATTACAATTTAAAACACATCCAAATGTATACTATTATGTCAATAGGAAAACATAAAATAAAATTGGTTAAGAGCATATAACTAGCATCCGATTCATATGAGTCCTATTGCTATTCCATTGTAAAATGAAATACATATTAGACTTAAAGAACAAGACAAAATCGAACAAAATGTTGTCATCGTACTTGCATCTGAATTGGATGGCTAAGTAATGTAGTATCATATTTATACCCTGCACCACCATAGTGGGGAGGGTATTATGCGTTTGTGCAGATGTTTGTAACGCCCAAAAATATTAGTCTAACACCTTAAAGTATACCGATCGACTTAGAATCACTTTCTGAGTCGATCCGTCCGTCCGTCCGTCCGTTTTGAAGATAATTCGCTCAAATTTGGTACATATTATTTTTTCGGCCCAAGGACCAAGCCTATTGAAACTGGCTGAAATCGGTCCATTATTTCACCTAGCCCCCATACAAATGTCCTTCCGAAATTGTACTTTATCGGTCATAAATGTTTAATTTATAAATGTATCTCCACAAATTGTATACAATTCATGTCACCAAATTTTGTTACGATCGGTCCATAATTAGTCATAGCTCCCATATAGACCCGCTTCCGAAAATCACTTTAACGTGCATAAATCGCTTAAAAATGTTGGTATACTCACAAAATTCAACATATAAAACTTTCATATAGACACAAATCACACGACCTAATTTCATGGTGATCGGTCCATAATTGGTCATAGCCCCCATATAAGGCCCACTTCCGAAAATCACTCAAAAATACAAATTATTGAAATTTTAAAAGAAAAATGTTTTTACTCTTTTACTTAGTGTAGGGTATTATATGGTCGGGCTTGACCGACCATACTTTCTTACTTGTTTTAATATAGTTTTGTTGTTTGTTTTGGTTCAGCCGTTGTCCCGTTATTTATTTTTTGGTGTTTCTTTGTTTTTTCTATTCTTTCAAAGAAAAATTTCATATTGTAAAGTGTTTTTGAAAGTACAAGTGGTTTAACCGTGATTAAAAATAAATAATTAAATAAAATAAATAAGTATAAATTAAAAATAGTAAGTGTTGTTGTGTGTTTTTTATACTAAAAGAAATGATCGGCTTCAGAAAGAGAAATTTAAGACGATTAAATGTCAGTGGAGTTAGACCCATCCGACCTTCGCTTACAATGTAAGTGGAGTTGGACCCATCCGACCTTCGCTTACATTGTCGGTAGAGTTGGACCCATATGACGGCCTAGGCCATCGCTGTGTAAATGTAAGTGGAAACTGAATACAGACTTTGGATTAGTCGCATCTACATTGTCATTGGTCTCAGTTGGAAGATGTATGGGGGAATAAATCCGCTGGGATGTAGTCCGACTCTCAATTTTTTCAAATTACTCTCTCACATCTACGGTTACTATGTGAGCTCATAGAAATGAAAACAAATTTATAGCTGTAAACCAATACAACTTTTTAAAAACATATAAAATAAAAGTGTATAAGTGTATTTAATTTTTATATGAAAATTTTCAACAACAAACTTACACAAGGGGTTTTGTGAATTCAGCAATTATGTATAATTATTTTTAGAAAAGTTTGTAAGCAGATTCATCATACTCGGTTAAACGGTTTAAAAACAATAGTTGCAATCATCATATGGTATTTGGCAAAGATATTATGAAATTTAATTAACGTTGAAATTTAGCGTATATAGTATGTATATACGAGAAATTAAAAAACATAAAATGTACCAAAGATAGAATTTGTTTTTTTTAAATGAAATACACTGAAGTAGCAATCAGGAACTCCTTGCATATTTTATTAACTTAATTCACAATCGAACAAAATCAAATGTCATTTTATTATTCATTTTCCTTCCATCATTTTCTATCCACTTTTACAATTTTAATTCAATTCCTAAGTACTTAATACACTTAGCAGCATCAAAAATAAATAAAAACAAGTAAGAGTGCTATATTCGGCTGTGCCGAATCTTATATACCCTTCACCAAATTATACTTCAAAATTTTAAATATTTTTAGGTAAACAAAATTTTATTTTTTTCCAGTTGTTTTTTTAATTTTTTGGAAAAAAAAATTTTTTTTTTTTGTTTTTTAAATTTAAATTATTTTTTTTTAAATTTTTAAATTTAAATTTTTTTTTTTGTTTTTTGAATTTTTTTTTGTGAAAAAAAAAATTCGGGTTAAAATTTTTTTTTCCGATTTTGACCCATTGTAGGTCCAACTTACTATGGTCTTATATACGTCGTTGCAAATGACTTTGAAATATCTATCATTAGATATCCATATTGTCTATATTAATGTATTAGTAATCCAGATATAGGTCAAAAATAGGTCAAAAATCGAGGTTGTCTTCGTTTTTTACTCATATCTCAGCCATTTGTGGACCGATTTTGCTGATTTTAAATAGCAAAATTCTCGAAAGCATGTCTGACAGAATTATTGAAGATTTGGATCCCGAAGATATCTGGGGTCTTCAGAAAACTGATTTCAACAGACAGACAGACAGACAGACAGACAGACAGACAGACAGACAGACAGACAGACAGACAGACAGACAGACAGACAGACAGACAGACAGACAGACAGACAGACAGACAGACAGACAGACAGACAGACAGACAGACAGACAGACAGACAGACAGACAGACAGACAGACAGACAGACAGACAGACAGACAGACAGACAGACAGACAGACAGACAGACATGGCTTAATCGACTCCGCTATCTATAAGGATCCAGAATATATATACTTTATAGGGTCGGAAATGAAAAATGTAGAAATTACAAACGGAATGACAAACTTATATATACCCTTCTCACGAAGGTGAAGGGTATAAAAATAAAAAGTGTGCATTTAAGTAAAATCTTTGTATAATTGCATTAAGAGAAACCATTACAACATGGGTGAAAAGTACTCAATACTAGTTAGTACAGTATTCCCTCTTACACGAGACTATAACCTATAACTCAAGATATCGTAATCATATTCTTTAAATGACGCCACAAGTAAATAATCAAATTTATGCTACAGAAGAGAAACTCGTACAAAGTTTTAGAAGGAATAAACACTCATTCCTTTGGGTACATAAACAAATTTGTTTGCTAAATGGATAACTAAATAAATAAATAAATCAATAAATATATACAACAATATTGTACAAGTACTTAAAATCAATTTCTGCTAATGCCATTTTAAATCTCATCTCTCACTACAAAATCCATTCAAATCACAGCAGCTGAATACAATTTATTTATACCAACAAAAATAACAGCAACAATAACAATAACGACAACGGCGATAACGCTAACCAAACAATTTACCATTATTAACATAAATATTATTGTATTGTATTGTGTTTTAAATAGGGGGATGAAAAATGCATAGTTACTTTTTATTAAATCGACTATGAATTTTATCATTTTGACCGAATTTGCAAAATGATTCCACTATTTTGACAAAGATCAAACAATTATTAAATGTACAATTTTAAGAAAATTTATAAATCCTAAATTTTCAAATTATCTGAGTAAAGTTTTTCAAAAAAAAAAATAGAAAATATTTTTTCCATACTCCAATACATATGTATGTATTTGCATTGTTATAGCATTCAGTTAAACAGAGGTTCACGGTATTTTTTATGCTATTTAAATATTTGTCTATAATTAATTTTAGTATTTAAGTATTTTGAGTATTTTCTGTAATTTCATTTATGCTTTGTTTTATTTAACATTTTTATTATGGTAGTTTGATTTGCATAAATTCAAATTATTTCACACAGTTTTATTTTGGATTTAGTTGTCAATTCAATGACCTGAAATAAAAAAAGAAATCAGTATTTAATCGCAAATACACTGAAGTAAACGAGAAATAAGTTTAACCAAAATACAAAATGGTTTACAAATGATTTTACAAATCGTTTAACAATTATCTGTCCCTTCGCAACCATTCATTTTTCAAAATAGGAAAACAGAAAAAAACAAATAAATTTCAAAAATAAATAGAGTATATTAAATTCAATTTAAAACGCCATTAATAAATAAATAACATTGTACACAACTAAATAAATAAAAACAAATGGGAAAGATTCTACATACATATAAATATGTAGGGAAATATTTACAAAAGTATTGCAACTTTCAACTATGTAATATCTGTTATATTATTTACTAGTTACAAAATACCAAGTATCTCTTTTTTTGAAGCTCAAACACTAAATACCATAAATATCTTCACAATTTAAATAAAAGGAAGCAATTCAAAGTAACTTATACAAAATGTCCCTTGCAATTAACAATTCATTTTGTTGTATAATTCAAAGTAAATATATTATGTAATGCTAAAATATTTGCAGTTTTTATCTATTATTTAATTTAACTTTTATAATGTTTTTTGTCAAAATTAAGATTTATGGATTTTCCAAAAAAAAAAACTCAAACATTTTCGAACAAATCCTTTATGACCCACAATTGAAATAGTAAGATAGTCTCGTTGTAAAACATAAAATTTGCCACAAAAGTTATAAAAAAAAATAGATTTTTTTGTTCAGTGCGATTAGAAATGATACAAAGGATACCAGGGTGTTTAAATGCAATCTACATTCTACACAATTGCAAACTTATTGAGGTCAATATGAAAATAAAGTGTTAAATTTAACATTGAAGCACTTTTACTTTTTACTAAAAGTTTTAGAAAACATTTTAGGATTATCGTAGGCTACTACCAATAACTTTTTTTTGTTTGTTTTCGTTTCTATTTTTACATTCAGATAACGATGGAATTGTGAATGTGCTGGTGAAAATACTATCAATAGTGTTAGTGTATGTAAGGCTTAAAGTGTCGTAACATCTAGAATGAATGTTTAATGTAAATGAATGAAGGCCCACTTAAATTTAGTGTTGAGCATTCAAATTTACCCAGCAAAAACTTTCAATACAAAATAACGAGTTAAATTACTAATATTCTGACACGGCACCACTTACTCAGTAGTAGAGATGCCAATCGGAACTGATTTTGGAAAACCCCGAGTTTAGGGATTTTGCAAATCTACATTAAAATTTGGTTTCGTCATTATTATTTGGGGCTTTTACATTTATCAATAATAACTTTTAGCCTTTGATCAATCGAAATATTTTCATTTTGTTCGAGCTCCTCATCTGAGGTAAAATCAATTTCGTTTGATGAGGATTTTAATTGAGTTTTGTTAGATAACTTACAAAAATAAATTATGAAAAATTGATTTTCCAGGGCCCCCACTCAAGGAAAAAATACAGTCTTCCTTTATTAACTATGTTTTAGCAGGCGTTGAGCTTAACAACTTTGCAGAACATTACTTTGCGATATTCGGGCTTGTAGAATGTCAAAATTCATGAAAAAGTCACAAAAAAATTACAATTTCTCCTATTTCTCGGGATTTAAAAATAAAAAATCCCGGTATTTTCGGGAATGGGATTCCCCATTTGGAATCTCTACTCAATAGCAATTTAACTCATTATTTTAACCCGACACAACCTCTTCTAAATAAGTCATTACTTCGATATCACTGAAACTAGTTAGAAGTAACGACTTTAATAACTCAATAATCGTACACGCAGAGAAAAAATATAGTTGGGCATGGTTACTGTAACCATTTCAATATTGTTACATGTTTTTTAACTATATTATAGTCACAGTAACCATTTACATGATTGTGGTAACCATAATATGGTTAACTTACGATTCACATGATTGTATCAACCATATATATGGTTACAGTAAACATATATATGTTTGTGACAACCATTTATATGATGAAGGACTTATCATATTACGGTGCTCTCGGCTTAAGGCTTATCATAATCTGAGAACAACATATTATGATAAAATTATTCATCATAAATATGGTTGCCACAAACATATATATGTTTACTGTAACCATATATATGGTTGAGACAATCATGTGAATCGTAAGTTAACCATATTATGGTTACCACAATCATGTAAATGGTTACTGTGTTTATAATATAGTTAAAAAACTTGTAACACTATATAAATGGTTACAGTAACCATGCCCAATTATATTTTTTCTCTGCGTGTAAGAACTCACAGAAGCCATTATCAGTAGACACACAATTTGCTTGTGCAAATCTCTTACAAATGAGCACTTATATATTAAAAAAATAAATAAGTCATTACTCGACTACTTTTAGATAATACCGACGGCATGTAATAGTCATTTCAACTTACTTAAATTTCAATAAATACTATATTATGTTTGGTAAGATAGAAATGTTCTTATATATAAAATGAACACTAATACATCAATATTTCTAGCTCTCAATTTCCATGCGATTTGGATTTAAGTTATTTAAGATATAATAGATTGTTCGACTAGTAATTCATATTATTAAAATATGATTAAAAATTCTTTCTAATATTATGAAAAAAAATGCTTAGTACAATAATAAGGCACAGATTGAAGGTATTTGTTCTATAGCACTCAAATCAATTTTATTGGTTTGTTAACCTCATTTTAGAGCTGCACCAAATATTTAATAAATATTTGGTGCAGCTTGGCTGTCATATCGTTGAAGCTGTGTGTCATAATACAAATATCGTCTGCGTAATCTAGGTCGCTTAAGCTTCAATTCAGACCCCATCTTATACCATTGCCATTCTGCATTGTCCTAGCCATGATGGAATCAAGTGGCGTTAATACACAACCCTGGTGCACTCCAATACCTACTGAAATTTCCTTTCATGCAGGATACGTCAAGTTGCATCATCATACAGGCACTTTATAAGAGAAATGATTTTCGCTGGAACACCTTTACATATTAGTGCACTCCATATGACATTGTGATCCAGTGTGTCAAATGCTTTCTCAAAATCGACAAAGCAAAGATATAGTGGCGATCGCCATTCAACAGATTGCTCCGTTATAACCCTCAGTCTATTGATATGATCAACACAAGATTTATGGGGCCTAAAGCCAGCCTGTTCATTTCTAAGTGTCGGTGTTACTACCTCAGAGATTCGTTTTGTGATAATATGAGCTATTATCTTATTAATCATGCTAAGAAGTGTTATTCCTTGCCAATTGTTTCGATCCTTGAGGTCGCCTTTTTCGGTATTTTGAAAATAACTCCTTCTTTAAGCTCTTGTTTCGATGTTGAAGTTTTCGTTGTGTGATATACAATTGCATATTAATTGCGCATTGACACTGCGAGGTGCAAGCATATCAGAGTAAAACTCTTCCCATAAAACCAGTTGATCGTCCACAGAGGTAATCAGATCGTCATTGTTATCCTTGAGTGGTTTTATTGTTGCAGTATAGCTACGGGATAATCTCTTAACTGCTCTGTATAAGTCACTAGACTTGTGGATTTCAGCTGCGATTTGTGCCTCCAATGCAATTTCGTTAGTCCAGTTGCGCTTGTCTCGTCTCGCACTCTTTTTAACCAAGCGATCTATAGCATTATACTGTCCCTTAAGATCATTCTTAGAATTTCGGGTTCTGGCCATATTTACAGCTGCTTTCAGCACTTTTCGTGCTTCGATTAGGCTCCACGTTTCATCGGAGATCCATTCCTTACGGGTTCGTTCAGTATAGCCGACTATATTAATTGCCGGTTCCATAAAAATCTTTTTGACTTCATTTCACCGGCTGCGCTGAGCTTCCGGTACTGTGTTTAGTGATGATGTTAGGGCTTCTTTATATTGTGTAGAAACAGCAGAATTTTTCATTCGGCGTACGTCAATCCTTCGTTGGATTTGGGAGTTGCGTTCATTTATGGCAGCAAGCTTATTCTGCATAGTTGCAACTAGTAGATGGTGATCGCTGGCCATATCTGCCCCTCTGCGGTTGCGTACATCGAGCAAAGAACCTCTTCATTTTCTGGAGATTGTGATGTGGTCGAGGTCTGGAGATTCCCATGTTACCTTGTGTATTCGTTTGTGGGGGAATAATGAACCTCCAACCACAAGACTGTTTGCAGCGCACATTCCCAGAAATAGTTCTCCATTCCCGGTTTTTCGCCTCAGTGCATTAGTACCCATTATACCCTCGAAATTTGTGTTATCTGGTCCAATTTGAGCATTGAAATCTCCCATCACCACTAATATATCACCACGATTAGTTGTCGTTATCGCTTTGTCAAGAATTTTATAAAACTCATCTTTAATGCCAGGATCGGCTGCTTCCGTGGGGGCATAGCATTGAATGCATGTAAAGTTGCGAGCTCGAGTACGAAGTCTGATAGAGATGACTCTATCTGAATATGGTTTCCAGCTTATTAGGGCATCACGTGCACTTTTGGACAGTAAGAAGCCCACGCCACTTGATCTTGGCAAATTATCGGGTTTACCGGAGTAAATAATTGTACAGCCATCAGAAGTGGCAACCTCTCCAGTATCAGGCCATCTGGTCTCACAAAGTCCAAGGAATAACATGTTGTAACTTTTAAATTCCTTACATAATTGCGCTAATCTCGACGTTACCAATAGCGTTCTGACGTTCCAAGTTCCAAATCGTGTCCTTGTTTTCATTCCAAAAGTCGTCATCGGTAAATCGGATTGGTTTTCGTTATTTGTAGAGGTTTCGGTAATCATTTAATTTTAAGATGGTCAACTGATTGGGCTAACGCATCCGATCCAGGTGCTGGGGCTGCCAGCATGCCTCCAGGCTGACAATAAAGGTTATACCGCCTTGCGTCGGTCGACAGAGCCTTGTTAGCAAATTAACCAATAACTTGCCAATAATGCTAAGTTAAATCTAGATTATAAAGTAAATAAACAATAAATGAAAAACCAAAAATTTAGTTTAAGCTAGATATTGGACTAGTTTTTAGTAATATAAAATATATATAAATATACTACTGTTTAAGTAGCTATTACAAAAAAAAAATAAACTAAAACAATCCCTATAATAAAAATCTCTTCATAAGATCCAATTTTATACATTGACACTCAATAATTGTCAGCCATTGTGTAATCAAAGGAAATCCATACACTCATGATATAAGCTGAGAAAATCCTAGAAAAGAAAAGTAATGAAAATAAAGGATATGTAGGTAATTTCGTTGAGTAAGAGTAAAACCAATGAAGTGTCGAGACATTGAAATCCTTTTTTCTGTTTCATTATCATTTTATTTCATTTATGCCATTTTATTTGTGTTCTTTCACTTCATTGTACTTTGCTATTGAACATTTTTTAACACTAAGAAAACTTTCATTACACTTCCTTCCGACTCTTCTGTGACCACTCATTGGAAAAAAAGGAGAAATAATGGAAATGAATACGAGGAGGAAAAAAAAAAACAGAAAAGCAAGTGAGGTGTTAAAGCATGTAAAGTATGATTATTCGAAACAAAAAATAAAAATAACAGTAAGTACTTATCAATTGTTGATCAATGAAAATCCATAAGAGAAATACAAATGCGAATACACCGCCCTCTTTTCCATCTGCATCAACGTGCACAATCCAGTCTCAATAAAATTGTTATTATAAACACACATTGTTGGAAGATGAAATATAAATGGATATAATGGATAGTAATCGTTGATTACTAGCAACACCCTTTTTAAGATAATAAGGGTACATTTGAATTGGTCATTCCGTATATAATTCTCGCAGAATATAAAATATGTGTATCTCTTGTCTGTAAGTCTATTAAAATCATTTCAAACCAAACAAAGTCATTATTTTCCTAATACATTTTATTTAGTTTATTAAGTATTTCTTTTAATCAGATATTTTTCACACATCGCACTCGTTCAACAATACTATATTAACTCAAATTTTTAAAAATTCACTTTTTGCAAGAAATCAACTAAAAACATCAATATCTATCTACTGTATAAATTTCAACGTATTCCAATTACTCTTTCATCTCGAAAATCTCGAAATTATGAGTTAATACAATATTGTTGAACGAGTGCGACATGGAAAGTTTTTTTTATAATTTTTAGCCAAACATATGGATGGATCTGTTTATATATTACTTCAACAAAATTTACATTATCTTTTCGAAATCTCATTTTAAATATTTATTTTCGCCAAATGGACTGGTCAATATTTAATTCTATGCTATTTCTCCAGGCCACTTTAATTCAATTTGAATTCCGAAGGTGTAGGTGTGACATAAGAGCGGTGTTTACCAAATACATGTGTTCTTTTTATCATATCTTTAATGTCTATAAAATTCCAATGTCCACTTTTTTATCAAATGACTATGAATTTATTTATCTATGAATACATACCTCCTTTCTTTATGTACATATGTACATATTTACAATGTATATTGTACAAGCATATACATACATATACGCAATAGGGTGGGCCTTATTATGCAATTTTTAGATTTTCGGTCGCAATTACTAAAATTATTCTTCGTGATCTAAAAATGGCATGCTGAAAATTTGAGCAAACTCACATAACGTTTAGAGGTTGTACATTTTATTTGTATTTGTTTTTCGATGACGCAGAACAATTTTATACTTACGGAGCAATGAAAATCTAAAGACTGCCAAATAAGGACTATCCTAATGCACATGTACATACATACATACATTTACATTGATGTATGTGTATAGATATATAGTACTTATTACAAGGCCTTAGCAAAGTTTAGGAAGCAAATAACGAACTTCAACATCCTGTGCATTTTACACTTTGTATCTTTTTCCTAGACGGAAGTGTAATTTCTCTGTATTTTTCTATAATTCTGTATATATGAGTGCTTTACTGAAGATGATTTAAAAAGAGTGAATTCATAGCACATTAGGTTTTAAGAACAAATCTTAGGCAGTTGTAATCTGTAATATTCTTTGTGCAGTTTTTCAATTCTAAAAACCTCGTCAGTCAACTCGCCAGTAACTTAGTAGTCTTAAAGGTATGTGTTGGATATATTTGATACTGATAGTGATAAAATCATAAAATCTTTTATCAATAAAATGTGAAGAATGTGTCGATTGAAATTCACAAAAAGAGGATTAAAATTTAACCACCCTAATGTATATATGTATATAAATGTACGACTATTTTGTGTTAAATGTTTAGAAAATCATTTTGTACTGTTTTTACAAGTGTTTTCTTTTAGATTTTTTTTTTGTTTTTCATTAATTTTACTTCTTTGTAGTGTGTGTCCTTTTTATATCCTTCATCATGAATGACAAAGGTATACGTATATATCTTTGTCAATACGTTTGTAATTTCTACATTTTCTGGATCATTACCGGAGTCGATATGTGTGTTAGAATCTACTTTCTGAAGTCCCGAAATAAATTACATACATAATTGATACATTGCTATTTACAATAGGGAAAATCGGCCTGCAAATGGCTGAGATATAAGCAAAAACAACGATTACCTGAAATTTTTTTGGTTTTTACTATGTACATATGAATGTATTTCTTCACCAACAATTTTGTCTTGCACCAAAAATGTTATCCACCAAATTGTTTAAGTTTACTTGGTGAAGGGTATATAAGATTCGGCACAGCCGAATATAGCACGCTTATTTGTTTTGCTTATTTTTATTCGGCATCTTTCACTGTGTATAATGTATGTGTGTTTTATTTTTATTATGACCCATCAGTTTTACAAGTAGTCAATGTATCTCTTAGAGACAGTAATTTTCACTAATGTCTGATCACTAGAGCAGAGTGATGTCGATTAGTTACTTTATAGAAACCCGGTAATCTAGCTAGAATTCAGATTACTAGATTATTAGATTACTTAAGGTAGGGTCACACATGACAAACATTTGACGAAAACTTATTTTACTTAGGGTGATTCAAAACTAAAAAAAAATTGTTTTATTTTATTTGATGCTGTTTGATCTTACAAAACACTTGTAAGAGTAAGCCCATCACACAAATTTATTATGCTTTTATGAGCAAATATTTGCGATATATGACCCTACCTTTAGAGATACTGAAGTGACAACTTTAGTGTATCTAGGGTGGCCTCAAAAAATTTTCAAGATAATGTTTCTTAAAATTTTTGTTCTGGGTTAAATATTTAGTGAGCTGTATCAAAGGAAAAAATGTCCTTTATTATAGTTATTATGTCTCTTTTATTTCTATATTGGTATCAGGTGTAAGTCCAAACATATTCCAACTTTTAAATTTAAATTTAATTAAAAATTTTTGCAAACATCTTAAGTTTTTTAAATTTTTTTCATTTTTATATGTGAAAATATAATTTAAGCGAAATAGGAAGTTAACCGAATTTGATTTGAACTATTGGAAACCTATTTTATTCCAATTGTGATGTTTACCTACAATATATTTCAAGTCATAAAACTACAAACTTTCTATTATGTAATAACCACATTTATTAATTTATCTCAATAAGTTGGGTTATACATTGGCTACATATCCGATATGTGAATCACATGCGTTGACTACTTTGGACCAGCTATAAGACAGTATCATTGTAACCTATGCTTTGGATACACACATGTTCAAATAACTAGTCACCCTAAGTTCTAGGTAAAATTACTAGTTCGGGACAGTCACCAAGAACTGCTGGGGAATGAATAAGTAAGTATGTGTGTATGTTAGAAAAATATTTTGTGTTGGTTGGTTTTCGTAAGCATTTTGCACGATTCAATTGTGTTAAGTTTTTATGGCTTTTTGATTTTTTCACTTATTGACTGCAGAGTGTATGTTGTGAGACACTTCAATAGGAAACATCAAGTGGTCTTCAAAATCATCACAACAACAATAGCAACAATAATATTAGTGCCTAATAACAGAACAAAAAAATGACAATTTTATTTTTCGATTCCAAGTCAGGGAAGTCAAGGAAACAAAAAGGATATTATTTCCAAAAACAGTAAAGCAAAATTATTATTACTGTAAATAAAGAAAACAATATTTTTATAGGGATGACTTCA
Source organism: Calliphora vicina (assembly GCF_958450345.1). Classification (NCBI taxonomy): domain Eukaryota; kingdom Metazoa; phylum Arthropoda; class Insecta; order Diptera; family Calliphoridae; genus Calliphora; species Calliphora vicina. Next base: position 781,576 of record NC_088780.1, on the reverse strand, counting down.
AATAGTCATTTGATTTTATGATGCCAAAATGATGATTACATTTTCACGAAAAAAAATTAAGGGAATTATTAGCAATAACTATACAGTTAAAATATATAAGTACATACATAGTTATTCTGAAATAATTCCATTACTCTGTTTAGTAGATAATTCTGGTTTTCAAACTACATAATTGCAATTGAAAACAAATGAACAACTAAAGTAATACATCCAAAGGAGACTTTCCGATGATGTCAAATGTTAGCCTTTGGAATTGTAGCAAAAGTTTATTGTAAACTAGAAACAGTACTCAAGAGTTTAATGCTACATGCATGAAGCGCATTGTGTAGAAACTAGAAAAATAGGTTATGGGAAGGGGATGGAGGGAGTATTGAGTTTTTACACAATTCTCAAGAACTTTTCATACCTAAAGAGTAAGTTCGGGTAATATGGTATAGACGGATAATATGGTATAGACGGATAATATGGTATAGCTACTTTTCTCTAAAACTAAGTGCATAGGAGTAACGGTATCAAGCTTAATACTTTTATAATCTAAGAAAATTAACATTGGGTGAGTGTACTTCATTTTTGCAGGTCATGAAAATAGTCAGTTGTAAAAAATCAACATTATCTTGTGGTAGACTTTTTTTGTGATCTGTTAAAATTTTTATTTTTTTTCTAAAATCACGTGTTTTAAACTTCGTTAATTTAATTTTAAAGTCAAATGGGAATATTTTGCTATTGAATAACACATGCAACAATATAGCATATTTAGTGTAAATGTTTAATTTTATAATAATTTTAATAAACCACGTGGTCCGCTCATGTGGTATAGCTAAAGAATTTCAAACAAATAATATGCGAAAGAAATTTGAAGTTTGAAAATGGGCAGCGGAAGATTTGAAGAAAGCTATCTGAGCTATTAGAAATAACAAATGGACTTTTTTTCGCATCTGTCATTCAATGTCTCCTACGAAGCGAAGAATGTATTGAGGAGCTTCTGGTTAGCTTGGTCAGCCGCCAAATTAAACCGCATCCATTGAAGATGATTTAAATAAAACGCAACTCATTTACAAATTAAAATACTATGCATCGGTATTGGGGTTTTTCTCTTTTTCCCAAATTTCTCTGAAACTTGAACTTAAAAAACTTTTTTACTTTCATGGATGTAAACCTAACACTTGTAGTAGAACACCAGCTGAGAACTGTTCCAATCGAATTAAGATTTTAAAAATTATAGTCAAATAAAAAATATGTATACCACATTACCTGAACTTACTCTATGATGTAGTATATCCTTCACAAATGTACATTTGTATTTGGTATTGAAGTTGTTCATCTCTGTTATTTCAATATTTTATAATATGTTGCCTTCGTATCATAAATAAAATATTTATGTACTTCATGTCTTTTAATCTCTGTTAAAAACAAACTCCCACAGAAATAAATACGTATGTACATGCGTAATGTATAATCACACATGCATAAATACGTGGCCAGGGACACTCGTATGACAACGCTTAAGGAGCTCAGCTGTCAATTGTCATTTAATGTGCCATTCACCAGGAACATTGCAAATGTATTGTACAACTTTAAAGAAGGATTTCAACAAAAACCATTCAAGAACATAACAGTACAAAATAAGAAATATATTGATAAATTTGTACGCAAAGGTTTTTGCATGAATTATTAATTATGCATCGTGATCTTAGGATGAAACGTTGTATAAAATAAATTATTAATTTTTGCCCTCATCCCTGTTTTTTACGCTGGCTACAATTTAGCTTTTTATGGTCTGTGGTTTAATTTTTATTAAATACTAAATGTATTTCTTTATTTTCACTGAAAAAAAATACATTGTGCAAAATGAGAATGAAATAAGGAGAAAAAAAAGTCGAATATTGTGTGTAGAAATGTAAATAAACTCATCCATTTATTCATATTGTTTATTTCCTTTGATTTCATTATTTTTTATTGTTTTAATTTTATTAAAATTTACAATTGTAGCAATTTTTATGACCACTTTTTGCCATAAATGTGCATGTGTAAAGATTTTATATATTTTAAACTGTGTATATTTATTCTAGAGATGTCCGCGTGAGTGATATTTAAATCATTCTCACGCACGCTCACGTACTAAGTTTTTGTAATCCTGTGATTTGATTTTATTGTAGCCATGTTCACGAGTGAATCCCGCGTGACACAAGAAAATCACTTCTAGTGTTTTTAATTCACAAATTAAATCCGCCTCCTATTTATTACATACATATGTTTTATCATTCGTGGCAACTTAAAACGAATGAGGTACTTTTTTACATATAAAACTGTATGTATTATTATTATTTTATTATCGTATTTATAAAAGTTCATAAATTATTTTAAAGAGATAGGCTTAAATCTACCTTACATCTATAATAATTTTATATTTTCAAGACGCAACAATTAAAATAACGAACAACGCAAGGAAAAGGAACTGTATGTATTATTGAAATTTTTAAAGTAATTCCTTACAAAATCGGTTAAATCGAACACCGTATAAATTTACGGTTAACCGAAAGTCGGTCATGTCACTCACACATCTCTAGTACATGTTATAAATATGTGTGCATGTATGTACGATCACATGTTGTTTTTGTGTTAATGCAATAAATTTAAAAATATTGTAACAACTTTTTTATGTAATTTATGGACATTTTTACTTTACAGTGTTAATAATAAAATGTGATTTTTTAAATATGTACGTATTGTATGTTATATTTTTTGTAATTTAAATAAAATTAGTTAAAAACTTCTATACAAACGATTGTGGTTGTTGTAAACAAAACCAAACCAAACAAAAAAAATCATTTTGTTTTACTTTAATTAAATTGTTTTAAACAGAAAATAAAAATGAGAAACTCCTGTCCGTTTTTACTATTTTTAACAATACAAGTATAAATACAATATTCCTGTTAAAGTAATATGGCAGTAGAAAACAAACAAAAGAAAATGTCAAAATGGTTGTGGTTTGGAAAGAGAGACAAATATATGCAGTGTTTAAAAAACTAGACTACAAGTAGCAGTAGCAACGAAAAAACACAAGTAGTCTAGTTAAAAAATTAATAAAAACTCGGAGTCAATAATTACTACTACTACTGCTACCTTCACATTTTGGTAGCAGTAGTTGTAGTAGTACTAATAAAAGAAAAATTTAAAAGTAGCAGAGTAATTTATTTTCTATTGCTACCTTAAAAAAGAAAAAGCTTTGATGTAGCAGTCATTAGTTTTTTATTAATTCTGCTACTTTTAAAATTTAGTAGTAATAGAAGTAGCAGTTGAGGTAGTAGAAGAAGTAGCAGTTAAGTAGCAGTTGAAGTAGCAGCTAAGTAGCAGTTGAGGTAGCAATAAAATAAGTCAAAAATAAAAATCTTCAGCCAAAAAATTATATTATGTGTTGTTGTTGTGAATGTATATTTGTGTATGTTGGTCGTGTTGTAAACAAAAGTTCGGCTTTTTTGTTATACACACAGAAAACACGATCTTTCTGTTAGCAACACGAACATCTGAGACGAATAAAATCGAATAATTCTTTCAAACTCTCTCAAAACAAAAACAACACACAGTGTTTAATTCTGTCAATTTTGGTGTTATGACTGAAGATTTTCTTTTTTGACTACTTTTATTGCTACCTTAACTGCTGCATCAACTGCTACCTTAAAAATTAAAACTCGATATAGAGCAGTAGCAATGATTTGTATTTTTATGCTACTACTCCATTTACAATTCATGTTTTATTACTACTGCTCTGTTAAGAGTTTTATATTTTGAAGCTAGCAGTAGTTTAAAAAAAAACAAGAAAACGAAAAAAAATAATGCTACTGCTACCGCTACATACACTTTTTTGAAGCAGTAGTTGTAGCAAAAGTTAAAAATTTGTTAGTTATCGCAGCTTTTTAAACACTGAATATATGTACTATATCCAGTGTTGCCACAACCTCAAAATATCTGTAACCAAGTTTGTATAAAAAAATAACCAAAATGCTAAAAAAAATAACCAACAAAAATTTATTGGAAACGTCATGTTTTTAACTTTTTTTTTATATCACGTAAATAAAAAACTCAAGTTTCTATTGCTGCAGTTAGATTTAAATTACCTAAGGAAGTAATTTATAATAAAAATGTTTTTTAGGATGTAAAATTTCAGGGTATTATCCAAATATTTCATTACATTTTTAATTAATTTTGAATGTGAAGTGTTAAATTTTAATGTTTTCGGAATATAACATTAGAATAAAGCTAAAAGAGTCAAATTTCAACATTCTTGAAATATCAGTCAAATATTCCAAAACATATACCAGAATTATTATACTCAAAAGAAACATATGTTTACGTAGACCAGTTTAATGCTAAAAAAAATTTCATATTCTAAGCTGCATTACCCAAAATTTATAAGAAAAATGCGAAAAATAGGGTATGTAATGTGAATATAAAACCCGCGATATTTCGAAAACGCGAGCTGACTGGAAAAAACATGTTTAACATTGTACTGAGGGTTCATCAACTCGTACAAAACGTAGTTGAAATTTCCGTCACCAAAATTTCTTTTCCCCTGTGTAATTAAACCAATATTGTGAACTCATTTACATCCCTAAATCACAAAAATCGTAAATATCTTTTAAAATAATTATTCGTTCTCAGCTACAACAAGGATTAACACAAACCGATGTAAAAACTTTTTTTTTGGATTACACCTTATATTGGTGTATATATACGATATCGTTATAATATAAAAGTAACCAAAATGAAAAATAAATACACACCTACACATCAGGAAAAAAAATAACCAATTTTGGTTATAAATAATCAAAACGGCAACACTGACTATATCACACTCGTGGCCTATTGAAAATTGTAAACAACAACCATTGAAAAGTGGTTGTAGAATGTCAAAATAGCTATACGGTTCGATATTAGCTTTTGAGAACTGTAATAATCTGTGATACTGTAGTTTTATAGTCATAGATAGGTCATGATTCAATAATACACAAGGTAGAAACAAAATATTTACCTCTGCAACGTCAAACAATGAATTTAATTCTTCGCTTTTTCATTATGTTGTCGCGAGTTTTAATGGATTTAATACGATTATTTTTAAATGAAATGACACATTTATTTCGCAAAATATAATTTTTCTTCAACAATTTCCAAATAGAAATATTGAAAATATTTTACAACAAAACAAGAAATAATTAATTTTTCTTATTACGCTTAGTCTGCTTTTACACACAGCAAGTTTACTTGAAACAAGTCTCTTCGATTCTCTTTTAAACTTGCACGTCTGTTTACACACATCAAGTCTGTGTTCAATTTTGTATATCAAAACCTAATAAACGCCATAGTGAAAATGAGAAAACAAAAGAGAATTGAAGAGACTTGCCAGTACAAGCAAGTGTGTACCCAAAGTAAATTAATAAAGTAGCGACAGTACTACAACAAATACAACATTTACAAAAACCACAAGCAATTTTGTTTTTGGTTTAAGGTCTGAGCTGTCAAAGTTGCCTGTTGTTGTTTTTGCTTTTGGGCTTGTTGTATTTTTCGCCACAACAACCACAAGTGAATTGACAGTTCAGACCAAAGTAAAAAAAATAGTCAGCTGTTCTACTGAGTCTACTTTATTAATTTACTTTGTGTGTACCCCTCTTCTTTCTTCTTGACTAACTCTCATATAACCCCAGACCTGCGGCAAGAAAACTTGCCCTGTGTAAAAGCAGACTTAGGGAAAAGCTACAACTGAAAAATAAGAACGCGTCATATTAATTCAATATTGTTCATTATAATAGAAAAACCATATTGAAATACGATAAATCAATCATTTTCAACGTTAAATTAATATTGTTTCATATTGAAATAAAAAAAATTCAACATTACTAGATTTTCGTTAATGTTTCTTATTGATTCAATATGATTTTAATGTGCTGTTTTTCTATAGCGAATGAGCCGTTTTACATGTATTTTGTTGTTGTTACAATAACAAAACACATGTTAAATTTCCACTCTAAGTACTCGTTCGCTATAGAAAAACAGCACATAAGTTGTTTTTTCTCTGGGTGTAGACATTTAATTTTGATTTTCTTTTATAATTGGGAGTGTATTTTCTAATGATTCTAACGATAGAGAAACATAGAGAAGAAACTAGAAAAAAACTCAAACAAAAAAATTACTCAAAATAATCACACTAATACATTCTCACCACTTAGGTTTCTGACAACTGAGAAAATCGCAAAATTTAAATCGCAGGTACGGAAAAACTATAGGTGGTGTTGTCATACTTTTTCATATTTTTATTCCCTACTATGTTCTCAGTAAATTCCAATGTGATGATTAAAACATTCTGAAATTTATTTAAAAAAATTTTTAAAAATTTGAAAATTGAGTTTTGAATTTTTTTTGGCTATACCTGCGAATAGGTTAACGATATCCTAAGAAGACAAAAACTCATACACAAGTAAATATGGATATATTTTAATTAAAAATAAGCTCTTATTTCAATATCTCAAAATATTTTAATTTTGTTCCTACATTTCATGTTCCATGATTTTTTTTTATAAATTTAACATTTTTTAACCAATTTTCGTGTTTTATATCCTATTAGAACGACAATTACGTACACATTTCAATTCTTTTAAATTAAATTGCAAAAGTAATTATTTAATGGCAAAATTTTTACAAAAGCTGAAAAAATAAATTTTTTCCCTTGTACCTCAAAACTAAATCAAAGGTTGCCCTTCTTAGAAAAAGGTAACATTTTTTTGGTGGTATTTTAGGTCATTACGAAAGTGTTCAGGGGGTACGGTTTCAACATTTCAAACATTTAATTCTAATGGACACTCTAATGTACAAGTATAAAGTATGTGTGTATATTTTTTACTACTCTCTAAAATTAAAAAGAAAAATATTTATATATTTCAAAAATAAAAATCAAAATAAACAGAAAATAGAAAATATGAAATGTGATGGATTCCCACCAAAATTTAGAGCAGAATTTCCGCCATGTTTTAAAAAATATAAACGGGGTTATTCACACTGCAATCCAGGTAATATAAAAGAACTACACTACTTGGCACATCGTATAAAACCAACACTTCTCGATGGCATCGAACTGGATTATGTCCATCGATTATCACCGAATAAATCAATAAATGCCAATTGGATTTTGAGTCACAATAAGCCTTCCGGATTTCGATTTGGTGGTATTTTTACAGCACTAATGCACGATGATTATATGGTAAGTACAAAATATTCTAGTGCAGTTTTGAACAATATGTAACTATATATCATTTAATTTTAAAAGCAAACTCCTACCATTCGTGCTGACATTAATCCCACCACTCTTTCCATGAATATTGGTTTACTCTATTATCCTTTTCGTTGTTTGCGGCTTGAAACAGAAATGCAGAGGGCATCTGACGAAGCTCCTTTACAAACGCAAACCTGCATAGAGTTGTGTACTAACAGCTCTACACTGACGACGAATTTATATGAGGTACGTAGAGATAGTGGACGTGCAACATTATCATTTGTACGATCTGTTAGCGATCACTTGGCATTGGGCGCTGAACTCTTATTGGAATGGATGGAACCCAGCTCGTTGATGACCGATACAGCCATTGCTGGACGATACAAGCGACATTCGTATTCGGTGGCTGCCACTGTCTCACGTCAAGGTATTGATGTAAGTTATTGGCAACGCATTCATCGTAATATACAAATGGCCAGTTTATTGGCATGGCATCGCAAAACGGACAAATCCGTCGGCACTATATGTTATCAATGGGATTTCAAAGATACCCATATACGAGGCACGTTTGATTCAAATCTATCCGTTGGGTTCATGTATACGAGGTACAATTCCACAAAAATCTATGCAACACGGACAAATGCAAATTCATGTTTTTTTTAAATTCTTTCAGATTTCCACCAAATATACCTCTTTGCATGACTTTCAGTTTATTTACAAATCTTCACACTAATAAATTTATATTTGGATTAAAACTTATCTTGGATCCCTATGGATTACGAAGAGGAGCTTGACTGTGGTTTTCTAAAACCACAAAACCAAAAATACTGGTAAATTTATATTATGCGCAATGCTTCTCTTGGAGCAAGTCATTCGATTGATTATATAAATTCTATATTTAGTAATGTAAATACATCTTGACAAATATGCATATAAACTATTTGTTTAGTTTTCTTATTTGAAATCAACAATTGCATTATTATTATTAAATAACTCTTAAGTATAACATTCCTTATAAATGGTGCTATTTTCAACATTTTATATACATTTATTTATAGCTTATTTTTTATAGAATTTCTTTAATAGTTAAATTCTCTTTAATTTTCTGAATTGTATATGACGAAATTGCTTATGAGAACAAAACATAAAAACGACCATTCAATCAAAACTCTTAAATAATGAGTATTCACAATATACAGCTAATCACTAAAATATTAAAAATTTTTGTAGTAGTTTTTATTTTACCTGCTTATATTTATTAGTCGAATATACGCGTAGCTTTATAAGTATACTATTTTAATAACCCCCAGTAACACGAAGTCTGGTTATGTTTTAACTAATAGTTATACTGACAGTTTTCATACAAAAATAATTTTAACCGACAGTATAACTATTAGTTAATGCCTAACCAGACTTCGTGTTAATGGGGGTAAGCATATAATCATTTTTATTTCTATTTAACTATCTGTACATTAAAAAAAAAAAGAAAATATCTCAAAAGCTACAGCTGTCCCAGCGTCCCAGACAAGAATACAATATGTATTTGAATGCGTCCTTTATGCAAAAGTGTCATTGAAGCAAATAATAAAATACTCGAGCACAAATTTAAAGATCTAATTTGAAAACTAGAGCAAGTTTGAAGAATATATGGAAGGTTCCAACATTTATATATATGTAGGGTGAATGCACCAGTAGTCGGCAGTTTAACTTTTTTTCAGTTTTTAAAGTGATACCATTATGAGTGCGAACATGGTATTGGGATGTAAATGGGTTATTCTTGTTTAGTAATTTGTATAGTTTTAGACTCAATTAATTCTTTTCAAGCAGTTTTTATTAAATTTGAGCAATTTTCGTTTTTTTGAAAAAACACGATTTGTACCCGAAGTCGGCACCCTTGATCCTAATGTCGGCAATTTGTGACCCAATTGTCGGCATAGCATTTTTTATTAAGGAAAGAATAAAATCTTAAAAGAATTCAAGTTATTTTTTATTTAAAATATCAGCCATTTAAATAAATACTAATAAAAAACATAAATTAGTGCATTTGAGGTGAAACCACTGTGGGCAAATATCATATCCTACGTTTTTAGACCATCATCCTCAGGATCTGTGTCCAAATCCTCTTCACATGTGCCCCTAACTCGTTTTATCTTCCTTTTTTAATTTGTTTTGGTTTATTTTATTTTTCTATTATCACTGTAATTATGTATATGTTTGCGGTAACCATTTATGTTTATTTTATGTTTAAGTTACCATTCACATCATTGTAGCAATCATATATACATATGATTGTAGTAAATATTTATGTGTTTGTGGCAACCATGTTTATGATGTAATACTTCAACATATTGTGTTGTTCTAGGATTATGGTTATCATATTCTGAGATCAACATATTATGATAAATCATTATCATGAAAATGATTGCCATAAATATATATTTATTTACAATCATGTTAATGGTAACGTAAACATATTATGGTTACCGCAATCATATACAATATCCCAGTGACCATACTATTATTAAAAAACTTTGAAAACATTTGAAATGTACAACTACAACTTGTTGGGATTGGACTTGAACAGTTAAAAGGCTGAAACCAAGTATTTGAATAATTATTTGAGTAGTGAACAGGTTTCAAGTTTCATTGTGATTTTCTGCAGCTAAAGTTGGCGATACTACCATATTTTCAACTTTTCCTTGTTAATTATGAACGTGCCTGCCTCTATGGTAAGATTACTCACAATTTCAATAGTTTGATAATTTATTTTTAAGTTATTGTTCTCTTCGATAAAGTCATCGGAATCAATTCTACGCTCATATTAGGAGCTAGTCGGTTGACTATTTCAAAAGCTAGATCCAAATCCGTTTCTTTTCTCAACTGATTTAGTAAAGAGCCTGTTTATTAAGGTACCTTACATGATTATTTTGGAGAGAACAGTTTAAAAACCCCTTTATACCATTTCTTTCCGGGTAGATCATATACAAATGGTGTGGTTTGCTGCTCTTCCTTCACGATTGATTGAACCGTGTTAAGTTAATCCTCACTTTCTTTGGAATTAGATAACACTGTTTGCGGCCCCATTCTCATAGGACCTTCGGAACCGTATAATTTGTCCTATATTTTTGAACGCGGAACTCCATATTGTTTACTGGCACCTAATACAGAAATCGGGCCTTCTCTCGCATAGAAAATATTTTAAGGCTTTTTCAGGATATTGGTGCATGGGTTTTTTTTCTGGAGTGTCCATATTTGGAATTCTAAGATGTTAGAATTAATAATACCTACTGAATCTCTAAATATTACTCTGTTTAACGATCTCCAGTCAAATAAAAAGCTGCTGCCGAGTTCAGGATGCTTGGTCTCCTATACTCGGCAGTTCTTAAAATGCTCAATTAAAACTGTGCCGACTATTGGGTAAACTCATTTCAAACTCATTTTCTCCAAATCTATTGTCAAGAGAGATGAGTAATAAACAAATTTGTAGAATTTGAGCTTAATACAAAAAATTAGCAATTTTCCTGAGTCGGCATCACTATGCCGACTATTGAAAATCATAGAAATTTTTGTTCCTAATGACGGCATCAATTAAAATAACCAAAAAAAATATTTTTTGTGAAAACTTTCACATTGTAGGTAATATTTAAACAAAGTTTTATCTGTTAACACCACTCTGGTAAAAATATTACTTAAATTGATATGGTTACTAACTTGTTTTAGTTGGCCTTGCCACTAAAAAATTTCTTAAAAAACAGGCACTTCCGCACCAGTTTAAGGATGGTCACTTAATGAGGATAAAAATAGATGAAAATACTCATCTCACCCAAATTTAAACATTACATAAAGATAAATGAGTGTATGTTTAATTAAAGTTAAATCTTACTTTTGTATAAAATTATCGTTATTCTTATTTATTAAGCTTTTAAGTCAAAAATGCCGACTACTGGGTCATGCCGACTATAGGAGCGTTTACCCTATGTGCCTATATTGTTTACTGATTCAACCTTTTTAGTTAATTTTTGTCATAATATTCCTGCCAATTTTTTTTTAACTGATTTTACTCATTTTTCATAGCAAACATTTAAGATCATTAGAGTAATTATATAAGTTCTGATTTAGCTATAATAATGGCTAAATGAAAATAAAAAATGGCTAAATTAATTTTTTACTGGCTAAAAAAGGTAGAAAGGAGCTAAATTTAGCCAGAAAATAGCTAAATTGGCTACACTGACCAAATTTCTTGAAAAGTAAATTTTTTTAATATAAATATGTAATTGTTACTTTATGTATTTACAGGCGACAATACTGAGCTTTAATATACATAATGGGGGGATTCAAACGGTCTCCTATTAGGTCATATTGTCATAATGTCCTAAAATATTTTTTTAGTTTAAACAAATTTTTGTTGGGTTTTAACAAAAAAGTTATAAACTAATAAGACTTTTTGAAATATGTTTATTGGTTTGTTATTATGACTTTTTTTGTTTGCAGCACAACAAGAATTGATTTAAACCATGATACAACCACATAAGGTACACCCAGTAGAAAATAAATTCTCAACTATACAATTCTTGTAATATCAAACAAAAGAAAATATAAAAAAATATGAAAAAAATCAAAATCAAAGTTTGACATTATAGGGCTAAATATTGAAAACTCTCCCTAGTGATTCTACCTTCTACAATTATTGTATCATGGTTTAAACTAAAAAAATATTTTACGACATTACGACCTAATAGCAGACCGTTTGAATCCCCCAAATATATATTTCAAAATCTCGAGTATCATAATACAAATACATCGTCTGTGCAAAAATTGTATTGGATTTTCAAAAAATACAAAAATTTAAAAATTTTTTAAAACAATTCAAAACCTTTTTATTTTCATATGTATCGGGTAAGTATTTATTAATAGAAATAAAGTAGACTAGGGAGAGTCCTCAATATTTACGCCTATAAAGTGAGACTTTGGTTTAGATTTTTTTTTTTATACATACATACATACATACATACATACATACATACATACATACATACATACATACATACATACATACATACATACATACATACATACATACATACATACATACATACATACATACATACATACATACATACATACATACATACATACATACATACATACATACATACATACATACATACATACATACATACATACATACATACATACATACATACATACATACATACATACATACATACATACATACATACATACATACATACATACATACATACATACATACATACATACATACATACATACATACATACATACATACGTACATACATACATACATACATACATACATACATACATACATACATACATACATACATACATACATACATACATACATACATACATACATACATACATACATACATACATACATACATACATACATACATACATACATACATACATACATACATACATACATACATACATACATACATACATACATACATACATACATACATACATACATACATACATACATACATACATACATACATACATACATACATACATACATACATACATACATACATACATACATACATACATACATACATACATACATACATACATACATACATACATACATACATACATACATACATACATACATACATACATACATACATACATACATACATACATACATACATACATACATACATACATACATACATACATACATACATACATACATACATACATACATACATACATACATACATACATACATACATACATACATACATACATACATACATACATACATACATACATACATACATACATACATACATACATACATACATACATACATACATACATACATACATACATACATACATACATACATACATACATACATACATACATACATACATACATACATACATACATACATACATACATACATACATACATACATACATACATACATACATACATACATACATACATACATACATACATACATACATACATACATACATACATACATACATACATACATACATACATACATACATACATACATACATACATACATACATACATACATACATACATACATACATACATACATACATACATACATACATACATACATACATACATACATACATACATACATACATACATACATACATACATACATACATACATACATACATACATACATGGCCCCGTTTGTATGGAGAAAAAATAAGGTATCGATGTTCCCGCCTAAAATGAAAATCTGATTCATTCTAAGACCACGTTTTGAAATTTTTTCGTCCTGGGGTCAATATTTGGCGAGCTGGATCAAAGGATAAAAAGGTCCTTTTTTGAGGTTTTTTACATTTTGCCATATTTCTTCCAAAGGAAGTATATGTAAATTTGGTATCGTATGAAAGGTCTTTGAGAGACGCATTCAATTGGTTAAAAGAAATTTAAAAAAAAAATTTTTAATTAAAAAATTTTAAAAATTTTCGACAAAATTTTAGTTTTTTTTAATGTTTTCATAGAATTTATTCAAATACATAGATGAAATTTCTTGATCATAAACATCATGTAATTTCACCGAAATGGTTTTTCTCGTTTTTTTAAAATTCAATCCAGTTCAATGTTTATTCAAATTTGTTTAAACCTAATTTCATCCCTATCTGACAATCTCTGTACTCAATTCATAGTATATGTAATGGGAATCAAAATAACTCAAATTTTATAAGCTATCCATCGATGTATAAATTCGTATACTTTTCTTTTGTTACACTACGAATATTTAAATTTAAGCTAAAACATTATTCCATAATAATAATAATTTGCTTTTGAATGTTGTTGTTTTTTGTCGTTTATTTTTAAAGTAATGAAGAATTTGTATAAAATCATTGACAACTAGTAAAATTTTAAGAGAAAATTTTTTCTCTTTTTTTTTAATTTTTACAAAAAATCTTATATATGGTCACCTTAAAATCAAAAGGGCATAACAACCAAAAACATAAAATTTTACATTTTGATTGGAAATAATACATTGCAACATAACACATTTTAGAACACTGTTGTCAACAATACCAATTTTATTTATTTTAATTTTATTAAAGAAAAATTCAAAGGGCATATCAGACATGATTGTGTAGGTTGGGAGATAATAAATGTAATAACAAATCATTTTTATAACAAAAATAGTTTTCATACTACATATTTATTTATTTTTTTGCGTTTATTTAAATTGCAATCTATCTTAATACAGATAATAAGCAACTTTGATAAACAAATTTAATAAAACGTTGATAGATGTACTCTTTTAAGTACAACTATAAGTATTATAAATTTACATATTTGTGACATTTAACATATTTATTATATACTACGTCAATTCACAATTCCAACACTCAATTTTAATTGTCATTCCTACACGGATTTAATAGATTGGAAAGAGGTAGCCTTCTCAGAGCCCCCTTGCATTCAATTTTACTCAACAGAACAATTAATGAAATACAACGACTCAAGCAACATTATAGATATTCCAGGTAAAACATTATAAATTCTCATAAAAATCGCTATAATAAAATTAAACTTTTTACTAGAAAATTATTTTATCTTTGGTTAAGCTATTATGTATAAATTCGTGATATTTTAATAATATATTACCAATTTCAGATTTTCTATGTCATTCACAAAATACAGAACGATTTGTACATTTTGTCAGTCAATCCATGCTATCAGTAATCGAAAAAAATCGACCTTCTTATATTGCTAATAGAATAACTCATGTAAACGAATTTGTAAATAAATATATATGAAAAAATTATATTAATATTAAAATATTTTCTATGAATTTATATTTTTAAGTTTTAACTGTTCAGTCTGTGTTTGACTGCGATCTCGTACGAACGTTTTCTTTTGAGCTCTGAGTGTAAAGTGTGTAAGGATTTTATTTCAAAATTATATAAAAGTCTCTATTTCATTTAAATTATTTCAGTTTTATATTTAATTTCAAAAGTAAACTTATTCTAATTAAACAATCTGCAAAAATAGAATGGACGTTCAAACAATTCTTAGTAATTGCGGCCACTATCGCGACCAACAACAACATTCGAATCATAAACTATTCATATACACATACAACGACAGCTAACGCCATCACGAAGTTTGCATAGAGACTATGACTAGTTGTTCGACCGCACAAACCAACCTGCAAAAATAGAATGAGCTGCTGTCGTTGAGGATGCTGCTTTTATACTCTCAAGCAAGAGCTTTCAATAAAACAAAACGATCGTTAACAAACAAAAAAACTTAACTCAACGAAAAAGCTCTCTCCATTAATGCACTGTTGATTAAAAGTGTAACATACAATATGATCTGTAGTGTTGTATTTAATTCAAATATCATTAACGGACAAATATGTGTAGTGTTGTATGTATCTCAGATATAACTAACGTTGATAATAATGTATATGATAATAATAGTAAATAATATATAAAGGTGTTCTGCTACAAGTGTTAATTAAAAAAAAAATCCAATTGTCTTGTATTAAGAAAAATATTAAGTTTACATTGCCAATCATCATGGATGATGACAATGAAAGTAATGATAATGATGTAAGCTGGCAGGTTGTTCCTCCAGCCAAATTACAAAAACGTCATTTAAATGAATCTCCAAAAATTTATAAAAATAAAAAACCCAATATTGATAATTTAAATAATATACCATCTGCAAACAATTCGACTTCATTAACCAATAACGACAACAATGTAAAAACATCAAATAAAAATAATAACAACATCAACTACGAAGCTAGTACTTCTGAACAAGCTAGAATTGATAATAAAACAACAACTATTCCTTCAACTAAAGATCAAGTAAGTCAAAACAGGTTTTCTACATTAAGCAGCGATGAAGAGGAAGCTGACAATGATATTGTTGAGGAATGTGATGAGACAACAGAAAATAATTTACCAAAACCTCCACCAATAATTATACCAAATGTTTCAAATATCAGCGCTATGATAAAAACATTCTCCAATGTAATTTGCCCTACTGAATTTAATTACAAAACATTAAAAGACAGTCAGATTAGGGTAATGGTAAAAAATATTCAAACTTATAGGATGCTTGTACGTCACTTAAATGATAAAAAAATTAACTTTCATACTTATCAAGTAAAACAAGAAAGGTCATATAGGGTAGTTGCAAAAAATTTACACCCTACAACACCGACTCAAGATATTAAGTTAGCTATTGAGAACCTTGGATATCAAGTAAGGAATATTACCAACATTCGCAGTAGAATAACAAGAATACCTCTTCCCATGTTTTATATTGATCTTGAACCTCATGCAAATAATAAAAATATATACGACTTAAAACATATTAATAATGCAATTGTTACTATTGTACCACCCAAAAAATCTAATGATCTTGTTCAATGCCACCGATGTCAAGAGTTTGGCCACACAAAAACGTATTGCAAAAAGCAAGTAAACTGTGTTAAATGTGGATTAGGTCATCTTACTACGGAATGTAAAAAAACTAATGATAGTCCAGCTCGTTGTGTGAATTGCTTACAAAATCATCCAGCGAATTATAAAGGATGTGAAATATACAAGCAGACATTAAGAAGAAAATTGCAAAATATTAATTACGTTAATAGAACTAGAAATACACGATTTACATACAACAATAATGAATTTCCATCAACAACCAATAACAATGATCCTTATTTTTATAAGAATAATAATGAATTCTCTTATGCTGATGCGCTTAGAAATCCACAACAAAGTACTAATAATAATCCTTTGGAAAAAATTGAAATTTTACTGCAAAACCAAATCGAGCTGACAAATAAGCTTTTAACCATGATGACAGCTTTAATTACTAAATTATGCGTTTAAATCTTCGTATTGCAATATGGAATGCTAATGGGCTTTCTAACCATACACAAGAAATTGAACTCTTCCTTAAAACAAATTTCATAGATATACTTTTAGTGTCAGAGACACATTTTACAAGTAGAACCTTTTTCAAAATAAAAGGTTTTAATTTAATAATAGCCAACCAACCACATGATAGAGCTCATGCCGGATCTGCAATTCTAATAAAATCGTCAATTAAATATGAAGTCTCAAACATAATAAGTCAACCCTTCCTTCAAGCTGTTTGTATAAAAGTTAAATGTGATATGAGTGAAGTATCTATATGTTCTATTTATTTTCCACCACGCTTTAAGGTAACTTCTCAAAATTTTAAAGATTTCTTTAGTCAATTGGGGCCAAGATTCCTAGTAGGAGGCGATTTTAATGCTAAACATCCATGGTGGGGGTCTAGAGTGCATAATCCAAAAGGTATAGAGCTTCATAACTGTATAATCAATAATCACTACTCCGTCTTATCCACCGGAAGTCCAACGTATTGGCCGACAGATCCAAGAAAGATACCAGACCTTATGGATTTTGTCGTTTACTCTGGTATTTCAAGCCAATTTCTACAAATATCCAACGAATTTAATGATGAACTTAACTCTGATCACTCGCATATACTATTAAATTTTAATACATTTCTACATTCGAAGTCACAAAAATATCAAATAGTTAACTGTAAAACAGATTTAAACTCCTTTGGAAATTGGATTGAAAGGAACGTTAATTTAAATGTGTCCATTAAATCACCACGAGAATTAGATGACGCGGTTGAAAGTTTCAAAAACCTTATCCATGAAGCTGGACTCCTATCAACACCAATAGAACAACATATAGATAGTCAAGATAAATTTGTTATTACCCCAGAAATCAGAGATATGCTACGAAATAAAAGACGCTTAAGAAAAATCTGGCAAATCAGTAGAAATCCTACTGACAAACGACGTTTTAACAAAGCTGTCAAGGACCTGAAAAATAAACTAAATGAAATAAAAAATGAACAACTTTGCTACTTTCTTAGAAATCTTTGTATTTCTAAGAATGATGAATTTAGTCTATGGAAAGCTACCAAGTATTTAAAACGTCCAACTAAAAGAAATGCCCCCATAAAGGATGTAAATGGCGCATGGTGCAAAACCGATAAGTGCAAAGCAGAAGCATTTGCTTTACATCTACAAAATACTTTTCAGCCACATGCTTTTAGCAATACCACTCATATTGAAGAAATATCAAAATTTTTAGATTGTCCGTGTCCTATGGATTGGCCTATTAAGCACATATCTCCTAATGAAGTCCAAGAAGAAGTAAATAAGTTAAATTGTAAAAAAACTCCTGGATATGACAGTATAAATGGAATTGTAACTAAATCTCTACCTAAAAAAGGAGTTATATATCTAACGCTGATTTTTAATTGTATTTTGCGACTAGGCTATTTTCCGTCGCAATGGAAGATTGCAGAAATTATAATGGTAGCTAAACCAAACAAGCCAGATAATGTTGTAACATCGTACAGACCTATTAGTTTATTGGTGACATTCTCCAAAATATTTGAGAGAATATTAATGAGTAGATTGTTACCAATTTTAGAAGAATTCAACATCATACCTGAATATCAATTTGGTTTCAAGCATAATCATGGAACTCCTGAACAATGCCATCGTATTGTAGCATTTATAAGAGATACATTGGAAAAGAAAAAATATTGCTCTGGAGTATTCTTAGATGTTCAACAAGCATTTGACAAAGTTTGGCACACAGGCTTACTTCTTAAACTTAAAAAACTACTTCCAACTCCATTCTACTTGCTACTAAAGTCCTATTTGAGCGAACGACAACTTTATGTAAAAGTAAATGCCGAAAAATCGCAAATATATAGCATCAGAGCAGGCGTTCCCCAAGGAAGCGTTCTGGGACCAACACTGTATACTTTATTCACATCAGATATGCCTACTACAGACAATATTTTAATTGCAACTTATGCTGATGACACAGCATTACTAGCCTCGAGCACATGTCCAATGAAAGCTTCCAATCTTGTGCAAAGAGAACTGAATGAAATTGAAATCTGGTTAAACAAGTGGAACATAAAAGTTAACACTGAAAAATCTGTACACGTAGTTTTCACTTTGCGTAAAGGCGTTTGCCCAAGACTATATATCAACAATACTGAAATCCCTCAAAAAGACTGTGTAAAATATCTAGGACTTCATATTGACAAAAGGCTAACCTGGAGTACACATATTAAAGCTAAAAAGGAACACCTGAAATTTAAAACTAGACGTCTCTATTGGCTTTTAGGTCCTAAGTCTCAATTAAAACTAGAAACCAAAATAACAATATATAAAACTATTCTTAAGCCAGTATGGACGTATGGCATACAACTTTGGGGGACAGCTAGTACATCAAATATTGAAATATTACAACGATACCAAAATAAAACATTAAGGTCAATTGTCAATGCACCATGGTTTGTTTCAAATAACACTATACATAATGACTTATTTATTCCAAAGGTTAAATATGAAATTAATAGATTGAGCTCAAGTTATCTTGAAAAATTAAGTAACCACTGCAACCAGCTGGCTATCTCTCTGCTAGATGACACTGAAGAAGTTAGAAGACTTAAACGTCATCACATCCTTGACTTACCATTTCGTTAATAAATTGAATGTTTTCAAAATGTAACCTAATAATATATTATTTTTTTTTTTCTCTTCTCATACTGTAGATACTCATTTATAATATATATATTTTCTTAAATACTCATAGTTAATCCATTTGTAAATAATTGTTTAAAATCATAAAATCATGTTGTTAATGAGTTGTTGTCCTCACTGGAGTCCAACAACTAATGAAATTATTTATTGTATCAAATTTGCTTATTATCCTTAAATGGATAGATTGTAAATAAAATGTATTATGAAAAAAAAAAAAAAAAGTTTTAACTGTTAATTAATATTTCTCATTTAGCAAACAATATACTAAACAATGTAAAAATATATGTAATAAGCAGTTTTTCACATGTTACTTAAAATTAACAACAACATTCCAAAGGAATAACATTAAAATAATCATTATAGCGCGATGTATAGTAAATGTTTTAGCTTAAATTTAAATATTCGTAGTGTAACAAAAAAAAAGTATACGAAATTATACATCGATGGAAAGCTTATAAAATTTGAGTTATTTTGATGCCCATTACATATACTATGAATTGAGTATACAGAGATTGTCAGATAGGGATGAAATTGGGTTTAAACAAATTTGAATAAACATTGAACTGGACTGAATTTTAAAAAACGAGAAAAACAATTTCGGTGAAATTACATGATGTTTATGATCAAGAAATTTCATCTATGTATTTGAATAAATTCTATGAATAAATTAAAAAAAACTAAAATTTTGTCGAAAATTTTTAAAATTTTTTAATTAAAATTTTTTTTTTTAAATTTCTTTTAACCAATTGAATGCGTCTCTCAAAGACCTTTCATATGATACCAAATTTACATATACTTCCTTTGGAAGAAATATGGAAAAAATGTAAAAAACCTCAAAAAAGGACCTTTTTATCCTTTGATCCAGCTCGCCAAATATTGACCCCAGGACAAAAAAAATTCAAAACGTACTCTTAGAATGAATCAAATTTTCATTTTAGGTGGGAACATCCGCAACTTAAATTTTGGGGCCACCCTAATGTACATATGTAAATAACACAGTACAACACATGATTTTGGGACTCAATTCTAACAATTGCACGTGAAAGTAGTCCCAAAAATAAGAACTTAATCATCATTAGTTTTGTCAATTTGGCTGCCGTAATAATTTAATGGCCATACGATTTTTTCTCCTCAAGGTGGATTTTTATCACTTTTTCTATATTTTAGCACGGTTATATCTCGTATACCGTACGGAATATCTCTTTTATAGCTGAAGCAAAGTTGTATATATTGAATAGTAGAAGAAAAGTACGCAACATACCTACCCGAAAAAGTTGCATCCAGTGCCTTAAAAATCGCAAAAATTCCCATTTTTTACCAATTTTTCACCTTTTTTGCTCAATAACTGGATTACAAATCCAATTATGGACCGAACACCATGAAATGAGGTCGTGTGATTTGTGTTTATATGAAAGTTATTTATCATGAATTTTGCTTCTATACCTTAATTTTTAACAGATTTATTCACTTTAAAGTGATTTTCGGATGCGGGTCTTATATGGGAGCTATGAATAATTATGGACCGATCATAATAAAATTTAGTGACATGAATTTTGTATATATAGAACTTATTTGGATCGAAATTTGTGTAGATACATATATAAATTAAACATTTATGACCGATAAAGTCCAATTTCGGGAGGACATTTGTATGGGGGCTAGGTGAAATAATGAACCGATTTCAGCCAATTTCAACTTCGTCCTTGTGCCGAGCAAATTATATGTACCAAATTTTTTTATGATCGGTCCATAATTATTCATAGCTCCCATATAAGACCCGCTTCCGAAAATCACTTTAAAGTGAATAAATCTGTTAAAAATGATGGTATACAAACAAAATTCATGATAAATATCTTTCATATAAACACAAATCACACGACCTAATTTCATGGTGTTCGGTCCATAATTGGATTTGTAATCCAGTTATTGAGCAAAAAAGGTAAAAAATTGGTAAAAAATTAGAATTTTTGCGATTTTTAAGGCACTGGATGCAACTTTTTCGTGTAGGTATGTTCCGCACTTTTCTTCTACTATTCAATATCTACAATTTTTCTTCAACCATAAAAGAGATATTCCGTACGGTATACGAGATATAACCGTGCTAAAATATAGAAAAAGTGATAAAAATCCACCTTGAGGAAAAAATTCGTATGGCCATTAAATTATTACGGCAGCCAACTTGACAAAACTAATGATGCAGAAGTTCTTATTTTTGGGGCTACTTTCACGTGCAATTGTCAGAATTGAGTCCCAAAGCAATGGACTGAAAAATGTTGTACTGTGTAATTTATTTAAAACACAATGATACCACAGAATCACAAAAAAATTTCAACGTTAAGATGACAAACGCAGATATTCATCCATATACAACAAGATACAGACCTACACACATGTAGATACCAACAAAAGCCACAAAAAACAAATACAAACAAATAAATAACGTGAATATCATGC